>NC_086155.1:187021940-187682297 GCF_035149785.1 Candoia aspera
AAGGGTGTTGTTGCCTTCTCATTCCAAGTGGTGACTTGAAGCCTCTGTTGGACCATGCATCAAAGCTTCAGGAACAATCCCAAGTTCCCTATGAAACCCTATTCGGTCCATCAGTCACCTGGGGTGGGCCAAGTAAATAGGTCCTGCCTACCTGCAATGGGAAACAGCAGGAATAAACTCCAGGATTAATAGGGAGTGATTCATTCATGACAAAGGATTGATGGCAATATCTCCCAACTCTAGAATACATCACCACATCACCACTGCTCCAAGACAAAAACTAGGTCTAACATCTGCTCCACCCCATCCCCAGTGAATTAGGCCTTCAATAAGCTGAATCAGGCCCATGGTTGCCATGGAAGCCATGAACTTCTCAGAGTCTGTACCAAAGGAAGGCAGATTGAAATCCCCAGTACCAAAAGCCTGGGAAATTCCACCATCTATTCAAACACAGCATTGAGCAGCATAGACAGGGAAGTCGATACATAGCAGGGAAGCTGATACAGTATCAGCAACCCCAAAAGATTAATCCCTAAGATTCAACCTCACAAGTAGGGTCTCACACCTGGCTATCTGAGTAGCAACATCCCTGAAAATCTCCAGAGTCTCCTGGATAATCATAGCTATTCCCCTACCACTCCCACACATTTATCCATGACTAATTTAATCATCGTTTACTCAACCCACTTTTCTGAGCTTGCATAGCATAGCAAATCCTATCTTCTGGGTTTGCCCAAGAGGTAGGCTAAAATGTGGTTGATTAATCTGTGGTTCAGTGTGCATCTAAAGAGAACCTGCCTATCTTCACATGAGGCATAACTGGGCCAAGAGCAGGTTGTTATTGTCCTGTGAACCTCATTACCCAATCAAAATTGGAGTCAGATTCAAAACCCAGATGGGCACATTTCTTCCTTGCCCAGCCAGTAATGCATGCCAGGTTAGCCCGTTCACCCCATGTTAGATCCTGGTTGAGCCTTATTAGAGATCAACCTGGCATTAGCAACAGCTGAAACGTGAGTTCCTAAGGCTTGATAACCTGGTATATATATAGGGGGCAAATTCAGGGGGTAGAATGTGGTACCAGTACAAAACACGAGGACTCTATTTCCTGTGAATGGCTCTCCCACTGACTCCCATCAGTTTATCCTTGTCCCTCACCATTGCAATGTTCCTGTAACAGAAGAAATTAGTTAAATCTTTGTTGTTAGTTGCCAAATTTTCTATACCCCAAATCAGTGTTTCTCAACCTTGACAACTTTAAGATGTGTGGACTTCAACTCCCAAAATTCCCCAGTCACCTATGCTGGCTGGGGAATTCTGGGAGTTGAAGTCTACACATCTTAAAGTTGCCAAGGTTGAGAAACACTGCCCCAAATACTGGTAAGATAAATCATATAAGTATTGTATTAAATTAAGGACTATTGTATTCCCTTTTTGTCTCAATTACAACCAAGTAATTTCTAATAAATTAGTTCCATTTATAAAAATGTCTTTTTTATTTTCTTTGGGGTACTTTTTGTTTTCTATTTTTTAAAAAAAATTCTAACTGTTCATTACTATTATTTTAACAGGTTGTTGATCACTATATATAAAAGACTAATAAAAAGGATGTTAAATATGCTGATATGTGAAGAAAAAAATGCAGTTTTTAAAGACATGGCAGTGTCTTTATTAGGATCAGTATAGTAGGACAAGCGACTGTTCCTTGATTATACAAAATTTGAAAACCAAACGTGTTTTTAATGAAGTCAATGAAAGACTTAGAAAGATAATCCCAAACATAACTTCTATTTTTTTTCTTTATATTTTATCCAAATTACTGAAATAAACAATAAAAGTCTCATTTCAACCAACAGAAATGGAGAAAACAATTATAATACAGTTTACTTACCACTGGATCCTCTGTAAAGGTCCACTGTTTACCCAAAATCACAGGCTGGGTTTCCATATTGTATTAAGTCATTGTTTAATTATGGCTTACCGAATAAAACTCATTTGGCCCAATTCAGAAAACAAGCTAAACCATAAATCAATCAGATCATAATATGGCTTAGTACTAGGGTGGAAAACCTATAGTCCTCTGGTTGTATATGGCTCCAAATCCCCTTTCTGTGGCCACCAGAGTACCCTCTGACCAGAGGCATCCACAAGGAGGGGGTGTCAGAAAAGAGAAGATGGCGGTCATGGGGTGGGACCAAAGCTTTGCTCCTTTTTTGTGTGCATTGAGGGACACATAAAAAGTGTTGGGGCTTTGATTGTGTGGGCATGGACCCCATCTTTATGTTTTTGATCCCCTTTTGTGGATGCCCTGCTTCTGACCTCGATGGCTGAAAAACGATGGTACAATTTCCCATCATTTTGTTATGTGAAGCACATTAAGTCTGCATTAATTAAAACAAAAAAAGAGAATCCAAAAAAATTCTCTCCCAGACTCTCCCTTCCCTGCCTACATGTGTGAAACAGCCTCATCACTCTGCAGTCCTTAGCTCCTAATACTTGCAATACTTAGCCATCAAAAGTCCCTAGATTCTGGTTTAATGCCACTGTCCACACATCACAGTTAGCCATAATATTGTTTGCTAGGCTTTGGCCCATTGTGTTATAAGATCTAATCATTATGGTTTGTGAACCATGTTCTATGGCTTAGCATGTTATGTGAATTTATTTATTTATTGCATTTAGAATACCACCAAATCAACTACAGACTTTCAACTATTTATAGTAAAAATTAACAACTGTGGTTTATTCAATACACCATAGTTAAACAAATCATGGCTTAGCATGATGTAGATGTGCAAAATGAGTCCTAGAATAATGCTCTGAACATTTAATGTTGGATTGACAATATGCCTGTTGCATTTATTTTGAAAAAAATATTTTTTCTCTTAAACATTTGCAGTTCTTAATAATGAGTTAAAAGTCCTTTGCCATTTTTCTAGCAGTAGAAAAACAGTTTGCATATGTTCTACAAATATATTCGAAGAGACGATGCCCGGCTGATTTTCCTGAAATGAAGAAGTAGCAAAATATTTTATTTCACAAGTCTGAAGGCACAAATTGATGTCCTGTAGCATCATTTCAACCTTAGGCAACCTGAACTGTTGCCTAAGGTGTCTAAGGATGCTTGAAGGCGTGTCAGCCGTAAGACGTGTCAACCCTGGATTTCCTTGGAATGAATTAAAAAATACAGTTCCTAAATCTCCTGGTGACCTTTTATTTATGGATCACTGGTAAGAGAGAATGCAATTGCTCCTGTCCATCATAATAATACTAGTTTACCTCCATGCAAGCAAAGTCATGTGGCTGGCCTGGGGAAAATTGGTGTTAACAGGGTGTGACTCTGCAGGATTAAAGTGCAAGGGGGACAGGGCCTGACACTAGCAATTAGGTAGGTAAGTTTTTTTTTATCATGGCGCCATTATTGGTGTGCTTGTGGAAGAATGGAGAATTACATGGCTACAGGAATGTGGTGGAGGGTGTTGGGGAAGGCCAGATTCCCTGTTAGGGAAATTGGGATGGGAGTGGAAGTAGAACACCAGCTGTTTATTTATTAAAGGATCATGATGATGGACTACAGGGGGAAGGAGGCCGCTGAACATCAATGGAGGCCAATGATGGTCTGACTGTCTAGAGAGAATTACTGTGGCCTGGACCAGGAACAGCATCCAGATTGTGAGTTGTTTTCTCAGGTGCTGGAGGGCCTCTTGTCCCTAGATTTAGGCAGCCTCAAAGTTGGGGTCACCTTTTTGCTTGTGGTGGCCTTAGCTCCATTAATTTTCTTGGTTGCCTCAATCACTGCATGTTTGTGGGCAGCTAGTAGTAGAAGCAGATGGAGCCTCCAGGGAAGGTTTTGTGCTTTTGGTAGGACGTCAGGACCTGTGGCTGTCAGTGTGGGACTGGCTTTGCAGCATGAATTCTCTGGTCTAATTTAGCTCCAGGAGGCTTTGTATCATTGCCCCCTCCCCACACATTTGGGGTGGAGGGTGGCTCCCTACTGCATGGACCTTTTACCATTGGACTGGACTTATGAGATCGTGCTCTCTATCAGTGTGGGTTCTCCTGTGTTTGCTCTTCACACAAGACCATCAGGAAGTTGTCACTGGGTTTGGAGTTTGGGGTCTTAGAAAGATGTGTTGGGTGCCATGGTCCCCAGTTTTGTTAGTGACCACCATTTTTAATGAAAATAGGGTGGGAGGGCAGATGAGGAGTGTGGGTTGGAATGAGATGAGTGGGGTGTGTAAGGAGCTGTAACAGCTCAAGAGTCACCCAAGTTGACTGAGTCTGGAATGACATGGTAGAGCACTCTCTTGGTGTGGGTTGGGATGAAGGAACATCTTGGAGAAATAGGATTATGGTCTTGATAGGCAAGGGGAGATATGGTGGGAGGCTGAGACCAGGCTGCACTAGAGGAATGAAGATTGATATCTCTGACTGATTCCCCCTTCTGGCTCTTAGTCTTCATCCCAACAGCTAGTAATAGATCTTTGAAACCCTGGGACTTCAACTGTAGCTTCTAAATGCCAGATTTATCTGTAATAAAAGTACCTCCATCCATGAGTTAATTGTGGATGAGAAGGCAGATCTGGTTTACACTATCAAAACTTGGGTGGGGGAGGAGGGTGTGTTTCCTATTCTGAGTTCTTTCCAGGTGGGTTTTGGGTCTGGTACCAGCCACAGTCCCAGCAAAGGGTGGGTATTCATTGTTATCTGGGAGACTCTGTTGGCGTCAAGAGGTGCTACTCTACAGATAACTGGATGTGAGACCTCATTTGGGTAGCTGGGCCACTGGGGCCAGTTGAGTGTGCTGTTTGTATAATGCTCCCCTTGCTGCACAGTGCATCCCTACCAGGGCTGCTCAACCAGATTGCTGGGTTGTGGTGGAATTCCCTAGACCTGTAGTGCTGTGGAACTTGAATCTTTCCCCTCGGTGAGGGGACTGGAGTGACCCAGAAGTTCATGGACACTGACAACCATGGACCTAACCCAACTTACTGAGGGCTCAATATAAATAAGCAGTCACATGCAAGATCTGGTTTTTGTCTCAGAGCAGATGCAACACAATCTGAAAGTGGAAGTCATTGAGCTTTGCCCCTGTTGTGGACAGATCACTCTATGACTGCTATGGAGTTTCACTGCTGACTCCCTCCTCACTAGGAGCTTTTGGGCAGTTTCCAAAGGATCTGATGGGCAGTTCAGTTGAGATCCTGATTACCCGATGGAATAAGGGGCAGCTATGGTATTTGATTAGATCGTAACAGAGCGGCTTCTCCCCTCTCCCCGCTCTGTCACAATTCCTTGGTTTACTGAGGAACTCAGGGAGATAAAGTAGAAGGCGCCATGACTGGAACATCACTGGAGAACAACTTGTTGATGATACCGAGTTATACTATTGGCCCCAAGTCAAACAGGTGATGCAATAGAAGTGCTTACCCAGTGCCTGGAGGCTGTCATGGTCTGGATGAAGTAGAACAGATTCAGACTGAATCCCTTTAAAACAGAGTGGCTTTGGTCTCCAAGCCAAAAGGTTCAAGGATAGTGCCATCTTTGGCTCTGAATGGGATTATATTCCTGGTCTACAAATTTGGGGTTCCTTATGGACTCACAGTTCCTGCTGAAGGAGCAGGTGGTAGCGTGGCCAGGAGGGCTTTAACACACTCTATATGGGGCTGCCCTTGGCAAGCATTCAGAAGCTACAGCTGGTACAAAATAAGGTGGCCCAGGCAATGATGGGTGTTCCCAGTCACACTGCTGGAGGACCCGTACTGATTGCCATTGATTTGGTATACTGGGGAGATTGATCTGTTACTGCTGCTGATTTTGTTTGTACTAGATGTGGCTTATATATTATTTTTGAGGGTTTTGTTTTTAGTTATGTAATGATTCTGAGTGTTAGCTGCTCAGAGGCTTTGGACACGGGCAACACAAAGTAAATAAAATAAAAAATAGTAAACTTGGCTCTAGTTCAGATCTTCAACATATACTTTATTTGCCACTTCTGTATTCTGTTTGCTCTTTCAAAGAACCCAGTGCTTTGCAGAAAGTAGGTATTGCTAAAACTATCACTTGCCTGGTTGCTCCATCGTGGGGGTGGGGAGGTGGGGGGGTTGGAGGTCAGGTTGGCCAATTCCTAATCAGACACTGAAGCCAGTAGGCACCTCAGCAGAATCTGTCTATTTCAAAGCCATATTAATTAAATTCCATGGGGACTGGGCTGAATCATATATCATCTTAGCTAAATGCACAAAGGCATTCATATGACTGCCACTCATTTTCACAGAATTCTGTGGCAAATTAGTTTTCTGGATATGGCCCTGGAGGGCCTTTAAGTCCCTACTCATTGATGGGGAAAAGGAAGCATATCCATACACACTTATTTTAGCATTATCTTATGATCATGTATGTGATATCAGCATATATACAGTATACAGCAATTGCCATGCAAAAGACAGTGATGTAACTCAGACCTTCTTTCCTTTTAGCACTCTTAGGATCTAGTAATTATACTAGCCCTACAGCTCTGATTGCAAAATCAGAGTAACATTAGATGAGAGAAAGTAAATGCAGAAAATGAATTATTTGCTGCCACTCAGAGGTCATCCAGATTTTTCACTCCAGATCAGGAAGTAGTGTCTTATACAAAACTGATTTATGGGGAGGTCAATCAATGATCACAACTCAGTGATTCCTTTAAGAGTTGTTCTATTGTTAACCTGCCACTCTGAAGTTCACAATGGATCTTTCTTTAGCAACATCAAACTGGTGAGCAAAACTCAATTCCACTTTGACTGACTTGTTTGGTTCATCTTCCTCTTCAAGAATGCTACTTTGAATATTTTCATTTTACCAGACTTCCTTCCTCTGAGTCTTTTGATTCTGAATTTGTTTATTTTATCGACTGCTGCTATTTCTACTGTTCTCATTGTATTGAAACAACTTGATTCATTTTTACTTTTTTTAAAAAAATTATTAAATCACTGTAAGACATTTTGAAAATGTATGGTTTGAATAGCAGTCTGGAAATGTTTACATAAAAAGATTATTGTACTGTATATATACATAATATTTCTAGACCGCCATTCTATCTAGGGATGCTCAATGGACCTTTGTAATATTAAAAACCCTAAAATTTATAAATAATAAGTTTAAGAAGAGGAAATGTTAGGAAATAATATTTTCAAGCTCTACAATCAGATCTTTTTTAACCAGTGGATACTAATCATATATTTAATATTTCATTTCTCTGACAATGAATATAGATGGCTTGGCAAAGTTCAGTCTGTGCTAAAAGAGCATCAGAAGAGAGGACAAAAGTACATTTAAACTGAGGTTATAGTGGAACCAGCTAGATTTTTTGGCTTTGTCGTGATTAATTGACATATGCCCTACTTTGGCTGCAATTCTATGCAGATTTAATTGAGAAAAAGCACCAATGAATCTACTGAGATTTACTGTCAAAAGATCTTCAAAAAATCAGTTATGGATATATAATCTTCATATACTGTATCTTCAACACTGGGAGTTTCTAATCTATCTCGTATTAAAAGCTTATTACTATAGCAAACATTTGGTTCACATTTCACACTAAGCCATGTTTCCTTATTCATGATTCGTTGAATAATATGTGATGACTGGGTTTACACATAACACTAAAGCATTATGTATATAACTGTCAGATCTGGGGTGCAAAAATCTGGATGACCACTAGTTGACAGCAATGAGTTTGTTATCATCTAATGGTCATCCAGATTCTTGCAGCCCAGCTCTGGTATCCTAATTATGTAGTCTGTCTGTTTTTTACAGTATGTAAAAGGTATAAACTTTTGTGAACTACGGCTGATTTTATCAGATGCATGGAGTGGCTAAACAGATCTAGAATTTAAAATGGGATGACCCTGGGGGAAAAAGGGAGGGAAGACAAGGTGGATATGAAGATGTTGGCTACACAGGAGACAGATTACACGTACCTTATCAATTAACAATTGCAATGTGTTAAAAACCCATTATGTTTATTGAGCTTTTGAGACAGTTTGAAACCTTTTGATGTCTGTAAGTTAATCAATCTTCTACTCAGCTGTGTTGGTAAAATTTCTTTATTCCAAAATTGTTCTTTGAAATCTGTAATGAAGTGTCCTGGGAGGTCACAAATGCTTTGATATTACTTTGCCTTGTTTTGAGTCCTGATGTCAAACTTATGTCTTTTCATTCTTTTGTGCAAAATTTGACCTGTTTGCCTTACATAGAATCCAGAGGGGCATTTCTGGCAGATGATGGCATATATCATATTAGAGGAGAAGCATGTGAAGGTGTTTCTAATCTTGTGTGTGAAGTTGTTGAAGCCTAGTGATGGATGGTACTGTTGGTGTAACTGTGGGGGCAAAATAGACATGGCTGTCCTCTTACAATTTGGACGTTGATTTGGGAGCCTTGATGTTGTTGTGACATGATCTCTGCACAGCAGTCTTTACTCTGATCCAATATGATTCCCAAAGGGGTCAGAGAGATTGGGGCCTGGGTGTTCAGAGCAATGTGTCTTGAGGCAGCTACAAGTCAACCTGGTGGGCCTCCTCTGTTGAACATTTGCTGCAGGTGAGTGAAATCTTGCCTTATGCTTCCATGCTCACCTTTTTGCCTATTGTTTTTCTACATGTATCTGTCAATCGGCTTTGATCAAACATCCCAGATTTCAAGCAGCAGCATGATTCTACCTACTGCCTCTTACTCATCTCTCTCTCTCAGTCATTATCTTAGTAAACATCAGTATGAATTTAATTTTCAGAAGATACCGATGAAATCAAATATGCACATAATGAGATTAATAGTACAAATCAAATCATGTCTACTTGGAAGTCAGTCCATTGTTTCTGGTGGAACTTATTTCAAGGTAATTGTGTGCATATTTAATTGAGCACAAATCCCACTGAACTCAGCAAAATTCATTTCCAAGAATTATGTTCTCTGTGTGTGTTTCTAAGTAGATTTAGCAGAAATTCTGTTTTCTTTGAGAGCATTTCTTCCTGGGCTGCTAGTTTTAATGAGTTATAGGGAAATTCATTGAGAATTTATGGCAGATTAAATATTTTGTAACTATGTGCGTCTCCTGCAGCCAGAAGACAAAGAATAGTGTGGCACTTTAAAGACTGATGATTGACCATGTTATTGCCTGACCTTTCATGTACTTTACTAGCTGCTTGGGATCCAGACTTGAACGAAGCATCTGGGGAGAATAGGGAAAGGAGAGTGAGAAACCAAATTCCTGTATAAAGCTTTGTTGAGGATCAAAATCTTGGGTAATTTGGTCCCTCAACTACTGTTATTTCCTCAGGATTAAAGAAAAGAAGGGAAGGATTAAATTGTTTCTTCATGCTTGCCTTCATTCCGTTACTTGTCACCTCCCTATTTACATTTTTAAAAATATTACATGTAATGGAAATACAGATTTTAACACTGTGTCTACTTACCCTTGGAGAGCTCCTACCAATTAAAATGGGCCATTATCCCAAAATTCCTATGGAGTTGGGAATTATAGAACTGTGATCTAGGATCTACTGAGTGTAAGTTCCAAATAAGAAGGCAATGTTCTAGGTTTATAATTTCATTTACAAATTTTATAAATAAATATAATTCTTCTAGGAAATAAAACCAGGTGACCAGATCTGGGCTGCAAAGACCTAGACCAGTGTTTTTCAAACTTGGCAACTTTAAGATGTGTGGACTTCAACTCTCAGAATTCCCCAGCCAGCATGCCAAGTTTGAAAAACACTGATCTAGACAATCAATAAATGGCAGCAAAGAGGTACAGAAATGCGTAATGCTTTGCTGCCATTTTGGGGTAATCTGGATTTTTCAGCCCAGTCCTGAGAGCCATAAATAACATCCATTCCATACAGTGGATAGAAAAAGTTGTGTGAAAGAGAAGTAACAGAGATTGCCCTTTCCAACTTTTCTTTATAGCTGCTGGTTAAACTGCATGTGGCAGGCATTTCCATGGTCATAGGAAGATGAAAAGCATAGCAAAATACTGGAGTGGAGAATAGCAGAATGTAACTCTTCTTCTGTCATTTGCCCTTCGAAAATAACCCTTTCTGAACTATTTTTTCTTAATGGGCTCCAACAAGGTTCAAGATTCATCCTTCTTAGGCAGGTAGGAAAGCAGACTGGGGATTGCTACAGAAAGCAGGGGAAGGGTTAAATTCTCATCTCATCTCATCTCATCTCTTAGTCACATTTCAATACCTCTCAAATGATTTTAATTATTTGTTTGTTTGTTTAATATGGCTGCCCATCTCACCATAGTGACTCTGGGTGGCTAACAACATAGAAAAACAAAATAATAAACTTAAAACCCAGAATAAATACAATGACGATTGAGGTGACACAGCAATCTACAACAAACGAGACAACAGACACTTCATGGGCTCCAAATAACGCAGAAAAATCATGGAGTTGCCCATCATAGGTCATTTGGCCCTTTCTTTTCAGTTTTTTATAGACTTGTTTCATGTGTGGAACTTCAGTTCCAAATAATTATGATACAAATGATGATTATCTATTTTTTTAATTGGTAGACTTGCAAGAGACTTGGTTGATCAGCAGAATAAAAAGCTTCATAAATACATATTTAATAAAAATATAGCACTTTTTTCCAGGGTGAGGAAGATAAGTTGACTCAGATGGGCTCTCTGTTTGAAGTTACTCTGATATACATAAACTGTCATGAGTACTGATGGTGAGCAGGAGGGGGCCCCTATCCAGGGGGGAAAACGCATGAGTAGTACTGAGGAGTTAAGCAGCCATTCAAAGAGACACAGATCAGACCCGCCTTGACTTTTGGGGTTTATCTGTCTGGGTTTTTCCCACGCTTCTTCAGTTTGTTAGGATTTTCTGTATAATGTAGCAGTAATAAAACACTAGAGACCTATTCCTTGTCTCAGTGTGGTTCCTGACTGTTAGGACATAAACCCTATGAACAAGTTTGCCTGGAGTTCTTGTTTTTATTACAAATGAAAGGGTATCAAGAGAAAACATCGGTCCACTTTTTAGTTCTAGGCTTGGCCTTTTCTTTTGCTATTCTGGAAAAAGCAGTTAGGTTGCGATTTCTCAATCACTACTTGGTGAGAGGTAATGGGCAATTTCATGGGTTCCATGTTGCAAACACTTATCTGTGCAATCCATTTTGCTGACAAGAATAATTAAACCAAAGAAACTGCTTACACATAATGTAGGCAATGCAAAAATGGACAGATGTGGGTTCAGAGGGGACCCAGCTGAGCATGTGATTAGAACCACGCCAAGCATTTTGTGAATTTTAAAGAGTAGGAGATGGGGTCCTTGCAGGTTGAGGTCCCGGCTGAAACAAAACTGATAAAAGATAAACTGAAACTTAACTCCTGCTAACAAGCCATGTCTTTTTCCTGGCAACCATGTGGAAGTGGTTGGCCACTGGATTTTTTTTTAATTTCTCAGTTTAGCACAGCCTTTCTCAACCTTTTGATCCTGGAGGAACCCTTGAAATATTTTTTCAGGTCTTGGGGAACCCCTGCACATTCAGGCTCAAATATAGGCCAGAGGTTACAAAATTATTATATTCGTTTCATGTGTAGGTCTGTATATATGCACTAACAGTGTTCTTAAACTAAAAATGAAGAATAAAACTTACCTTTTTAATGTGAAGTTGCCTGAATTTGAAATAACCTTTTAGACATTGTGATCTCCCAGGGAACCCCTAGTGACCTCTTGCAGAACTCTAGTTGAGAAACCCTGGTCTGGCCTATACCCCTTGGATTCTGGAGTGGTCTCCCAATCAAGTCTAAACCAGACCTGACCTTGGTTAGCTGTTTCAAGGTCAGTTAGGTGCTATTACCTGCAGATGCAAAGAAAGCAGACATGAGTTAAAATATTTTCATGGTGCAGACCACGTCTTAATAAACCAGAAATAATTATTTAGCGGGAGGAGAGATGTCAGTGGAACAGTCGCCACACCTGAAATCCACTAAGCCGTGGAGAGAGCTGAGGAAGTACAAAACTTGTCCACATCTTCCTTACCACCCAAGTCCAACCGCCCAGGCCCAACAATCTGGGATTGTGCCTTGATAAAGACACATCTCTCACACATATCTGTATCAGCACACACATCAGCAAAAAGAGTCACACTGCTAGAAAAACATGAGAATTTCAAATGGATGAAAATACAATACTTCAATGGCTGGAATAATAATGCAATTAAAATGTTAAAAAATAATTGAATTGACTGGGCCTGATTAATGAAGCTCTGCATTCCTCACATTCCTGCTATAATCATGTGGAAATATAAACAATCACATTCCTGTGATGTGTAATCTCTGCCTTGCCAAGACTGTAGGCAAAGTTGTTCATAGGGTTTATGTTTTAGGAAAAATTATTTAAAACGTTGGCAAAGCATGCAAGTGTTGCTTTATTTTCTAATGGAAGCCTGATCGGGTGCTGATAATAAAATCTCAGGAGGAGTAAAAAGGTTAAAATACTGGTTTATTTCTTTGCTTTTACTTCATTTTATGCAAATTTTCTGGATTCAGTTGGAATATGTTTCAGGTTTTATATGTTTTTGTGTTTCAGAAACTCTATTTGCAGAAAATTGATACTATTATTTGACCCAAAAGACTGGCAGGAAAAATGGAAAACACTACAGAGTAATAGAAGGGACTTAAGAGTCCCTTGGACTGCAAGGAGGTCAAATCAGGCAATCCTACAGGAAATCAACCCTGACTGCTCATTGGAAGGACAGATACTGAAACTGAAGCTCAAATACTTTGGCCACCTAATGCGAAGAGAGGATGCACTGGAAAAGACCCTGATGCTGGGAAAGACTGAAGGCAAAAGGAGAAGGGGACGGCAGAGGATGAGATGGTTAGATAGCATCACCGACGCAATGAACATGAATCTGAGTAAACTCCAGGAGTCAGTGGAGGACAAGAAGGCCTGGCATGCTATGGTCCATGGGGTCACGAAGGGTCAGGCACGACTGAACGACTGAACAACAACAAAAATAGAACAAAATTTAATAGAGATATCAGTAAGAACATTTGAACTGCTATTAATTTATTCATCGCTTCAGTTTATATAACTCCTTCAACAAGTTGCTCAATGCAGTTTAAAACATTATTTAAAATAATGGTGTCATAAATTCCACAGTAACCTAAATATGGTTTTTAGGGAGAGTTCTGTGGCTCTTGAGGCATAGAGGATCTCCAGAGACCACTTTCCCAAGGCTGGAGCCCGGATGCCTCCTATCTTGGAGGGGAAAGATATAATGTTGGATTGCTCTTTCCACCTCCAGATGGCCTCTGCTGATCAAAATAACGTTGCTGCTCTAAAAGTGTTCTCTTCCGTAGCTGCAATCCAAGGGAGAAGTGAAAAAAAAATTGGGTCCAGCATAAACATTATTTCCTGCCTGATCCTACTCTAACTGCAGCAGTAGAGGTCCCAGAACATTCTATCATCAAAGTACTCTAAGCTTGGATATTAATATTAATTATAATTAATTGATATTAATCATTGGTATCAATGAATTTTATCTTGAGAAATTCTGACTGAACTGTTTTTTGAAGGTGATTTTGTGAGCCATTTCAGAATATTCATGATGACCTGCCTTTTAAAACATCTGAAAATATAAAAGCTATAAAATATTAGAGAGAGGGCTTCCCATTCAGAGGAACTGTAAATCAAGGTAGGTGTGATAAAATCAGGGTCATCTGCAGGAGAGGTCAAACAAGTCAGGGTGGCAATTATGGTTGTTCAGTCAAAGCCCCACCGCATTTTACATGGATTGCAACACAGGTAAAAAGGGGCAGGGTTTTCATCGGATGATCGTGGCTGCCATCTTAATTTTCTTGACACCCGCCCCCTCCATGGATGCTCCTGGATAAAATTGTTACTAACCACAATTTACCCTCCCAAATCCTCTCTTTCCTTATGTACATGTCCTAAACATGTACATAATATCCCAGTACTTTTTTCATTTTAGATATCTTTTAGGTCCACATTTCTACTGTCTTCTTCAGTGAGCAGGCAGGATTTATCTGTGCATGCTTTTTAAAAAAAAAATTGTCTTATTTTCATTAAGTTAGCTTCCTGTTGATATCATTCTTGCATTATAGAGAACTTAATTTAAACCATGACATAAATGCTTTTCATCAGTTCCTTCTTTTTTTGTTCTTTGTGCCAAAGTTCTTGCGTTTTTAAAATAAAGAGCATGTTGTATAATAATTGCTGTAGGACAGGATCTTTTATTTTTAAATATGAAAGACAAATGGGGTGTGACATGCATATGTTTCAACATGCAGGAATTATTTCTTCAGGACCTCATTTTTTTCATATCTATTTTTTTACTTCCATTGAATATTTTACTTCCATTGAATTTGACCTCATAATAACATTATTTCCACTAATGATTAACCAGGAGGTTAAAATGTTTTTCACACAATATTCCACACACTCCATGAACACAATTCTAGTCAGGTACCTACAAATCATACTTTTAATTACTCCCTTTTAGAAACAGTGCTAGAATGCTTCAGTACTCTCAAATTCTGCTTTAATGCCCAGTAATTGTAATACAAAATCTACTGAAAGACTATAATTTCAGGAATAACCTGACTCAGGGCAAGAGAAGATCCTCTTTTCACTGATGGTAGTATGATGATGATGAAGATGAAGAAGAAGATCAATATTTAAAGAGGTATTAAGAGAAAGCAATGTTCAAGTTTATCTGTTCTTACTTTGAGCAATTTGTATGACACTTTTTTGCAACCCATGCATTCACTTAATACCTAACAGATCCAAGTTTATAAAATTTCAAGAAGACACCCCCTTTTGGGGGAGAAATCATTCCCCCTCCATAAAGGAGATCTTGAAATTCTCTTCTTTGAAGATAAGGCTGAGGTCACACATTGTCCTCCGTTATGGTTGTTTTGGCCATAGTTAAGTCCTGGTTTGCACATATTGCTATACCATAAAATCTATGCACCACAATGGATGGTTCATCTATTGCTTTAAGCTAACATTTAAAAAAAGATAATCTGTACAATATGGGAATCTAGCCTCTACTTTGTTTAAAAAACCATAATTAACACAAATACTAGCTAAGTTTTCTGTGCGGACACAGCCAATATCTTAAATATTAAACAGAGATAGTTACCCTTATTTAATTTTACTAGACATTGGGACTTCACATCTGGGCTGCCAAAATCTAGATGACTATAGATGGTAGCAAGGAGTTAGTTTTTTGTATCTTTTTGTTGTCATCAAACTATTGTTCAGTTGTTGTAGCCAAAATATGGTAGTTCTAGCAGACATTAGAGATTCTATGTTTAAAATACAATCTTATTTTGATTCAGAGGGAAAAAAAATCCAGCATGGTCTAATCTGGGTATTAATTCTTTCCTGACCCCAGGAATGGGAATTAGAGGGAAGAAAATCTTGGAGTGTCTTCAACTCTGCCTATAATTAGCATTGGCTAATGCCAGGGGTTGTCAACTGTAGCTCTCTTGGGAAGCATGCGGTATCTGGTTCACTTCGAGTAATACAAAACATCCTGAGACAGGTGGAATCTTTAGATTCTCATGAGCGTATATCTGGATGATTGAATGCCTATTGACGGAGGGTCCTCACGACTGATAGAAAGGAATGACCCATTATGTCAAGCCCCTTCGGCGAAAGAAAGCTCTGAAAGAGCTGCTGCTTTCTTTTTATAATATTCTCTGATACCGTTTTCGTTTTTGCCTTTTTAAGGAGGGGATCAGAGACTGACTTTGTTCTGTCTATGTTTTAACGAAGGACTGGGTTTTTAAAAATCAAAAAAGCACTGTTTTTATAAGGCTTGCTGAAGTTGTACCAAATCGCTGCGAGCTTTTGAATTTCAAGAATTCTACATCAGACAACTTGATCAGAAAAAATGGAGGAGGGAAAAATCTGCTGGTTCTGCAGTCATACCTGAACCAGCTTTCATTATAAGCCTTCAAGCATGCTTATTGATTCTCACTGGGTACACAGAAGTGTTCAGCTGCAGTAAAGATGCTCCTAAAGCATTCTGAGATACAGCAGCAAGCAAATGTTTATACATTCTCCATATTTGGGAACATAGATTCCAGTATTAAAATCAAAATTATTTCTATCCTATTAGATACACAGATATCCCCAGGGAAGTCTTTATATTAACAAAGCTGGAAGTAATTAGGGCTGTTATTCCATGTAACAAAAACCATTCACATGAGATGGGAAAGGTTACCTAATAGTAGGAGCAGAAGATTTGATACATTCCACAGAATTGGAATGCGGCCAGATATTTGGAGAATATTGTATTGTGTAGAACAGTGTTTCTCAACCTTGGCTACTTCAACTCCCAGAATCCCCCAGCCAGCAAGGGGAAGGCTGGGGAATTCTGGGAGTTGAAATCCACACACCTTAAAGTGGTGGACTTCAACTCCTGTCCAGCGTACACAGAAACACCAGTGTGCTAGACCAGTCTTTTGCAGCCAGACTTCCATTAGATTACTGGGCATTCAGCCAGCAATATGGAAGGCAGCAGATTGGGAAAAGCTAAATAGATCTGGCATCCCTATAATCAGCTATTTCCTTCCTTCCTTCCTTCCTTCCTTCCTTCCTTCCTTCCTTCCTTCCTTCCTTCCTTCCTTCCTTCCTTCCTTCCTCAGCATGTCTAGGCTGCCCCACTGCTAATATATCAGAGATAAACACAGAGTGTTACCCTCTCCTTGAAGTTCCAGTATTTTCAGTAGCATTGAAAAGTTGGATTGCTTATCAGCAATAACTGAGAGTCAATGTGGTGTGGTAATTAAGATGGTGGGCTAAGAATGGAAGATTCGGGTTCTAGTCTACCCGCAGCCATGGAAGCTCCCTGTGTGACTTTGGACCTGTCATTCTCTCTTAGTCCAGTCCAGTTTTTCTAGGGAAAAGTGGGAAGAGGAAGCACTGTGTACGTTGCCTCAAGCTCCTGAGTGAAAGCCAGGAAATAAATTTTATGAAGAAATAGGCGCATCTCAGCTGGTAAAGTCCAGAAGTTTTTCACCTCATTTTCAGATCTGATTTTGCAAAAAAGAGTTCCTCATTCCAGTTTATTGGCAAGCATGATTCAGCTGGTGCACAGTCTGGCAGGTAACTGGTAATACATCTGATTTTTTATTTATGTCTGTCGTTGTCAGGGGTTTGTGGTTTTCATCTTATTTTCAAGATTCTTCACACTTTATTTTTAATTTGTTGTAAACTTTAAATGTTATTATATGTTATCAGAGGTATTTAGCAGGCACCTTTGTCACAAGAAGTTCCAGGGAGAAGAGCAAGTGGGGGCTGACAGCTAAGTTCCTTCTCTGAAAGCTCTCAATGCTACCAGTCTCACATTTCAAAGAAATGCTAATTTTCATGATTCTTGACAAGTCATTCCTTAGATCCACTGTCCCATTCTAATAGGATGCTACAGGGTGTAATATCAAAAGGCCGATAATACTTCTAAGATCTTTCTTCCATTGTGTGGAAAACATCTAAGAAACAGGCATATACATGCAAAAGATCACTTGCTGTATTGATGCTTGTGGATGTCAGCTACTGGACTGATTCAAGCGTAGACAAGGATAAGGTCAGTCCAAGGGCATTGTTGGAAACTTTTGTTTACCTTACCAGAGAAGGAAGCAGCTTTAGAAGGCAGCTATGAAGACTGTGAATGCTGACATGGTTCATCTTTTAAGCCATGGTTTGTTGATTGTGCCCATGATTGCTTGGGTACTATGATGCTCTTATATCATACTACCTATAAATTGTGGCTCTAAAACTGAGTTCACACCAGCACAAACCCAAAATCTAATAAAGGAGATTATGATGAAGTGGAAGGGTTTGTACAACATGTTTAACCAGGCCAATTAAAAAAATAATAGCAGCATATGTTAAATTTTAATGTTTTTCATTTTTCATAGATGTATGTAGTATAAGCACAGCCCATTTGGCTAGTTTATGGTTCAAAACATTGTGTGAACCTATACAGTGGGTTAAATCAGTAGCCAACCTAACTGTGTTGCACAAATCATGAAGAATCTTGACCATATCATCTCAACTTTAGAACCACTGCATTGGGTGACTACTGTATTCAGTCCAAACTAAATTTGTTGCTATTGCACTTTAAAGCTGTAAATGGTTTCAAATCATGTAGCATGAAGGACTGTCTGTAGTCACATAAGTGTGACTGAGCCCTGACATTCCATGTATGCAGTTATGGTCATGGGGCACCAGATAGGGTCTTTTCAGGAGTGGCCCCTCAACTGTAGAATTTCTTTTACATAGAGAATTCTTTTTAAATGCTTCTTTTCTTCGCATATGAAATTCATTGGCTTAATGTATTTAACTGCTATTGTAACAGTTTGTGTTGTAAAATACAGTAGTGTATTTGCATTTGTACTGCTCCTTTAAATGACTCGGGTTAGAGACTTTATGTTTGCATTAATTATTTTATTATATTGTGCTCTTTAAAAACATTTTTTTTTCAAAATGAGTCACTTTAGCAGAATTGTTGGTTTTGATGAATGGTATGTTATTTAAATAACAAAGTTGGAACGCCAGCTGTAACTGTTTCTGAAGGATGCTGACCTTGCCAGAATGTCCCAGGCTTTTGACAGCTTTGGTTAGATTATTGTGACATTCTCTGTGTGGGATGTGGAATTGCTTTTGAAGAACTTTCAGAAGCTACAGTTTGGGTCCAAAGTATGACAGTTCGAGTTGTCACTGGCTCAAAAAAATTGTTGGTTATAATCTTCACACCCTTAAGTACTAAATCATCATCTGTTCTTGTTTGAATCTACCCTGACGTCTTCTCCTCCTGTTATAACAACTATTCTTCTGTTCTGCAACTTAGTAGTATTCAGAAACATATTACTTCTGGAGATCCATATTGCTTTCACAACTAATAGTACTATAGCCCAAGCCACGAATTTGTCTAAGTTCCCTTTAAAGCCACATCAGCAGTAGCTTATATACATTCCTTAGGAGTATTCCAGCAGAAGTCGGAAAGAAATAGCAGGTCACTCTGGAGAAGGATTTGTTGCCTATTTTTGGAGATTTACCTAATTGAAGAATCCAAATCTGCAATTTCAACACTTTACTAACCATTCAGGACTTGCCATAGCAAGTGCCCAGCTGAGAAATAATGTGACACACTTGCATGAAACACTGGAATACCCTTTAAAGTCTTCTAATTTTTAACTAAAGGTAAGGCCTACAGCCCATCTATTTTGCATTTGTTAGTTTAACTATATACTGTAGTTTAAAAGCTTCATTGGCTCTTTAGTGCAGAAGAAACATCTACCTTTCACTGGAGCTCTCCCAGGTCCATGAATGAATGAATGAATTAATTAATGAATGAATTAATTAATTAATTAAAATCGAATTCCTTTATAGTATAAACCATCCAGCATTGCTGTGGAGTTGGGTGGCCATAAATCAAATAAATCAAACAAACAAAGAAACAAATCAATATCTTATTCTTACCCTATTACACCATTCCTCAAGATATGACGATTTCAGCCCCCAGAATTCCCAAACAACATGGCCATTACTGAAAATTCTGGGGGATGAAGTCCATTGACTTGGAGGTGCTGAGATTGGGGAAGGACATGAATCTACTACTTTCTCTTGATGTCTCTCCAAAGATTGTTCCATGCCCTGAGGATTAATAGTTAGGCCAGCATGTGTACTGGGAGGTGGAATATTTCTCTCCCTCTTAGGTGTGCCAAATGTCACACCAGAAGACTGGAGCATTGCCCTTTCCTTCTTGCATAGTCTCTGCAGTGCTGTTGCGGTAGGACAAAAGAGCAGGGAACCAGGAAACAGGAAGAAGGAAACATATTCGGGCCGTTCCATAACACACAGGGAACGCTTAGCCAATGAACAATGAAAACCACCAAGGATTACCATATATGGCAAAACTTATGTACTGATGAATATTAAGTGACCATGTGACCTATTGTCACGCGATTTGTAACTCAATAAAAGGGAGTCGTGGAAACCGTTAGAGCTAGCTAGCTCGCTCGCTCTCTCTTCGGGTTCTCTCTCTACTTCTCCCACCAAGAGAAACCATTTGTGTTTGTGTCATTCTGTGTGGGAAAAGAACCCGCCGGGTCAGTCAGACCTGGTGCATTCGTCCCAGTATTGTGGCGCTCACCTCTCATCCCGGACGGGACCAGCAGCCGACGGCCACACAGTGCTACTCAGTATTTTTTTTCTTTGATCCCTACTCTCATGATTTACTGTGGAATAATCCCAGTTTGAAAACTGCATGTAAATAAATCCTATTTTTTTCAGTTCAGGGCCAAGAGGAGTATTAATATTTTAGATCAGGTTATTGTTCAACAGTTTTTAAACCATCGGAGACACTGTAAAAGAAATTAGGTTTGTCTAAAACAGCAGAATGGCAGTATATTCAACTGAAACACTTTTGAGCTCACAAGATCTTTTTAAATATTGAGAATATGACTTATGATGTTAAAATAAGAGAAATTCAACAAAATATTATTTTTCATGTATATGGGACAAAAAAACAAACAAAAATGTTTAGAAAAGGCTGGCTGTCAGTATCTTTTTGTTGGAAGTGTAAAAGATGGAGGGAACACTTATTTATATATATATATATACACACACACAGAGTATATATATATGTTTATGTTTATATTTATATTCATATTTATATATTTCAAATTTAGTCACCACCCATCTCACTCAAATTGCTACTCTGGGAGGTTTACAATAAAACAAGAATAAATACTAGTTAAAATACAAGTTAAAATACAATACAATACAATATATGATATGGTCTTGTCCCTTTGTGGTTTAATATCCAAGAATATAGTTTTTGAGAAAAATGTAAGATGCCAGTGTGATACTGAATTATATTTCCCAATATTTGGAAGTATTGAAAAACTTTATATTTACCAAGCAACTGGTGTAGCAAAGAAATTTCTTTTGTTACAATGGAAAAATACCATCTTCCCAGTCAGATATTTGTTCAAGCTCCACTGATAAATTGGCTCTCTGTCCACATGATAGAAAGATATTACTCCATGCAGTCAAAATTTAATGCTGTTTTTAAAAACTGAGCTTTTTAAAAAAAGCTCTAGGGTACTTTTTGTGTTTTTGTATCCATTCGCTTTATTTCCTTGTACTTCTTTTAATTCTGAACCTCATAAACAAATAAAGCAAATAAAATGCAAATGAAAACAGGATTTCTGCTTCTGATTTTTTATTTTGCTGTTGGCAGATAGATAATGGTTCTGTTCAACCTTTCCTGTCTGAGATTATGGCCCAATTTCCTGGGAAATCCTTCACTTTCTACATGACTATTTTCTTCAAAATCTACAGTACATTTTTAATTCCATGTTATTCTTGAAGGAGGAAAAATGCTGCTGCCTCAGAGCTAGTATAGTTTTGTACCTACAGATAGAGTAGCCCTTGCTACATAAGAAGATCTTAAGCAATCTTATCTCCTTGACTTATTTTCTACAACAACATAATTATAATTACGAATGTGCTTTATGAACATAGAGTAAGGCAGCTTTCCCCAACAATTTTGCTAGGAATCTGGGACTGGAAAAGATTGGCATATCTCAGTAACAAGTTGAGATGTTAAGTGTGATAAACATTTAGAAAGACAGGTAATCCTCAACTTGCAACCACAATTGGGACCAGAACTTCCATCACTAAGTGATATGGTCGTTAAGTGAGTCGCACCTGATTTCACATCCTTTTTTGCCATGGTTGTTGAGTGAATCTGGCTTCCCCCATTGACTTTGCTTTTCAGAAGCTTCCCTGGGTAATCATGTGACCCCAGCATGCTGCAACCATCATAAATACATGCCAGTTGCAAAGCACCCGAATTTTGGTCATGTGACTGTGGGGACGCTGTGATGGTTTTAAGTATGAGGACCAGTGGTAAGTCACTTTTTTCAGTGCTGTTGTAACTTTCAACGGTTGTTAAACAAATGGTCATAAGTCGAGGACTACCTGCATTAGGGGAACAAACAGTCTCATGCCAGTTATAGGGGGAAACAGAAAACAGTACTTTAATTTTGTAAAAATATCTTATAACCTTCACAAATTCAATGTCCAAAATGTAATAACAGAGCTAGAGTTCGAAAATTAGTTAACCTTCTTAGTTTGCAAACTCTAGATCTTATTTTGTTAAACATGCATGGGTTTGTTTCAGCAGGAGGCAGGGGAATAAAAGGACAGTTGCAGGATCTCCATTTCAACGCTTTCAGAGCGCTCACAGAGTTTTACAGAGTTCCAGTCCTTTAATAAAAATGGTATATATATTTGTAATGCTTTCTAGATAGTACTGAAATAATTTGGAAGATTTTAAGAATCAAAACCTAAGGTTTCACACAGTTTAAATGGTTTTTCTGAGTCACAATTTTGGGATATGCACATTGTTAAGATATATCTATATTTTAAGTTCCCAAACTACTGGTATAGTAATTGAGCAAAATGCCTGAAATATGAGAATTAATGTCTGGCAAAAGCTGGTACAGTGTGGTATGTGGTGATTCTTCCCTTTTGTGTATTGTGTTGAATTAATGTACCTAAGACAGTTTTTTTCAAACTTGGCAACTTTAAGATGTGTGAACTTCAACTCCCAGATGGCTGGGGAATTCTGGAAGTTGAAGTTCACACATCTTAAAGTTGTCAAGTTTGAAAAAGACTGATCTAAAACAATCAATTGACCCATCACTATGTGAGATATGGTACTAGACATCTTACGGAAAGTAGCAGGATAACCCTAGGCTCATAGAGTGAAGGTCCTAGTACAAATTAGAGATGACTTTCTATCTAGTAAGCCACTGACTTATCAGATGTGTTCATTGCATTTTGGAAAAGTTTGTCCATAACCTAAGAAACGATCAATACCCAGACAAAACAAGCACTTTAAGGCATGAACAGACTGTACATTGTTTGGCAACAGTGGAATGTATCTAGTTCATACAGGGATTATCCTCAGGCAATTCAATCATCATAATTGCAGTCTCACACTCTTTTCTGACATATTCTTTTCTGTGGATTCCAGGATCTGGGATTCTTTCTTTTGAATAAACATGGATGTCTCCTTCAGGGTCTGAAAGGGAGAGAGAGAAACCAACCTGTCAACCACACTCCAAAATAAACTTTTCTAGATGAAAAACAATGCTTGCAACACCCTTGCACTAGATCGTAGCTTTTTTAAAAATCCAAGGTGTGTAAAATCCAAGGTCTAGACCAGTGTTTTTCAACCTTGGCAACCTTAAGATGTGTGGCCTTCAACTCCCAGAATTTCCCAGCCAGCTTGAGTTGAAGTCCACACATCTTAAAGTCGCCAAGGCTGAGAAACACTGGGCTAGACTATATTTTCCTAAATTTTAGCTCTCTTGTATGTTGGGTCTGCAACTGTTGTCTGAGAACTTTAGGATCTATAGTCCTAATACATCTGGAGGGTGTCAGATGAGGGAAGACAGTTTTTGAGTGAATTTATTTTGGCACTTCCCTGGCTTCCAAAAGTCACATTGCTTTAATGAATATCAGAGTTGCTGTGCTGGTGCAAGGTCCAAGGCATTTCTCCTTTTTCAGAGTGTGAAACCCCCTAAAAACAACCAACAGAATAGTAGCTATTGTTCCTCCATGAAATCTATCCATCCCCCCTTTAAAATCACCCAAACAGGCTGCACTTATTGCAGCTGTTAGCAGCCAACTCCACAATTTAACATTGTATATAAAAAGCATTTCCTCCTGTGGCTCCTGAATCTCTTTGCATTTGGTTTCAGTGGATGACCTTGAGTTTAAGCATTGTGAGTAGGAGGAAAAATGTGTCTCTATTCACATTATTTGTGCCTTGCATGATTTTATACACTCCTATTATGACTTCCTTTGGCTGCCTTTGTTTCAAGCCCTGAAGCTCCCAACTGCTGTTGTCTCACTTTGAAAAGGAGATGCTCTAGCCTCCAGATCATTCTGATTGCCCTTTTTTGCATTTATTTCTAGCTCTGTGATGCACATTCAAAATGGTGGGAGCTTTGATTGTGGCCACTGCACCCACCATCTTGCAAATTTTAACCCTCTCTTGCAAATGCTGCTGCAACTTATCCAAAAATAGATTAAGGGCAGAGAAGCTATAGAGCCAGGCCCTGTATTCTATATATTCAAAGAGTCTCCCAGTTTTCCCAAACCCAATTCATTAACAGCTCTTTAAAAATTCTGTTTCTGCAGCATAGACTCAGTCATTCCTCCAGAATCCTGCCCATTGGACCTTGGAACCTTGTCTGGTTTGTCTACTTCAGTCTTCTAAAAACAGTGATCAAATGATGGTATATTCTTTCCTTAAGACTACCGTTCCAGTAAGCTATTTCACAGTGCCCATGGCCAAGTCTAGGGTCAGTAATAATTTCATCACCTCCTGGGAAACCGTTGTCATAAGAAAGCTTCCCATTCCCTAATGTTTGTGGCTCCAGCCTGGGCTAAGCTGCTCTACTCATCAGTTGCTAGAGAGAAGGAAAAAGGAAAGATACATGTAGACCCGTGCATGTGTAGCCATGGGGAGGGCAATATTTTTTGGCCTGTAGCCATATCAGGGATTTTGAGAGCATATTATAGGTGCTTCACAAAATGGCTATTATGTGAGGGTTTGCCTATTCATAAAATGGTTGTCATGGCGAGTTGCCAAAAATCCATTTAGCGAAAGGTTTGCTGGCTTCTGGCCATAATGGAGTGTTATCTATCTTTAGAAAGAGTTAACTGGTACGGTTTTTCCCTGTCACCTCCTCTCCCCAGGATGTTCTCTAGCACCCCACCTTAGCTTTGTCTCTTTACTCGGGAGATGGACATACTTCCTAAAAAGAATCGGGGTGCAGCCACTCATTCTTCTTGTTTGCTAAGAATGGCTAATGAAGCCTCTTTGAAACTTCCACATGGATCAAGGTGATGCCAACGGCTAGAGCTTTTCTTTGTACGGGGGCAGCTTCACACTGATTTTGGTTTTAATTAAAAGGAATAATTAAAATCAAAATGAGGTGGGGCAGAGAGAATAGCAGGCAATCTATTTAGATTTGTTTTCTACCAAAAGATATAATCATTCTTCTGCTTCTATCGTTTTGCTGCTATCCTTTTAATCTAACTTTCATTTGGTACTTACTGGTATAAATCAAAACTAGCCAGAATACTTAGTTTACTATCACATTCAGATAATACAAAACCCCATCATATAATTTAAGTTTTAAACCAAGCTTTTAGACCAGCTGGTCCTCTTGATACGTTGGTATTTGACTACAGTGGCATTTAACTCCTTGGGAAGGAACAAAAATTAGTAAAAAGAAAAGACTGGAGAATGATAACTTATCATTGCATTTCAAAGAAACTGCAATTTTATATGAAATTGTTTCATGATGGAACGTTTGATATATTATGTATTATTTGGACATAGACTTTCTTGACAAAGAAATTTTTAAATTTGGTCATTTTTAAATCCAGATCGTGAACTTCCAACCAGCTTCGGTAAAGTGAATTAATTCTCTACCAGCTACTAAGTGTATTCCAACATTCCAATGTATTTGTAATTATTCTAATTTTTATTTAGGTCTATAATAAAACTACTTTAAAGAAAACAAGAAGCCCACAGTCCAAAAAACATGATTACCAATGTAACTCTGTGAAGCTCTCTATCTTCCACCATTTCCCCATATTCTAAAGTCATCTAACCACTATTGTGCCAAAATAGCAGGAATGAAAACAAGTTCACTTTACTTTATTTATTTATTTAATATATTTCTATGCTTTATATCACTTCAATGATGGCTTGTTGATGAAGACACTGTAGGTCACTAGCAGAAAATGGACTTAATCAGGCAAAAAGTCAGGGGAAGTTGGGGATGATAGGAGAAGTAAATTATAAGCTAAAAGTTAAAAGAAAATTAAAAGGGCAGAATATTTAGTGCTACAGTTAGTCCTCACTTAATGACCATTCATTTAGTGACAATTCAGACTTACAACATTATTGAAAAAAATGACTTACAACCGGTGCTCACACTTATGACTGTCACAGTGTCCCCACGGTCACGTGATCATGATTTAGGTGCTTGGCAACCGGTTCACATTTATGATGGTTGCAGCATCCTGTGGTCATGTGATCATCATTTTCGACCTTCCCAGCTGGCTTCTGGCAAGCAAAATCAATGGGGAACCGCATGATTCGCTTAATGACCACAAGGTTCGCTTAACCTCTGTGGTGATTTGCTTAACAACTGCCACAAAAAGGTCGTAAAATCAGGTCAGATTCAAGTAATGACTGCTTCGCTTAGCAACCAAAATTCCAGTCTCAGTTGTGGTAGCTAAGCAAGGACTACCTGTATTAGGATTGCTTTATATAGCTAGGCCCCAAAGATTTGGATGTGCCCTACATCACCTTGAAGATGATTGGAATTCTTTAATATTTTTAAGGGCTTGCCAAAGGAAGCTCGATCACAGAATGTGTTTGCACCTATCTTCTCAAACAGGATCAATTCATTCCTGCTCATTTTAGTCTACTGATGGAATCTCAGTGGCAGGCTGCCAAATTATAGTAGCGTGATTATTTGTGTTATATATAAAAAGCAGTTAAATAAATGCATTAAGCCTTTAGTAAGCTCAGCAAATCTATTTTACTAAACCTCCATAAGCTTCTAAAATACCACACGCACACCTACACACACAAAAGACCAAAAATTCTGCTCTCACAAATGTCGTCCCCTGCAGCCACCTGGGGCTGAAACATATAGGATGCAAAAAGCTTGCCCACCTCTACCTTAGAACTGATTCCAGTTCACAGTGCACTTGTGACTTCCCTAAACAACCAACTTCAACACTGTTTCTTAACTGTGGCTCCTTACATGCTATGGCCACTCTGGTTTTGGGGGCTGTGGACAATATAAGAAAAAAAAGGATGCAAATATATGGAACATTGAACGGCCTGAAGTTCGTGACAATGCTGATCAATGATTCTCAAGCCAGAGAGGATAATTATGTAACGATGGGACAGGTGTCACCAATAGTAAAGTAGGAAAAAGAATGGCCAAAAGTCCATTGACTCAAGAGTGGGAGGAGATGGTGCAAGGTTAAGCCTCATACTGAGAAATATATAGGGCTTAATTTCTCATGTCCTGCAATAGGTAGACTTTCTGCACATGAACAATTTCTTTTTTGCCTACAATAAAGGAACGTACCTAGCCATAAGTCTATGAAACTTCTGTTATTGCATGTGGGTTGAATTTCTGGAAATATCTATTGTCATGCCTGGTGAAGTCTGACAGACATTTCCAACCTGGTATTTCCAGGTATGTTAGACTTCAGGTCCCATAACCCCCAGCTAGCTGCATAAGTTAGATCTGGTATTTCATTGTTCTGCCTTTAAAACACAAACTCTGTTTGTGTTTCCTGATTTGTTCAGTGGAAACCAGGGAGCGATGTATGGAGATGAATTCATGATGCTTGCACAACCCTCAAGATGCATTATTAAACTTGGCATAGGATAGTATTAGATGTTTCTTTTCTTTTTGTTTTTAGTCATAGTTCTTCTTAATTCAAATAGTATCTCATCAATCATTCATTCAACTTGTCTTTTAAATCAAGCTAACCATTCCATACTTCTATTTACACTTCTCAGGAATCCTTTACCCTTGGCTTTTCATCACTTGACAACAGTATTTAAGATCCAATAGTGTGTTAGTCAAGTCTTTTATTAGGGAAATACATCATACTCCTATGCTATTGGCATAATTGTAAAGCTGTTATAAATCATAACCTGTCACTGATACTCTCCTTTTTAGACTCCAATAGCCTAATTTCCCTTTTTTGTCCATATGTTGTTTTAGTGCATTCTTTTGTGTTTGAAAACCAATAGCTTCTTTTTACTCTTCTTTGTAAGATAATGACAACTTTTTCTTCTATTTATACTATACAACAGCATTCCTGTCAGCTATAAATGCATTCTGAACCACTTTCCAAACACACATTTCTCAAATACACAATTTCCCCCCAGAAGTCATCCTGTAGTACAGGCAAGGCACTGATATAAGCAACAATAGTTTACTGTCATTGCATTCGTATTATTACACATTTACTATGTATTTTTGTTGATGTAGAAGCAATTATAAAAGGAACAGAAGCAAGCAGAATGACCTTTCCTTTTATGTATGTTTAAGGACTGAACAGCCCAAGTTCAGTTCAAACACCAAGAATCACCTGAGGAGAAGAGCAGAGTCTTGGTCTTTCAGAAGGTCCTGGACTGAACAGGTCACTGTTTTCTCTAGTACAGTGTAATGGTATGTGGGAAAGACCTTGGGAGAAGGGGCAAAGAGATGCTGCCTAAGGAATGGTCATATAAAAAAGGGCATAGCCCATAGCTGCATAATGGGCAGAGAAAGAGGATCAGAAGGGACCCTCCCTAGTTTCTTGGGCTTTAAGGGGGCAGTGGGATAATTGAACTTTCAGGCTTGCAAGATTCTGTTAATGTAGCTTTGCAAAAAAGTAGAATTATCTTATCTGGTTGTGTTTCCTATCCGGTCTACCAGGTAAGGCTGACATACAGTGAGATCCATTGTGTCTTATATAGCTGTTGTCATGTAATACTTTCAGTATTGGACTAGGATTGGGAAACCTCAGGTTCAAATCCATACTTGGCCACAGAAGCCCATTGGGTAACTTCAGGCCAGTCACATGTTCTCAGCCTAATTTCCATCACTTAAGTGCTGTTCTGTGAATCAAATTGGAATAAGGGAGTACTGTGTGTGCCATTATGATCTCTTGGAGAAAAGGAAGAGATAAAATTTAACTAATAAGATAATAATTATAATTATTCTAACTTTCAATCTATATTAAGATATTCAAATTTTATGCAAACTCACATTCACTTTGACTTTGAGGGGGAATGCATTAATGCCCTCTCACCCCCACAAAGTAGCTCAAAATTTGACCTATGTATTCAGTAATTATACCAAAATCTGAAAGCCCAAACAGACCTGGCTGTTATACCCAAAGATGTGTTCTTGGGTAGACTTCTACCTTCTTTCAAGCTGGTTAGATATCAAAGCCAAATAATAGTCACCAAATTCAGTTGAACCTTAGCTCCAGCAAGATTTAATGCCCTCTCAACAGCTGTTCTCAAGGAAAATTACAGGGTATAATTTTGCCCCTGGTGCTCCTGAAACATTAACCCATGTTTTGTTATATTGTTCCTATATAACAGTGGAGCAGCTAATAATTCCCCATCTAGTCAGAATCCCAGGTCACCTGGACCCATTTTATTTACAGTTGTACATAATCAATGTGATTTTATTTCTCTGAACATGGCTAAATTTTGTTTTCTGTTTGAAAAATACTCCATGCTCTGACCACACAAGTTTGGGTTTTATTGCGGTTTTTACTTGCTGTCTCACAATTTGTTTTATTTTTGTTCTTGAATTGATCAAAGACTATAATAAAATTTACTTACATATTACATATTGAGGGATCTTGTGGAATTTCAGATGCACTCCTAGTGACTATCTACTTTTATCTCTGCTATGGTGAAGTACTTTGCTAATTCACTGTTTTTTTAACTCTCCTGTTGAAAAAATAAAAACAAAAAGCCACAGGTCTCATCATTTCCATTGTTCTGCCTGTTATCTGCTCATAATATCAGGTAAAACATAGGCTCAGCATGAATATATAATGTAGGTTGAATTGGCTCTTGGGATTAATGTGCCATCACAGTAGTGGTGGAATGAAATAGCAACCCCCCCCGCATCATCCTCAAAATGTCAGAAGGTAGGCTGAGTGACAAGGAGAGAAGGAATATACTTTTTCATATTCAAGTTCCTTCCATTTCTCTTTGTTCACTCTTCCATTTCTACCCTTAAGTACATTTTGCTTCATTTCCTCATCATTATTCATATCATTAATACAAAAAATGTATTAATGTGCAATCTGTTTCCTCCCACGTGCTCCTTTCAAATTGCCCCAAATCTCATGAGATTGACAAATCTCATGAGATTTTATAGATGCAATCCTGGGATCATTAGAACATTTTATTTATCTAAATTTATTGGACATCCAACTTCAATGGACTCTGGGCAGCGTACAAAAGTAGAAAGAACATAAAAACAGCTAAAAATATTAAATCAAATAGACAGCCCAGAGTAAAATAATTTAATAAACAACAAAATCAACAGAACAAAACAGGGACCATTGAAGAAATAGTGAACATCAACCCCAGGCCTGAGACCAAAGCCAGGATTCCAGACCCTAATGCTGAAACTGAATGAGATTCTACATGAGACTTTCGTGTTCTAATATATTGTGAGATTTTGCAGAAGGTCACTTGAATCTTCTGAGATCTCACAAGCTTTCATATAATTTTTTAAGATATTTTAAAAATATTTTTTAAGCTTGTGAAATTCTGAGCAGTTATCTGCACTGTGAATAATACTCATGAACAAACCTAAGAATTAAATAATTTTTCCACAGGTTGCACAGTTGCAGAGTTTAAACAATTCCTCAGCTGTTAAAATAGCAATTTGGATTTCCTGGTTAGATGCATTTTTAATTGCCCTCAGAATAGATGTTTATGGTGGGATGGGCATGAGAGGTGGAATCCCAGACCAAAGTTTAAATTTGTTTTTCTAGTCTCAAGTATCATCGATCAACACAGCAATTCACTGATTGGTATGAAGAAGGGCAGATCCATAATTTGTCTCCTAATCCACTCAAGACATACATAAATCTAGGGAAGGCTTTATCCAGCTTTCAGAGTTCTGTCTTCATTATTGTTTACATAACTTCAAGACAAATTGCAGAGTAACTTTTTTCAAAGGTATTCAATGTCATTAACATCTAATCCAAAATAACAGAAACTCTAAAATCTGTAGACTTATAAAAGCACAGTACCATGTGAAAGGCTTTAATGTTGACTACTTTATAATGCATTGTATCACACAGACACAAATCTTTGGACAAGTAAATCCTAAAATGGAAAAAAATTGTCATTATTGATGCTCTGGCTAGCCAAATGTAATTCACTTTAAAAACAGTATTATGATTTTTGTTTGTTTTCTGTGTTAAACATAGCTCAAGGACAGCTAGGTTTGTCATCAGGAAGAAAACACTAAATAATTGGGCAATCCCAAAGTAAACTACATGCCAGTGTTGGCTGTATGTAAGTCCATGTACTCTCAGCTTGATCATTGCACAACATTCATTGTGCATGCTTAGCAAAAATAATAAGTAACTTTTAGGCAATATATACTGTTTTACAAATTGATTCAAAGTAAACCCAGTCCATAGGTAAGTGCTGATAGAATGGGACAATATTTTATACAAATGAGTGACATTTGAAGCTCCAGTTTGGTTGATTGACACAAATGCAAATAAATCTTCTACAAGATCTCATTATCTTTCTTACTAGTCAAGGTCCAACAATCTCAGCTTTTTGAAAAATGTTATCTTCACTTAGATCTTCTTCAGTAGAATATTCACCAGTCAATCATAAAACCCTCAGGTTCCAACCAAATATTTTTACCGTGACACAACACAAAGTGTACAGGACACTGTGCGAACATACCACCAGAGTGTGTGTTTATTCATTTTGTACTACACACTGGCTTTGATGTATCATCCAAGTCATGCCCAAACAATTCGATATTTCCCAAAGGATGGGGTAAAAATACACTGCACTGCATTAGGAATGAGAGGTGGATGTAAATGCAAACTATTTTATTTTCTGCTGTGCAGGCCAGATTTCTGTTTATTTTCTGTGGTCAGCTTGTGGTAGAAGGTGTTTAGTTTGGAAAATGTACAAGATGGTCATCTTTCTGGCTTTGAAAAAAAAGGGGGGAAGCAAAAATGGCAACAGTCTATCTTGTGTATTTTGAAAGGAGAGGGTTTTTTTTTCTGGGGAAAGAGAAGTGCTAGCTGGGCTTCATTCTTGCTCCAGCTGATCCTGTCCCTTATCCTTTGGGGGCAAAAATAATAAAACACTGGTGAAGTGATTTTATATCACTCCATTGCACTAATGGAAGAACAGCTTGTTTTTCATTCTCCCTCTTCATTCCTTTGCCTCTTCTATCTCACTTGAATGATGTTTTCCCCCTCCATTAATCTGTTCCTCCACTTCCACCAGTCTCTTTGAGTTGTTTTGGTGGAAAGCCACACTTTGACTGCCACTTCCACTGTGTCTCCTTCCACTCTTATTTGGCAAATATTAATGATGCCTCAAACTAGGGTTATTAGAAAGATATACTGCTCAACGTGCTAAGAAATAGGTTTTATGTGTTTGTGTGCATGTGTGTGTGTACATGTTAAAAAGAAGTTTATGATGTTGAATTTGGTTATTTTGAGGTAATTATACCCCACTCTTGATGTAGTTATTCCCCACTTATGAAAGCACTGTGTACAACTCTACTATGTATAAATGACACTGAAAAGACCCCTTGTTCCAAAGTTTGTTGGTCTACATGCAAAGTCACAGCACATGTGGATATACAGGAACATTATGAGCTCCATGTTGAGGTATCTCTTAGAATTTTAGCTGGAGGCCTGTTAGCAGTGTGCTAAGTTCGTAAGAGCATTCCGCACATGATCAGTTTTGTGAGGATGGCTGTTTGTCTGCTGAGTGCCATTTTTTCATAGCTTCCCATCACTACAGTTTTTCTAAACTCTAAAGGTACATGACATGGGGCAGTCATATGTTGTGGCACTGCTGAATGAAGGGGCAAGAAGACTTCTGCCTTCCATGCATGCACTGGCACCTTCCACCTTAGCACCTCCATTCTCACCTTCACTCATCTAATTTCCTTGCTTCCTAGTTCACTTTCTCCCTACTTAAGATAGGACCCTCCTTCATCAGTCACCCACCTATTCATGTTTTCTCTCCCCACCACATGCACATATTCATCAGGCAGCAACAGACCTATTTTTCTCCCTTTTTCTTTTCAGTTTTGAGTGAATCTAGAGATACCACAAAACAAAGCTGCCATTGTACCTGGCATTTCTGGTTCTCCAGAGGCTTTAGGTGATGTTATATACACTGCCTACCATTCTTCTGCAAGATACTCTCTTTTTCTTCTCTTTCAATCATTCTCTCAATGATTCAATAGCCAAGTTTAAACAATATGTTAGAACAAAATGCAGTTTATCTGTTTGTGGCTTAGTATGTTGTAAGAACTCAGCCGGAGTGATATGTAAACCATTGTTTATGCTCAAATATACAACTTCTTGCAGGCTAAGTGTCATTTATGGCCACGCTGGGACCCACAATCCAAAAAAATAATGCTTAGTCCAGCATAAAAACTAAACCTGATTTCATTAATTCTTTAATACGTAATTAAGATGAAACAAAGTTGATATGGTTACTCTCCAGACATGTATTTAATAACTTTCCTTACGTCAAATTAAACGTTTCTGTTTGGAACAACTGTTGTTAGTCTTTATGTGCTGCACCCAAGGTTTTTAAGGCGCGCCTGTGGCTCTGGAACATCTCTGGTTTCTGGCTCAGTGTGCTATATAAATCCAACCAACCATGGCTTAGTAGGAACTCAGCCAATTGTGGCTTAATGTGTTGTGTGAACATCACCAATATAAACAGAAATAAAAGGAATAATGATATAACAGATTTTAACTGGCTAGCAAAGCTTCTGTCTGAGGTTTTTTCTTTCTGAAGTACTTTTCAGTTTAACATTTCTTCTTGCAAAATTGACAACAAGCAGCATGGTGTTCCTTCAGTCCTCTGGAGACTGGACAAAACCTATAAGGATCCTGTAAAGAGAGAAAATTGAGTAGAGTCACTAGATTGTTGTAATACATTCCAAGATCATATGTATGTCCTGCAGGATGACAGTACTGGATTATTCAGCTGTTAATCATAACACAGTTGCTTACACATAATTACTTATTATACAGAGCAGTTTAGTGTTTTAATGCTAGTGAAATTTCAGTCTCTGCTCTGGCTTTTCAGGCACTGAGGCTGGCTAGCATAAAGGCCAAGGTCACCTTGTTTAAGCATGTCCTATAAATAGCATTTTTGACTCTTTAGGTGTAAATATGAAATATATTTCTACAGGTTTAATGTAAACAGAATGCATTATGCATTATTCTAGATTGTCAACCATCTGGGTTGTTAATCTGAAACCAGTTCACACAAATATCAAATTGTGCCTTTCACGTTTTTGCCTCATTTTCTTTTGTGTAATTTGTGTTTGCGTTTCCTTTTTCTCCTGTAGCTCATATTTATGGTATATAAAGCAGCTTGCTTAAAATGCTTACAAGAGTAAATCAAGCAACAGTTTAACCTTTGACAAAGGCAGTATTTTTAGATTTAACTGAAAGCACTTAGTTAAGAAAAATCTGTTTCCACTTTGCTGATGAGATATGTTTAAATAAATGGGAGGTTACAGCTACATATGGCAAAACTTTGGCTATGTGAAGGGCCTAAGCTTCCATCCTTTATTCTTGTGAATTTCAAAGATGTAATCAGAGTAATATGACCAAGGGGTCCTTTGACAAATTATGTTCCACCATAATACTTACAATAACCTTACTTAAGTGCCTTCTGATTCTCGCCTGAAAGTGTAGTCATATGCATGTCTACTTAGAAGTAAGTCTCACAGAGTACAATGAGAGATACTCCAGTAAATGAATTTATTATTATTATTATTATTATTATTATTATTATTATTATTATTATTAAACTTGGACACCGTCTCACAATCCTGTACTCACCTATTTGGGAATAAACTCCAATGAACTCATTTAACTTGCTAAATTTACAATATATACTTGTATAGTGTGTTTTAACTTCTGTATTGTAAATTCTACACAACACCAAGATAGATATTTCTATTGAAAATCTACAGACAGCTCTTTAAAATATTTTATGAATATAGCATACTCTAGTGTCTGTTTGCATAAGCAGATCATTTTCAGAATAGTGGTAATTTCAGAGGTTTATTTAAGTGGGATCTGGCTGACAACCTAAGGCTGGAGACTAAGCATGTATTAAATGTTCTGTAAAGGTAGATAGATAGCATCCAAGATATCATGGCCTCCTGGAATATTTATTTATCTTTGGTTTTATTGACCTAATTCAGCTCAAATAGAAACCTTCCAATCTTTAAATTCAAATCCTTCTGGATTTCATGCAGTGTTCACCTATATATAAAAAACAGTCAGATTTGGAAGGTACACATTTCAATCTTGTTAATTCCATTTTTATTCTATGAAATGAAAACATGCCATTACATAGTAGCTGCCATCCTAGTTAACATAGAAGGGATTAACCCCAGATGCTGTGGCAAATCTGTAAGATGAACAGGTTTTGGTGAAAGCTACATCAATTTAAAATACAGCTAGAAAGTCAGAACAAGTTTGTTTTCTAAGAATTCCTGGTACTGGACTAGCAATTACTTTGTTTTTTAATTTTTGTTGCAAATGAATGGGATTAGGCAGGCTTTCTTACTGGGGCAGATGTTGTCCTTTCCAGATATAAATATTGTATTTTTTTTCTTTTTTCTTTTCCATTCTCAGTGTCAGTTTCTAGAGAAAAATATCCTGTTTTACAACTTAATAGGGAAATGTCTGACAATTACTTTCTCCCTTTTCTAGTCATTTGCCACTTAATTTAACTGATCTTTGGAAGTAAAGTTTTCATTCCACTGAGCAATAGCAATAACAACAGATCAATTAACATTATGTGGAAATTACTATATACTTGCAACTCATGTACAATTAGCAGAACCAAGGGGTAAAGATTGTCCTGATATTATACCACTTCAGGTTTCAGAGAATTGCATGTCTTAACATTTTTCATTAAAATATTTTCCCAAATTCTGTATACATTAAAAATAAAATCTAAAGTTGAAGACAAAATATTGTTCTCTCCCCTTGCTAATCCTGTTCTTTATTTTTCTGAAAGAGCTGTTAAATCCATTTTCATAATAGTTCAAGAGAAAGGTTATTATGTAATTTTGGACATTGTAGGAGTGTCATGTTAGTCTATGGTAGTAAAAAATCAGGAGTCTGCCAGCACCTTTGCTGACTGAAAAAAAACTGAAAGGTAAAAGGTCCCCTGTGCAAGCACCAAGTCATGTCTGACCCTTTGGAGGGACGCTGCTTTCACGATGTAAAGGCATAAGCTTTCGTGAACTTTTAATGAAACTTGTTGGTCAGAAAAGGTGCTACCAGTTCTGCAAATTCTATGAACTGTCCCCCAGCTTCATTTCCTTTATGTCCGAGTATTCCAGAGGAAATGTGCGTGAGTACAAAATCCCTTGTGAATCGGGAAGCATGCCATTCCTTTTCATGTTTCCACACTGCACATGGATTTTGTAGCAAGAACTGTGTGCAACAGAGTTGCTTCCCTCCTTTAGAGTTCTTGAAAAAGCCCTCTGAATCTCAGCAGTTCTGTAAAATTTGCAATTTATTTTATTTATTTAATTTTTATCCCGCCTTTATTATTTTTATAATAGAAGAAAAACATTGAGATTGATCTGCACTGAGCTGTTTAGTCCCTTTGGAACATGGTGGTTCTGTCTCCATTTCTGTATGCAACATATGCAGCTGAGAATACATCGATTTAACAGAGAAATATTTCAGATGATGATGGGAGTGAAAGAGAAGGAAATTCAGTGTTTCTGTCATGCTAACTAAGCTAGAGTGTGTAATGATTCCACCATTATTGCCTTTTGGGATTCAGAACAGGCAGAGGCAGCTGTTCAGGAGTGGGATACAGATTTTTGAGTGCTGAGTGTTAAAGGCTTAAACTATAGTAAGAATTCATAAGTTACTGCATTAAAGTACACACAATTTCTCCTTTTTGACCTTCTCCCAATATTGCTCTTGCAGTTCTTAACACTGCCAATGCAATGATGCTTAAGGAAAACAAGCTATTTTATTGCTGTGTCCTCACTTGGCTTTATTATAGTGAAATATTAATTCTGAAGATGACATAAATCAGAAAATAGTATAGTTTAAATAATCCATCAGAAAATAATTTAGTTTAAATGTCCATGTCTGGACATCAGGAGCAATAGATTGGTAATTTCAGCCAATATGACAAGGAAAGAATTGTGAAAAGTGAATCTGGCCCAGTATAGGAGATTCTTTCATTCTGGTTCAAGATTAATTACCCTGCCTCACAAGGTTGTTGCGGCAGTAATGATAACATGCAATCAAATATATAGGAAAAAAAACTTTAAGGTGTATAGAACTTCAAAATAAGCCCTCCTTACCTTAAATTATATTTATAAATTTACTGATCAATTCTATGATTTTTCAAAGTAGCACCAATGCCTCTTATCTGAATAAAGCATTATATTTACTTGGTTACCAAATACATCAAATATAATACACACAAGTTTCCCCAGCTCCCTACATTTTGAGAACAGCATTGGTGCTGTTCCATTTGAATGCTGGCACAGGATACCTATTCCTCCCAAATGTAAAAGATGATTAAGAAAACACGTTGCTTTCCACAAATTCAAAAATTTCAATCTGCAGGAAAGGCAAAATGAAGAGAATTACACCAATATATAAGGAAGTAGTGGTGTAGAAATATGTTGCCTGTTCTAAAAAAAGAATTTCCTATTTAAATAAATGAGGAATGTAGATTAAAAAATAAACTCCTTAATTCTAACCTTTTAACTATATTCATAAATTAATCATTATATTTCACTAAATTAACCTGCCGATTGGTCCTAATTGTGGTTGAATAATCATAATCATAATCATTGAACTTGGAACAGTTGAATAGCCAGTACAAACCAGGCAAAAATTTTAATGGCCCTTCCATGGCTAGAGATTTCTTTTAAACACAAGTAACTTTGTTAGAAAGGGAATGCTGGGGATTTTAAGTCCCAACATATATGGGAAGGTGCCAAGTTAGAAAAAGCTTTCTGAAAGAAATGAACCTTAGAGACATAACAAAGTAAGTTAAACTGTTCAAATGTGGTACTGTACATTTTTCCAAGTCCAGCAGTCCTACCAGATGCATGTCATTATGGGTTAACTCAGTCCAGGAGATACATAGATGCATTCAGCTGCTAATTCTGGAATTGGGAAAACACCATTTTTTCACTTGCAGTGGCCACATTTGTCCTCATGTAGAAGAAATTCCCTTAGGAAGATCGTCTTTCAAGGTTCTGCTGCTACTGCTGCTACCAACTCACTGGAAGGAAGGTTGAAGTTTGGTTTAAGAGTTATCCCTAGTGATGTTTGCCTCTGTCTTGATCCCGTTCTCTTCCATTCTGCCATACATCTAACTTAATCTTACAATCAGATAATCAGAAGTCAGTAATGATTAGCAAAATTGTTCCCAGCATTACAACAAAAGAGAGTCTTTTCATTGGGTTTCATTCTCCACACAATGAAGAAAAATTAACTTGATCCATATCATGTGAAAATATTTTTTCTTATGATCAGAAACTCACTTCAAATCTCAAACAGAAGCAGTGAATGAAAGCAGGCAGACATCTTACTTGCTACTAGTGTTAAACAAGAGTAATTCCCTGGCTGCCACACTTCATTGTATAGGGATTTTTGGAGTTTATTTTGTACGGAGAAACAGGATTTATAGTCAGATTTCCTGGCTGCATGCTGTGCAGGTTGCATGTGAAATCTGACTGAGGTGAGTAAATTAATGTGGTGCCTGTTTGGAATGTCATCCAGCTGCCAGTTAGAATTATGCTTGTTTGCCTTTGGCGCAAAGTGTGAACGGAGCAGCCATACATTTCAGAAGCATGAGCATACATTTTTATATCTCACGCAAATGAATACATTTTTTATATTCTTCTCACTTCAGAAGGAGCATTTGTAACCTTTATTTACTCCGTGTGTGTGGTACAGAATGAGGACTTCGGCCTCCGATGTAACATGACTAATGCCTCATTTGATGAACAGTGCTTAATTTTGTTTTCAGCCAGAACTGAAGTAAGGCAAGGTTATTCTGGAGTTTTAGCAAATCTCAGATGGCAAAAAAGGAAGAATGTATTCCTCTTCCTCCTCCTCCTCCTGTATGCCCTTACCCATATAAATAAAATTGGAATGATTTAGAGTGAAATGATAAAATACTGTAAATTAAAACTTTTTATAAAAATAAGAAGCAGGTAGGGGAAACAAACAAACAGACAAACAAAACAAAAACAAAAATGAAACAAGAACTATTCCTCCAGAATTCACTCAGGGAAGGCTTGGATGAAGAGAATGGTCCTTAACAGACATTTGAAAGATTAAGGGTAGGTGCCTCACCAATTTACAAAATGTTACAAGATTTCATATGGTTGCATAAAGATACCTTTTCTTCAGAAGAACTTTCCATTTTAAGGAATCAGTTTCTCATACACACCTGCTCCTCATCTTCATGCATGACCTCTTCTTTTATCAACTAACTGATGGCAATGCAGTTTATGATAGGCTGTGATGTGAAAGGTGCTATATAAAATTGAATTGCTTTTGGTGCTGATACGATTAGAATTTTTCCCAACTAGAGCTGTCAATAGTTGACACTAAACCAATAAGTGACAAAGTACACCTGAGAGATGTCAGTCATCATTGGCTTCTATGTTTTCTCTAGATAAACTGTTTTTAGACAGTTAATTGCAATTGAAGGGGAGGCATTCTGAGACAGAATAAGAAGAGAGTGAGAAGGGAATTATTACACTGATAGCTGTGGCTCAACTTTTCCTCTTCTAACATACGCACTTAAATGAGGTGTTTTTGCTAAGAAAATTCAGGCGTGTTTGCTCAGCTCTGTCTACATTATTTCAGTATGCAACACAGGAGGGTGATTTGGACTTGACTTTCATCAAAGTAACATGCCAAATTATATAACAATAATTAGAACTGGACATTATTTATTTATATTCCTGTAGGTCTTTACAGAAACAATTATAGTGAACTGCCCAGAGTTGTTTTAAGATGGGCAGGCATACAAATCTTTTAAAATAAAATAAAATAAACAGTGAAAGCTTTCTTAGTTTTGTTTTTCATTAGGCCATCTCTGATGTACAAATGTCTAAAGCAAAGTATTTGTGTTTCATTGTTCACGATGGGATACATTGAAAGTGAGAAATAGAAATTCCTACATGAAAACAACCTTCAGAAATGATAGGGTTTACAAACATTTTAGGATTCAGTATCAGTGCTGGACTATAAAAATACAAAATGGGAAGTACTGTCAGATCTTTGCAATATGAATTCTTCCCCTGTCAGATTTAAAGGAACTTCACTTGGTGAAAAAAGGCTTGCTGTGTGGAAAAATAAATTGCATTTATCTCTATCCCCAATAGGGATAAGCATAGATAAGTGCCACATGCTATAAAACTGATGCAAAATTAAATATTTTTTCAGTGTAACTGTTTGTAATGGTCAATGCTTTTATAATTCTATTCTTATTCACAAAATAATTCAGAAGATTAAAATTCCCAGTTTTTATCTTTTGAGGAAACACTGGACAAGTTTCTCGTGCAGATGTATTTAAGATGAATGTGGACATTTAAAGAACAGATAAATGAAATCCATCTTTGCCTTATCTGAGTGATTAACTGATAGGTAAATTAGAAGATTGGTAATCTCAGGTAGTCCTCAGGCATGCAGGCCTAACATATAGGTACAAAAGACCACCACAATATCCTGAGAGGAGATGAATCTTTGTTTAATGAGTAGAATCTAAATCCCGGATATGAAAGTTGAAACTGAGGTTTAGAATCCAACATTTTGTAGTTATTTATTAATGCTGTTTATATATTTATATACTCTATTGTTTTTATATTTATTGTTTTAATTACTTTTGTTGTAAACTGCCCAGAATCCCTCTGGGGGAAGGAGATGGGTGGTGACAAATTTGATAGATAGATAGATAGATAGATAGATAGATAGATAGATAGATAGATAGATAAACATTTCATCAATGTATGGAAGAAAGTTTGTGTCCAAAGTGTCAAAATTTTCAATGTTAGTTCCACAGCATTGCAAATATACTGTACTGTACCTCAGGAATATGAGAGCTCTCCTTAAAGTCTTTTAGTTTAGGAGACTGATCTCCCCCAACTTTCTCTTTGGACAAAATGGCTGAATTTATCAGCAGCAGGACTGTAAATTGGCTTATGCACCCTCTTCTGGCTGGCATGTACCTTTGCAACAGTTCAGCCAAAATGAACACAGCTTTTAAAATTGGTCTTGTACCTGTATTGTTTCATTTAACAAGGACATTTTAATGTTCATGTCTCCTGTAGTGTTTGAGGTTCTTAGTTCAGATTGTCAGTTCAGAAAGAGCTGTTAGAAGACTGGTGTAGTAGTTCAGTTTATTATTTAGTGTATTTTACATTCCTTCTCCAAAGGTAGCAAAGCTAATTTATACCAGCATAGGGAAGGGGTACAAGATGACAGATCTCAACTGTATTGAGAACCTGTGACCAGACAGTGAACAATTTATCTGCACATTTTACGTGTTTTGAGTGGGACTCCCCCTCTGAGGTTTGTTTTGTTCTGTGTTTGGTTACCATTTTACATGGTAGCTTTTAGCTTTTGTATTTATACATCAGTTGTTTGCTGTTTGTTTTTTAAATTATTATTGCGTGTTTACGTGGTATACCACACTGAGTCACACTGTCTGAGTTAGGCAACCTTATAAATCTTGAAATAAATAAATAATAAATAAGTAAAATGTTTTGAGTGGTGGTACTTTCAAAATTTCCCAACTTGGAGATCATTAGAATCAGTCCAGATCCATGCTGTTTTGTACTATTGTTTTAATAAAAATCATGACTTTTCTTATGTGTTTGACTGTGTTCTACATAACACACATTTTCAGTAAAGTAACACTTATCCAAACATCCTAGGTCTTCAGGAGATTCTTCTAAATGTTTTATTAAGCCATTACAAGTGTAGAACTAAGAAGATGGAAACATAGAAGTATTGGTGTCATAATTAAATGAACCTATATCTTTCAATGAGATACAGGCTATTCTTTATGACACTGTCACTTTCCAGGGAGAAAAATAGGCTGTATGTCTTTTTGCAAAGCTATTCTTCAACATAATTTTCAAAGAAATCTGGGTATCATCATTTTTTTTTAAAAACATGAAAAAGATGTGAAGTGCATGTAATTCAGAAAAAGGAACCAAATCATACATTCTGGCCAATACACTGGCTAGGTTTGCATGTCACACTAATCCATTACTTGTTTGACCTTGGTTTATTGACTAAAACCACAAGCTTAGCTTGATGTGTGAACTCAAATCACTGAGTTTAATGTATCCTTTCTAGAGATCTGCATTATAACAGAGTAAGAAGTTCCTTCCCTACTTAGAAGGAATAGAAAGTGAGCAGACCACTAGTATCTGAGGTCCACTGAAGGAGGGGAAAAAAAGCACATCTGTTCTCTATTCTCCTTTCTTGCAACGTCTGGAAACACACAGATCTAATTTCTCATTGCAGCTGGCCACAGAGAGGTCAATTTGAGTGTACTCATTCTCTGAAGATTCACTCTAGAATGTTTTGGTTTCAGTCCCAGTCTCTAGCTGTCTTTTGCTTTCAGGCTGGTTTACAGAGAGCATTTTATTCAAATACCTTTTGGGTATTCAAGGGTGATTCTTGAATCCAGCATAGTTGACTTCTGAGTTCCGCAGAAAGGAATTTCACTCTCTCTGTCAGTTCACATGTGGTCTCTGCTTTCTGTAAGGATTGCCTTTACGTTCTGTCCCATGTGACCCTTCATGAATCATTGCCCACTTGATCTTAACTTCCTCTGCTTAACATTTAAATTTTCATAACTTTCCATGGACTGTTATAAGGGCTCATCTGTGCTCCTGGAAAGGAAATCTCCAAGGCTATTGACAGGATGTTTTGGAAGATGCTGACTGGTCAATAGGTTGCCTTTCTGAAACAAGCAGAAAGAATTTTTATTGCTCCACTTGTTCGGGGGAGGTTGGGCAGAAGGCCAAATAACTTCATCGTGCATATGTAAGCTCAGATTACATTGGTCCTTTGGGCTCAGTTACAGTTAGCCTTTAGTAGATAGCAATTAATGAAACTTTGAACGAAGAATGGCATATAGTTATGTGAATCATATTCTTTCTTCCTGGAGCATTATCAGCTAATTCAGCTGCTTATATTCCCAAAATAGCAAAACATAGATGCCCACTGAAAAAGTTATAAAGAACATTTATATGAAGAACAATTTTAAAAAATGTATTTAAAGAAGAATTTATAATGAGAAAGACTTTATAAAGAACAAAAGACAAATGGATTGGTGTATGAATGTGATAGATACGTGGATGATTTGCAAGGATAGAAAGGATATAGTAAATTGGGGTAATTATTTTTAGCTAGGCTTCCTTTTCCTTTTCTTACCTCAGGCCTTTGATTTGTGTGGCTTACTATTTCTTATTCCCTTTCTGGGCTTTGCGTAAAATTCCTTATGCTGAAAGGGAATAGTCTGATGGGTATGTAAGTATGTACTGTATTTTTTCCAGTGTATGTTTGGCATCATAGAGCCTGCAATTTCCTAAAAGATTTTAAGAGAAGGAAAAGGCAAGAACAGTCAATTCAGGAGTGGACAATGTTTGAGGGCTAAGGAACTGCAATTCTGCCCCTGACTTCCAGAGGAAGCTGTGAAGGTGCAACAAGAAACTAGCAGTGAACTGAGAAGTCAAACAACTTCCATTTCCTTCCTTAATCCCCACCCGCTCAGTGTAAAGAATGATCATGCCACTAATGTTTGAGACCAAAATTGTTAAATTTTGTTGGAATCATTTTGGACTGCTTTGAGAGCATTATGTGTTACGGTCTTTAAATATCTCGGCATTTATTTTTCAACAGAAACACCAAACCTGCAATCTTACAATATGCGGGATGCTAATGAAATAAGTAGATTCGCCAGATATAAGGGCAGTGAATAACTGTATTTCTGCAGCAGTCAAACTATTTCAAGCCAAGCTGTTAAAGTTTCTGAGGTACATTGTACAATTTTGCACTTATCAGGATATAATCGCTTTAGAACCAATTCATCCAAAATTTTTGAGAGTTATGCTCTGTGTCTCCTGCTCGGTAACAAATACATTCCTTCTGCTAGCACTCAGCTGCTGGATAAGCAGAGTTTTCATTTTAGATTTACAAAATGACAATCTAAATCTAAAGTCTCCTATCACCATTATAAATACTGTGTAAAGCAATGCATGTTGGCACAAAAAAACCAATCTTCACCTATAAGAAATAAGTTAGCTAATTTATACTGGGAAAACATATTTAAATTGTTGCTTGATACCAATTTATTACAGTTCCTTCTCACACTTTTTTCCTTGGGAGAGGAAATATACTTTAGTCTAACCCAGTGTTTCTCAGCCTCAGCAACTTTTATGATGTGTGGACTTCAACTCCCAGAATTCCCCAGACAGCATGGGAGTTAAAGTCCACACATCTTAAAGTTGCTGAGAAACACTAATTTATCTTAAAGATTTGAAATTTAGAAGTCAGCAAGTCCTTAACATTTGCTGTTAGAAAACTTCATTTGGGAGTTTTGTCAAATTAATAGAACTTTCTCTCCTTTTTTAAAGACAGCAGTGTTTAGTTTTTTGGAAGATGTTAGACCGTGGCTGTTGGCACTTGAAAGATTTCTATTGCATCTTCTTTGAGATACAAGCTCATAGGAAATCAGGTTTTATACAGCACTGTAGGATGAAATGGTAAAAGTAGCATTTTAACAAATGTTTAGGCTGTATTCATACAACATAAAGCCAAACCATAATGATTTGGTTTACATAATACAGTAAGCCAAAACCAAAGATACTACATTTTGGTTTACCATGTTATTTGAACCAGCCCTTACATCCGAGATTATGGCATTTCCAACCCCCAAACCCCCATTATCAATGTCCATTCAATTTTGGCTGTGCTTGGCTGTGCCCAAAGGAAGCCACAATGATATGAAAATGACATCCGTGCAGTGCCAAATACATACTTACATCCCAAGGTCTATTGCAAGTACGTATGTCACAAGATTTTCATCATGGCACACATCTCATTATATGCTCCATCTTATTCCCCTTGAGGACACACTGATTCACTGACTCAGGCCAAGCCTTGTTTGCCTTCATTCTGGAAACATCTCCCTAAAGAACTGGACAAAATGGCAACGAAAAATAGTCACTGAGGCTTGAAATAGCCTAAAGACGAAAAGGCAAAACTTCCTGAAATGTCAAGATCTGCCACCTCTGGCTTCCCCCAAAGAACACTGAAGAATCTGGAAAGCAGCATCTATTGCAGATAGAAAGAATGTGAAAGAAATTCTAAATCAGTGTTTTTCAAACTTGGCAACTTTAAGATGTGTGGATTTCAACTCCCAGAATTCCCCAGCCAGATGTGTTGAAGTCCACACATTTTAAAGTTGCCAAGTTTGAAAAACACTGTTCTAAATGAAAGTAGTGCTTGTGACTCATTTCCCTTCATGACATTGGTTTTCTTTTTCTTTTAACTTTATTGAATCTAGGTAACAACAGGATGGAGCCCAGGGACACAGTCCTGCAATCAGACCTAGCCTGATGTGACTGGCAGCTGTTTCTCTTGCGAAGTGGTGGTGTGCTAAAGGGGGAAGATAAGTCAGAGGAATATACCAACCTACACTGGCTGCACCCAGAGAATCAGGACAGCACCTTCAGCAATGAGTCCAAACAAAAGCAGGATAAATTGCCCATGGTTATCATTTTTTGCCAATTCAAGGAGAGGCGAATACCACTTCAGCTCAGCCCGGGAAGAATCCTAGTCTCCTTCCATGTCTGTAGTCCAACATAAAAGCGAAGCGGGGCCTGTGCTCCTGAGGCCGGCATCCCATGTCCTCAGTGACCCCAATCCTCTGCGTTTCCACAACGCGGTGCACCCACACATTCAGCCGTCGTACCGGCGGTGCTTGAAGTGCAAGTCACCGGAAGAGGTGGACAAGCCAGGCCAGCTCGTTCTTCCCTTTCCCTGGGAAATCGACGCGGGTCCCCTTCGAGACCTCTCCCGCGCGCCTGGACGTGGACTCAGCGAGGCACGTGCGCCCTTGCTCCGCTGCAACCGCCATGAACTATGCCACGATAAGAAACACCGCTGGGAAGAAAAACCTCGGTTGTTACTTCCCAGGAAGACTCTGTTCCAAAAATAACGGGGTGCGCCGAAGTCTACAGTAGGATTTCGCGGCAGCCACTGCAAAATAGAACGGCTCCGAACGCGCCGCCTCGAGCCACGAGCGCAAGCACCTCTAACCCGCTTTCCCTCTTTTCGCCCTCCAGGATGTCTTCCGCCGGATGGTGTCACCGCAAAGGTTGTCCCTCAGACGGTGGAGGGCGGCTTTAAGTGGGGACGCCAGTTGTGGTGGAACCCGGAAGTGTCCCGGCGGGCGCGGACTGCTCAGCCCCTTTGGGCCTCGGCGCCGCCTTTCTGTTGGGCTGACGCTGAACATGAGGGTCCCGGCGGCGGGTGGCCGGGAGCTCCGTGGGGTGTGAGTCAGCGGGGGAGGGGCGGCTTTCGGTCGTGGAGGCCTATGAGAAAGCGGACTCCGGGGGCAGAAGAAGAGCCGGAGGCTGCTTGGGCAGCGGGATTACTAATGAGGCAGATGTGAAGCGGCAAAGCTGGAACACGCAACTGGACGCGTGTCACGGCTCGAAGGCTAGTGGAGGGGGGTTCAAAGGGAAGGAGGGGAAGGGACCTTCAGCCCCAGAGGTACGAAGCTGCTGCCTCTTGTACCTGCTCGGGGGGGGGGGCGTCGCCGAATTTCGGGGTTCACTTGGAAGCTAGTCCTGAAAGGTACTCGGCTGTTTGGATGCTTTCTGCTGTAGATTGTGAGCGTCTGAGAGTATATTGCCGCTTTAATGAGAGATGTTCTGTTGTCTTAGACCATAAAAATATAAATTTTGGATGAAGTGCGAGTAGAATGTTCTCTTTCTTAATAAGCCGCGGTTAACTGATCTGACATGGTATACTAAGTCATGTTATGACACTATGATATGTGAACTAGACGATGCACATAGGTTTTGAAACTTTCCCTCTTGGTCGATATGACTGGGGTCTTGTGTGCTACAGTCAGATATTTTAGAGAACTTTTTCAAACATTTGCTTGCTTGCATTCAAAAGAGAAGATCATAATCATTTACGGGCAGAATACAATTCCATTTAGATTATGAATCTATCAGTATTAATGTCCTAATTATATTTTGCGCTTCTTGTCTACTTACATTGCTGCCTTAGAGCTATGTTGCAGCAAGGCAGGTTACTGAAAGTACTGAGATTTAGTTTGCTGTGCATTTCAGTCCTATCTAAGAATATAGAGTTAAATCATTGACTGGGTTTAAAAAATTATATTAAGCCCAAATGCAGAAATTTAGTTTTGGCTTAGCATGATGTGTGGAACAAAACATTGTGCTTGATGTGATCCTTTTAACTACAGCCTCATATTTATTTTCTAAAAGTCATTGATAGATATATGATTGTGTGCGTGTGTGCGTGCATGTATGCATGCATGCACGCACGCTTTCTTCATAGTTTGTTGGAGTAAGTATGCATATAGTAGCTATATCTTTAATTGTGTAGCTACTTAGCTGATAGTAAAAGACACAGATTCCACCAGATTTACTTTTCCCCCCCAATACCTGTGTATATATATTGTACTGTTAAATTTTCAAGTAAATATACATGATCCAAACTGTTAGAATATAGCATTTTAAATCCATGAGCTTTTATTTAGTGCTTTGTGAATCATAGTTAGTCCTAAATTATGTATTATTAACAAGTTACAGTATGTTTTCTTAAAAGGCTCTTGTCAATAAAGGCACAATGCTGGAATCCTATGTAACTCCTATTCTAATGAGTTATGTGAATCGTTATATCAAGAATTTGAAGCCCTCTGATCTACAGTTGTCACTCTGGGGAGGAGATGTAGTTCTCAGCAAACTTGAACTAAAACTTGATGTACTTGAACAGGTATGTTGTTACGATTGTAACTACAGTATTTTGATTAAATCTTAAATAAACTGTATCCTAAAATAAATTATTTTTATTAATTTATTTTTATTAATTTATTTTAATAAGAATAAATAAGAATTAATTATTCTTAATGATAATAGTCTGAGAATGATATCTGATATTTGATATCTATTATTATAAAATAAATATCTGATATTTGATATCTATTATCTGTAATAGATATTTGATATTTTTTTATTTTTTTATTTTTATAAAAAATAAAATTGGACAAATAAAAAAATAAAATAAAAAAATAAAATAAAAAAATCTGATATTTGATATCTATTACTAATTACAATATTTGAATATGAATATAATTATAATCTATGAATGCCTTTCATGTCTATTTGTAATGTTGATAAATACTGTGCATGTCTAAATACATGCCTACATCATAATCCATGTGATAAAAATTTTGGAAGGATTTTGATTAAATTCAACTTACATTTGATCAATTGGCAGTTATTGAACAGTTGACATAAAATACAGAAATTCTCATACTATAAGTAAGCAAAAAAAGCATAAGTATCTCACATAATATATTGTAGCTTAAAACTACAGTTACAGATATCACTGGTAATGTCTGGGTTGTCAGCTTTGGGTGCTGCTTTACATTTACCATCTCATCTCTAGTTATTATTAATACTGAGAGCTGATAGATCTTTCTTCAGTTATTTTAGTTATTTTCTTCTCTGACATACAGATACACACACCACTTTGCTTTATTGGTTTACAGTGTACTCGTCTTTTTAGAACTTGACTCTCGTGTAGATGTAAACCCCATTTCTCATAGGGACTGTGTAGATAAAACAGAAATGGTACTTTCTTATGTCTTGTTTATTTAGTCTTTCAGTCAGTCCAGCACAGAATGCAGATCCATAAATACATGGTGAATCTCTGCTTTAGAGCAAAATTCATATATAGCAGTGTATAGCAAATCATATGCTGAGACATGAGTTGTGCTTTCTAATCTCTTGTGCCTAGGTAATCTCTACCTCATATTGCTCTAAAATTATGGAAGGGTTACATTAAATGGGATTGTTTTCTGAAGATACTGTAAGATCATTTATTTATTAATTTTAGCAGTATTTTACTGGCCATTGATCAATAGAAACCCTGATAGCTGTACATGGATAGTATATTTCATATTTTGTAAGCTATGCTTTTTAAACTTGAATCTTCAAGCATCAGTTATAAAAATCAAACAAGTATGTTGCATTTCATACAACATTATACATTCATATTGTCATGCTTATTTCTTATACTGAGAAACAAAAATTATTTAGTTGTTAGTGCTTAGCCACATCCAGTTTCATGTACACAGTTCTTCCTCTTTCTGTTTTTTGTTTTACCAAGCCTGTTAAATGGCAGCCGAGAGATACATGGCTAATATATTGTCCCCCTTTTTAATAGGATAGCATCATGAAGCTGACATACGGTATATGTGATTCCCTCCTTTCTTCTTCTGGCCTAAGTGTCAGTTCTCTGTTTTTGGTTTTGAACATGGCAGAATTGACTATTCATAACTTTGCCTTGATAGACTAGGAAGCAATTGCTACTAAACTGCAAGTTTGCTTCATAAAATCCATTTAATTGTGAATTCTCTGGAATCCAGTTCTTTACTTTGAATGGGAAAACTTGCTGCGGCAGACTATTTGAAATGTGCCAATATTGCTAGCTTTTGTAAAAGAAACAAGCTGAATTACATTTTGATAATTGTAAGTAGGTGTTCTAGCAACTCATTAGTAACTCAATCATCTCATGTACTTTTATTTTCAAGGAGCTGAAATTACCATTTACCTTTTTAAGCGGACATATTCATGAATTGCGTATTCATGTACCATGGACAAAGCTTGGTTCAGAACCAGTAGTGATTACAATCAATACAATGGAGTGCATCTTGAAGCTAAAGGATGGACTCCAGGTAAAAACTGGCAAGCCTAAATAAGACAACATGAATTGAATCATATGGCATCTAAATATTGTTACTTGTTATTAAAAGTGTTCTGTGTTACTAATGTTATGTTTATAATTTTGGAAAATACTTTACAACTTTTGTGAAATTATGATTGAAAGTTCAGGGGTTTTTTAAATTATATTTTCCCTCAAAGCAGTCAGTACCATTTTTTTCCTGAACTGGCAATAGGTTGGGGCTTGAGAACATGATCAATCAAATTCTTTCAATTTTTTTTAAACCAGCTAGTGCTCTGGATCTCTTTACTTGAGGTGACTATTCTTGTGACATTAGGAAAAGATATAGAAGTGTATTCTTTAATATAGCTTCGTCTTTCTGTACCATTGCTTGTATTTCATCTAAATCTTCTTGGCCTGCGATTTATCGTTATATTCCACTAACTGGATATTCTGAATTTTTAAAGTTTTAATTGGTTTGATGTTGAATATATTCAGTGGTTGGGAAACATACTGAAACTGAGTTGTCCAGCTTTTCTTGGCAAACACCAGAACTGGAAACGGCAGAAGCAGAGATTTAAGGATTCAACTGTTGATAGGTTTATTGCAAAACTGTATTCATTATGAAAGAATTTCAGCAATTGCTATATGTCAGACTCAAGCTCTAGTTTTAGTGAAATCAAGTTTTAAATTCCTGCACCATTTTCTCCTGCTCTTGTGGTGCAATGGATGTTAAGCTTCTTTCTTTTGGTGGGAGGGGCAGTCTCTAAATGCCCCTTATAATGGACTAATCTGGATTTAAGCTGTTTGCTTTTGTCCTTGTAAGAACTTGACTTCACAGCTGTGAAATAACTTAATAGTTGTGAACTATTTCCAGTTGTAAATGTAGATTCTTCTTACTTCCAGATTGATCACACTATCCAGGTAAATATATACATTATATATACATTTATACATTAGTATTAAATTCATTTTAATTTTACTAATGAATTAACTTAATTTACTGAAATTAGGAACCAGATTCTAAAAAAGTAAGCCAGGGAGTATAATATGTATGTTTGATTTATCTACAGTGCAAGAGTATTTTAACTTCAGCGGCTGCTGCTTCAAAAAAATGGGAACACTTAACTCTTTTCCTCTCTGCCAAACTTCTACACACTTTGTCCAGCCATTCAACTAACTGAAGCTTCACCATAAGTTTTTGATACCTGTGATAGCAAATGGAACCTCCTTGTTTGGAGGAAGATATTGGGTTCAAAACTGTGGGAGATCTGGGCTGGAAAAATCCAGACAACTACTAGATGGCAGCAGAAAGGTAGAGTTTCTAATATCCCTTTGCTGTCATCTAATGATTATCTGGAATTTTACAGAGAGTCCTCCCCTTGGAATGAACGAATGAATATATATATCTATATCTATCTATCTATCTATCTATCTATCTATCTATCTATCTATCTATCTATCTATCTATCTATCTATCTATCTGCAGCTTACTTAAGCCCACATTTTATGAACAAGCTACAAATACTAAACACTTATTTTGACTGCACACTTGGTACTGCAAAATCCATAGCGCCCTAAAGTAGTAAGGATTAGAATAGGGTGAATTGCCTAAAATCACAAATCAGGTAAAAGCTGAAATGGGGCCTAAATGTCAAATCCATTAATTAATTTTCCAGATTTGTTGCTCCAACGCTTGTTTAAGGAGCATGTTCTGAATCATCTTCTGCTTCCCTGCCCACACAAACCACATTTGCAGAGACTGCAGAGAGTATATTAATGAAAAATGTCTTTGATATACAACTAACTTAATGGAATTTACTGCCCTAAAGTTTACTAAAGCAAACTGCTTTTAACAGCTTTAAGAATTTTCTTTAATTTATAGAGGATACTTCTATTGCTGGTTAGCCTCTGTAGCTTACTGGCCAAAGAGTCAGTTCTTTGTTTTTCTATTTGAACAAGGAGTTTCAGTGTGGTATAAAACTTAAATCCAGATGCTAGGGATAAAAAGACCATAACTTTCATGCTTTGTTTGTGATCTTCTAGCAGCTGGCCACTGTTGGGAACAGAAAGGAGGATGAAGTTCAACTTTGTTCTATCCTATTACGTATTTTGTAATATTCTAAATCAACAACTGAACTCTGGATTACCATTCCTATCCCTCACGCATACTTTTTTTTAAAGTATCAATTTGCTTGTAGATTTAGAGCATTCTTACTTTCCCTTTTTGTAGTATATTCTCAAGAGAAAAATAACCAAATTATTGTTTAGACAGGGTGGCCTGGCTCCTCCGTAAGGGAATTCTGTGTATTTTGTAGACATTGATATACTGTTAAAACATAAGATGGCAAGGATGGTTGCAGCAAGAATTTCAGTATCAATCAACTGAAAAGTGTTATTACTACTATTGCTCTGTAGCTTGTAGCTTAGACATCTCCATGGCTGTTTAATGGACAAAACCTACTAATCAAATGAAGGCAGCAGAGGGACAGTTATAAACAGTATAATACAGTATGTTACTCTCTTATCACAGACTTTTCTTCTATTGAGGAAATACAAAATTATTGGTGTTAAAATGGTCTAGTGGTTAAGGCAACAGGCTAGAAACCAGGAAACTGAGTGTTCTAGTCCTGCCCTAGGCATGAAAGCTGGCTGGGTGATCTTGGGCCAGTTGCTCTGTCTCAGCCCAACTCACCTCACAGGGTGGTGGTTGTGGGGAAAGGAGGAGGAGGAGGGAGCATTAGGTATGTTCGCCACCTTGAGTTATTTATAAAAAGAATAAAGGGATAGTAAATAAAATAAATAAAATAACAGAATTACAACAATAACAACAATAGGCTTTGTAGACTTTGACTATAACCAAGCATACAAACCAAAAGAAGCACACATATTAAAACAGTAAAAACAAGTAAGTAGACTAAACATAAAATGAAAATAAACCTGAGGAAAGACAGATTATTAAGAATATTAGATAACTGGGCTTCCAGTGGGAATGGCAGACTGAATGGCTGTGCCTGCTGGTTCAGAGGACAGAACTGACAATGTGGTAACTTTTTTTGGGCTCAGGCAGGTTTTTCTGAAGCCCAGAAATGTTCTCCGGATCAGGGAGAATACTGGAATCATCCCATCTGTCCTCCGGACGGCTGCTTGCAGCCAGAAGTTTGCAAATAGCGTTTCACATTCGACTGGGAGGCAGGGATTTCATCACTTTCTAAGCTGTGCTGTAGCCTTAAAGGGACACTAAGACCGGCCACCCCATTTCTAAGTCACTGATAGGTATTTTTTTTTTAAAGCATATGTACTGTAGCCCAAGAGAGGCTTTCTACAGTGAGGAGAAGCTGGCTCTCTTGGTGCTTAACGTTATTTTTGGGATTTTTATCGAGATGCTGGATGATTGGATAATGGAGCTGGAGAAATCTAAGGGAGAGAGTGATCGGCAAGCTATAAGTAAAATTGATCTTCTGGTGGAATGCCATGAAAAGAACCTGGAATCTAACAGGGGCAGTTGGGCTATTTGATCCTTTCAAGAGAAAAGCTCTCTGCACATTGTTGGGATATGTAACTGCTTTGGTTTATTTTGAAGTGAGATAAGGGTTGAAGAATGTTCATCTGGTTTGCTTTAAGGATTTGATGTTATTCGCTTTTAAAGATATGGAATTACTGTTTTGAATTGTCTTTGTTTTTGGGGTTTATTAAGATTGGGATTATTGAAATTGTTGTATTATTAAGTATAATAGCAGACAACTTATGTGTTTTTTAATTTGATTCTTATTATAGTAGAGAGAAATGTATAGAATAGTGATAGGAAGGGAATAATTAAATAGGTGTTATCATTTGGAGGGGAGAAGGAGGTTTAGGAGGTTTATGTGAACTTTTTTTTCTTTATTTTAATATAAGTGGGAGGAGTAACTGTACTTAGTGATTTTTATTATGTGTTAAAGTGGAATGACTTATAGAAATAATGTGTTTTGGTTTAATAGAGAGTAAGAGATTGATTGTGGAAATTTTTGTATATCCTTGCTGTTAAAAGTTGAAAGCCACATCTTTTTGTAAATTTGAATTTTTTTTTCTTTTCTGTTTTTGTACTTTTTTAGTTTTTTACTTTCTCTGTAGTTTTTTGGGGTTTTTTTGTAGTTTTTATTCTTTTCTTAAAACCTAGTAACATTTACTATAAAAAAAAAGAATATTAATAACTGAAAATCTAACAGCAGTAGCACTTTCATCACATTTAGTGACCTTTCTAGAGATATTTGGTGATCAGTCAGCTAGAATGAAGCAGATAGGCTCCTCTGATCTTACATGGTTGTGAGTTAATAGTATAATTAGTTTATAGTTTGCCATGTCATATAAAAGTGACACACACACAAGAGAACGTGTGAGACTTTTTCTTTTTTCTTTAACCCAGAGGAACTTGGGTCTGTATGTGGTGCAAGTACAACTAAAGACATCTACTTATTTATGTACCCTCTCTGTGGAAGGCCCTCTTACCACCTTTCTCATCAAAACTCTGGGGTATCTCTAAAGGATGGATTGGTTTTGTTGCCACCAACCACTTTTCTGATTTGGAAATTGGAAATTATTTTGTTTCTTTCCTCTGTGTCTGATGTGTATACCTCATGGATCTCTGTTACCATGTTTTGAGTGACAGATGTAATATCCAATCATTATATTTCCCTTGGGTTGTTTAATATATTTATGGATAAACGTATAAAGCAAGCTTCTAGTGACTAATGTGTTTTGATAATTGGGGATATGAATGTATGTGTACGTTCATATGCAGATGGTTCTGGATTAGCTAAGAACCCAAATGATTTATAAAAAATGTTAGACAGATTGTATGATGCAGTGAAGAGAATGGGTCGAAAATTAATGTTTTGAAGACAAGATAGTTGTGTTTGATAGGGAAGAAGAAAAAAGGATTGCAAGTTATACCTATATGACAAAAAACTGGAGGAAGTAGATTTTGTGTACCTTGATAGAATGTTTACTAAATATAAGAAAATGTACAAGATTTTTAAGATGTACAAATGCTGATAGCAGAGTAGTGTGAAGAATTAATATTATCAAAAGAAGCAAAAATTGCTGTGTTAAGAGTATGCTTCTGCACTCTTCATTGTTTATTTAGCCACACAACTTGCACATTGTGACTCTGGTGGCTAACATAGGATTAAAACCAAAACTATAATCCAACAAGCTAAAAAGGAAAGCATAAAAGTAATAAAGGTGGGATAGAAAATAAACAAACAAACAAGGCCAATTCACAATCATTCAGTTTTCATCTATTACAGATAGACTCATCCAACACCCTGGCCCACTGCCTGGGGAAAAAGCCATGTCTTCAAGGTCTTACAGAAAGTCAACAGGATTGGGGCCATCTGAATCTTGGGGGGGGGGGGCAAAGGATGGGTGCCATGACAGAGAAGGCACACCTCTTAAGTCCCACCAGATGACAGTGTTTTACACAAGAGACCCAGAGTGTGTCACTCAAATGCTGTGGGTAAAGTGAGTTGTAGATAGGTGGTCCTGCAAGTAACTGGGCCATTGGCCATGAAGGACTTTAGAGGTGATAGCTGGCACCTTGTTAAATGGAAGGGAAAGTTGGGTGTGTCAGGAGAAATGGAAAAGTAAGTTGAATTTAATGGGAATAGGTTACTTAAGAATTATGTGTGGTAAAACGAGAAGAGCTGAGGTCAAGAATGAATGGGTGCTGAATGAATATGAATTGAATACAAATGTGGGTGACCAGTAAGAAAGAAGCAGGCTAAGATGATTTGGTCAGACAGAGAGAATAAATGAGGATTGAATTGTTAAAATATAGTGAATAAGTTCAGAAGAAAGGGAAGACTGAGAAAGGTATAGCTGGAAGGAGTTGATCTCAGAAAAAGAGGTCAGATGATAAAAGGACGAAAGGCAATATATGATGGAAGCAAAAATGGCTTTCAAGGATAGAAAGGTATAGAAAGGTATAGGTAAATTTCTTTGTCTTCCTATTTCTCATATTTTTCTGTACTTTGCATAACATCGCTTACCCAAAGAGAATAGAGCGATGGGTATGTACCGTATGTACGCAATTTCTTAGAAATGTATTTTATTCTTTCTCTTTTAGATGATTTATGTTTATTTGTCACTTGTAGGGATGTAATTTAAGCATTGACTCCTGAGGGTGATAACCTATACTTTAAGCCTATTTATCTTCCTTTAGTAATCATTGTTACATTTTCATGATTATCCTGTAAAATGTACTAGAGAACCAAAGCTTTGTATAGAATGTCTTGCAGTACAGTCTGTGTTTGTTGAAAAATAAGCATTGAGTACAGTGGGATTTTCTCCAGATAAAATATGCAGAATTGCAGACTTAGTCTTCTTAAGGTGTTCTTGATACTTTTTGGACATTTGAATTTTAAAAATATATAATATAATGAGAACCTTGTTTTTTTAAGAAGCCTGGTCCTAGTTATGCCACCCATGTACTGCTTTATACTTTTAAAAATAAAATATCCAGGACACTAAGTATTTTTTCAGTGCTAAGGTACAGGTTTTGAGACCAGATGTCCCATAAGAAACACATTTTAGAAGCAGCAAATTACAACTAATTATAGAAGCTGCAGAAACAGATTTGTAACACATGACATTGTGCAACCCAGAACTAATATTTGATATTGGACCATGCAGATGGCTACTGCTGGAATGATCAGGTTTCCTGCTTGCGTGGTATTTGAAACTTGAATTTTGTGGGGCATACAGCAAAAGGTCAAATGTCACTAATGTAAAGCACTCTCAAAACAAGTATTTGTTACAGATGTTTAAGAATCTATGGCAAGAAAGGCATTTTGAAAATTACAACTGACATTTGGACAAATTATTCCATAGCATGTGGACCCGTGGAGAGTAACATTTGGACTTATGCCAATGATAGGATTTATCTTTGCTTTCATTTATGTTTTTTTTACAATCCCTTTTTCTTTTCTATACATATATTTAGGACCTTAAGGAATCCAGGTAATTAGCTGCCAACCTTTCTCTCCAACTGCTCCGTATATATCTTTAAGAGCTTATTTTTCTTGGTATCTTATTAATATATTGTACATGTTAAAGTAATTTATGCTTTCTGGTGATATATAGCTCTTTTCCCTGGCCGAATATGCCATCTGATCAAATCTGTATTTATGTTATTTATTGTAGATTATATATCAGATTAGTTTTTTTAGCTTTAAGATGTTGCATTTTTTAATCCTTGTATTTTATCTTGGTTAGTAATATTGTGTTGAGAATCGTGTTGAACATAGTAAGTAAATGCTAGGATGAATGTATTTATAAATTGCTTTTTTGTGTATGTATGAAGTTTCTCAACATACAGTGGAACAATTGTATAATAGACAATTATTAAAGATTAAAAGACAAAAAGCCTTCACTTTAAATCCAGCCAAAATAATGCCATAATCCATCAAGTAGTCTTGGTACTGCAGAAAAAAAGGCCCACCTTCCTATATGCACTAATCGCTATTAGTAAGAGGACATATATCAGGTGTAAGTACCTTAAAAGGAATTGCACACAGAGAGAATAAGAATATATACTGCTATCACAAATAAAAAGCTCATATGCGTTTCCATTTTGAAATGTGGTGTTTTACAAAAGAATATTGGGCAATTGAAATAAATAAAAATTGTGGTATATAATTTGACACATCTTTAGGTGAATAGCTTACAACAATTTCCTAATTGTGTACTTTTTAGCAAAAAAAATAGATAAGTGTATGAGTATAAAGAATGTCACCTAGTGGGACCCAGGAAGAAAGCCTTTTCTGTCCCTGGCCCTGTTGGCCTTTCGCAAGGCCCTGGAGACATGGATGTGTTCCTGGGCTCGGGGATCAGAATGTCTGTTGGAGTCTGTGAATTAGTTTGATTGAAATATTTGTATTATATTTGTATTGATAGGTGTTTTTTTAAATCTCAGCTGCTAATAGTCTATTTATTTATTAATTTATTTGCTTTTTTAAAAAAATTGTTGTTAGCTGCCCAGAGACTTGTTTGGGCAGCCATATAAATTGAATGAATGAATGAATGAATAAATAATATAGACCTGTTTGGGGAAAAAATAGAAGTATATAGATGGAAAATAATATGATTATATGATTTACTGAAGATTTACATTAAGGGTAGAGCATGTCCTCCACTCCCTTGACCATATATGCTGCCTTAAGTGTCATATTGGAAGAAAGCACCAGGCTAGAAACCAGGGGACTGTGAGTTCTAGTCCCGCCTTAGGCATGAAAACCAGCTGGGTGACTTTGGGCCAGTCCCTCTCTCTTAGCCCAACCCACCTCACAGGGTTGTTGTTGTGGGGAAAATAGGAGGAGGAAGGAGTATTAGGTATGTTCACCACCTTGAGTTATTTATAAAAATAATAAAGGTGGTATAGAAAATTAAATAAATAAATTCGTACCTGGGTGTTTTGAGTATTTTAAGTAGTCAGTCAACAGGAACTGAAGATTTCATTCTCCCCATCCAAACTTCTTAGCATATTCCAATATATGTTACTTTGAATTAAACCTGGAATTCAGCCTTTTTTGCTTCTGGAAATTCATATGTGCCAAGAATGCATATTATTACTGACATAATACCAAATTTGAATGATTATCTGACATAAAGCAGTATCATCAACATCTAGTTATCTGTGGAGTATTTGGAAATGTATGAAATTGCAAAACATCTGAGGTAATCCCTGCCCCCAAATTTATAAGGACAAACCTTAATTACCTTATGTCTTCTTTAGATTCCTTTCAGGTTTCATCATTTTAGAGAAATGTATATATTGGTAGCAGTTGGAATGATTATAAGATGGCAAATGTATCATGTATCCTAAGAAAGTGAGAGCAAATTAATCCGTTTGGTGCCTACTATTAATATAAGTATGAAGTGGCCAATGAATTTTCTATTATTATTCTATGGACATATTTCCATTATTGTGAGAATGATTTAGTGCTATTTATTTTATTCAACTCTGTCCAATAACCAAAATTCTTTGAAAGAAATACAGAGTTATCTAAAACATTAAATGTTTCTAAGAACATTTAAAAAGCAGGAAAAATAAATAGTAAAAACAGTATCTAGGTCTTCTGTTTCAAGACGTGTAAGCCAGTAAACTATTACACTTCAAAGATAACAATCAACAAAACATTAGAGCAGGAGAATGTTTCCAGATTAAAGAGAAAGATTAATCAGAAGTGTATGAAGAGTGTGTAGAATATTTAATAGTAGACGAAAGAAAATTGTCTCTAAAAGAATTCTAGATTTACAGTAGACAACTAAAAGTGGCATAAAATATGATCCAAGAAAAGAAAAGCAAACAAAATCAGCAGCAGAAACCAAACAAAATTAAAGGAGGAAAAAGAAAAAAAACAATTCAAAGTATAATTATATGTTTAGGTCTCTACAAACAAAATTTGAAACACATGTGAAAATTAAATTTTGCAGGAATATGACTTCACTTTTAAAAGTGAGGAAATTATATATCTTAAGAGCAGCGAGAAAACAGATAAAAGAAAGCCTTCAGGACTCTTAGAACAATATATTTTGGTTATGTTAATTTTTTAACAAGTCTTATGCCTTAATATATTTGGCATGATCTGATTTAAATTACATGTTTAACCTACCAACAAAGATTGTACTGCTATAGTACCTGTACTAATAGCAATGTACTCATGCATATAAACATCTTTATTTTAAGTATGGCAATCATGGGAGGAAGTTCGAAGTCAACTATTTTGTTTTTATCTATTTATCCTATTAAAATATAGTGAACTAAAAATACAAATTTAGTACTACAGGCTTATAATCAGTTCCCTTGTGGTGAATTGTGTGTCGTTTCCTTGCTCCCCTTTCTTTAGGCCAATTAGAATTCTGGAGACTGGTCATCCATGATCCAACAAGTGGCGTAATGAAGTTACTCCATTCCTTACTGTCAGGAGCGCCATTTATAGCAGGGCTTCTTAACCTGGAGTCTATAGATAGATTTCAAGGGGTCCATGTACTTGGGGAAAAAAGCAATTTTATTTTCACTAGATTCTAACTGAAATTTAGGTTTTCATTCAATAAATTTAGGCCGCCAAGTAATTTATGGCCTCTAAACTCCAAAAATGTTAGTTAACGTCAATGAATCTTACTATCTAAAATTATTTGAATTATTTTTTAATATTTTGATAACTGTATTTATGCTGCTAAGCTCACTGGTGATTTGCCATTATTTTAAAACAGCCACATTTAGAGTAACTAGGGCTTTCATTGAATATTGAATCTAAAACCATGGTTTAAAGCAGATTCACAAGAAGGAACCTGGTCTGTCTTAACAATTTATATTGCTGAATTAAGCTTAAGACTGCATAGCATTGCTGCTGACTTAACAATTAACTCTGGTTAAGGTTGGTGGGAAGAGAACTCATGCTTCAGAAGAGAGGCAATGGAACCAAATACTATTGCAGCTTGCATTCCGTTAGCGACTTTTCTGTTCAGTGAAATATATTTTATTTATTTACCTTTTGATAAGGAGCCCCTGATGGTATTCCATTAAATTCATCTGTCCTTAGTTTGATAGTTCTAGTATTTTGGGGGTAATTATTAGGCAATTCTTAATCACAACATCATTTTACCACATTGCTGGGCCATAGATCATGCTGATATAATGTGTACATTAGAATACTAGGAATTCCCAAATAATGAATTCTTTTTAATGAACTTTGATTGGAAAATCAAATGCTTCGCTTATCTGGATAGATAAGTGTATGGCCTACTGTGCAATTGAGAAATAGCAAGGCTATTTAAAAAGGAATGCCAAGTAAACTTTCCTTGATTTGATGGCTTAATTTTCTTCCAACTTGCTCAGCCGTAACTTTGTGCAGTTCTTTGTAGAGAAAACTGTCATGTCGTTCTGTCATTTTCAGTAGTATTTAAGTGATTTCTTTTCTACATATTTATTTGCATGATAGGCTCCATTCGATCTTGCCCATATTTCCTTTTATTGCTTTTAAGCAGCCATTTTTGGAAAAGAATGTAAAGGATATTTGCAAATTTAAATTTATTTCTTTTCTTGGAGAAACTTTTATCAAAGAGGTAGATTTTGCCATATGCCTTAACATTGCTTGAATACCAAGCACTTGCATTCCTGAGGGAGTGCATTCTGTAGTTAGATCCTCTCAACCGATAATGCTTTAGCTCCGGATCTCATGCATTTGTCAGGAATTCCTAAATGTCGTTGTCCCACAAGAGTGCAGCTGTCTTGGTGGGTCATGGGGATGTAGTTACAGATGTATTGGAGCCTAATTAGTGTGTGTTACTTTGTGTAACAGTCTGAGATATTAAAGTGCAGTGTACTGCAATAAATTTATGGTGATGAACTTTGCTAAATAATGATTCTAGTATAAGTATGTTCAGTGTTAGTAGTAACAGGATCGCTTTCTGGCTAGCTGGAAAGCAGCCTAATCTTAGTTAAATAATTGAAATAAAATAAACATGTAACAGCAGGTGGCAGCACCTGGCTGACCTTGGCTAGGCTTGGAAGTTAAACTGGATTGGTTCTAATTAGTATTTGGATAGGGGACCTCAAAGGAGTATCAGGGCAGTAGACTGGGAAGTTGAAAAAACATCCCAGAAGTGATTGGCGAACAACTTCTGTGTTGTTGCCAAGAAAACCACATGGATAGTCTTTGAGGCCACCAGGATTTGAGTTAAAATCTATCTAGGCTTTACTTTTTATGAAGAAATATTTTGATGGAAAAAAGCAAACTACATTGTAACATGATTTAGATTTGAAACCTTACTGTTTTTAATCAGATTTAAAGTTACAACCAAAAATATGTTTTCTGGGTTATAAATCACACTTAATACAGTAGAACTAACTTTTGAATATTAGTCATTATAGATTTGAATGTAGTGTCAACTTTTTCAGGAATTCAAAATAAATAGCTTATCAGTTAGAAGGATCAATGTAAATACCTTAAAATATTTTTGATGGCTTCAGTTATAAGATTTAGGTTCATTGTAGGGTAACCATTCTTTTCCCCTTGGGTTCCATCTTTAATTTGAGAATTTTGGCCAATAAGGCAGCATTGGACAATAAGAATCTTGGCCAGTAAGGTAATAAAGCAATATTCCAGGAGGAAGAAATAATGTTCAATAGCACAAGTTGCTTCAGGATTTTCCTCAAATAATTTTCCTTTCTCCCTGGAATATGAGTTCATCATTGATTTGGTGAGGGATGAGCAGAATAGTACCAAGTTTTGCTGTTCGTATCAAGTGTAATTGTCTAAATTGTCGTCCAGGAAAAATCTGCAACTCCATAGACTTTTCTTTTCAAAGATCCCTTGGTCCAAGCTTACCTCCTTCTTTTCTCCTTTTTATTTGTAATATATGTGGATATACTAATATATTTTGGCTGTGGGAAGATTTAGGGGAGGATGAGACTTAAAAGGAAGACTGGAATGAAGAGTTGGAAGGATACATACTCTGGTTTATACCTGCTATGACTTGGCTATGACCTGAGCCTCGTGTGGCGCAGAGCGGTAGGCGGCAGTATTGCAACCAAAACTCTCCCCACGACCCGAGTTTGGTCCCAGCGGAAGCTGGATTCTCGGGTAGCTGGCTCAGTTCGACTCAGCCTTCCATCTTTCTGAGGTCGGTAAAATGAGCACCCAGCTTGCTGGGGAAGGTGACAACTGGGGAAGGCAATGGCAAACCACCCTGCTACAGTCTGCCAAGAAAACGTCGCAAAAGCGGTGTCCCCCCAAAGGGTCAGACATGACTCAGTGCTTGCACAGGGGACCTTTCACCTTCCGTTACTTGATCAGTCTATGGACAATGGCAGTGCTTCTTTTTAGTCTCAGTTCTGGAGTGAGAATGGCTGTATCATTTGTCTCTCACCATCCTGGACACACCCTCTTAATCTCCTGCATAGTTATTGTTAATGGTCTTCTGAAGGACCCTAGTTTAACAAAAAGGCGCTTGATGTGAATACCTAACATGATTTTAACTCTCAGTATTCCTAGCAGTGGACATCTGGGGGCATGGGGGAGGGGTCCATGTCAAGGAAGGTTGACCTAAAGGTCCATGATATCCCCTATTCTACTCTTAAGAATTCTAAAGCTCCATATTTTTACTTCCAGTTCATCAAATTTGCTGCATGATTTGTATCCTTAGATACAGATAGTATATATTGATGCATTTCTCCCCTTGTATTATAGTATAAAGTAGCTAAATCATTGTACTCAATGAAGTTAATCAAAGAACAATGGGCGTTTTTTTTAGCATACCCGTCTTTAACGAATACATGGTATATGGTAAGAAATGGAAAAGCCCAAATAATCACATTAGACCAGGATGAAGATGGCTGGGGAGTTCTGGGAGTTGAAGTTCGCACAGCTTAGAGTTGCTAAGGTTGAGGAACCCTGCATTAGACAACATTATCTGCAGAATCACCTTCCCATGTAACTGCCGTTCTAAAGGGCTGGTCACTTAGTTTTTTGTTTGGGACTTTGACTCAATTTTGACTCATGGCAACTACATGGACAAGTCCATGGCAACATTTTTCAGAAGTTTGTCACTGCCTTCTTCGTAGGGCTAAGAGAGAACGACTGGCCCAAAGTCACCTAGCTGGCTTTGTGTCTAAGGCAGGACTAGAACTCTTGGTCACCTGGTTTCTAACCATTCTAACCCCTTAGTCATGGCACTGAACTGGCTCTCAGTCACTTACGGGTAGCCCTTGAGTTACAACCATTCGTTGAGTCACTGTTTGAAGTCAGCAGCACTGAACAAAGGGACTTAGGACTGGTCCTTAAAGTTCCGGCTGTTGCAGTGCCCCTGCAGTCATGTGAACAGAATTTGGGGCTTGGCAACCAGCTTGCACTTACAACTGGTTGCAGTGTCCCATGGTCACATGATCACCATTTGAGACCTTCCCTGCTGGCTTCCCACAAGCAGTCAGTGGGGAAACCAGCAGGGAAGGTTGCAAGTCTCTCCTGCCTGCCCCTGCCTTCCTTCGCTTGCATGCACCATGCCCTCATTTCCCGCTTCACTTGCACATACCACATGCCCTCCTTCCCTGGCCTTCCTGCTCTTGCACACATGCACTCATCCTGCACCCTATTTCCCCTCCTTGCTCTGCTCACACACATGCATGAACCCCATGTCTTCCTTCCCCAGCCTTCCTGTGCTCACACGCACCCTGTGCCCTCCCTCCCTGGCCTTCCTGAGGTCATGCCACACTGCATCACCCCTCCTCCAACTTGAGCATGGCCTGTGCTGGACCTCCCCATCCCCTTGTGACATCCCAGGATTCCCTCCTTATCTGGGATTCCCTCCACTTGTCTTGTTATGAGAAAACCCAGACTGTCTGGATTGCTATCACTAAATGATATAGTCATGTGATGTCACGCTTTAAGACTGCATTGCTTAGTGACGGCAATCCTGGTCCCAATTGCAGTCGTAACTCGAGGATTTATTAAACATTATTTACTGAATCTAGCTCTCTGTGTGTGTGTGTGTGTGTATTTGTTAAGAGTCATAATAATAATGTAATTTTGAAAATTACTATAGTTGCCCTGTGCTTCTGAGTAATTCCTCACATTGTGATAAGGAAAGAAGTCAATATCTCTGTTCGAAGCAGATTAAGAATGGATTAAAATACTTCTTTGGCAGGCTTTCAGAAATTTCATACTAAGATTAATTCCGATTATTTTTACATATCTGTATAACATCAGTGATTTGTACTGAAATTATTCTAGATTTACATTAGTTTAGAACAGATGAAATCCTTGTCCTCAGTGTCTCACTGTGTTTTCAAAACGCCTTAGATTAGTACATTATAACATTAATTTATAAGGTTATACATTTATAATTTACTGAATAGAGTAAGAGGCTTTTCTCCATTTAAAGACTGAATAAAGAAAAGTTAAATCGTTAACACTTTCTGTTACAGGAATTGGAAGGTGCACACTAGGCAACTTTCCCTGTATAAGGAGAAAAAAACCTGTTATTTAATTTAATAATAATTTCTTATGTTCCTTTGGCTAAAGCTTACTTTGTTTAAATGCTGTTTAAAAGTCCAGTTTACAGTTACAGTTTTACTTCTGTGCTATAAGAAATGATGCATTATACTTACACTATGGCAGTGAAGTACCAGAGTACAATTCTAACCTTTTAATCATAGTTAATAGCTTGTTAGAGAGAGGTAGTGTTTATTAATTTTGTAACAGATCTACTTTAAATTTCAACTGGATGCTTCTCCAGTTGTTATATTTATCTGTTGAAAAATACTACTCTAGTTACCTGGTATTAACAGTTGGTATTGCCTTTGCTGTTGCCATAGCTTGGTGCAATTGACTGTTGCTAATATTTTATTATATGCAGAATAAAATGTTATGGGTTTGGGTTGTGAAATAAGTGTAGATTTAATTCAATTCTATCATAAGCATACACTGAAAGCCTGAGGAACAAGTCTACTTTTTTCATGTTCTGTGGTCATTCTGACTAATATATAGAAGTGTCATTAAATTAAGTTGTGAAGAAGTTGATGAACATTCAGGTGTTTAGGTCCTTGCCATCTTTGTTTTTAATCATGCCCATTTTTGCCTGGAATTTACCTCCAATGTTTCTAATTTTCTGGAAGAGGTCTCTTGTCCTTCCTATTCTATTGTCTTCTTCCACTTCTGCACATTGCTCGTTTAAAAATAATTCCTTATCTCTTCTGGCTAACCTCTGGACTTTTGCATTTAATTGGGCATATCTGCCCCTATCACTGTTGCCTTTTGCTTTCCTTCTTTCTTGGGCTACTTCTAGTGTCTCAGCAGACAGCCATTTTGCCTTCTTGGTTTTCTCTTTCTTTGGGATGTATTTTGTTGCCGCCTCCTGGAGAAGGTTGCGAACTTCTGTCCATAGTTCTTCCGGGACCCTATCTACTAAGTCCAGTCCCTTAAATCTATTCTTCACCTCCACTGCATATTCCTTAGGAATATTAGTGAGCTCATATCTAGCTGATCTGTGGGTCTTCCCTAATCTCTTTAGTCTGATCCTAAATTGTGCAAGAAGAAGTTTGTGATCTGAACTATAGTCAGCTCCAGGTCTTGTTTTTACCGACTGTATAGATGTCCGCCACCTTTGGCTGCAAAGGATGTAGTCAATCTGATTTCGGTGTTGTCCATCTGGTGAAGTCCATGTATAAAGCCGTCTCTTAGGTTGTTGGAAGAGAGTGTTTGTTATGCAGAGTGAGTTGTCTTGGTAAAATTCTATCAGCTTATGTCCTGCTTCGATTTGTTCTCCCAGGCCATGCTTACCTGTAATTCCAGGTGTCATTTGACTGCCCACCTTAGCATTCCAGTCTCCTGTGATGAAAGTAACATCTCTTTTAGGCGTGTTGTCCAGTAGGTGCTGCAGATCCTCATAGAACTGCTCTACTTCAGCTGCTTCAGCATCTGTGGTTGGGGCGTATATTTGGATCACTGTGATGTTAGATGACTTGCCCTGAATTCGAATTGAGATCATTCTATCGTTTTTTGGATTGTATCCAAGCACTGCTTTAGCCACTTTACTATTAATTATGAAGGCTACTCCATTTCTTCTGTGGTCCTCTTGTCCACAGTAGTAGATTTGGTGGTCATTTGATGTGAAGTGGCCTATTCCAGTCCATTTCAGTTCACTGATGCCCAAAATGTCTATCTTTAATCTTGACATCTCACCAATAACCACATCCAATTTGCCCTGGCTCATAGATCTTACATTCCAGGTTCCAATGGTGTTTTGATCCTTAGAACGTCGGATTCACCGTTCACCACCAGCACCGTTGGCCGCTAGCCATGCTTTCAGCTTTGAGCTAGCTGCGTCATTATGTCTGGGGCTAGTCGAACTCATCCTCTGTTCCTCCCCAGTAGCATTTTGGTCATATTCTGACCTGGGAGTCTCATCTTCCGATGGTATACCGACATATCTCTGGTTGTACAGATCCATTTAGTTTTCACGGCAAGAATACTGGGGTGGGTTGCCATTACCTTCCCCAGGGATCACATTTAGTCTGGCCTCTCTGTCATGACCTTCCCGTCTTGGGTGGCCCTTCATGGTTTAGCTCATGGCATCACTGGGATGCTCAAGCTCCAGCACCACGATAAGGTAACGATCCTTTGCTGAAGGTGTTTGAGATACAGATGAAGTAATACAGTGAAAGCTGTCAAAAAATCAGTTAGTTAGAATTTACTTAAGGGGCAAAGCAGTGAATTGAGAATAAAGGAAGAGGCTTTATAGAGGGAAGGAAAAGTAGAAACTATATTTCTGTGAGCTGTAGATGTAGTTAAAAACCGCAATTAATATAATAACTGTTTATAATAAAGACTAAGAATTAAATGATTGTAAAATGTGAGAATTGGTGATAGAGCCTTACACAAAACCTATAATTTTTTTATCAGTCTTGTAACTAGAAGGGAAGGGTGCTTTTCCAAGGGATTGTTACAAGGCCTTTAGTCCTAACTCCACTAGAGCAGGTGGAGGAGAATTTAGCTTTTTTAGTACCCTTCTTTCACTGTAACAAAAGGGCTTTAAGGTGAGTTCAGTGTTCTGTTTGTCTTTATATTGGATTCTGTTTACTGCTGATTTGGAAAATGTTTCAGCAGTACAGTAACGTTTTTTGTGTTTCCTGCATGTAAACATTATGAAATTGGCTTTTTACGAGTCTACTCAACTGTAGTTTTATTTGTCCCACAGACGTTATTGTAACCACTATCCCTGATAAATCAAAAACTGCATTCTTTTTAAGGCTGTGGTCACTAATAGAGACCCACACCACCGCATATGATATTCTAATGGCATAATTGAAGCCAAATTTTAAAAGAGACCAGTGTGTGCTATGAGCTATTTTGAGGAGAGTAAATGAAATAACTTCATGATCACTGTCTTAGAAAATGAATTCTTTCCCACAAGTAGTGTCAGGATTCAATTAATGTACTGTAATACATGAACACCCTATGGTGTTCATGAAACCATCTGGTTTCTTCAGAATTAGATTTCTTTTATTTCAATATTTTTAGATTCTTAGGTCCTATTTGCTTTGCTTTTATACAGCTTTGAGAGTAAAGAGACTGTCTTATTGTCGTATCAATGCCTAGTGAGTTTTCGTGGATGAATTTTTTTAATTTCTACTTTTTAAAACATTTTAAAATTTATTTTAAAACATTTAAAGGACAAACAAATGACTACATAAAAGAAAAAAGTGAAAAAGGGCATAGTGGATGGAAAATAAAATATCAATAAATGGAGAATTTACAATTGTAATAAAATTAAAATGCACTATTTCATTGATTAAATACTTAATTGAATATATAAAACTAAACTTATAACATCTTATGAAATAATTGAAAATCACTACAAAACTCTAAACATTTATACTTATAGTGATGTCATCACTATTTATCATTATTCCTAAAATAAATGTACATGATCTTGTAAAAGAGAGAAAGAAAGATGAAAAAATATCAGTAAAAACGATATTAACATGTAAGTTCCCTCCCATTATACCTTTCTGGTGATTACGTCAGTACACACAGACACAGACACAGACACTAAAATTGCTTCTGGATACTATCTTTACATCAAATATTTCCTCCTTAAAAACTGTACTCCAAGTATCTGAGTTTGCCTTGTTTTGTGACATGTAATATATAGGGAAGTCATTCTTGCTTAAATTTAGTCAAAATTCTGTTCTGAATGTACACCGTTAATTTTACCATTGCTGTGCATTCCTAAAACTTGGGGTCCCCGTCTAATATAGTTGGCAAAGTATCTCTTTTCCCATGGTGGGTCAAACTTGTCCTTGCGGCCATCAGTACATATCTTGATAAATTGTGATTTTTTAAAAAATGTATTTGTTCTGGAAAGATTCCTAGTAGAAAGAATGGAGGTTTCAATTCAAGCATTATTTTTAAATTTCTTTGAATAATGCTGTGTATTTCTTTCCAGTACTTTTGAATTTTTTTCATGACTACCACATGGTGTAATATTTCTAACATTTATTATTATATGATTTATCTATTTTTGCAATTTGGACAGAGGTATGTACCATCTGTAAACACTTGTATCAATTTTCTCTTGAATTATAGCATAGGGTAAATTTTATTGACTTTTTTGGTAAATCCTCCCAGTGTTGTAATGTATAGTAATTGTTTCTTTAAAAATTTGCATCCACTTTATCATAAAATCTTCTACTTCTTCTGTCTTGCTGTTCTTTTAATAGCAATTTACATATACTGTATGTCCTAATAGGTGGTCTTGGTTCTGTATAAGCATTTCAAATGCTGTCATTTATCTTAAAAACCCTCCTTTCTTGAGGTTGCTTTTTATTCTTTTCAGCAATCAGTAAATACATCAGCCATGGTAAATTTTGGGCTTTGCCAGATAATTCTTTCTGGGTCTCTAGTCTATTTCTTTTCCAAACACGATTCTCATAGAGTTTTCTTTAGCAAGGTTTATTGAGGTCCAAGGAGTAGGAATACAAGAATTTCAACAAGTGAACTATTTTCAGTTTGGTACCAATACGTGAAAGGTGAAAGGTCCCCTGTGCAAGCACCGAGTCATGGCTGACCCTTTGGGGGGGATGCCGCTTTTGCAGCGTTTTCTTGGCAGACTATAGCGGGGTGGTTTGCCATTGCCTTCCCCAGTCGTCACCTTCCCCAGCAAGCTGGGTGCTCATTCTACTGACCTCAGAAGGATGGAAGGCTGAGTCGAACTGAGCCGGCTACCCGAGAATCCAGCTTCCGCTGGGATCGAACTCGGGTCGTGGGGAGAGTTTGGGCTGCAATACTGCCGCCTACCACTCTGCGTCACACGAGGCTTGGTACCAATATAGCTCTGTGTATATTTGAGTGGAAACTGTCTAATTCTCTTTATACAACTTTTCCATGAACTGGTAAATAGTCAGGCTTCTTCAGTGAAATTGGGGAAGTCTGTAGCTGGTTGTTTACGTAACTGTCTCTTGAAACTTTATCAGTCTGGGAACCAACTTTTATAGCACCTGTGTTGTTCAGCATCTATAGGAAATTGCTGAGGAAGTCATGTGGGGCTTTAGATTGGGATGCTATCTGCATATGGATGACAACAAGTTTATTTGCTCCTTGCATCAAACTGTAAGGGAGTAGTCACTACTATTGAGTATTGCTTATGTTTGATAATGGGCTAGATCAGGAGGACCAGAAACAGAGGTGCTGCTGTCAATAGGAAACTGGACAGGGATTGAGGTTCAGCTACTTTGAGTTGGTTTGTCAGCCCTTAGAGGTAGGCCAGGTTGGGAAAGAGACATCACAAGGACTGCGGCAATTCTGTTTTATTGTTATAGGACATAGTAACAGAATCTTGAAAGACTGCCAGTTCTTTCTACTCCCACCTATATCAAACAGAATGGGAAATTTATTTTGGGTTTCTTTTTCACACTTTCTCAGGAGTGAATTGCTGTTTTTCTTCCCTTAACAGCTTATTCATTCCTTCCTCAAGCTTATTCCTACATTCCTTTACAGGGGTTTACACTACTTCTGAATGTTAGGTTGTGGTCTGAGAGTGAATCAGTGAATTCACAGAGGTATTCACAGAGGTAGCTAGAGCAAGAAGCTCATTTATAGTTACCGCTGCAATAATTCCTAAGCCAGTCAAATTTGGCAACATTTATCCATACTTTCGTTCCATCTAGTCTTGACTATTTCAATGCCTGTGTGAGGGGCTCCCCTTGGAAAATATTTGGAAGTTGCAGTTGTCACCAAATATGGCAGCTGGGCTGTTAACTGCCTGTACTGAAAAATCTGCACTAGTTGCCCATTGCTTATTGAGCACAACTTAGTGTTGGGTTAACCTCACTAAGCCTAAGTGGTTTAGGGTCCAACCTATTTAAAGAGTTGCTTCCTTTTATGAACCTGACTGCCAATTGTGATCTGCAAAAAGAGGCCCTTCTGAAGATGTTCCAGCTGTCATAGGCTTGTTTTCTGGCACAGTGTGAGGGCCTCCTGCTTCATCATTCCTATGCTATAGAATGTTGTCTTGGGAGTTGCATTTAGACCCTACTTTCTTTTCATTTAGAACAGTAGACTAGCTATTTTTTTTTCCTTCACCAAGTTTTAAATGTTAATATATTTTAGTATTTATTTATTTTCAAGCTTATTCTGCATTTTGTTTTTAATCTCTTAGCTGCCGTAAGTACCCATTTGAGTTGTAAGCTAGGATATAAATCAAATAAGTCACCAATTCCAATTATTATGGAAAAGAAGGTTTAAAAATGATTTAACTACCAAATTGTTTGCACTTCTTTCTTTGCTGATCTATAACAAATAATTTTAAACATATTTTAGGACGACCATGAAAGTTGTGGTTCCAGTTCAACAAATCGTAGTACTACAGAAGGTTCAAAAACAGCAATGAAACCAAGAAAAATTCAACAGACTACTCCTGATCCTGATTTGCCACCAGGTGATTTCATATTTAAATTTGGGCACTTAATAATTGTTGTGGAAAAAAGGTAGGAGATACAATGTTTTGGAGTTGGACCTTTTGAGACTTACCACCCTACCCCCCAAATCTGAATAGAAAGTTTTTATGGGATCATTTGTCACTGCCTGGGAAATTTTGGTTTGTTATTAAAATTAAGTAGAAATAAACTTGGGAAATCAATGGTTTATCCATTTTTGTTGGAAATTTACTTACAAATAGTACAGGTGGTCCTTGTTTAGCAAGTGCAGTTGGGACTGGCAACTTGGCTGTTAAGTGAAGTTGTCACTAAGTGAAACAGTGACTGTGCTTATGATCTTACTTCAGCTTTCCTTTGCTTTACAGACCTGTGAAGGTCGTAAATGCGAGGATTGGTCATAAAGTTACTTTTTCATGACTGTTGTAATTCTGAAGGGTTGCTAAAAGAGGCAGTTGCTAAACGAGGACTACCTGTATTGGGGACTTACATAGCAAGCCTAAGGCAGCACCCTATTGCAAAGACTCATTTTTTTAATCAGGCTTTTAGGATGTTAGATCTAGAAGGCAGTTTATGTCCATTTCCTCACTACTGTTTTGTAGTATCTCCTACAAATCACCCAGCCATTATTGTAGTAATATAAAGCCTATCCTCATTATTGTTATATTGAAACAATTATAGTTGGATAACACAATAATGGCTATAAATCACTAATAAGGCAATAGCCCAGTCTCTTGACATTCTTTCTGGAGCATTAGAGGGTGAAGGGGGTGGGGGTGGGGAGAGGAGGATGTATGCAAGGACTATTTTGTGGAAGTGGAGATTGCCATGCAGGTCTATGTTTTTACTTACGTAAACCACCAGTAGTCCTGAAGCTGAACTGGACATCTGGAAACAGAGTTTACTTTTGCCTATTTTTTGTCATATATGCATTAATTTGTGATATTTAAGCTATAACTTTCACTGGATGATGTTCATCTACTGAGTTTGGGGGATTTCTGTTCTATTTGATATTTATAATTACTGGCCACCAAAGTCCAGAAAAGTTGATGGTGTTTGTTTACTTAAATGCTTTTTTGGATTGGCAAATTTAACAAAGTTATTTTGTTTTTAGCAGCTTGCTGGTGGAGCTCCTAAATAAAAGATTGACCATATTCATGTTTCCTTCTTAGGCTATGTACAAAGTTTGATTTGGCGGGTTATAAACAACGTCAACATTGTCATTAATAACCTCATACTCAAATATGTGGAGGATGATATTGTTCTTTCTGTTAATATTACTTCTGCGGAATGTAACACAGTAGATGAATTTTGGGATCGAGCCTTTATGGATATATCAGGTAATCCGTAAATCATAACTTTTTGTCAGACTTAAGAAACCAGCTCAGCTGCCTCCAGTTAAGGGGACTGGGAAATGGTTATTCTGTTGTCTGATAAGAGAACCATGACAGGTAAGTGGGCTCTGTGTTGCTTACCAGAGAGATGATAATTCCTGACTAGACAAAGGAAACATTGGACCAGCTAATTTTGCAGATGAGATGACCTTTTGTGTTTCCCTATTGTGTCCTTAGAACATGAAACACTAAATTTTGAGGGGGTGGGGGAGTTGAGCCTTCCAGATTCTGCATTGACTTACTGAAAAAAATACCTAGCAGCAGGTTGTATTTGGGAATTCCTCATTAGTTCACTCTCCCTGGTATTAAATTCTGGGATTTGTGCATCTATACATCAAAGAAGCATAATCTGTGTGGCTGCCAGAACCTTTCCAAAAGTGGCTGTGAATTGTTATTTTTAATGTGAAAGAAGGGGAGTTATTTCATACATCAAGAGTAATCATACATTTATTTCAAATGAAAGGTAAAGCAAATGTAGCTTTCATCCTGGTCCCTTCTATTGTACGGTTTTTGTCCTGTGCATCTCCTTTTTGAAGCACCATTTCCAGTGTCCCACTCAGTGTTCAGCTGTTACCTGAAAAAGTTTATGCAGTCCTGCAGGTATGATTGATTACACATATTAAATAGAACATAAATGTGCGTACAGTATTTGTTTACCTTGCTATAAAAATGGTACAATATTTTCCTTTCTTTTCACAGCACCTGATTTGGTACTAAGGAAAGTGATAAACTTTTCTGATTGTACAGTTTGCCTAGACAAGAGGAATGCTAGTGGCAAAATTGAATTTTATCAGGATCCTCTGCTATACAAGTGCTCGTTTAGAACTCGTTTGCACTTCACGTATGATAATCTTAATTCTAAGATGCCATCCATTATTAAAGTAAGTAGATTTCCTGATAATTAAGCCATACATTAATGAAAAGCCCAAACATGTAACTAAAGTTTTTTTTTTGAGGTAGTCTTATTGCTGAAATGAAAGATGTGAGAATTGGGTTCCAGCCAGTGACCAGAACTTGAGTTTCAGGAAATTGTATGTTAAGTGTTAACTTCATCCATGTTGTACAGTCCTGTTACTTTGTGAAATTCTGGATACTTTATTTCCTTCCTGAAATTGGCAAGGCTAAGATTATTAGAAAAAAAATGTAGACGAAGGGGAAAAACCCCCATATAGCTTGGAGTTCAAAATGTTCTTTTTTTTCTGAAGTAGTTTATTTTAATCATATGTCAAGATGACATATCTTAATATGTATCTTGGGACCAGCATCATCAGCTCAATCCAAGAGTCCGTAGCAGTATGTATTTTTGGAAATTTAACCTATTTCTGACATAAAACTGAGGCAGCTCAGTAACATTATCTGTGTTGAACTTGTTTCCAGATGTGGGCTTGTGTATTGTAATTTATCTATCCCTATGTGCAGCTAATTTTACTAGTATTATTGATGCCACATGCTGTAATAAGCAGTTGTTTTGTGCATAATTTATCCAGTAGCATGTGGTTTCAGTCTTCTAATGCAGGCTACCAATTCAACATAAAGGACAGTTAAAGCTGTTCAAGTGTAGCTTCAATTTATTAGCTATAACAAACTTTAGACAGGCTTGTCTGTAGAACTGAAGATTAATATTCAGAAGTATTGAATCAGAGTCAACGAATTATCTTTTTAGGTAATTGACATTTTCTATGGAATTCTGACCTTTATTCTCTCAAAATAGGTCTTCCTAGTTTGGAATGTGTGCTTTATTATCCAAATGCTGAAGTGGGTAGAAAATGCTTCAGAACAGGGTGTTAAAGGTATTGGATAGATCATGGACTTACTTTAACTTTTTTGAGCTGGTCCATGACCTATTTATTGTAAATTAAGCATTTCGACATTTTGAGTAATGCTAGAAGTGGAAATAAATGAAAAGTTCTTTAAAAATAATTGTTTTCATAATTTCTAAAACAAATGGTTGTTATAGAATCATGGCATTTATAAGCTCTGACATATTTGAGGCATGTAATCCTGTGATGTTATTTAGCTATTGCATTTAAGCAGAATGTTAAATTTTGCCTTCTCCTTCTTTGAAACTTATGGATTGCCATATTGTTGTCTTTGAGGAGTAAAATTCAGTCACGAGCTTGCTGTTCAGATTTTAATCCAAATTTTAACACAGATAAATATTTATGGCAGGATCATAAGTATCTGACCACATAACGTGGAAACACTGACACAATCTTCTCTGTGGTTCATATGAATTACTTATGTGCTTTCTTTTATTATGTAACAATGGTTTTAATTCATTCTCAATTATCATAAAATGTATACCACAGAACACTGATTTATATTAGTCTAATTAAAGGTTATTAATACCTTGCCTTGGATGATGAGCAGTTCATGTATCTCTGAACTGTTTGTCCATTTGGACTGTTTTGTTGGAGCTGAAGAAGGAGTTGCCAAATGTATAGGTTATCTATATTAAAATAAACTCTATTTACAAGGAGCATGGCAGAGCCAGTTTGGTGTAGAGGTTAAGGAATCAGGCTAAACACCGGGAGGCTGTGACCTCTAGTCCTGCCTTAGGCACTAAGCCAGTTGGGGGACCTTGGGCCAGTTACTTTCTCTCAGCCCTAGGAAGAAAGCAATGGCAAACCCCTTCTGAAAAACCTTGCCAAGAAAACTGCAGGGACTTGTCCAGCAGTCTCCAAGTATCGGACACGATTGAATGGATTAAAAAAACAAACAAACAAGCAAAAACAAGGAACACAGTTATAGTCATAGAAGAGAGTTTTATTTGTGGCTGGGTTTTTAATTAAAAGAATTTTCATTTTCTCTTGTGGTTTAAATCAATATGTTGTCCTTAAATCAATATGTTGTCCTTATAGCATATTAACATACAATATTTTCCACATAGGTATAGTTCTTGAAAAATATTTCTTTTACTAAACTATGAATATTTGATAGACTTCTTTCCAGTCAGACGATGGAAAGATGTAACTATGTAATGGACAGTTGCTGTGTAGGGGTGCCCAATTTAAGTTGAATTATATAAAATATCATATTCAAAAGCTGTGGCCCAGTTAAATCTGAACATTTTCAAGATCTAGTTTAGGATATTAGCAGGAACACATATTTAACATTCTCTATTAGAACCGTTGAAGATAAAGTTTTTTTCCTTTTCAGAATTTTATCTATTATATCTATTTTAATGAAAATAAAAGTTTATATTTGATTCCGAAGTTGTTTTGTACCAGAAGATAGAGACTTGCCCGAGGCAACCCTACTGAACGTCCAGTTTCTCTGTCCCATGGTACCTGTGTCTGTCAGTCTTCAGGTGCTTCTTAGCTTAGGAGTGAGCAGTGGAATCTATTTGTTTTTTTATGTGCTCTTCTCTGTACTTGCAGGTTCATACTTTAGTTGAAAGTCTGAAGCTTTCCATTACTGATCAACAGCTTCCTATGTTCATCCGTATAATGCAGCTTGGAATTTCACTGTACTATGGAGAAATTGGTAACTTTAAAGATGGAGAAAGTGAAGACCTTGTTTGCCACACGAAGGATATCTTGAGTAATATCTCAGGTAATAACACAGTATTCTGAAAGAGTCTGACTTTGAAACAGACTTCTAGAGCACTCCAGAGAGTCTGTTTTTAGGCTAGAATGCCCCCTGAATGTTTTGTACATTTTTATTTATTAGGGTTTAAATAATAAGTAATAATTTGATTTGGTTTATAGAAAACCTATTTTCATGCTGTCTTGCACAGAAACAGTTTCATTAAAAGCAGTTTTATCTTTTAAAAGCAACATCTTAAGTGCTAGAAGGGATTGAGGTGTGCTCTCTGTTTATATACAGTGGCTTGCCCTGAAAGTGCTGGTGGGGTGGTGTTCTCTTCTTAGTATTTCCTTGATTAGGCTGTTGTTTACTTCTTGATTGTTTGTCTGAGTTAGTAGTTCCTTGATTAGGGTCTTGTTCACTGCTTGACTGTTTGTCTGGTGTTAATCCTGGTGTTAATCTTTGCTTATCTGTGTGTTGATTGCTGGCAAGATGGTGTTCTGGTCTTTTTGTTTCCTTTTTAGCTTTTCTATTGTCTCTTCTGAATGGTATGTAAATGTTGTTTACCTCTATGTGTCTGTTGATGGCTGCTTTGTCTGAGTGCCAGGCTTCCAGGAATTCTCTGGCGTTTTGGGATTTGGCTTGGTTTAGGATGCTCACAGTTTCCCAGTTGAAAGTATGGTTGAGTCTGTCCATGTGTTGTGAGATTAAGGAGTTCTCGTTGTGTCTTCTGACTGCCAGTTGGTGTTCGTGGATGCGCTCTGCTAGTCTTCTCCCTGTCTGTCCTACATAGTGGCTGCTACGGTCCTTACACTGCATGTTGTAGATAACTCTTGTTTTTAATTCTTGGGCTACTGGGTCTTTTGGGTTACTTAAGATGTTTTGGAGGGCTTTAGTTGGTTTGTGTGCTATGGTGATGCTGTGTGGTTGTTAACAGTCTGTTAGTTGTTTCTGAGATGTTTCTGATCTATGTCAGTGTTACCCTTGGGTTGGTTGTGCTGTAGTGGTTGTGTTGGTTGTGCTGTAGTGGGTTGAGTGGTCAGGCAGTTTTTGATAGTTAAATATTAAAATTAAACTTGGATTAAAGTTAAATATTCTTTTCTATTGAGATACATTTTATCTATTTAAATTGGTGTGTTGTACAGTTTTAGTACAATTTTTTTTCAATTTTGATTGTAATTTTATTTTTATTTAATATGTTCATGTTCTTGTTGAGATGAGCAGCTAAGCAAATTGATTAAATAAATAAATAAATTTTGTTTTCTTTCGAAAAGAATTTAATATGAACATTTCAAAGTTCATTCTGTAAATTTAGGTAAGAGTGCGTTCCATGACTTGAACAGTATTGATTTAGCTGCTAATTTGTTTAAACTGGGTACTGCAAACTTATTTCTATAATATTTCATTATTCTGGTAGTGATAATGAGTAGTGGATTTTTTTCCTCTACCATCTATAAATTCCCCTGCGCCTGCTTGGCACCATCCAGATATGTAAGACTGATTCTCAAAACCCTCCAGAGCATGGCTGAACCACATCTAAATAGCATCAAATTGGAGAAGGGTGGGCTGATTCTTCTGGAAGATGCGCTTGTCAGAAATTAACTTTCATGCCGCTGTGATAAATGTAGAAAAAGACATTTACAATTTAATTCAGATGACTATGTCTACCTATATACCTTGCACAATTCCAATACTCTGCTTTTTTCTTTTCCGAAGGTATGCTCTTCTTAGTATCCACAAACTGATTCTTAGATGTTGGGTAATTTGAGAACAGAGAAAGATCCGTTTTTTAGGTTAGATAACATCAAGTAACATCAAAATGGATGTGGGTTGAAAAGAGACAATATAATGCAATGGGCAAGTACGCCTGATAAATGCTACTGAAGTATCTGTGTAGCAAGGTTTCTAAATGTCTGGGTTTAGTGATCTTAAATATTTAAAACCTTGATTTTTTAAAAGTATAACTGTAGGTAGGTAATCACTAAACAGCATCTTAGAGCATACTGCATTGTGAATTGAGAAGAGCTGCCAAAGTTATGCCATTCGTACCCCTTAAAAGTAATGCTTACTTGTATGCAAACATCTGAGCCCCTTTACAGGGAAAGTGAAGCTACTATTTCATTGAGTAGCCAAGTTCAACCACTTTGGCTGTTGTGTGGATTTCATTAGATCAGGAAGCAGAGCTGTTTTGCCTTTATTGTACTGATCTGGAGGGAGAGAATGATAAACTCTGTGTTAGGTCCATGTGGACTTGTTTCCATTATTTTTATTGGATTTAAATGACAGCCTCAGAACATACCACCTACAAAGCTATCAGTTGTTTCTTTTCTTCTGTTATTTAAATGAAAAACTAAACATAGGTGCTCCATCCCTTTCATAAGGAAGTTCATTATAATCATACATACACACACACAATAACAACTGTTTCTTATTGAGCTCTTTGTCTTCTAATTTTGCTTCATCTTGAACTTCTCATATTTGGAAAAACAGAGCACAGAGCACTGACTTCGAAGGACTGCAGTGACTTTTTTGCCTGCTTCTGATAATATATAATAGTAGTTAGCAAAATTAAAAGTGGGTTTATAAAATGGGCTTGATCAGAGATAAAATCCATTCACCCTTCCTTCATTGAAAAACATTCATTCTCTCTATAGAAATCAACTCACTTTACTTTTCTTTACTGGTCACTCATTTTTGTATTCAGTTCACATTCATTCAGCGTATATTTACTGTTGACTTTACTCTTCTTTTCCACATATACTTCTTCTGTACCCCATGTCCACTGCATTCAACTTTTATGTTTCCCTTGTATCAAACTTTCACCATATAAGGCTGCCTTTGAAGAGACCCAGAAACTGCAGTTGATGCAGTATGCAGTGGCCTGTGCATTATCAGGCATTCATCGCCCTGAGCATATTACACGCATGTTGCAGGCCCTGCATTAGCCTTCTGGGAGTTTTTGGGTGTAATTCAAAGTGCTGGTTTCAACCTGTAAACCTATACAACTTGATCCTCGGCAGTTATATGATTGCCTTTTCCAGCTAGAACTGGCCTGTCTGATGATCACCCTGAGATAAATTGCTTATGATTTCCCACTTTCCTGAGGTGGGGTGTGTGTGTGTGTGTGTGTGTGTGTGTAAGTGCACATTATAGAACAGTGTGCCACTAAGGTTAAGTTACCCCCTCTTTAGTTATTCTCAGGAAACAAATGAAGACAAAACTTTTCTAGAGAGCATTTGGAGATTAACTAGGAGGGTAATATCTTTGTTGCTAGTTAATGTAGTATAATTTTAGTTAATATATTTTTCTCCATTGGATGTTTTAATGTTTTATGATTCTGTATTGTTATTTCCTATGTTGTAAACTGCTGGGAGTCTATTGAGAATATGGCAGTATATAAACATGATGGATAGATGGATGGATGGATGGATGGATGGATGGATGGAGTCAGAAGTACATTTTGGCATCTTTTGGAAAATCACTCATTCCTTACAACAGAGATTTATCTGTAAATACATTAAACAACCAAGGCACACACTCTTGTCTTATTGTGTATAATTTTGAACCATTCACAAAGTGTTTCATTTATTTTCATACATGTTTTACTTTTACCATATACTGCTATTTATTTATTTATTTACTTACTTACTTACTGGACTTAAATGGCTGCCTGTCTCGTATAATGAATCTAGGTGGTTTACCACAATCCCAAAAAACATGGCTAAAAACTCCAAGGTCCTATCAGATTATCACACTTAGCAATCAGCTTTATATTCACACAAAAGATTCCATAATTCAAGGCATTCACTTTATGATAGGATTTCTCTTAATCAAATAACATACAGTGTTAACTGTATGTTATTTGATTAAGTGAGAAGTAACTTTCTCACTTTCATACATTTCTTAGTGACTTGCTGAAGAGCAAAAATCTGGTTTGCACACCTCCCTGTGCAGCAAGAAGTTGAAGTGCAGTTTCCATATTTTGCTTGTTGCAACTTCAATTCTGTCAAATATCTTCATAGGTATATTTAACAAAAAAATTTTTTAATCTGTTCAATCATGTCTGATTCCTGGAGACTGCCTGGACAAGTCCCTGCACTTTATTGGTAAGGGTTTTCAGAAGTTGTTTGCCACTGCCTGCTTCCTAGGGCTGAGAGAGAGGGACTAGCCCAAGGTCACCCAGCTGGCTTTGTGCCTAAGGCAGGACTAGAACTCAGGGTCTCCTGGTTTCTAGCCCGATGCCTTAACCACTACACCAAACTGGCTCTCATTTAACAAACTAATCCCAAGCTAATTTTGCACTTACTCTTTCTACTCTTCCTTTGTACAGGGAAGCATTAATGGTATTCTTCTAATTGTCTAGCCAAAAGGCAGTCTTCATGCACATGTTAAAAAATTGTCATGATGATTTCATAATCTAAATTCACATTATAACATTTCTCCAATTACACTATCACCACCTGCAGCCCTACTGTTTTTGAACATTCTGGCAACATTTATGAATTCCTTTTCATCATTTTTTCTCAGATAAATGCTAACATTTATAGCATCTGTTTCAATTACAGTCTTTGTTGTATTTAACTTTATTTACATTATTTATGATTCACCCCAATTTACAATTACTCTGGGCTTTTTACAAATAAAGTTAAAACCAAAACAATTAGTATACACAGCCAAGAAAAACAAAATAAATAATCATGTAATTATGGCAAACCATAATAAACCAGAACCTAAGACCTACTGAAACAATACTTGCTTTCTAGATGCAAGTAGGGTAGGAGCCCTGTGGTCTTCTGGGGGAAGGGCATTCCAGGGATGATATTGTCATTTCCATACAAATCTCTAAAATATACTTCCAATATCTCCTCACTTCAGTTTATCTCAAATAATTTCATCACTTTTTAAAAATCTATTCACTCATACCCATGCATACCCACAACAGCCTAGATTTATTCCTTTTGTAATTTATAATTTAAGTCTTGCTTTTTAATATTTCATAGAAGTCACCATGTGGGCCCATAGATACTGATATCTGCTGTCTTCATGGCTTTAGACAATTAAGGCTTTCCTATACTGTTTTGTAGCAATATAGAGAAGGTATAGACTAGGTTATGAGCCTTAGACATACTTTAGCTATACACAGCATGCTTTGCTTATGGTAAGGTAGTACTGGCCAGGTTGGGCCAGTGTGCTCCAAGCACAACCAAAGTCTTGTTTTACTCCATGAAGTCCACCCTATTAAGATACCTGAATTAGAGACTACTTTGCAAGCTAGCCAACATCACACCAGCTAGGAGATAAATGCAATATACTGATACATATTCAGAATGCTTATAAAGTTGTAGGGACTGTAATTTAACCAGTGTACTGATTTAACTCTATTTAAGGGCATTGGGGAACATAGGAGTGAATGTGGCAACAAGGCACCAAAGTACCCCCTGTTTGCTAATGGGACTTTAAAATAGTCCCAATTAATGTCAAGTGAAAGTACAGAAAAAGAGTGGGGGATTTTTTTGGAAGTTGCAAAGCTGGGAGCCTCCTTAAAAATCCTCTCCACTGCAGGGAAGCTTTAAAATAGCTTCTACTTCAGGTAATATTTTCGCCTGTTCAGCAATAAAAGCGTTTCATCTTTCCCTTAAGTTAGGAAGTAAGGTTGAGAAAAAGTGGGAGTGTTGGAGGGGGCATTTCTTTTCTCAATCAGGGTCCAAATTGACAGCTTATGATTGCAAAATTAGAATTACTATCTCCATTATTCCTGGTTTAAACCAGTAGATTTGGCTCTATATATCCTAATCTTTGTGCCAATTCAAATTTTTATCTTTAACTTAAACAGGCATACTTTTTTGTTAAAAATATGGCTTTATAGAGAGATTTTAAACTTAAATCTATGACAGAAGTGTTATGTATGAAAAATAAAAGCTGTTTTTTAAAATATATAAACTACAATCCTTAATTGTACAATGCATTTTGGAAATAGATATTTTATGAGTAAGTTCAGGTTAACAAACTACAAAGAAAATTAGACCTTCTTTGCATGTTAATTATGAAAAGACATTTGACATATTCAGGCAGAAAAATATTGTTCTGTTCTTTGCAGAGGTAAATGCAAATTGGCTTTGGATCTTTTGTGGCTAAAATTAAATTGTTAGCTGTATAAACTCTATTTCTTTATGTTTTAAGGTGCAGAAGATGAAATAGGGAAAGATATTTCTCCAGAATATTATATTCAGCAAGATGATGATCAACAACAAGGGTGGGTGTCATGGGCCTGGTCATTTGTACCTGCTATTGTAGGCACTGATGATGAAGATAGAGATTATGTTGGAGTTGATGACGGAACAATGAATCAACAGAAAATTCCAATCGTTAAGGATCCCATTGTTTCCATAGGATTTTATTGCACAAAGGCAACAATCACTTTCAAAGTAAGTATTTTATTTTTAATACAAGTATATTTTCAGCTGTATTTAACTGAGCCAAGAGCAGTAGGCATCAACAATATGGCACAAATTCTAATACTGGGAGAAAATGTATATAAGCTCACTTTTAGATGAGTAGTATAGCAGTAGCAATCCTGTATACATCTATTCAAATGTAAACTCCACGGAAGTCAGTGAGAGGTACTCCTTTGTAAGTGAGTAGTATCTTAGTATCTGATTCTTTCTCTGTTCTTTGTAACAGAGAAAATAATTGATACTATAGGTGTTATAGATTGAATGTAGTAGTAACAACTTTGGGCCAAGAAAGCCCAGGCTCAAATCTTCATTTAGCTATACAGTTTAATGGATAATTTTGAGCTATCCTCAGCCTAATCTCTGTCAGAGGAGTATTGTGAAGATAAAACAAAGAGAATCACATGTAATGCCATAATTTTTTAGGAAACAACAAATACCTAAATAAAACTACAAACAATTACAGCTCTTTTCCCCTCACTGACCCAAGGTGCTCACACTCTTCCTTTCTTAATTCATTGTTATTTTGCAGCTGTTTGATCCTTCTTCTTGGTCTTTGTCATAGGTTTATGCAATGAACCTTATCACATGTTATGTGGATGGACACTGTTGCATTTTGAAATGCTGTTTTCATGAGAGTGTACCATGGGATCCCATAACTTGTACTTTGGCTCAAATATTAGCTCTGTTTGAGACTGTAATAAACTGCTTGGTTAAGCAGTTCATCTGCCCAAGTAACTACAACTCCTTAAGATTGACCATTTTAGCTATTCTTGTACATTTCCCTGCATTAAAATAATTTTATCATATCCTGAATTCGTTAATATTATATTTTTACATTATAAATTGGGATATATAAGAGTGTTATTGTGGCACTTAGAAGGCAAACATTAGAGTCCATTGTTCTGCTTGAATGCTAAAAATGTATGGAATTAATTTGTGGTTCGTATTTTGGTCAAAAATAAGGTCACGTTTCTGCATTAGCATTCTGAGTAGCTGATACTGCTCCAGCTAAAAAATCATACCAAATTAAATGTAGCATTTTCCTAATAATGTCACAAATTGTTCTTGCAATGTTTGAGTTCTTTTAATCAATTAATTGCTTTTCCTCTACAATAATTGCATACAGCTGAAGATTGATTTTTTCCTGTTTTACTTGAGCGTTTGCCTTATACAATTGTGCTTCAAAATGTCAACCATGTGTACACCGAGTTAGAAATGACAAAGTAATAAGAACTTCTAGAAATTTTGTTTTATAAGAAAATTAAAATAAATTATTTTGGCAGTTAAAGATGGATAGTGAAGAGTGCTAGGGACAAGCAAAAGGTTCATTATTCTACCCATTTTAGTGAATAATGCTAAGTTTTTTGGCTCTTCTATTCATGTTGACCTGTGTGTGTGTTTGTGTGTGTGTATATAAAGTTGAAGTATTTCCTTATGGTTTAAAGTTCATAAGGGTCAACTGAATGCTTCCGCCTTTTAAATTACTTCCTGTGTTATTACAGTGTACTTAATTATATTTGGTTATGTTCATAAACTGTGTTACACCTGCATATAGGTTAGTTTATCTTTTTTGTTCATTATTTATGTAATTGAGAAAGTAAAAATATTTCAGTATTTTTCAACTGTAGCAGTACATAGGTTAAATACTGTAGGTGTATTTAAATCCAAGTTATTTTCATGTGGATAATGTATCATAGCTGTTATAGTGCACCTATTTCCTGCACACTCATATTCACCAATACTAAAATCTGTCATCATTTTTTTCTCCAGAATAATGAGCTCTTATATGTATTTAATCCTAATGTTGACTAATGGCAAATGTTCCTCATATTGTTACATAGCTCACTGAAATGCAAGCCGAAAGTAGTTATTACAGTCCACAGAAAGTAAAATCCAAAGAAATAATATGCTGGCAACAAGAAGGAACCACAGTCGAGGTAATTTTTCCATTACTTTTGTACAGTGTTCATTTATAGTAGAAATCTTGGCATCATAGTTTTTCATCAGCATTATTATTTTCAGCTGGCAGTTACAGTATTGATTTTATATTCCTCTTTTATTGGACTGTTGTTAAAACTGAAAGAGATCCATTTTTAGATTATAGCTATACTCCAGAAATGAGTATTTTCATGTCTTGTCCATTACAAGTACTCTTTTACTTGATTTACTTTTTAATTAACTACAATAAGCTTACATATAAGATAATCCACAAATTTATTAATTTTACTGTAGTATCCAGCATTGTAAACTAGTCTGGGAACTCAACAAAATTCCAAAAAAAGGCAATGGCAAATTATTTCTATTCTGTTTTCAAGAAAACTGAATAATTTGGTATAATTGTCACCAGGATTGAGCTCAACTTGAGTGTGTCTTTATTTCCTTTTTTTATTTTATTTATGTACACATAACTAGGTGCTGGATCCCATTCTAGTTTAAATATCAACCATTTCCCATTGTGTTTACATACTGATGTACCATTCGTCAGCACACTAAATTTTCTTCCCTAGGTCCTAATGAGAGGAGAACCTTTCTTTGATTGCCAGATAGGATTCGTTGGTTGCCAAGCTCTTTGCCTTAAAGGAATTATGGGAGTTAAAGATTTTGAAGAAAACAAGAATAGGAGTGATTCAGTGAGTATAATTTATAATTTATAATTTATTGGATCACAGACATGCTAAGGTGTTAGAGAGCCTGGAATTTTAGAAATTTTTAAAACATCGTGAATTAGATCCAGAGTGCCACGTCTTATTCTGAAAGTCAGAACAGGATTTAAATAGTGTTTTTCAAGTAAGAGAAAGTGATTTCAAAACTTTTTTTTTAATTAGGGCCTCAGTGATTATCATTGAGAACAAAAATCCCAATATTTGTATATATGGTCAGCTCAAGAACACACCTCAAGTACCTTGTTAGGTGCTAGAGTAAAAAAAGAATTGGGCAGGACAGTTTCATCTACAGAATTGATAACGTGTTGGGAAAATGGCTGTATTTATAAATATCATTGCTCATTTTTGTTCAAGCTCTGGAACACTCTCTCTCTCTCTGTATGCACACACACACACACACACACTAAAGGTTTGGTTCTTGAAATTTTTTATCAAAGTACTGAAATTATATATTTACTAAATGCTGTGACTTAGTCTTTGTCCTTTAATGTGACTTTCCTGTGATAAAACCTCTAGCTGAGGGTGATCAGATGAACAAATGTTTTGCTGAGGTAGTATATACAATGAGGCACCTGTATACTCATACCAAAATTAGGGCAGAGTTGGTTTAATTTGCTGGTAATGAGATTTGCATGCTTGCTGTGTAGTAATTTGTGGTGAACTTGGTAACCGTGAGATTTTTGCTGAGATTTAAAGGAAAATAAAGATAACTGTGTATGTTGAGTCAGCAGAACATACAACCCCCACCCAAATTTACAATCTGCAAAAGCTAAATTTTGATCTCATAAAGGGTTAAGTGTGAAAACCTGGGTAGTAGTAGAAGATCAGAAACAAGGAGACAGACATAAATATACAAAATACCAGCCATCACTAACCTACCCAAGGATATTTCTGTTTATTACCTTCTGAATTTATGGAGCTCTAGACATTATGGGATTGTCTCAGTGATTATATATTGGAAGCATTTTGCATTTGTGGAAAATAAGTTTCTTTAAGTTCTACGCTGTGGTTTCTTTATATTCTTTACATTCTTACAGATTTTAATTTTTTCCCCTTTTATACCAGGAAGCATACTTTTTCCACTGTGGAGAAAATCTGAGTACAAAAGGGATGACATATCTTACCAATTCACTCTTTGATTATAGAAGTCCTGAAAACAATGGTGTTCGTGCAGAATTTATTTTGGATGCAGCTGCTCACAAGGTCTTTTTCAGCTCCAATTTGAATTTGCTTGATAGTCAGATCTTCTGTGTTATTTTACACTTTTATGTTCAGTAGATCCAGTTATAAAATTTGTATTACCCATTTTTCTGCTGGCCCGAATTTTTGTGCTAGGAAAGTTATATAAGAGTTATATCCAGAGAGCTGTTGGAATATGTGTTTTTCTTTACTGCTCAGAGGCTAAAATTAACATGAGGTGACCAATCGCGTTACTTTTAATGGAGTAAATAAATAAATTAGCCCATTTTTAATTAGATAGAATCTTCAATTGGGACCAGGGAGGCCTTCAGTTTAAACCACCTTTTGTTACAAAATTACTGACTAGTTGTGGTAGGTTTTGCTCTTGCAGCATTACCTTAATAAAGATTTTGTGTTTATTAAAATAAGATAGATGTAGTAAGTTCCCTTGAGCAACCCAAAAGAAGATCAGGATGTGAATGTGACAAATTAAAAGTTAGCATATCCATTAAACTTACTCAGTTATCTTATTGTACTTAACTACACTTCTTACAGGGCAAAAGTTATTTGCCATCAGAATATTCAGAAGCAGTAGGCTACTGTTTTAGCAATGTCCACATTCATGTTCTTTAAAGCAATAGAGTCTGACTTCAGGCTTCCAAGAATTACTTAGTTTTTTCAAAAGAACTTTTGAGATCCACCAATTAGAGTATAGTACAAAGCAAAAAACTAAAGTTGGGGGCAGAGGGGGGAAGGAACTTGATATTGTTTTTGAGGAGGCACCTCCAGAAATTAATTGCAGTATTACAAATTTAATTTCATTAGTTAGTCATCCCCCATGTTTCAATAATTTTCAATAATTTTCAAAACATGTGAAATTAGAAACTTACGTTGAACTGCCTTTTCCATTTTTTGCTCCTTCATATAGTATGGGGAGAACTTTTGGGAGCTTTTCTCAATCCATTTTGTTTTTATTGACTACTTATTGTTTAAGCCTCACTTCAAACCATTTATAAACATCTTAAAAAGTAATAGTGTATGTACAATCCTTGGAAGGCTCCTTCCTTCCTTTCTTTGTAAGAAATCTGAGTTTATATGGTGAACTTCCTGTCAATTCTCAATCTGATCTGACTCATAAACTTACTTTGTTATAGCTTAAAGCTTTCCTTTATTAGTAGTATATAGGTTCTCCTCAACTAATATCACCTTCAAGTCTAATGACATGATTAGAATGTTATTTAAGGTTCATTGCTTCCTATAGACAATGAACAAACAATTCCTACTGAGTTCAAATAAACCTAATTGATTCAGGCTACATTTCCTAAAATGTTTTTTAAATTGCAAATGTTAGATTTTCAGTCAGCTGGTTTACTGGGAAGTGAGAGGTCAGATTGAGATAATTTACTCAATTTAAGATACTAATTAACTAGCTTCTGTTGGTAAAACTGAACAAAAGATCCAGAAGGCTTATAGATGCCCTTTTGTGTAGCCTGGTATAGAAGTTGCATTAGCTGTTTGAAGGATGAATTCTTTGGCTAACCTCTGTCCTTTGTATTGATAAGCTTTACCATGTATTCATGCACAAACCCAAACAAGCATATATCTTTAGTACTTCTATATAGCTCTGATACTGTTGGGTTATAATCTCAACATTCTTTCTTAACAGAACATTAGTTGTATGTACTTTGCTTTGTTGGTAGGAGATGTACACAGAGATAGCTGGAATGCAGAGGTTTGGGGCTTTCTACATGGATTATCTGTACACAATGGAGAGCACCAGTGGCAAAGGTACTTAATTTCTTTGTTTGCTTTCTCTTTGAATAACAGAAACAAAGGCTTATTCAGAGGCACCTGACAGTCCTTGACCGACTGTCCTCCGGCTTACCTTTTTAAGGCCTAATTTAAATCTAGCCTGATTTCTCAAACGCCTGTTTGTCTGTCATCCACCACTTGCTTTTTTGTTCAGAGATTTCTGAATAAAATAATGTGCATCTTGAATTAGTTATTTCTGTAGGATAGAAATAGAATATCACTATAGGACAGTGTTTCTCAACCCTGGCAACTTTAAGCTGTGTGGACTTCAACTCCCAGAATTCCCCAGCCAGCATTGCCAAAGTTGAGAAACACTGCTATAGGATATAGTGATGTATATGATATAGATATAGGATATAGTGATATAGATAAAGGATATAGTGATATCCTATAAATTTTTAATTTAGACTGAGGAAACCTGAATTCAGATCTCCCCTTTGAGAAATGCTGAGTTACAGGATTAACTTCCAGAGGCAAAGGGGAAGGAAGACAATACACAGCAGCAGCATCAAATGTTCAGCTTGCTGGATATGTGGAAAACCAACTATAACTTTCTTAAAAGATGGTAATTCAGCTGCTGGTAAAAAGCTTCTAAGAAGGATAATCCATCTGTCTTTGAGGCAATTTGTTTCAGAAAGTGCTTTTATGTTTAGTCAAAACTATTTTTCTTGTAGTTTTGAACCTGTTGGAAGAACAGAAACAAATTTGTTCAATGGCACTTACTCCCAGGCTATTTACATAAGATCGTATTGAATAAATAAGCCTACTTCTCATTTCCCTTATTCTCTAAACTAAATAAGTTGCAAGAGCAACAAGAGACACTTCTTCCCAGTAAAAATATTTTAAAGCAACTTTGGTAAGCTTTATTACTGATTTAATTGAAACCATATTATCTTCAAAAGGATGGGCTGGAAACATAGGGTACAGCAACCAGCTGTTCTAGTTACTTAGGTAACTAGTCCTCACTTAATGGCACTAATTGGGACTGGCAACTCTGTTGCTAAGCAAAGCAGTCGTTAACAGAAACATCACGTGTCTGCTGTGCTTAGCAACAGCAGTCCTGGCACTCCCTGTTGCGTAGGCGAGGACCCACCCTGATCCAAGCCATTCCTGGCTTAGTCCCTCCCAAGCCTCTGTTCCTTCAAGGCAAGGCACTGCCTTCCCTTCAACTACCCCACCTGCCTATCTCCCCCCACATCTCTGCCCTTTTGGCCACCCTGCACAGCATGAAGAGGCACTGTATTCCCCCTCGCTGCTGCCCCCAGCAGACCTTTCTCCCTGCCCTCTGTGCAATTTGTTGTGTTCTTCCTCCCCCCTGTTTGGCTTGCCACAGCCACCCTGAGCTGTGGCATGCCAAGAAGTCCCAGAACCATGGTGCACAAAGGAGCCACAGAACCATGGCATGGCTCGGGAGTTTCTTGGTATACCGTGGCTTGAGACTTCTTGCCCCACGCAGCCCCCAAGGCACAGTGCAGCAAGAAGCAGGTGAGCTCAAATTTTTATTACATGACTGCGGGGGTGCTGTAATGGTCGTAAGTTTGAGGACCGGCCGCAAGTCCATTTCTTCAGTGCTGTCATAACTTTGAATGTTCACTGAACGAATGCTCCTTAAGTGAGGACTACCTGTACTATATTTGTGTGCTCAGAACTAAATCTCAATATGTTCAGTGAGTTTTATTTTTCCAAATGTAGGTTTGCAACCTTAGTCTTTGAGTTCTGGCTTTTAGGGGTGTTCTAAGTATTATCATCATCATCCTTCTGCCTGTCTTCCACAGAGCAACAATTTACAGGTAGTCCTTGCTTAACAACCATTTGTTTAGTGACAGTTCAGACTTATACAAAACCGACTTGCGACTGGTCCTCACACTTACGACAGTCGCAGCATCCCCGCGGTCACATGATCACAATTTGGGCACTTGGCGATTGGTTTGCATTTATGACCGTTTCAGCATCCTGTGGTCACATGATCGCAATTTTTGACCTCCTTGGCTGGCTTCTGGCGAGCAAAAGTGGGGAACCACGTTAATCACTTAACAACCACGTGGTTTGCTTAATGCCTGTGGTGATTCACTTAATGACTGCCGCAAAAAAGGTCATAAAATCAGGTCAGATTCGCTTAATGACCACTTAACCAAAATTCTGATCCAATTGTCATTAAGTGAGGACTACCTGTGATACTAATAGTTACAAATGTTATCTAAATATTTGATTTATTGTGGTATACAGTAAAAAACTAAAATAATGAAAACAGTAATGCATAAATAGCACATAAATAATTCTTAATATTATCACACCCTTTTATAAATTGTGGCTTTAGTCTTGCAGCTTTGGTCTGGCCAAGTCACATTCTTCTGATGTACTTACAGATATTCAGCTCTTTTCCTCAGTAACTACTGTAGGAGGCTGCATGTCCAGTTTGTTGTTGTTTTGGTTTTTTTGGAACAACTGATTTGCTGTTACCTTCTTCTAAGATTGATTTTGGTGTTCCTTCTCCTAGCTGGGTTGGCTTCCTTTAAGCTTGAAAAGCCTCATCTGCTCTCACCACTCTCAGCTTCCCCACTGTGAAGGAATGTAGACCCAGCCTTGGGAACAGAGAAGGAGTGGGCAACTGTTGAGGGGGGACTTTCAAAAAAGATTACGCAGTCTTGAAAAAGAAACTCACAACACATGGACAGTCTCAACAGTAGTTTCAACTGGGAAACTCTGAGCATCCTAGACCAAGCTAAATCCAAAAATGTTGGGGAATTCCTGGAAGCTTGGCACTCAGACAAATGAGCCATCAATAGACACATAGGAATAAACCATATCTACACACCATTCAAAAGGGACAATAAAAAAGCTAAGTAGGAAACAAAAACAAAAAAATCTCTCCAGCAACCAATACCCAGATAAGCAGGGATTAACAAATAATCAAGCAGAAAACAATACCCTAATCAAGGAACTACCAAGGAGAAAATCACACCCCCACCAACACTGGCAGAGCAAGCTACTGTATATAAACAGGGAGCAAACCCCACACTCACCAGCACTGATGATGTTACCTAATCGAATAATGAAATGTCTGCAAGCAAACAACCAAGCTTAGAGAGCATCAAGGACTCCACAAACTCAAAATAACCCCACCTTGATTTTGTTTGGTATGTGGTGGGATAGGCAGAAACCCAGACAGGCTTTCAAATTCAGTTATTTTGCCTTACAACAATAAAGAGCGTTCCCGGAATCTCTGCTTGCCTGGTTCTTGACCTGGACTAACTTGAAGGACTGACACCCATTCCTTTTTCACCTTACCAACCAGGATGACACTTATACATCCATTGGCATTGCTGTCAGGGTCATTGGAGCTACAGACCCCTTTCCTTGCATACAGGTAGTAATCCCCTGGGTGGGGAAGGAATAGAAGTCTAATAATTTCTCTAAAATGAAGATTGCAAAGGCATTAAAAGAATCATGACTTAGTTGGTGTTGGATATTTCATTTCTCTGAAAGGTCAATTGGACTTTGTACTTAAAACATAAGTGGAATACAACAATAATATTTTCTGCTAAAATGAGAGTTTTAATGCTACTTGTGGCTTCTTGCCTCATTGCCTTTTGGTTACAGGCCGGGCTTGGACATAAACGTTCCTCTCCCTGATTATTCTCTGGCATGGCTTCAAGAAAGTTAGAAGCTTTTGCTTCTGTTATCATTTCACTTTTGTTTAGTGCATTGTCTGAACTTGAAGATCTCTGATTGGTTGAAACAAACCAGTTTTAGATATATTTATGAATACAATAAACTGTAGTTAGTTTTTTATATCCCCATCCATCCCCAACCTTTCCACACTTCAGATATAATTTGGTGCATTGCTGACATTTTCAGAGAAGAGATGCCGTAGCTCCAGTGGACTTGGAACAAAGCAAATGCAGTTGAATTGGAACTGGGAAAAATGCACTTTCACTGTGCATGCAGTATTTCTTGTGGATTTTGGCTGTGTGCTTTGGTTTTTTTTCTTTTTTGATGGGTGGATGGAAATGAATTGCTTCCCAGAATCAGATATCTCCCTAGTATTGCCATTTGCCCCCCACCTTCCCTCATAACTGTTACTGAGGAAAATAAAGGAAACTGGGCCTCTCTGAGAATAAGAGATGCAGTAAAGGCTATCCCTTGAGATAAATATACATAATTAAATCTGTCTAAAATACTATTTCTTTAGCTGAATTTAATTTTGGACTGGCCAGTTTCCTTGGGCCAACAGTGGGAGAAGGAGGCTTAAATGCCCTGTAAATTTGATTTATATGCTCTAAATGCTGTTCTTCTCTTGTTTTCTGATAAAGCTTGAAACAAGCTAGAGAGGCACAAAGTAATTTGGAAAATAATACAAGGAAATGTTTAAATACCACATCATGCCACCATTGCTTATAAAAATTGGCTATTTCCAAAGTTCAAGATTCAGTACAGCAGCCTCTTATCTTTGCATACAAAGGGAAAATAAGTGCATTGTTATGTTATGTAGCATGTGTCCACACATTGGTGCAAATGCTAACCTATGATATTTGCAATAAAAGAAAATACTTTCTCTAGCATTTTCATGCTGCATATTAACACTCTGAAACAAACCAACCTATATTTTAGTGTCTGGAAATCAGCCAGATGTGAATTCTGTGAAGATTGAGGACTTCAGTGGTGTTCAGGAGATGTCTACGAAAAGTCTTATTATAGGACCTCTCATTCTTCGACTTGATAGCAGTGCAGTACACAGGATTATAAAAATGATTGTTTGTGCTCTAGAACATGAATATGAACCATATAGCAAGTCTAAACTAGGTATGTTTTGTGAATTTTTAATTTTTAAAAATAAGTTATCTGAGCTTTTATTGCAAAAAATGTTATGGGTAAAAAATGCATGTGACAGAGGGAAGCTCTGTGAGGATTTTACCTGAAGACTGTTCAGTGTTGTCTGTAATACTCTTTGTTATCCTATAGTTAGGCCATTGCACTATCTGCTTAAGGAGTTCATTTGCTGTGCCTTTTGAGAATTGAAAATGAAAAGTATTATAATATATTGTAACACACTATATATTACTTTAAAGTATACCTTAAAAATATTAATTTTTTAAAGATCCTGGATGGGAGACATGTCCAGTCAGGCATATTTTTAAAATTATTACTTACATAAATGCATGTCACTTTACAAAGATTGAGGAAGGAGTGAAGAAGAAAAAACAAGGGAAAAATATACTTAATAGAACTGCTAAAACCATAAAGAAGGTACATATAAGCTATATTGAGTCTTTAAAGCAGATATATTGAGATATATTATTTTCCTGTTCATGGCATGCAATATTTATTTATTTAACAATATTTATAGGCAGCCTTTGGGCAGGCTTTGGGCATAATAGAATAGTTCAGCATATAATACAATAAAAACAATTAAAATAATAAATATGACCCAAACAAAGCTACAGGCTGAAAGCTTGCTGAAACAGTACCACTTGAATTCCTTCCAGTGGACTTTGCAGTGGGGGGGACCCTCAAAACCCCTTCCCCAGATGTCGTAACCCAACAGACAAATTCTATTTTGGCAATGTGTTCCCTGATATATCCCGGTGCTGCACCATTAGTGGCTTTGAAGGTAAGGAACAGCACTTTGAATTGGGCCAGGAAGCGTACTGGAAACCAGTCCCATGACTTTAAAGCTGGTGTTATTCTATACTGACTGGGTAACCCCATCAGCATACTACTTGCTCTGTTCTGTACCAGTTGTAGCTTCTAAGTCATTTCTAAAAGTAGCCCCACAACAATTGCATGGTTATCAGGTCATGGGTAATTGTTGCCTATTGTTAACCCGGTTAACTAAAGCACCAGCCAGAGCTGGACAAAGGCCCTCCTGGCTATCATCTGCTGTGTTAGAAAGATTGAAGAGTCCAGAGCAATCCCAAATCATGATCTGACATGTTATGTCTAAATTAAGACAAATTAATCAAAACAAAATATTGATGATAGACATTCATTTTGGTCATTACATTCAATTTAACCAACTCTTATTATTATAGATTTTATAGAAGGAGCCAAAGTTATGCCAAGCACAGAAGAAGCTGCTGCCTTAGAGGAATATATTCCAACTCGGATCACAACCTTTACAATGTTAAAATGCACTGTTACAATCCCTATGGCTGAATTCAACTTGCTTGCCCATTTATTGCCTGTCATCATGGGTCAAAAGGTACTATAATTTTATGAACTATTTGTAATTAAAACATACATGCTCTTTGGGTAGATGCTATTTAATGTAGTCTAATATAGCTTGTATATATTTGTACATATGCTAAATTTATTTTAAAAAGGTGATCTTGAGATAGGATCTATATTTTTTTTAAAAAAACTATTTGGAATTATATGGTTTAAATATAATACCTCCAAGTTTTAAATATAACTTAGTGTGTGTATTTTCTATTCTATTTCCTGGAGAGTTCAAGCAGCTTCTCAACTACAACGAATTTTCAGCTGTTACGGCCTCTGCCTTGTATCCGAATATTGGTAGATAAAATGGTCCTGGAACACTCAGTGCCAATGTATGCTGATCAACTTGTGCAATATGTCAGCAGCCTTAGTCAACCATCTGATAATTTACTTCACTATTGCTATATGCACTGCTATCTTAAGGTATGTTTTTTTTTTCTGCTCAGTAAATAGGTCTGACATCCTACTGGTATCTCATTAATAATGTAACAGAAGCATATAACTGTTTATCATATTGTGGGTCGTTGGTTTCAAGATACAGTACGTCATGCTATCTTAGTGTTATACATTTTGTTCCTTGCATGATTTTCCTGCTTCGGCTTTCTAAAATATGGGGAAAAGTGTGCTGCATTTAAAAACTGGAATCTCATGGTATTGAAATGAAAAAAACTTGCTAATGAAAAAAAACCCAAGTATTTATATTTTGTTTTTGACTATGTTACTTCTTTTTTCAGATATTTGGTTTTCAGGCAGGATTGACATCATTGGATATTAATGGATCTTATAGTTCACCAACTTCAGTAATCCCTCCATTCAGCACAGCTGTCTATGGCAAAATGCTTAAGCTACCTAAATACTGGTGAGCATTTCATATTGTTTGTGTGTGTGTGTATAAATGTAAACTGTCAATCAGTTTACTGTAATTGGATCAATAGGTTTTTCTCCACTTAATATTTTCAATTAATTTAAACGGTAAAGCCGTTGGAGTTGGTCAAGTGCTTTAAAAATAAGGTTTTTAGAAACTATAAATTATACATTATAATTTAATATTCTTTTTATGGAATGTACCACTTGTCCATTTTAATAAATCCAGCTTGATCCAGAATAATATAATATTTATCCCTGCCCATCTCTGACGGGAGGAGATGGGCGGGGATAAATTAGATAGATAGATAGATAGATAGATAGATAGATAGATAAATTATATAGCCTTTTGTCTAGGCAGGTTGTAAAAATCGTTTGATCTTGGTTTGGAAGTACAGTTGGATCATCAGATTCAACTAACTCTATTTCTGTTTGGCTTTGGTTTCATAAATAAACAAACTTGATGTCATGAATTAAAGATGTGATTATCCTGCAATATAGAATTAAACATGTAAACCCTAAAAATCATATTTTCTGAAAAGTTTTTATAGATAGTTGCAATGATGCATCAACTCCTGGAACTTCCTCAATTTTGTATCTTTGCTTACATGTTATTTCTTTGGAAATTTTTAAGACTTGTTCTGTGAATTTTTAATAAGGGAGTAATTTGAAATAAATCTAAAATTTATTCTAGTTTATTAATCTGTTTGCTTTGAAAAAATTAGCATAAAATGCAGTTTGTTAAGTTCTTTAATTTCAGAATTTTTTCACCTGCATTATTTTTAACTGAACTGATTTTAATGTGTGAAACTTTCTTTTTTAATTTATTTGCCAATAATTTAGAACCTTTATTCCCATGCTCATTAAATTTCTGTTGAGTAAACTTCTGGCTGTCTTCTCTTTTGTAACAACGGTTTATACTTGGATGGTCTAGATTTTCCTTCCAGTGTTACGATTCTATGATTAATAACAGCCGCATATCAACTGATTTACAGAAATATGTATTCTTTATTCACTGAAATGCCATTTTGATTCAGGTGTTGGTAGTACACTGTCATCTTCTCATAAGCAGTTCTGTAGATGTTCAGCATAATCCTTTGCCAATCTAATTGTCTTGTTTTTTGCTATAAAATCTTTTCTAATATAAGTTGGATATTTTTTGCTTTATGTGCCTTTATCCATACAGATTCTAGTAGAAGAGCAGGTATCTCTGCAGGGTTTCAGAGATCTGCTATGTGACTCTAGCTGCACATTAAGAAACACATTGTTTATTTGTCTTGCATGAATTTGTTGTCTGTTTCATTAAAAATACACTTATGGATTGCTTTCTATCATTTGTCTATCATCTTGCTGAAAGGAAACATTTTAGTCTTACAGTCTAACTCTTAAACTTATGCTGTTGATTAAAATAGTAGTTTCTGTTTGTGTGAAACAGAAGACAAGGACTGTAGGTCCCTTGACGGAGATCTACACATCCTGCTATGTCCATTATCTACATACTTCTCTGGTTATGGAGATCACACTAAGCAGAGATTATACATACAGTTTAATCGGTCCACTTAGCTGTCTTAGAAGGCGTACTCCAAATACATATTGTATCTGCCTTGGAATATGTGCTCAAAGCAAACATGTTGGTATTTTTAAATTATTATGTATTGTACAATAAAGCAAAATATAACTAAGCTAAATGTATTAAAACAGTTTGGTATGGAAATGCATTAAATGAACTCTTTTTCTCCATCTGTACTTTTCAGCCTCTTGCTGTGATTGAGCTGGATTAAATTTCCAACATGTTTTCACTTTTTATAATAAAATTAATGTAAGCTAAAGCAAAAAAAAATGAGGATAATGAAGTAGGAATAAACGAATATTACAGCTACATTGCTAAATATACCATGCAATGAATAAAACTCCAGATGAAATACATGAAATAGCCAGTTTGGTCTAGTGGTTAAGGCAGTGGGCTAGAAACCAGGGGACTGTGAGTTCTAGTCCCACTTTAGGCATGAAAGCCGGCTGGGTGGCCTTGGGCACTCTCTCAGCGCGGCTCACCCTACAGGGTTGTTGTTGTGGGGAAAATAGGGGGAAGGAGTATTAGGTATGTTTGCTGCCTTGCGTTATTTATAAAAAGAATAAAGGGATAGAAAATAAATAAATTTGAACTAAATCCAAATCAGCATGCAGACTGAGAGCATCATTACAGTCATTCAGTGAATGGGATGGGAACTAGTCCTGGAGAATAACCTAATGATGTCATTAAAACTTGAATATGCTTAATTTTTTAAATTACACCACCTGCTTTAAATGGATTTTGCGATTTCACCTTCCAGAGTTGCTTACAGCATACACATCTGATGATACACATGTTCTATATACACAATAGACCATAGTTTTTTAAAATAAAGATATTTTATGAACTGTTACAGAATTCCCTTGGTAGTACATTTTAAATTAGCAATTGAAAACCTCAACTTTATTTCTTAGATAAATCTGCAAAGTAGCTTGCTTTCTTCTTTATTTAAAAATATTTTCAAACATTATGTATCCAGTATATATTATTACTGTAACATTTGCACTTCTAAATTGTATTTGAAGAATTGACTAGAATAATTCATGGCCTGGATGAAATAACACCATTAAGAGATATTTGTCAATATCAAGTGAAATTTGAGATTAGTAGCCAAAAATGGAAGAACGAAATGGAACACCTAAAGATCGACATCTTAGGCATTAGTGAGCTTATGTGGACTGGCATTTGTCACTTTGAATCTGACAATCATATGGTATACTATGCTGGGAATGAAAAATCGAAGAGGAACAGCGTGGCATTCATTAAGAATATTTCAAGATCAGTTCTAAAGTATAACACCGCCAGTGACAGACTAATATCTATATGCCTACAAGGAAGACCAGTTACTACTACTACTATTCAAATTTATGCACCAACCACGAATGCTGAAGATGAAGAAATTGAAAACTTTTACGAAATGCTGCAATATGAAATTGATTGAACATGTAATCAAGATGCTTTGTTAATTATTGGCGACTGGAACGCAAAAGTTGGAAACAAAAAAGAAGGATCAGTAGTTGGAAAATATGGCCTTGGTGACAGAAATGACACCAGAGATTGCATGATAGAATTCTGTAAGACCAATGATTTATTTATTTGCAATACTTTTTTCCAACAACACAGGTGACAACTATATACATGGACCTTGCCAGATAGATTACACAGAAATCAAATTGATTATTTTTGTGGAAGGAGAAGTTGGAGAAGCTCAATACTATCAGTTAAGACAAAGCCAGGAGCTGACTGCGGGACAGGTCATCAGTTGCTCATGTGCAAGTTCAAACTGAAGCTGAAGAAAATTAAAGCAAGTCCAAGAGTGCCAAAGTATGATATAGAAAACATCCCACCTGAATTTAGAGATCACCTCAAAAATATATTTGATGCACTAAACACTGATGACTGAAGACCAGAAGAGTTGTGGGAACACATTAAGAACAGAATATGCAAAGAATGTGAAAGATCATTAAAAAGGCAGGAAAAAAGGAAAAGTTCCAAATGGATGTCAGATGAGACTCTGGAACTTGCTCTTAAATGCTGAGTAGCTAAAGCTAATGGAAGAAAGAATGAAGTAAGAGAGCTAAACAGAAAATTTCAAAGGGCAGCTCAAAAAGATAAGGAAAAATATGATGAAATATGCAAAGACCTAGAGCTAGAAAATCAAAGAGGAAGAACATGATCAGCATTTCTCAAGCTGAAAGGGCTGAAGAAAAAATTCAAGCCCCTAGTTGCTATCCTTAAAGATTCTATGGGCAATACATTAAATGATGTGGGTAGTATTAAGAGAAGATGGAAGGAATATACAGAATCACTGTATAAAAAAGCATTAGTCAATGTTCAGCTATTTCAGTATTGAAGGAAGAAGTTCAAGCTGCACTAAGGCATTGACGAAAAACAAGGCTCCAGGAATTGATGGATTACCAATTGAGATATTTCAACAATCAGATGCAGCAGTGGAAGCACTTACTCTTCTACGTCAAGAAGTTTGGAAGGCAACGACCTGGCCAACTGACTGGAGGAGATCCGTATTCATGCCCATTCCAAAGAAAGGAGATCAAACAGAATGTGGAAATTACTGAACAATTTCATTGATTTCATATGCTAGCAAAATTTTGCTGAAAATAATTCAACAACGTTTGCAGCCTAACATCGATAGAGAACTACCAGAAGTCCAGGCTGGATTTAGAAGAGGGCACAGTAAGAGAGATACCATTGCTGATGTCAGATGGATCTTGGCTGAATGTAAAGAATACCAGAAGGATGTTTACCTCTGTTTCATTGATTACGCAAAGACGTTTGACTCTGTGGACCATAACAAGTTATGGCTAATGTTATGAAGAATGGGGATTCCAGAGCACTTAATTGTACTCTTGTGGAACCTGTACACGGATCAAGAGGCAGTTGTTAGAACAGAAAACGGTGACACCGAGTGGTTCATAATTGGAAAAGGTGTGCGGCAAGGTTGTATACTTTCACCCTACTTATTCAATGTGTACGCTGAACAAATAATTCGAGAGGTAGGAATGTACAAAGAAGAACAGGGTATCAGAATTGGTGGAAGACTCATTAACATCTGTGATATGCAGATGATACAACTTTGCTTTCTGGAAATGAAGAAGACTTGAAGTACTTGCTGATGAAGATCAAAGATTATAGTCAGCAATATGGACTATGCCTGAATGTGAAGAAGACAAAGATTCTCACAAATGGACCAATAAACAATGTCACAATAAATGGAGAAGAAATTGAAGTCATCAAAAATTTCATTCTACTCAGATCAACAATCAGTGCCAAGGGAAGTAGTAATCAAATCAAACAATGTATCGCGCTGGGAAAATCTGCCATCAAAGACCTATCTAAAGTTTTCAGAAGTAAAGACGTCAGTTTAAAAACAAAGATGCATCTGACTCACGCCATAGTCTTCTCAATTGCCACATATACCTGTGAAAGTTGGACATTAAAGGAAGATAGAATAAGAATTGATTCATTTGAATTGTGGTGTTGGCAAAGATTATTGGAAATACCATGGACTGCCAGAAAAACAAACAAATCAGTTTTAGAGGAAATACAACCAGAATATTCCCTAGAGGCAAAGATAACTAGGCTTGGGCGCATCGTCAGTAAAGACCGATCGCTTGAAAAGGACATAAAGTCAAGGGCCAGTGGAAGAGAGGAAGATCTTCAATGCGATGGATTGATACAATTATTGCAACAATGGATGCAAACATTGGAACAGTCAGGCATAAGCGACTCGACGGCAACTAACAACAACAACAGCAAAAATGTTATTACTAGGTATGTTATTTTTAATTGTTGTTTGTAATGCTAAATGGCTCTGAGTAATAAATAATGTTAATGTTCATAAATGCTTCATTGTTACAGTGAAGATTGTCGGTTATCACATTTGATATACTTGAAAATAACTATATCTAGTTGCTGTGAAAAGACATTAAATAAAGCAAGATAAGGAACAAAGTAATGGAGAGCAGAGGATTCTGGGTGATACGCAGAAGTCTCCTGCATTAAATTGTGTTGTAAAGCTCTAAATGCTATTACTACTTGAAACCTATTTAATGAAATGTGTAACTTGTTATTTACTTGTTTCTTGGTTTTATATCTCACTTTTTCTAATTAAAGCATTATAGCTGATGTATTAATACTTAAAAAGTGTTAATTTTAAATCTTAATGCTTAGAAAGGGCATTAGAAGTCTCTTTATTTTACTTTATTTTTTTAATCATGAATTTGTGGGAAGTCAGCAAACTGATTTTGCCTGAGGGCTGTGAGTTCAATGTAATTGTATGCAAATGGTATTAAGTTTCTGGTGTTGCATCAGAGATATCCACTAAGCATTATTAACATTAGCCTGTTTAACCTTTCAGATGGTAAAAATAGATGTGGTGCTCATGTAAGGTCTGTGAGTAGCAGTTGTGGGAAATATTTTGAATCTGGGTGACTTGAGAGGGGAAGGTAACTGGTTGTTGGCTATAGAGAAAGATGGTGATGGAGATTCTCTCCCTGGTGAAATACTTACGTCCTGGCTTGGGCTTATATGTATATATCCTCCTGAGGAAATAAATATGTTTTAAGAACAGATGGAGTGGAACTAGAACAAACCATACTCTTAAAATGTGGGAAATTCTTAAACACGGGTAAGATAGATTTACAGTAAACTCTAATTTGGTTCAAATCAAATTGGAAAATTGAGAAATTCTGGTATGAATGCTGGAATTAATGTACAAAGTCCTTCATGGCTTGTAATCACTGTATTTGAAGGAATGCCTTTTATTGGATATTATTCCTAATCCCAAGACCATCTTCAGAGGCTCTGCTTTGGGTGCCCTCCCACTCACCCCCGCATCAATGAGCCCTACTGAGCACTTATTTTATTATCCTTTGGATGCCCAGTGAATTCTCCCAGCCCAGTTAAGTATCGTCATAATTTAACATTAGCTTTTATGCTCCATAGAAGCTTGTTCATTAATTTTATTTCTAATTTATTTATTTTTTATTTGGATTATTACTTTTTGTGTTGTGGGTGTTTTGTCTCTTACCGTTAATGTCTTCGACTTGTTTTTGTCACTGAGGTTGCGGCGGCATATACATTTAATAAAATAAAGTATACTGTTAAAGTTTGTATGTGTTTGTGTGCATGTGCTCACACATGTGTTTTGTATGCATTCCCCAGGTGATGAATTAGTGCTAGCTTAAATGTAGCAATGAGAAAAAGTTCCAAAACTTTGGGTTGATTCAGATTATTTGGTTCTTGTCTCTTTTAATCAATTGGTTAAATAAGTAGTTGCAATAACTAAGTGACAAATAATGCTATGAATATATAGTAAGTACTTTTTTTAAAAGAATAACTGAGTATGTTGAAATGTACACAGCCAATTTGAAAATATCCAAGCTTTTCTTTAAATTCTTTAACAGCCTCCCTCCCCCCGCCGTCCTTTAGTCACAAGTTTCTAGTAGCAGGTCCATCGGTCTTATGTTGGAAAAAATGAACTTATTTTACTATATAGGGTATGAGTAATAAAAAATAGTTTTAAGAAATTCTTGGCAGGTTCCAGTCTTACATTTTGGGACTTTGTGTAAACCTGTGGAGCCAGCTGTTCACTGCTGTGTTCTTTCAGTCACTAAGAGGTGTTGATTTTAAAGGGATGGGTTATTTCTAGAGTTATACATAGCTTGTGTTTCATAGGCTGTAGACGTACATGGCTTAGTTACTTACACTTGTCCCTTTGCTTAAGGACTGAACCATATTCTCATTCAAAAATAGTACTTAAACGTAGTTTAACAGGCTTTTAAAACACTTTGGTAAGCTGCATCAAGCTAAGGAAACAAGAGTCTTTTTTGAATAAGGGCAGAATTCTGTCCCCTCTCCCCCAATAACGTTATGGCAAGTCTTTGAAAACAATGGGCTGCCCCTCTTCCCTTCAAGTAATACTGGAGCTGTTCCGGCTTCAGCTTTAATGAGTGGCAGATCCCCCTGGCTACATTAAAGTTTATTTTAAACTGGGGAAAAATAATTGGATTTTTTAAAAAAATATTCTGCTAAATGAGCTTATGTAAAATCAAAACACAAACCCTTTTTAAGGTCAGAAGCTGAACAATTCTTCTTGCAGACTAGGAACAGAAAGAATATTAAATAGTAGAAATGTGTAGCAAAACTTTTAAAGATAAACATTTGAAACTTCTGCTTCCAAGGCAGTTATCATATTTTATAATCTCTTACTCTTGGTATTAGAAAGTATGTTAAAAGCACTGTTTTTATTTCAAAATCATTATAATAAAATTCAATTATAAGTGTGCTTTAATCTACAGACACTTCTGGTTTCTGAAGTTCCTTTAATGTTTGCTTTCCATATGGTACTGTAGAATGTATTGGTTTTTCTGGATGTGTTACGCTTTTGAGGCTATAGTATTTTCTTTTTCTCCACACACTGAAAAGCAGTATCTTTGTCTCAAGAGAAGTATTAAAAGTTTCAGTAAATTCTGAAATTTGCATATTAAAAATACTTATTTAATAATACGTTGCTAGCTGTCAAACTTTTTACATGAAACAAAAAATTTAAAATCATTAGAGTTCAGTACAGGATCTATAGTTGACATCAGAGAAGTTATTCAAAGATTATAGATAATTACTGCTCAATATTTTAAAGCCTACATGCATTTGTAAGATACTCCGAATCTTACCTCAAATAACATAGAATCAGAATTAGAAAGTGTTTTATAATGTATTACATCTTTAATATGCAGAATCTAAGTTAAACAATGAAAAAAGTGTTAAAGATAAATTATTTGAGAAATCGAATAGCCCTTGAGAGAATAGTATTGCAGTACCGATATTGTGTGGGTTCAGATCTTATATTTCACTTTGTTCAAATATAGTAATATAATTAAAATTAGCATCACACTTTCAGATGGTCATAGCACTTAATAGTTACGTTCCAGCTGGAATGTTTGAAAAATGCTATGTCATTTCCCTTCCTATCTCTGAGAGAGGCAGTGGTTTTTCTCAGGTTATATGGCTGAGGCAACATTTAAGCCAGGTAGTTCCTGCTTTGTAGCTCTGTCTGTTGACCACTTTCCTGTATCAGATTTCTGTTCTACGATTTTCCATGACTTCTCCAATACTCCCTAATCCCTAATTTGTCTTAAAATTTAGAAATTTAATTTATAATGCATTACAGGACCGTATGGAGTTTAGTATAAAATTGCATCCTGAGATCATAAGAATTGTTGACTTACTGGATTGGTACCTGTGCTAAATTTGTATTTGTATCTGGATATATGTTCTGATAATAATGCTATACAATTCTACTTTCCCCCACCCCTTTTTTATTTTCTAGGTCTAAGCGATCTAATATTGCAGTGAATGAATGTATATTTGAACTTCCAAATTTGACAATTCAGGCTACAAGAGCTCAGAACTTTCTAATGCAAACTATTTGGCAGAGTTGGGCTTATATTGGACATTCTAGTTCATCATTTGTGAATGAAATTTTAATGAATGAGGTCTTCCAAATATCAGGTAATGACAATATTTTTATGCATGGTCAGTAATTCATTCTTCTTAGGTTTAAAGTTCTGATGTAGTTTTTAAAAAAAATTCTGATCTGATCTATCTTAAGCAAAGTTCGTGTATGTGTAAAACTGTACTATAAAATGTACTGATTTTGGGTTAAGTTACTGCAAACAGGAGATTCCCTGTTTGTGGAACAGGTGTTATTGGGGTTGGGGAGGAGGTCCATAATGGGGATTGTTAAATGCAGCTCATTGGTGATTCCTTTATGAAATTATGTTCACACATATTGCTCAACTGGGTTTTCTAATCATGGTTTGCTGAACAAATGTAACAGTTTGTGCACATAATATGAAGTCTCTTTCAATGTTAGATTAGTGGTGACTTTGTGGGCACCTGTAGTTTATTCGGAAACAAGAGGGAAGTGGTTTGCTATTGTCTTCTGTGATTTTTAAATTTTCCTCTCTAGCTTATAGCTGGTATTCCTTTTCAAGTAGTAACCAAGCCCAATCCTTCTTGGCTTCCAAAATTTGTACAAGATTAGCCAGGCTATTGTCTGCTAAAACTGTTCACATATAATATAACGTATATAACATATTACCTTGATCACCTTGATTGACCAGACTGTCACCGGACAGAGTCCTGCTGGTCGCAACTCGCTTTCCATTCATCTCAAATCCTGGCTTTTCTTCTCCAGGTTCAGCCAAAGTCCTTGACTATTGGATCTTCCCATCTCTTTGGAGGTCGGTCAATAGGTCTTTTTACTTCTCTTGGATACCATTCAGCAACTGCTGTTGTCCAACGGCCATCTGACATGTGTGTGACATGTCCTGCCCAGCGTAGCTTCCGTTTTCGATATTTGACGATGACATCATTTATTCCATTTTGTGTTCTAATCTGGCTGCATGGGATGTGGTCTTGGAGAGAAACTTTCTGCATGGATCTTTCGATAGCCCTTAGTACTCTTGAAAGCTCTTCCTCTTCTGCCTTTGTCAGCAAGCATGTTTCACTTCCACATAGCACCACCGAAAAGACAGTCAAATTAAAAAGATTAGCAGGCAGTTTTCCATCGATCTTCTCATTCTGTAAGACGTCCCTAATGGAGTTGTATCTAGCCCATCCAGCTTTCTTTCTTCTGACCAGTTCTTCTCTTAGATCGTTGTTCATTTTGATTAGCCGTCCCAGGTAGACATAGTCAGCCTCTTCAATAAGTTCATTCTGAAGCCTCATTTGGAATTTTGGAAGGTTCCCTGTCTGCATATATTTTGTTTTAGTGTGATTCATCTTTAGACCCACCTTTCTGTTTTGGGCGTCAAGTTGTCAAAGCATTTTTTGCAGCTTTCGAGCATCCTTTGCGATCAGTACAACATTGTCTGCAAATCTGAGATGGTTTATCTTCTCTCTGTTTATATCAATTCCATCTTCTCATTTCATTTTACGCATGATATTTTCCAAACAAGCGTTGAAAAGTTTAGGTGAGATCGTATCACCTTGCTTTACACTTTTCTCCAATGGTATTCGTATTTCGGTTTCAAGGAGAATAATATTTGTAAAGCAGTTGGTATTTGCTCCTTTGAGCAGCCCGATGTAGTTGGAGTTGATTCCTTGTTCATTGATCGCTTGCATTACTGCATTGACTTCGACACTGTCAAATGCTTTTTCATAGTCTACAAATGCAATTGTTATATGTATATGTATATACATATACATATATGTGTATATGTATAACATATAACATATGTATAACATAACCTATATAACACATAGAACATATTTAACATATAACCCATTGCATTATATCGGTTCTGGAGGCAAGAATGGCCCTGCCTGTTAGGATCTTCCAAAAACTTGTCAAGATGTAGTTATTTTAGAAAAAAAAAATAGACGCTAGAATTAGTTGTCTTGAGTGAGGTGCAGTGCCATAGATATTATATGATAGGATGAGTAATTATTTATTTGAGCTATCTGCCAAATCAGAAAAAAAAATGAAGGTTATTATAAAATGATATTGCTGTTTGCTGTATTAGTTTATGTTATGTATATTTGTTGACCTGTAAACTGTTTAGCGTTGGTTAAAATTGAAGTGGTATAAAAGCTAAGGGAGGGAGGGAAGGAGGGAGGGAGGGGTTGGTATTGGCTTGATCTTCTCAAGGGAAACTATATAATATAGACTAATAGAACCACACTGGTCCACAGTTGAGAAAACATTTACTAGATATTTTACTAGAATCAACTAAAATGGCACAAAAGTGAGTAGAAGCTTTTAACTTCATCAGAATCCTTCATTGGGTATGATATTACTGAAGAAACAAAAATATTTTAAAACTAGCCTTAAAATGGTTTGTTAGCCATTAGATATTAAGCCACTAGATGTTTATCACCACCAACTGTCCATTGTAACAAGATCTTCTATCGATGAGAGAGAGATAAGATCTATATCCAACAAATAAATAAATAAATAAATAAAGCTTTCCTTAGCTTCCAGCTTGTGCTGGTATTGTGTCTGGGGGAAAAAATCAAAGCAAAATATAACTTTAAAATTTATACAATGGATATAAAAAGTCTATACACCCCTGTTAAAATGCCAGGTTTTTGAGATGTAAAAAAATCAGACCAAGATAAATCAGTTCAGAATTTTTTCCACCTTTAACATAACATACAAGCTGTACAATTTAATGGAAAAACCTGAAATCTTTTAGGGCGAAAAAATAAAAATAAAAAACTGGAATAACATGGTTGCATAAGTTTGCACACCCTTAAACTAATACGTTGTTGAAGCACCTTTTGATTTTAACACAGCATTCAGCCTTTTGGGGTAGGAGTCTCTCAGCATGGCACATCTTGCCTTGGGAATCTCTGCCCGCTCTTCCTTGCAGAAGCACTCCAAATCTGCCAGATTGCGAGGGCATCTCTTGTGCACAGCCCACTTCAGGTCACCCCCCCCCCCCCCCCCGATTTTCAATTGGATTCAGGTCCGGGCTCTGGCTGGGCCGTTCCAAAACTTTGTGCTTCTTCTGGTGAAGCTATTCTTGTGTTGATTTGGAGGTATGCTTTGGGTCATCAGTTTGAAAGGTGAAATTCCTCTTCATCTTCAGCATTTTAGCAGAGGCCTGAAGGTTTTGTGCCAAACTTGACTGATACGTGGAACTGTTCATCATTCCCTCCACCTTGACTAAAGCCCCAGCTCCAGCTGAAGAAAAGCAGCCCCAAAGTGTAATGCTGCCACCACCAGGCTTCACTGCGGGTATGCTGTACTTCTGGTGATGCACAGTGTTGTTTTTGCGCCAAACTTTTTGGAATTATGCCCAAAGAGTCCAACCTTGGTCTCATCGGACCATAAGACATTTTCCCACATGCTTTTGTCAGACTTGATGTAGGTTTTTGCAAAATGTAGCCGGGCTTGGATGTTTTTCTTTGAATTTTTTGGCCATAATTCCAAAAAGTCTGTTTGGTGCATTTGGCACAAAAAGTCGTTTATATCCACTGTATCTGTATAATTTCACTCTGATGTAAGAAAATTCTTACCGTGACAAGATGGATTGGCCTTGAGGTTTAAGTAGCAGAATTTAGCCTGATTTAGAAGTAGCACTGCATCAGGATTTGTTTAGGCCAATTTATCCAAATGTCTAAATTCCTGCCATGTAACTGGATTAATTTTTTTGCAAGTACCCCCATTGTAACCACAATTTGAAACATGTATATGAATATAGGCTTGCTTCAGCTATCATTTATTGATAACTCTAAATCTTGAATTGTGAGTTTGTTACTATGCCTTTCCAAATTTGATCAGCTTATAAAGGTGCAAGTGAAGGAACTTTGTCTGGGTGTACTGCTTACTTGCCCAAATTTCTCAGTTGAAGCAAGCCTATATTCATATACATGTTTCAAATTGTGGTTACAATGGGGGTTCTTGCAAATTTCTATGGCCAGCTGGTCCATTTATAGAAAATATATCATATGTAGTAGAAAATATACTTTAAGGTTTACAAAAAACTTGATTCCCCTTGGTTTCTGCTGTTTTTTTTCCTGTGACTGGAGTTTGCAAGTATTAGAAGAAAATCACCATACCTATGTTAATCTCATTGGATTACCTAAAATTTTGTGGCACAGTTTAAGGAACATCAGTTTTAAAGAGTTAATCCTGTTGCATGCTATATTTTACCTATCAGTCTGAAATCCACATTGTTCTTACCATATCAAGTGTATTCTGTATAGCCTATTTAATGTAGAACTCAGTGAATATCTATTAGAGAAATTTCATTTTAAAATGCCATGTACATTGAAAGGAAAAAAATGGCCCAGAAAGATTAGACAGATTCTTCAAAATGTTCTTATCTGAGAATAGGTAATATTGAAAATCTAGAAACACTAGTTGGATCACTGGAGTGCCAGTGCTTCAGAAATAATAATAAATGCAGTGAAAAGGGTATTGCCAGTCTTAGAAGAATTACTTATCTGTACATATGCTCTAATAAGCAAGCATGTTTTAAGAGTATATTTGGAAAAATAACTGAGTGCATTCATTTACCTAAGTAACTAACAAATTATTTAAACAAATTAACTGTAGAATAGTGAGTGAGCCTGTGACCAGTTCCCTGTTTCTTTACAACACTTAATTCATTAGATGTTTTCAGGTAAGCCACTGAATTTTGACTGACATTAATAAATGTGCTTGTGGCATAATTTACTAAAATGGATATTTGGATGTCTTGAAAAGAAATCTTAGCTAGGCAGTTTAAAACTTATTTTACATATTGGTCAGCAAAAAACCTTTTTTTTTCCAATAAGAGATTATCACAGCCAACTTCAGCTTGTTCATACTTGTTCAATGCACATGTTTTTAGACTTCTGTTTATTACACCCTCCTTTAATTCATTTAATTTAATTTATTCAATTTTGGCACCACCCAACTCCAGACTGACTCTGGGATGTGTTTATCTCCTCTTTTGAGAGTTTTCCTGATATAATTCTTTGTAATAAATTTAAAGTTTGGCTGTATTGGTATGCCAGGAAAATATTAATGCAATTGCACACAGTTTTATTTTTTCTAGAAACTGAACCTTGAGAGTGCATTTTCCCTGTTGCATTTAAGTAGTTTGTAATTTTGTTGACAGTCCAATTCTATTAATCTCTGTGTGGAGGTTTTAAGCAAAATTGCTTGCAGACCTCTAATTTATCTGCTTAAGATGATCAAATAGGCATTTGGACCCCTCAACTAAATGATGTATTAAAGTGAAAATAAAACCTACTTTCCAGAAAGTAACTGCAAACCTATTTTATGGAAGACTTCATGTGGAATACCGTAATGGTTGAATAATAAATTTTACCTCACAAAAATGAAATTCAATAATACAGTAGCTTTCTCAGTGCGGTAGCATCTGGTTAAATCTCAGGAGAGCCAATATTTTCCAACTCATTAGGATCATGTCGTTCTGTATGTCGTCAACATTGACTTAGCCAAGCTACCTTTACTTACATAACCACCAAACTATTAAATAGGTCTCTTGTGGAGTGAAGTCAAATATTCCTCTTATTTTCCTTTTGCCTTGGAAGAAAAGAAGAAAAGTACATGTTGTAACATTTAAACATCTGGTCAAAACCACATCAGGGTAATGTTGAGGAAAGTAACAGAATTCAGAATTCTTCCCAGGTGTGCATATAAAAAAGGTTTTGGATTTGCTGCATAGTTCTTTAACCAGTTAGGAAAAAGATTGAAAATTTAGGGATTTGCCTTTTTAATCCCTCTGAAATCTGCTGTTCCTCCACCTTTTTCTCCCCCCCTCAAAAAAAACCATACACATTTCTGAGCTGAGTCATAATGCAGGTCTTTGAACTTTAATCATTTCCTTCCAATCTTCTGAGTTGGAATGTGTGTTCCACGTGATATATCCAAGACTGACACTTACTTGAGCACCCTGAGTTAGATTTTAAACTACATGTAGTATTATTTAAGGTATCATTTTAGGGACTAATGAGTTCATTGCTGTTCTTACATGTTTGTTTGTTTATTTATGTATTTTAATTTCTATAGCTGCCCATCTCGACCAAATGACTCATGTTGCTTTGCCATGAGTAAGTTAGTTAACCTGATTGTTAACTTATTTGTGGCTGAGCATAATAACTTTTTATAGGTCTGGTTGCCTTTCTTTGGTTCTAGACCCTCTCCACCCCCAAATGAAAATGTAGCTACTTTAGCTATTGGACTTGTACACCTAGGACTACAGAAAAGTTTCAGAAAAGTCAGATGTGAATAATTTAATTAATGAATTGAAAAAACCGCATGTGATTTAAAATGAGTGTAGGAAGAAAATGGCAGTCCAGCAATTTTCTTGCAAATCTGTGCAAGATTTGCACTGTAGTCTTGAGCCAAGATGTATGATGACAGCTGAAAGAGTTTCAAAGAGTGGTGTTGCAAATATTGGCAGTAGAGTTTTAAAGATAAACCGGCTCAGCTGTTCTCCCCTCCCGCTCCCTTGAAATAGTTTTCTCACACTGTTAATCCCATGCTTTCGTTACCTGTCACCTTTTTCATGAAAAGCTGAACAATTATTTTGTGTTATTTAGGTTGAACTGCATGATGCATCACAGTGAAAGAAAAAGGAAACAAGACCAACATTAGTATCATTGCTTCATGTTTAAATTGCCAAGAGATCTCTTGCCTGGGTACCCTATAAAGCAAATCCAGCTGCAGTCTTGAATGTTTTTCCCAGAGAGAAAAGGCTGCAAACTTCCAGCAGTGAATTGTAGTGCACCTTTTGCTGCTAATCTATAATGTTTTAGGATTAGATATGCCATGTTCTTCCAGGGATTCTATAGTGTGGCACGACATTGTCATGAAGGATAAGATGTCACACAAACTTCAAACCTAAATTAATTAATCCACCCAATTAACCCTGAGGAGATAGATTCAATCTCAAATAGAACTGTGTTTGTTTGGGGCTAAAGTCACCATCCCTATGCCATGCAACTATTTACTGGAGGGTTAACTGTCCCTTCTGATATCTGTGATTGAGACAAAGTCCCCTGTGAAAGCTAAGTATTCTGGCTCATTCGTTGTTGAAGTTTGCACCTCCCTAAATTATATGAAAGATTGAAAAAAAAGCACAAATGGGTGGGATATGAAATATTACCACATCTGCTCTTTCTAAAACCCTTTCTGTTTTACTATAGGCAGAGTTAGTTATCTGGACATTTGTGGAGTAAAAGAATCATTTAATGCTGCAAGATTAATAACTTGAACAGAGAAATATTCTGGCTATAATGCATAGCAGCAGTGTGTTTACTGCTAAGGTCAAGAGTCATGATGTGGTGAGATGACTATGCTTGACCCTGGTTAAACTTTTCTGCATAGGCATCTTCTTGGACAATGTGCAGGATTCTGCTGAGTGCTGCAATCTTGCAATCATTATGTATATGTAAATTTCACTAAACAATATATACTGAATTGGCATTATGTATGTTAATGGATACCAGGATTCTATATGGCTTTTATGGAAAAGATCTTTGATTCCCTCTTCTGAAGAATAGCTAACTGAATTGTGGGAATATGTTTTAATGTCTACAATAATCTTGTATTTAAAAAGTAAATGTGACATAGAATTTAATTGGAAATCATTCTTGGACTACAATCTTATACATGGAATCCTGCTACATTCAAAATTTTGGTTTTAGCTTAATTTCATATATAATTTACAGTATTGATTTAATATATTATTTACTATCTACAGTTTATTTTTAATGACTTGAGCTGTGTTAACCAAATATTTTTAGCTTAAAGTTCAACAGGGACATATGGGTTTTGATTAAAAAAATAGATATGAAATATCTTCCAATGTGATAAGCTTCTAATGATATATTAGAATATATTAATTTCATGAATTTCAGTTGCATTGCTCATCTGCCCGTATTTTATTTTAGCATTTCCATATGAGAAATGTACCTGATTACTCCATTTGTATTATTTATTCCATGTGTGTGTTTGTGTGTGTGTAATTTTTATTAAGAATTTTGATTATAATAATAAAATCTAATACCAGACTCAAAGAAAAGAGAACAGAAAAGGAGTTTTAAGTGCAAGAAAAAAGAAAAAGAAGGAAGAAAAGGAAAAGTAAGAATATAATAAAGAGAAAAGAAATTATATTGACTTCCAACCTTCATCACAAGAAGTATAAACAAATTTAGTCACTTTACCCCCTCTAAGACTACGAACATTTATCTTTTCATCCCATATCCCATCTCTTATCTATAAATAAATCCCAAAACATAACCTTTTCAGTCCTGGTGTCAGCAAAAAGTCTGTAAAGGGTTGCCAGAAGTAATAACATATCTTGTTTTAACTTTGATCAAATAAACCAACTTTATATTCCTTCTTTTTACTTCTAACAGTCTTAATCTTTAGTCCATTCAAATATTGTTGTAGGATTTGATTTCTCTTCCTTTCTTCTTTGTCCCATTGCACAGAGTTCTTCAAGGCTTTAACAAGCCTCTTTTGTAAATCCAGTAGGAAAAAAATTATCCAGGTCACTCTCTTTGTCATTTGTATTTCCCTTTTAAATTTTAAAACCTCAGCCAGTTTCTTTTGTAGATCCAGTGAAATGTCCTTTTGTAAGTCATTCTCTTGGCCTGTCAGTTAGTTGTAAATCCACTTTTGATCCCATCTCTATCTTGTCAGATAAAATTTGTTCTACATCTGTCATTTCTTCAATAACATCTTTTGGGCATAGTCTATCCATAGAAGCAGATATCGTTACTGACATTGTTGATACTGTGGCTATTTTCTGATTCCATTCTTCAGAAGTCTCCTTCAGTATTTTCATTGTTAGAATGCTTTGCAACATTCTGCATGTTTGTAAATCTTTCCTTTACCTAAAAACTTTACTCCATTTAGTGTCCTGGTTTTGAAATCATTTGTTTTGTCATGTAAAAACCAAAAAGAACCTATTTCCCACAAGAAGCTGTTTGTTCTTTATAATTAATTCCAAAACCTTAATGTAAAAGTTTCGATACTCCAATTTTATCTGGATCCTTAGTCCATTTATAACTCTCTAAGATCAAAATATAATTTAGCTTTTTGCTGTTTATTTCAGATTCTTTAAATTCTTAAGCTTATGATTAAAATTTATATTTTCTCTAATTTATTATTAATTTTTCAAGATATAATTAAGACACATAATGTAGAATATAAGACTGAGAGAATACAAGTCTAAAAAAAAAAGGAAAAGCTAAGATTAAATGGGCTAAGAATTTTGGGTACAATATTATGATAGAACGGTGGGAGATTATGTGGAACAAAGGTCTGAAATTTACTTTGAACTATAATTTGAAAGAGAATTTTTATAAAATGATGTACCATTGGTATTTAATTCCTGATAAGCTGTCTAAAATGTATAATGGGGTATCAAATGTTTGTTGGAAATGTTTACCGGGGGAAGGAACTTTCTATCATTTATGGTGGACTCGTAGAAAAGCTAAGAAATTCTGGAACCAAATATGTAGTCCTATTCATAAGATTCTTAAAGTGGACTTACAACTGAAACCGGAGCTGTTTCTCTTGGGTTTGATGGACCAACAGCTTGAAAAGCAACGTGGAACTCTATTCTTATATCTGATAACAGCAGCAAGACTCTTAGATGCTCAGAGATGGAAGGATGCACAAATTCCCTCAATGGAGGACTGAATGATTAAGTTGATGGAATTGGCACAAATGATTAAAATTTATTTGTGTTCAGGATTGAAGGCAGACTCACCGGGCATTTTCAAACTTGTTGGTCTGATGGTCACTAATAGCTTAGAAGTAGTTAATGAATAATTTCTGAAAGTGATTTGAAAGTGAGGTTTGTGCACTTTGTCCTTTAAAAGTCTCTGCCGTGGTTGTGAGCAAGATGGCTAATCCCTTTGTCTCCCGGCGTTCAAACTGCAGAAAACCGCTGTCCTGTGGTCACCTTGCAACCGTCCGGAGCACATGTGGGTGATTTCCTGTCTTCTCCTTATCTGGAGAAGTTCCAAGGAACCGGTCTAGTCATCAGTTCCTTGGTCTTTGCCGCAGTCGTTGGCTCTGCTTTTGCAGGACCCTCTTCAGTCTGCCGTACTTCCCCTGGAAGTTGACTTGTTTCTATTTGTATTATTTATTTATGATATGCTTTCAAAAATATCTAATAATATGGAAAAAATAAAAAATACATATGTACAGATCCTAAAATATGCTATGGGTAAGGTTACTTTCTTAATAGGTTAACTTCTTTGCTCTGTTAGCTGCAATATAAAAATATTCAATGTATTTGTTGTGCCAAATTATAGGAATTAAATATGTAAATGTAGACTTTGTGTTGTTGGTTAAGTTCAATTTGGAAATGCCCAAACTTCTGATAATTTGCTGGTTAATGAAATTCTATTTTGTCCAACCACTGGAAATATTTTTAAATGACTTGTAAATAGGATTGGGTTATCAAAATATGGACATGCTGTAATGAGTAAATTATTAGATTGAATTAGGAGAAGAAATGAGATATGGACATTTATATGATAGAAAAGGGAAGCCATTTATTGTATTCTGGAATCTAGTATATACTTTTGTATATTCCATATTTTTTTTGACATAAAAACATTTATTAGCCAACCTTGCCTAAAGTAGCTTTTACTTCTGTTTGATGCATGAAAGCCCAGAATGGAGAGGAGAACAACTTATCCTCCAATCTACAAATATTTCTGTATCTGGTGATGATTCTTGCCATCTACAAGCTCGTAGGCTAGTGGCTGTATAAGGCTCTGTCCTTATACAGCTGTATTTGATGATTATAAGAGAGAGGGATAGAGAGGGATACGCTTTGGCTCATAAGAATACATTATTTTTATGAAAGGTAACTGTTACCTGTGGTGACTCATATCTTTTATTCCCATCTTTCCTTTTTACTTATTTCTGTTTTATTTATCCCTTTGAGTTTTAGGCTAGTTCTATTGTAGTATCAGAACATCTGGCTAGGAGGTTTTTGTTTTGTTTTTTTGAACCCATGTTTGGTTGCTAAAGGCTGTTTCATGCTACTTGGAATGCTTTAGTATTGGTGTCAAAGGCAGTGATTTGTTCTGATACTCAGTAACCTCCCAATCCTGGTGTCCTCTGCATATGATGTGTCAGTGTCAGAAGAGCAAGATATGAAATTGCAAATAAATAAAATAAAAACCTGTTGGAGCATTGGCTAGGCATTCTGGGAGTTGTAGTTCTAATATAATGGTTTGGAAATGTACACAGTAGTGTTTTCTTCTTCATTGTTTTACATAAACACTGGAAACAGATTTTTAAGTTGTATGATTGCTTTCCAAGAAAAGTCATGTGACATCAGCTCTGTGGCACAGAATGAATTCTCTTAGCATTTCTTTAAACAGAATGGAAAACTTACAGGTGTGTAAGCTGGGATGTACAGCCTTGAATACAATTTATATTTGATATATGAGCTGTGCAATAGCTGTCGCATGACTGAGTTGTGCCTGTAAGCAATGTAGTATGTAGAAGAATTTTCTCTGAAACAAAGCCAGACACTAGATCTGAATATGACGGTAAATAATAGTTCATAAAACATGATACATATTTTTCTTACATAGTTCTTTAGTTCTTAATGGTATTTTATGGTGATGTTGGTTACCTGATTTAGCAGTGGCTGAATCTTTTTGTGGGAGAAATAGAGTGAGGTAGTGAGAAACTTTCAGTGTCAGCTTTTGCAAAAGATCCTTTTCATGGGTTTGTTCTCTGATTTGCTTGCATTGGAGGAGAATTAAAAACATTTTGTTGTTGTTTATTCGTTTAGTCACTTCCGACTCTTTGTGACTTCATGGACCAGCCCATGCCAGAGCTTCCTGTCGGTCGTCACCACCCCCAGCTCCCCCAGGGACGAGTCCGTCACCTCTAGAATATCATCCATCCACCTTGCCCTTGGTCGGCCCCTCTTCCTTTTGCCCTCCACTCTCCCTAGCATCAGCGTCTTCTCCAGGGGTCCTGTCTTCTCATTATGTGGCCAAAGTATTTCAGTTTTGCCTTTAATATCATTCCCTCAAGTGAGCAGTCTGGCTTTATTTCCTGGAGTATGGAAGATTTTGAACAGTTCAGCTGGGATGCCGTCGTCTCCTGCTGCCTTGTTATTAGCAATGCTTCTTAAGGCCCACTCAACCTCACTCTTCAGGATGTCTGGCTCTAGCTCACTGACCACACCATCAAAGCTATCCCTGATATTGTTATCCTTCCTATACAGGTCTTCTGTATATTCTTGCCACCTTTTCTTGATCTCTTCTTCTTCTGTTAGGTCCTTGCCATCTTTGTTTTTGATCATGTCCATTTTTGCCTGGAATTTACCTCCAATGTTTCTAATTTTCTGGAAGAGGTCTCTTGTCCTTCCTATTCTATTGTCTACTTCCACTTCCGCGCATTGCTTGTTTAAAAATAATTCCTTATCTCTTCTGGCTAACCTCTGGACTTTTGCATTTAATTGGGCATATCTCCCCCTATCACTGTTGCCTTTTTGCTTTCCTTCTTTCTTGGGCTACTTCTAGTGTCTCAGCAGACAGCCATTTTGCCTTCTTGGTTTTCTCTTTCTTTGGGATGTATTTTGTTGCCGCCTCCTGGAGAAGGTTGCAAACTTCTGTCCAGAGTTCTTCCAGGACCCTATCTACTAAGTCCAGTCCCTTAAATCTATTCTTCACCTCCACTGCATATTCCTTAGGAATATTAGTGAGCTCATATCTAGCTGATCTGTGGGTCTTCCCTAATCTCTTTAGTCTGATCCTAAATTGTGCAATAAGAAGTTTGTGATCTGAACTACAGTCAGCTCCAGGTCTTGTTTTTACCGACTGTATAGATGTCCACCACCTTTGGCTGCAAAGGATGTAGTCAATCTGATTTCGGTGTTGTCCATCTGGTGAAGTCCATGTATAAAGCCGTCTCTTAGGTTGTTGGAAGAGAGTGTTTGTTATGCAGAGTGAGTTGTCTTGGCAAAATTCTATCAGCCTATGTCCTGCTTCGTTTTGTTCTCCCAGGCCATGCTTACCTGTAATTCCAGGTGTCATTTGACTGCCCACCTTAGCATTCCAGTCTCCTGTGATGAAAATAACATCTCTTTTAGGCGTGTTGTCCAGTAGGTGCTGCAGATCCTCCTAGAACTGCTCGACTTCAGCTGCTTCAGCATCTGTGGTTGGGGCGTATATTTGGATCACTGTGATGTTAGATGGCTTGCCCTGAATTCGAATTGAGATCATTCTATCGTTTTTTGGATTGTATCCAAGCACTGCTTTAGCCACTTTACTATTAATTATGAAGGCTACTCCATTTCTTCTGTGGTCCTCTTGTCCACAGTAGTAGATCTGGTGGTCATTTGATGTGAAGTGGCCCATTCCAGTCCATTTCAGTTCACTGATGCCCAAAATGCCTATCTTTAATCTTGACATCTCACCAATAACCACATCCAATTTGCCCTGTTTCATAGATCTTACATTCCAGGTTCCAATGGTGTGTTGATCCTTAGAACATCGGATTCGCCGTTCACCACCAGCACCGTTGGCCGCTAGCCGTCCTTTCGGCTTAGAGCTAGCTGCGTCATGACGTCTGGGGCTAGTTGAACTCATCCTCTGTTCCTCCCCAGTAGCATTTTGACCATCTTCCGACCTGGGGGTCTCATCTTCCAATGGTATACCAACATATCTCTGGTTGTACTGATCCATTTGGTTTTCACGGCAAGAATACTGGGGTGGGTTGCCATTACCTTCCCCAGGGATCGCATTTAGTCTGACCTCTCTGTCATGACCTTCCCGTCTTGGGTGGCCCTTCACGGTTTAGCTCATGGCATCATTGAGGTGCTCAAGCTCCAGCACCACGACAAGGTAACGATCCTTTGCTGAAGAAAAAACATTTAGTTGGAATGTATAAGACAAAATGGTGTAAAATAATATGTTTTGTGTAATTTTAGGATATAATAATAATGTGACCAGATTTTTGGATATTCAGTTACTCTATCATCATTGTGCCACAAAGGGAATACATATATATAATTTATATAAAGTTTTATCTATGATCTTACTTTTGGTTATAACCTATCTGAGAATCAATCCTGTTCTTCATGCTTTGGTTCCTATATAGACAGAATATATTATTTTCCACTGGTAGTCCCCAAATTGGTAAATATGACTTTCCCTTGTTCTTTCCAGTTTCTGCTTAGTGTTACTAATACACATTGCCAAACAGGATGGCCTTTTCTTCACATTTGGTGTCAGTCCTCATCCCTCTCCAATAATTCATTGCTCATTTCTGCCTTATCTTTCTAACTCACTTCTTATTTCTTTTAGCATCTCCACCTTTTCTTCATTTTTCTAATTGTCACATTCTGAGTTGTTACAGGATTCTTTAGGTACTTTGATTTTTTAAAAAAATAATTAAAATAATATAAAAGTGAATATTAGTTATTTGCAAGAAAAGATTGGTACAATCCATTTAACTATTCACTGGTTAAACATTTTAAATATTACATATTTCAACAAATATTTTCAACAGAAGATTTTCTTTCATGTTTATTGGACACCCTAAGAATGTTTTTAAAAGGTTGGTTAGCAACCTCTTTGGGCAGAAGCATAAAATGGTGAAGTAGAACTTACTTATATGGTATGGGTTTATACCATTATTGCCCTTTATTAGTTTATTACCCATAAGCTTGTTAATAAAGTGTTCCAGAGATCAGTATAGTTTAAACATGTGACTGTGGTTTAGAAATATATATCAAAAGTCAAGAACTTAACACTATATGAAAGATTTGGATGTACTGAACATGGTGAAAGGTCCCCTGTGCAAGTACCGAGTCATGTCTGACCCTTTGGGGGGATGCCGCTTTTGCAACGTTTTATTGGCAGAGTATAGCGGGGTGGTTTGCCATTGCCTTCCCCAGTCCTCACCTTCCCCAGCAAGCTGGGTACTCAACATGAACATACTGAATATGAGGTATAGGAAAAAAAATCCTCTTCAATGTTGGAATGACAGTATTTTCCCAGGTCTACAGTTTCGGTTTGATTATGTAAGTTTGCTCTTTCCAGTGGAATAGAAAGGCTGATTAATATTATTCCATATGATCAAAGTTTGATTATTTGTTCAAAAATAGGGTTGAATTATTATTTTTAAAATGTAATGTGTGCTTTTCTTTTTCTATTTATTTATTTTCTGTCCTGCCTTTATTATTTTTATAAATAACTCAAGGTGGCGAACATACCTGATACTCCTTCCTCCTCTTATTTTCCCCACAACAACAACCCTGTGAGGTGAGTTGGGCTGAGAGAGAGTGACTGGCCCAAGGTCACCCAGCCGGCTTTCATGCCTAAGGCAGGACTAGAACTCTCAGTCCCCTGGTTTCTAGCCTGTTGCCTTAACCCTAGACCAAACTGGCTCTTTGTTTGTTTTTGTTGCATCTTTCTGTTCTTTTTCTGTATACTAAGACATAAATATAAAAAAACCTAGGTTTTTGTCAGAAACAGAATTCTTTCTCAAGATGTTTGATGTTAATGTTTATGAAATAACTACTGTACATACATACATACATACATACATACATACATACTCAATTTTCAGTTTCTGCCCAAAATCTTGTAACTGCTTTTACAATAAAGCTCCAACTATAAATAATTCATTTTTTAATTTAATTGGTTTCTATCCAGTATTTCTAATAATGCTTTTATGTAGGCACTTGCCATGGCTATATATCTCTTCACAGTGCTATCAGCTATCTTCAGCCATTCACATCATGCAAGAGGTGTGTAGTTTGAGCTGATACTTTATCGATAATAACAGTAAAATCCCATCCCACTTTTGGCTTCAGATTGCACTGTGGGGTTTTTTTCTTTCTCTCTTTGATTTCTACTTTTAATTTTCTCTGAGATTTTATATCTTATAGCAGGGTTAACCTATATTTCAAAACATCACCATAATAACACTTAAATTTATGTGCCTCCCGATCTCCAGCGACTCTTGTCCGCATTCTATGCTTGTCCACATACTATGTGGTTTGTTTGTTTTATCATATGGCATAGCAGTTCGGTGTTTATGCTGCTTTTTCTTGCTGGGAAATCTTGTGAGGTCCAGGAGCCAGATGTGTAGACTATTTAGCCGTGACAAGTCACGTTGCCTGGGGTGCACCACAAGGAGGCTAGTTTACATTGCACTGAGTTGGGCTGAGAGAAAGTGACTGGCCCAAAGTCATCCAGCCAGCTTTCATGCCTAAGGCGAGACTAGAACTCCCAGATTCCTGGTTTCTAACCTAGAACCTTAACGACTAGACCAAACTGGCTCTCATACTATGTGGTCACTAGGAGGAACAGCAGCAATTGGTTTCTCATTGTTTCTATCATTTCCTTCTCAACACTTTTGTTTGGAAGGATAGGTCTCACACATGTGTTTTAAAATAGCCGGACAATGGGATAGTACCGATTCATTTAAATTACATTATTTTGCCTTTTTTTTTCTTTTGTAAAAATTTTTTTTATTTCATTTAACAGAATTGTTGACTTCAGCGGAGTTGAAAAATTAAAAGAACTATAGGTTCATGTGATAAATATATGGCCTAAAGAATAAGTATTTGGAATAAATATTCATTTTTCAGAGATCTTATTCAATTTATTGTCACTTGTTTAGTGGTGTTTAGATCAGGCTGTAAATTTCATAGCCTCCTTGACTCAGCATTAATTGCATGTACTTGCTGTATAATATGAAAATGGGTCACCAAAAAAAACAAATTTCCACCAGGACTGTGTGCATCTTTTCTCAGTCTCATGTGGCAGCTGTAAATACAGCTGTGTAATGTTGGGGGAAAATGTGGCTGCTTTAAGAAGTTGTTGAAGGTGTTACATTCTCACCCCTATGCACTTGGAAGTACTTTTTTGCTACTGAAGTACTGTACATCTCTAATATGTAATACTTAATGCAAAAAATAAAATCCTATGTATTTTGCTTTTCCTTTTTAGTAATATTGATATCATATCCCTAAGTGGGAAAAATATGTACAGTAGTTTACATAAGTGCAATGTTAGTGCTGTTGTACCAGCTGGTAATTTTTGTACTCACTTTGTACAAGTGGAAGACATCTCGTTTTTGGAACTGAAATCATTTTTCTGTTAATAAACAGGCTGCCATGAGATAGATGGATGGATGGATGGATGGATGGATGGATGGATGGATGGATGGATGGATGGATGGATAGATAGATAGATAGATATTTTGTCCCTTTGAGTCAGTCTTGACTTCTGGCGACTACCTGGACAAGTCCCTGCAGTTCTCTTGGCAAGGTTTTTGGAAGTGGTTTGCCATTGCCTGCTTCCTAAATAAGAACACAGTTGAGACTTAAATTTAAAACAAGGCTTCGAGATCAAGACTGGATCAGGGGTTTATGCAGCTATTCTCTTCCATCGTGTATTCTCTTGTATACTGATTTTTCCATTACTATCATTGCTAAAATGGATTATAATGAACCTGAATACTAGAATATTGAATTATCTATAAGATTTTTGAAGCATATCGCCTTGTTTCATACTTTTGTTCAATTTTTCGAATGTGTTAAAGGCTGTCTTCACAAAAATGATTTTGTAATAGGACAAACTTGCATGCTTTATAATGTTAAGTCTATAAATTAGACTTTTTCTGTCAGACATAATGGAGTCCTTGGAAGGAATATTACAAGTTTTCTATGTAGTGGTTGCATTGCAAGTGTTCCTGAGAGAAATGTGGGTAAAAAACTTAATGTGATGCATTTCAGTATTGAATTAATTTCTAAAGGAATGTCTGTTTCTTGTTCTGAAGATAATACTGTATTAATGTATGCTTGGCATATGAAAATGATTATGGAAATAACGGTATGGGCTCTGAGCTGTATTTTCAGTTGGAATGTAATACAGCTTCTGTTAAAGACCCATGTAATTCAACACCTCTGCTAATAGAGATATTAATGTTTTGTTTTAAGGGTAATGATCTCTTCCATCCGTACATATTTTTCTTGTTTTTATTGAGAAGGATATTACCCTATATAGTTTTAGAGAAATTGCATTCAAGGTTCCATTGTTGATTGATTTTGACACACTTCCTATAGATTTTTTTCTTTGCTTGTAACTGGAATAAAATGGATTCAATTTTCTTTCCCTTTGAAATACGTCGTGTCAGGCTTTCCTTTGATTTGAGTACTGGTGTTTCCTTTTTGCAAGGCAGGATATTTTAAATGTTATGCCTCATAGAAGCTCTAGTCCTCCCTCAGAATGCTGCTGAAAAATACCTTTGTGTAAATCAGATTCATAATGAAGTTCTGTTATTTTGTTTGGCTGGACTAAATGGACCAGAATAATATGTATTAAAATAGTGTTGCATTATGACACATTAGAATGTAATTAGGTTGGGTTCTATAAATGTTTATGAAATGGCATAGAATACATTAGATTAATGTCCTCATGTGCAGTTGTGGAATAGCAACTTGGAGCAGGGTGTTCATACAGTGTCAGTACTTGAGTTGAGCAGTTCAGTGTGTGTCTCTTGATTAGATCAGACAAAGGAATAATTACACTTCATGTGCCAACTCATAATCTTCAAGAACAATTCAAAGGAATCTGCTTCAGCACAATCCTGCATATAAGAATGCAGTACTAAGTAGTAATCAGTCATTTAGTATGTTCAAGGCAGGAAGAAGCAAAAGCATAATGGGAACAAATTGGAAGTATCTTATGTCCAGTTCCCCAGACCAGCAAGCCCAGTGTATACTGTAAGAAGAAAGCCCAAACCTTTATTGGTACATAAACTTCTGTTGGAGCAAAAAAACTTCTTTTGTTAATACATGTAGGTGCTAGATGGTAGGATGCAGGCAACATCTTCCCAAAAGATTAAAGAATCATGATTACAAGTTAATTTCATGTGTGCAATTCTCCCCAATTAAATGTCTAAGCTGAGAGCTTTCAGTGTTTACTAAGAAGTTATGAAGATCATAATAAAAATGAAATATTCATTTACCTCTTTCTTAGAGAAAATTTATATCTAATATTTGAAAGTACAACATGCATGGCTTAAGTTACATTTTAGATTTCAGCAAGTTTGTCTTTTACAGTAGTAATAATCAAAGTCATTTTAATTCTACCAAGGCTTGAAAGTAAGAATGTTTGAAATAGCTTTTCTGTTTGATCTTTAATACTTCAGAATACATATGTGAGAATCTGTATGTAGCTAACATCAGCGTTAACTATACTTTAAAATATCATTTTCAGTGGCATCAGACAATTGCAAACTTTCAGCAAAGTGATTAAAGCAAATTGGAATGCAATGTGCATTGAAAGAACATACTGTGAAGTGAAGCTGAATACTAGTTTCCGCTGTTTCCAGCATATTTTAATAAAATTATTTGCTTTATCTCATTTTTATCATGCTGATCTTTTCTCCATGAATCCATTCAAGAGAAATTCATGAATGTATAACATAAGGCTGTAGAAACAAAAAAGATTACATTTTTATTGTTCCTTTGCATTAAAATAATGCAAACTCAAAACAGTGGTAGTCCCCTGATTTAATTATGAAGAGATGAAAAAGATAGTGCTTACTGGAGGCAAAGGAGTTCTCAAAGATTAGGCAGTTGTGTAGGTTCCAAACAAGTAACAGAGCACACATTTTGCTAACTTAAGACATGGCTTAATTTCATTAACTGTGGTCTAATATTTTGTGCATCCTACTCTTGGTAAACCACAGTGGCATTTTCTGGCTATTGCTTCAAAGCTCTACTGTTTTTCATCCATTTTTATTGACCAAACGTGTCATAGCAACATTCACGGAGTCTGGAAAATACTCCTTAAATGTTTTTGCTCTAATGAAAAATCTAACATGTAATGCACTTGCTGGTATAATTAAGTTAATACTGTAGAATTTCCAAAATCTTGACTTGATTGCCTCATGCTTAGAAAATGTTACGTTTTTATGAAGTAATTTTTTAACAAGCATTTCTTAAAGTACAAAGCAGCTGGATTAGAAGGGCCTGTTTGTAACAACAATCAGCAATATTATGGTATACTCTTACAATCACTCTATAAAATGATTGCTCTGTATGAAGAAGGAAAAAAAATGGGATATGGAAGGAACAGAAGCATCCGTGTATGTGAAGCCTGTAAGAGGTCTGGAGTTTCTTAAGTTTTGAGATTGTTTCTCCAGCTGTCTTGATGAGCATTAGTTTTTAGTTTGCAAACCTCTATAACTTAAGGTTTCATTTGAACTTTGTTTATAGTAATTATGGTTATGGTGACTAGAGAGAGATTTAATTATAATGTTTCCCAGACTGCTGAACTAAAAGGATAAATGCAAGAGTTAAGTTATACTTTAACATGCTTCCACTGTTCTCTGCACAGTCATTAGAGGGTAAAATAGATATGCTCAATTACTGTTGGCCTATCTTTCATCTTCTAGCCCTCTTGCTTTGTCTGTTTAGCTTGAAAAACTGGATGCAGCATCCACAATATTCTCCTACCTGGGAGTTGTCAGGTGGCTCACGTAAGAATCAAGTCCCGTGAGGGAGGCAAGCTGCTTTTTATCAGACAGGATGGTAATAATACATGCAGTAAAAAAAGTGTGATCAGATTCTTAAAAACCCCTTACAGTGCCATCAACAATCATGTCAAAGAAATAGAAATATGAAAATAGAATATGAACCCATACTATAAGCTTTGAGCTACTTGACTAATAAATATGCGGTATACACTGTGGGACATTTTATTGTTTGTTTGTTTAATTTATATGCTGCCCGACTCCCAGCAACTCTGAGCAGGTTTGATATTCATTTGATATTCAGTTGCTGTAATTAAAATCTTATACTCAAGAACCACTTAGGTTGTAGTGGTTATATAACGTAGAAGAATAGCTCAATCAGTGGAACTCAATTCAGTTCTTACCTGCCCTCTATACAAAAGGTGATAGGGGCTTCCACAGTCAGAATATGGTTCCTCACCCAGTAGCTGGGAGTACTGCAAGAATCTGTAGTGTCTGCGTGTGACATCTAATCCTTTTGGCATACTGTTCCCTGACAATCTATCTGATCAACTTCCAAATAGTTTACCTAATAGGACAGCCCTACTGAACACCAGCTTTGCTGAACATATTGTTTAACCTTCTCCATTTGGTTTTTCCAATGGAAATCTACCCAGTAATGTCTACTGAATCTGATGGGACAAAAATGGGAGAACGGCAGCACCAGAGCTCTGATAGGGACAAGCGATGTGTGTTTCTCTCACAGAGTCCTATCCTGAGGCCTCTGTGTCAAAATGGAGTAAGGTATGGGAAATGGATATCTCTCATGCAAACATCAGTAATGAACAATCAACTCCATGACACAGTTACATCCTTTATTGAGAAGCATCAGGAATGGAGTGAAAAGAAACATCCATGGCTGTGGTCAATCAGGCAGCTATCCTTTGTCAGTGGTGTGAGGAGTAGCTGGTGGTAGCATGGCTCTGCCACTGTACTAAAATGTTGTTTTGACTGAATTGACTGACTGATGGTTTTGTTATAGAACTGTATAATGTAGCCTGTCTGGAAGGAATACTTTGACAGCTGGTTGCCATTGTCTACTGCTGCTAGGCATGTAGTGTCCTTCACTGGGATTTGGAAAATCCAGTTACCTTGATAGTTGAGTAAATAAAATAGCATGTGCTGGAATACACACACTCTGTCTTGGAAATGTTTAAGGAAGTCATAAAGAAGTGTGAGTGATACTCATATGAGTTGTTTCCAACATTAGGCAGAGTAAAGCAATTGCCTCAATCATAGAATCGTAGCAGGAATGAGTGAGTTTTATCTGAATTTAGTCATTCCCTTTGATGTAAGAAAGGTCTAGGTTTGTTCTGCACCCCTAATCCATTCTATTTCTCTTAGGTTGATGAAGGATGATATGCTGTGATAGGAAGGTATAAAATACTGTGTGACATACAGGATCCTTACTCCTCTCTCTGTAGGGAATTGTATTGGATCTTTGTGCACTGATTGTTTGGTCTGTTCCATGTATTTGGGCTGTGATCCTTCAAGATAATTGTGCTTGAGAGTTTGGCCAGTAGTAGCCATGACTGGAGCTCAGATCCTTACCATTTCAAAGGAAAGCAGACCTACATATTTAGGAGGAGCATGATAAGCTGTTAGAATTGGTGGTAAACTTGTTGAATTCAAATGAGGCAGTTTTCAGATATAACAATGGAGTGGTGGAGAAATGAAGAAGAGTTGCAGGAATTATACCTTATTGCAGAAAGTACCCTTTCACTTGCTTATTTGTCTGATGGGCTCTATTTTTACATATCCGACTGAAGGACTAGTTCTGATACGCTCGGTTTTTATGTCTTTGTGTACTAGAGAATGGATGTTTGTATTAAGTTTTCATGTTTTTTACATGGATATTGGAGTCCTCTATTTATTATGGGATGGACAGGTCTTGTATGGAAATGCAGGATAGGGTTATATTTGTATTTTTCTGCTCTATAAATGGAATTTTCCTTATACTGAGCCTATAGTCACCATCAGGTTGTACAATCAACAGGAGAAGATTGGGTTGTAAAAAGTATAGGATTTAGCATGCGTAAATCAATTTTCTCCCCCCCCCCCAACCTGTCTTTACCCTTACTTTGGCAGAACAGGTAGACTGAAGTACTTCATGATCATGCTAGAATAATTTGGTTCTCAATCAGTTCTTCCCCCATAGCGCATTGTTCTCCAGCTGGCATAAGTTGAATATTTTTCTTTTCCATTATATTTATATACCACCTTCATTTAGGAGTTCAAAGCAGTGGACATAACACTTCCTGGACTCATTTTTCTGAGTTGTGCTGTGAGGTCCAAAGTAACCCAATGAGCTTCCTTTGACTGAGGGTGGATTTGAACCTGGGTTTCTCATTTCTGTTGTATTCAAGATAGTGGCATGCATAACATACACTTAAAAGATTCAACTTCGTATTTGTGTCTGATCTAAATATATAAGCTGCATCATTGTGTCATGACATCATAATATCACCATTTCCATCATCGCCTTTGTGCCTGGTGATGCCATTGATTCAAGATTACTAAAAATTTACATAGCTCACATTTTTTTCTGCACATATACAGTCTTGCCATTATTAATTTTAGTCTAATGACTCTAGTTTATTCAGCCAATAATGAGTGCTTTTTAAGTTGGAATTTCAGATTAATTTCCAGCTATCAATATATGTTACAATTATTATTTCCAAACTGAATTTGAATTGCTGCTTACTAAATATGTATCAGGCATTGATGTTTATTGGCATTCCTGTACCCTTCCAATAGTCTGACTCTGGGCTTGATACTTAATTTGTTGGACACATTTGTAGTGAAGTATGATTCAGTTTAGGGAGCGTTTAATATGTTCTGTGTGGACATTGTGCAGATGTTACAGATGAGAGAAAAGCAATAGACTTCGTTACTAAATAATCTTAGTAGGCACAATCCAGTATTCATTAATTTGAGTGGGCGAGTATTTGTTTGCTGGATCTTCTTAATTAGAATTTATTTGCATGTGACTCCATTCTTGATGCTGCTAGGGGAGAAAAAAGGCCACCCTTTAAAAAAAAAACACTTTTCATAGAGAAACTGAAAACACAATTTAAAAAAAACGGCATAGGCTGTTGGAGCAATATCCCAGTGGAATTCAGCTGTTCATGTTGAGTGCAAGGTGGTCTTGCACTTCTGCACCTTTTCAAATTAAGAATTAAGTTAGTGCTTTAAAGGCAAGCACAATGTGAAATAAGGAATATTCTTAGGGTTTTGAAATAAGGAACAACTAAAGAGCATTCTAGTGTTATTAACAAATCGTAAAACTGGGAGCTTTCAGTGGGAATGGTGGACTGAATGGCTGTGCCCGCGGGTTCAGCGGGCAGAGCTGACCACGCGGTAACTTTTTTTGGGCTCAGGTTTTCATGAAGCCCAGAAACATTCTCTGGATAAAGGAGAATACCTGGAATCGTCCCATCTGTCCTCTGGATGGCTGCTTGCTGCCAGAAGTTCGCAAACAGCTTTTCGCATTCGACTGCTAAGAGCCAGATGGGAGGCAAGGATTTCATCACTTTCCAAGCCATGCTGTAGCCTTAAAGGGACATTTCTAAATCACCAATTTGTATTTTTTTTAAGTCTATGTACCCCAAGAGAGGCTTTCTACAGCAAGGAGAAGCTGGTTCTCTTGATGCTTAATGTTATTTTGGGGATTACTTAATTTTTTTTTTTTTTTAAGTTTTGGATTTCATTTTCCTTGCAGATATAAAGGAGGATTGAGAGTAAACAATTGTCTTCCTGTTATTATTTTTGTATTAAATTTGAAGATATTAGCATTTTCCTACACAATCAAATCAGTTGATTTGAAACTTTAGCTTTCTGTTTTCACTTTCCCTTGAGAACTGTTTGCTATCTCACTTTCACTTTATGTAAACACACTTCAGAACTCTTCCATATCTTTGACTTCTGTTGGTTAAGCTCCTAGGGGGCATCATAATCTACTGCGTGAGATATGGAGGATTTCAAACAGATTCTTTCTGACTTCTACCAACATTTTAAACAGATTTCTTCTGACTTCTATCAAGCTTTTATGCAAGATACCCAGAACATTGTGGAAAATATGAGGTCTAAAATGTGACATCAGGTTGGGGGTGTGGTGGATGAAATTGAGGAATTTAAGAGTGATAGAAAGGTTTTTTTTTTAAAGACTGAGATTGGGACTTTTATTGAGATGCTGGATGAAGATTGGATAATGGAGTTGGAGAAATCTAAGGGAGATTAAAGTGGAGTGTTAAAGTGTTAACGTGGAATGACTTATAGAAATAATGTGTTTTGGTTTAATAGAGAGTAAGAGATTGATTGTGGAAACTTTTGTATATCCTTGCTGTTAAAAGTTGGAAGCCACAACTCTCTGTAAATTTGAAACGTTTTTCTCTTGTGTTTCCGTACCTTTTTAGTTTTTTTTTCTTTCTTTGTAGTTTTTTGTTTTTCTGTAGTTTTTATTCTTCTCTTGAAACTTAATAAAGTTTACTATAATGACAAATCATAAAACTGGTAAAACTTCTGTAAAGAAACTAAAGTCCATAGTTATGTTCTAAGTCTACTTGGTGCTAGCTGTTGGTTTCCTACAAAATAGAAATACAAATGATTTAAATAAAGTACCGGTGGGTTCTATGGTGGTATGTATCAAGCAGATTTGTGTGTTAGATCTACTTCCCAGTGAGGATGTTTCAGTAGTCTCAGCCAGGAGAGCAGTACAGCTGCTCATCCATCCTTTATCCAGTCCTGTCCATGTTTCTGGTCCAATTTTCTTGACTGAGCAATTGTTCTGCTTTACTGTCCATTACCTAAGTTAATTATCATGTAAATTAATAGGAGGTTTGGCTTGGTGCTAGGGAAAAAGGAACTTCTGAAATTCTCCATCAAGTTTCTGGGCAGAAAATTTAGTGGTGGATTTCTCTGAATTTTCTTCAGGGGAAGGAAGAGTTCTTCAATGATTTCTCAAAGTCAAAGTTCTCCTTATTGGTGACAGTAACACCATTACGAAAAAGCCCATGAGAGAAATTCCCGCATGATGTGTTGTCATACTTTGAGATTTAAGTGAAGAATACAATAGTCTACTGATTTTATAAAGAAAGTAGCATGCCTTGATCACTCATATCTCAAAGAACACTCTACAGTATCAGTGAAGATTTACCTGAAATTATCTTTCTCTTTCAAAGATTTTCTAAAGCAAATTGTCTGTTGCCAAACTAAGTGAGAACTGCTGGTGGCGGCGGTGGGGGGGATGGCAGAGAATGTCTCTGCCCAGCACTAGTTTGGCTTTGTAATCTATGACTAAAAAGCCCAGCACTAGTTTGGCTTTGTAATCTATGACTAAAAAGCTAAATTCCATCTGTTCATCAGTTGGCCAAGGACTCTGGGAATCTGTTCCCCTCTTCCCAGGAAGTACCTTATGGCAAGAGAAAGATAATTCTGGACTGGCCAGAGAAGGAGCAACCAAAGAGAGCTAACTTCATTACTTCCTAGCTGATGTATACCATTTGCTTAGAGCAGATTTTAGAGTTCCTCTGATTTATTTTGCCCTTATTTTCATAGGAAAAAAGAGTATATTCCATCATTTCACCTGTTTGCCATTAAAATATACCCTTAATTTTTGGCCTTGAAGAATGGAAATGTTTCTGCAGATTCAAGTTTAATTCAAAGCTGACAAAATTTGCATTATGAATATGAGATTTTACAGGATAATTTTGCCTTAATTTGATGTCAGAGCAAAGTCACCATTCCTAAATATTGGTTTTATATGTTTATATCAAAAATGTGCAAATTTCATGAATAAATTAGCTGATTTGAAAGTATAGAAAAGAGGAAAATGCTACAATAAACATGGCAAAATATAATACTAATTTAGTTTACAGTGATTTAATAATATATAACTAGTACATTTAATGATAGCACTTATCAAAAACTATCCTCTCCAGCATGAAATCTTTTTTAGCATTTTGCATATAATAAAACTTATTTTAGATATACAACAACTTTTGTGTTATATTACAAACTAAAAACTTTCACTATTTTTCTAGCATTCAAAAGTTTTTTTTTTCTAAGTAGACATTACATAAAAATGACACAATCCAGAAGCTATTTTGGAAGGCTAGGATAATCATAAATTTGCCATCCTTGCTTTCCCAAAAATACTAACTCATATTGTTCTCTCTGGATTTTAAACAGCTGCCGAGGTTTTCATTATGCATTTGATAGAACACTTGGCTTGCTTGGCTACAGCTGTATGCTTATGTACCATGCACACCTGCAGAGGCAGCCTGACAAATAGCAGCAGTGTGCACGGTACAAAATTACCCTGGCAATGCTGCAAATAAGGATGTTTCTGTGTTTGAAGTCCATATCTGTGTGAGCATGAGATGCCAGCTGGGGTGTTTATGTTGCATTGCGCAGATGTAAGACTGCCAACTGATTTTATACCAAATAAAAAGATAATCTTGTATACATCCTTGTTGTCAGAATTATGAAGTTCTCATTATGGAATTATGGAGTTCTCATGACTCCATTCTTTTAAAATAAAAATCAGTCTAAAAATAATGAGGAGGGTAAAAATATTGTTTTAATTTTTTAATGGGCATCTTTTTAATATATAATTATTAGGTGGATAATATTACAAGGATTTGATTTATTTTGTGCGTACAGCTTTTTTCCTATAGGTCAGCATCCCTTGCTGAATACATTTTATGGGCTCTAAAATGTGAAAATGAGATGTGCTCTGCTTCTTTACTAGAAAGCTTTGCCTTCCTATTGTCAGGAGTATAATTTATAACAGACTGAAATATCTGAAACCAAGCAGTCACAATATAACCATTTAGCGTTTTATTTTAATAGAATAATAATTTTAAATGTGAATTATTTTTCAGTGAATAACAATACAGCATCTTCTTTGAATGAGGGTATAAAATTAGTAGTATTAAAAGAAGTCTTAAATTAGTAAATATTAGTTAAATTGTAGTAGATGTTAATAGCCATAGCTTCTTTAGATACCTGATCAGGTTGTGTAGTAAACAAGTTGTTTTAGCTACTTTTTTCCTAAGAGATTTAAAGTATCTCTTAAATATAGTCTGTGTTGAATCTGAATGGGCAAAGCCATTTGGCTGAAGAACTCAGAAGATCTAACACTGAACGTGAGGAAGTATTGCTTCTATCAGATACTTAGTTTTGGAAAAGATACGAGCTTAAACAATCACTGCCAATAGTTCTGTAGTTTGAATAGGAGAATGTATATCTTCATGACGTATCAGAACATGATTATTAGGTTGAGTATTGATAAAAAAAAGAATTATGTATAGGTATACTGCATATCAAGCCATTGCTTACAGGCAGTATTTCTTCCAGACTTTCTGAAATGTCATGCCTATCTTATTTGGAAGGCATTTCCTATGCTGCTGTTACACTGGACTTGTGTGTTAGTTAATTGGCAAAAGTTCCAACATTGTCTGTAATTCTGTATGTATGGTACTTTTTCACAAGTATGCACAAAATTCTATACAGGCAGTCCTCACTTATTGAACACAATTGGGACTGGCAACTCCATCACTAAGTGATGCAGTCGTAAAGTGAAGCGTCATGTGACTGCACCAGACTTAGAACATTAGTTCTGGCTGTGGTCATTAAGCACATCACATGACCGCAACTTGTGACCTCCTGTGGCTTCCCCATTGACTTTGCTTGTTGAAAGCTGTCTGTGAAGATTGCAAATGGTGCTTACGTGACTGTGGGATGCTGCGACGGTTGTAAATGCACGATGGTTGCCAAGCACCTGAATCACAATTGTGACTGTGGGGATGCTGTAATGGCTGCAAGTTTGAGGACTGGTTGTAAATCTCCTTTTTCAGCAGCATCATAACTTCAAACAAACTTGCTGAATGAGCAGTCAGTTAAGTGAGGACTGCCTGTAAAATAAAAGCAAGTTAGAAAGTGATGCTAAAATTCATTTATCATTATTTTCTTGATCAAGAGTCTATACAGTTTTCAAATACCTGATTTAAATAGAATTTTGGACCTCCTGTGTGAGGTTATGCTGCAGTCTGTCATTTATTTAATGGTAAATTTAACTCTTCTAAAAGATTTTTCATTTCAGACGTAAGTTGCTCTTCTACATATTGCACATATATACAGTAGTTGAAAGTTGGCTCTGGCACATGCGTCTTTCAATAATATTGGGCTGTAATTTCTTCATATCGTTTGGCTTATCAGCAGCATATGCCATCAGTCCTGTAGTGCTTGCTGAAGTCAGCCACAGCTTACCAATTCAGCTGCAAACAGGTGAACAGGCAGAAAGTAATTTGTGCAGCTTGGTGAATGTCAGACAAAAGAGCCACAATCTGTAGTTTTAACAGACTGCAAGTCTTGCATAAGCCAGACAAAAAGGAGTTCTACAACTCCAAGGTTAACATATTTTCCTTTGTGCCATTTATGTGATTTGTTAAAATTGAAAACAATGAATGTAATAAATTTATAGAAATAGGTGTTAAGATGAAAGGAAGGAGATCAGTAGTATACATCCTTTTGTTCAAAATATAGTTGGAAATAATACAGTTTTGTGAAGTTATGAAGTGATTCTTCATAGCTCTGAAAGCCACATCTGTTAAACAATATGTTATAGTATAGCAAAACTTCAGATTTTTTTTAAGTAAAACAAATAAATTGGGGTTTCGTATTACTTCTTTAAACTGGAAGGACCTTATGTTGTATATTTTATCAATAGTAATTGCAATTGAAAATTTAGAAGCCAAATAGGAATGTTAGTAATTTTTTAAAAATTGAAAAAGAAATTCCTGGAAGCTAATTTTATCATACTAATAGTTTATACTTGTGGTGATAGTAGGTATTAATAATAATCAGAAGCAGAGAAGCTTCAAATTACGTAGCATAATATGGAGAGGTGAGCGCTAAAGATCAAACCCAAAGTGTAGAAATTCATCACAAGACCAACTTTAAAGATGTCATCAAAACACAGTAGCATTAATGTGGAAATACAACTGGGTAGGGCATGTTGTGTGCCCGGCAACAGATATGACGAAAATATGACATTTTAGTGGCGCTATAACTTCATACACCCAAAAGGTTAACCCCCAAAAGATCAGAGAGACAAAATACAGAAAAAACTGGAAATACAGAAAAATCCTGGAAAGAAGAACCAGGAAAAGCTGGAATACTATGGCAATGGACTGTATTCAATACAAGCATCTGTTAGCATCATTGCTTTGGGAGGCGAACCTGCCCAAAAGAATATGATCAAAATATCAAAATATTCCTTTTCTTCCACAAACTGGCGTTTTTCTGATAGTGAAGTGACCCATTCCAGGCCACTTCAGTTTGCTGATATCCAGAATGCCAGTGTTCAATCCTGAAATTTCCACTCTGACATTGCTGTCTTGATTCATAGTTCTGATATTCCACTTACCAATAGTATATATTTCTCTGCAATACCAAGTTTCCCTTTTCCATCTAGGCACATCAGTAGCTGGATGTCTTGTCTTCTTTAATCCAGCCACAACATGAAACACAGTGTTATTTGTACTTGTACTTTGTTCTTCCCCTTCTAACCTGAGGAGCTTATCTTCCAATATCAAGTTGACATTGTCCTGGTTGTAAATGGCCATTTATTTGCCTGGCAGAATATTTGAGGGGGATGCCATTTTCAGTGGATCGTGTTTGGTCTAAGCCAGAGTTTCTCAACCTGGGCCACTTTAAGATGTTTAGACTTCAACTCCCAGAATTCTGGGAGTTGCGGTCCACACATCTTAAGGTGGCCCAGGTTGAGAAACCCTGGTCTAAACACTTGTCTATGCTGACTGGGGAATTCTGGGGGTTGAAGTCCATACCTCTTAAAGTTGCTGAGGTTGAGAAAAACTGGTATAGTTCTTCCACATCCATTTGAGATGTGGAAGCCTCTTTACCACTTCTAAGTAATGATCCATGAAGAAGTGTATTACATAGAGAACATTAAAAGTAATACTTTAAAAAGAAAAGTCATGTTTATCCATACCTTGAAAATGTGGTTGCATTGTTATGAATTCTATCAATGTTTAAGGATCTGTGAAAATATACATATGTAAATGCAAATCTTTCCAGACCCTTTTCAAATTTTAGTTGCAGTGTTTCCTTTCTGAAATTAAAAAAAAAAGTGAGAGTGAATAAAGTAATATGTGAACTGATGAATCAGTATTATTCTTTTGAATAATAATTATCATATGGTTAGTAAAATGTAATCGTTTCCTTTATGGAACTGCATTACATACCAAAGATTGCTGAGCCAACTGTAAACACAAGATGCAAACAAAGAAGGTTCTGTTTCAAACTTGATCATTTTTAAATCTTTCTTCCATTAAGAATCGGGATAGATTCATTTTTTTCTGTCCTTTTTATTTACTTTTTTTAAAACAGGTGCTGAAACTAATTATTGCCAATACAGTGAATAAGGGTAGCTTTGAACATAAAAATAATGAAATAATATGAATGGCTACAGCCAAATGTAATATGGGTGGGTGTTCACTGAGCTTTCCTGTGCAACTGTGCCAAAGTTCCACACTCCTGACCTGTTATACATCCCACTGTTACAGTTCATGTCTCTCTTCAGAAATTGCTGCCAGTAAGTGCTAAATTGTGGCAAATGGCCTCCTTGGATGTGGAGAGAGAAAAAAGAGACCACCAAACCTATTTTCACTTTTGACCTCAAGTAGTTTCATCATTGTTTTCATAAAAGGATGACAACTGCTGTTATGTGCTGTGCCACCCAGCTACATAAATTTAATTTATATTTTGTGACTGATGTGAATGGTTTTGAAGAATAATCTAATTTTTAAAAATTGGTTTAATGTACTAGAGAAACAAACCTTTCCAGAAGTCTAAAATGAGAACAAAGCTAGATGCAAATATAAAGGTATCCAGCTAATTCACGGTGCTATGTTTTGAGTTTTTCTGTGTAACTGAATGTATCAAAAGTAAATAATTATAATTGTATTTAAATATCTTGGTGAAAAATATAAATACATTGAATTCAGCAGGCTAGTACATTTGCATTTTTCTTTTATTAGGTGTGAAAACTAAGAATCCTCTGCCGAGTCTTGAGGGCTCAATCCAAAATGTTGAATTGAAGTACTGCAGCACATCATTGGTCAAATGTGCCTCTGGGACCATGGGATCAATAAAAATTTGTGCCAAAGCTCCAGGTACATACAGCTGGACCATGTAAAAATTTATTGCCTACTGTACAGGAGAGTTGGCCTTGCTTTTCACAAGGAGGATTACTGAAACAACAATGCAGTATTGTTCCTATGAATCAAATCTCATTTTTATTTCTCTTTTTGAAAGCAAATTTGGATGATGAAGCATTGCATCCTCAGTAACAAGAAACTTCTACTGCTAAGGAACTGTACATTGGTGATTACATATTGTAGAAAGTTTTAGCTCCCTAAATGCTAAGCGTAAAAAATTAAAATTATATCTGAAATGAACTTACTTTCAGCTGCAAGTGGCTGATTAACTGATTCCTGAACATTCATTATCGTTTCCATTAAAGTGATTAAATATTAAATATTAAGTTTTTATTTAAAATGGGATGGATTCTATCCTGTGTTAACTTACATTGTTTACAACTTCAGGATAGGAGACTTGATTGATTCATTGGATTTTTTTGGGCTGTATTAAGGGATTTTCTCTTCTTCCAAATATGCTATCATAGGTAGGGGGTCCTTCTGGTTTACTGCTGGATAGGAGGGGAGGACATGGAGAATGTAGGGGAGAAAACTGATGCAGAAGAGTAGGAGGTCAATGAGTTTTACTATCAATTTCAGTTTCAAATTGACAGAACATGCAAGCAGATTCTGATTGGAGACTGGAATGACAAAGTTGGAAATATTGAGGAGGAACATGTAGGTGGATTGTATGAAATGAAGCAGAAGAATAACCTGTCAATTTCTGCCACTCCAAGGATTTCTTCCTAGCTAACACTGTCTTCAAATAACCGAAAGGTCACTTATATATGTGGACATCACTAGATAGAAATCAAATTGACTATATGATTGCAAAAAGTAGGTAGAGATGCTCAGTTATAGCATCAGAGATATGGCTGGTACTGACTGTGGAACAGATCATAAACTGCTACACGCAAGTTCAGCTAAAAAAGAAGAGGAAAGCCAACCAAGTTCCACAATATGATCTGGAAAACCTCAGGAATTACTTTGAAGTCCTGAACCTCATTGAGAAGCAGAGGAACTGTGGAATGAACTTAAAGAAGTTGTTAAGGATGAATGTGAAAAGAGACTGCCAAAGATAAAGAAACAGAGGTAAGCAAACTGAATGTCAGAACAAACAGTGGAAATTGCCAAGAAGAGAAGCCAAGAAAGACAAAAATCTCAGAAAGTAATTTAACAAAGAGTTTTAGAGAATTGTTAGAAGAGTCAAGAAGCAGTGTTACGACATCAGTAAAGAGTGAAGATGGAAACAGAATGGAAAAATAAGGAAAGCTTTCCAAAAGATTCCTGAACTCAGAAGGAGGTTCCAACCTCAAATTGGTATGCTAAAGGATGCCAGTGGCTAGATAGTAACTGATTCAGGGAAGAGCAAACGAAGATGGGAGAAGTATACTCAAATTCTGTACAGTAAAGATATTAACAACTAAGATACCTTACAAGATATTCTCTACTTACAAAAGTACGTACTGGAAGATGAAGTTAAATCAGCACTCTGGTCATTACCAAGTTGGAAGGCTGTGAGAACTGATGGAATACCCCAGAAATATGGCAAGCAACAGAAGAAGGATAAATAGAGGTTCTAACCAAGCTATGCTAGCAAATCTGGAGAACAATACAGTGGTCAACAGATTGGAAGAGGTCAATCTATATTCCAATGGACCCCCCCCCAAAGGAGACTTAACAGTGTGTGAAAACTATCATACGGTATCCTAAATTTTGCATGCTAGCAAAATAATGCTTAGGATCATCCAAAACAAATTGGACTGGATCATCCAACACAGATTTCCTGCATGGAAAGAAATATGCCAGATGTTCAAACTGGCTTTAGATAAGGCCAAGGAACATGAGGCATTATTACTGATGATGCTGTATATTTGAAAAAGCAGAGAATACCAAACAGAAAGTATGTGCTTCATTGGTTACAGAAAGTCCTTTGATTCTGTCAGTAACATCGAACTGTGGAATGTGCTTAGAAAAATGGGAATCCCAGAACATCTTGTCTTCATGTGAAACATATACACATGTCAGGAAGCAACAGTACAGAGAGTACATGGCAAAACGTGCTCTTGGTGTGATCTTGGTTAGTTGACCACTCCTGGCGAGGGTAACAGTGGTGTTGAATTGCCTCCATTTGTACACGATCTGCCTGGCAGTGGATTGGCGGAAATAGCTTTATAACCATTTTCAGCCCATTGATCATCAACAACTGTTTTTTCAGCAGTTGTCAGAAATCTGGTTCATAGACCTCCCATACTCACATCTGATTATCATCCCATTGATTGAAACACCTGACTCTAATTTCCCCTTCAAATGAACTGATAATCCTAGAGGTTCACATACTTTTGCCACACAGAAGTAGGTACCTTTGGATCATCTTTCTCAATGAATAAATGCACAATATAATGATTTTAAGTCATTTGTTTAATTGGGTTCTCTTTATCAAGTTTTAGGACTTTTGTGGAGAACAGATCACGTGTTAGGTCATATTTTTGCAGAAATACTGAAAATTCAAAAGGTTCACAAACTTTTAAGCACCACTGTACTCTAAAACAGTTATTTGCATTTTAAGAAAGCTTTGAATTGTAGTTCACTTTATATTCTGGAAGAACATATATTTCTCATAGTTCATTATTGAAATACTACACTTTCAATGTATTTGAATGCAGTTTATTCCTATGCATTTTTATTTAGTGCACGTTTCTGAATGAAATGCAATCATTTTTCACCTATACATCATAATTTGCTCTGGATTAATTAATAAATAATATGTTTAACACATCATCATCAGCTTATGTCAAATGCCTTATTTGGGTATTACTAATAGAAAAAAGCTGTATTATCTGATTTATTTATTATAATATAAGATGCTGTGACTATATTCTATTCAACATCTCTTCCTTGAACTCTAACGTTGTTTTAACTATCTGTTCAGGTGATGGTGGAAAGGAGAAATGTATCCCTTTAATACAAGGTCCATCCGATACCAGAGACCTACACAGCAGCAAATGGCTCAAGGAAAGCAGAAAGCCAGAGTCTCTCTTTGCTCCAGATTGGTTAGCTTTCACTGTTCAGATCCCTCAGTGTAAGGATTACAGTTACAGTTCTGGTGAGTGTCAAACTCTTGGGGAAAAAAGTGTATCTAGAAGGAGAGGGAAGGGTTCTCTGAGCATCTAAGAGGGCTTCAAGAAAAACATGTGTTTCAGAAATTGAGATCCATTGCAATCTCAATGGAAAAGTTGAAATTGGGGCCCACTTTGGCTACCTCTTTTTCTTTCATTCAACCAAGGTTAGAGATTATCATGTGTATGCATCTTTCTAACTTCGTGCCACTTTATTTATTAAACCCATGATAGACAGATTGCTTACCAGTTAATACTTTTGATATGGACTATATCAGAAATGATTTTTCCTTTGTGATATGTTGGCTGATACATAATCTTTTAACTTATTTTCATGAAGGGTTTTTTAATTTAAATCATTGTTTTTCAGACTTGGCCACTTTAAGTTGTAAGGACTTTAACTTCCAGAACTCCCCAACCAGCATTCTGGCTGGGGAATTCTGGGAGTTGAAGTCCACACATCTTAAAGTGGCCAAGTTCAAAAAACAATGATTTAAAGGAATGAAATATTCTTAGGAACAGTTGAGAATGCTGAACAAATTCTGATTAGATATTCTGCTCACACTGCTTCTATGGCTACATAAACTTTTAAGAAATTGTATGGGAATTTAAAGCAACAGTTAAACCCTTTTCCTTATGATATCATAAAGAGGAAATGCCATAGAATACTCTTATTGGAACTGAACCAATACAAAACATGGAGGGTTGAATAAGAGTTTTAATTGGCTGGTATAAATCAGAATTTAGTTAACTTTCACATTCATTATATAGGTGGCCCTCTTTATTTGCTGGGGTTTTGCTCAAGCTGAACAACCATGGATAATGAAACCATGGATAATGGGATGTTGATAAGATACACTTCACACATAACGCAAAGGCCTGTTTGCCATTTCGTTCATGTGTAAAATATATAAAAACATTTAAAAATCCTCCTCCAGACAGAACCTTATACCAAAAATCATGGATATTCGAAACCCTTTACCATAGATAATGAAGTCTGGTCTGTATGTACTAACCACCAACTCACAAAACAGTGAGTAATGGAACCACAGATAACTAGGGCCACCTGTATTTTGTTTGCAGTTCATTATGTTGTTAAATATTGCATATTGAAAGCTGCCTTCACTATTTTTGTAAGGAACAACTTATCAATTCAGTGAGGACATACAAAAAAAAAGACTTGTGTTCGTGCCAATTCATTTAAACATCAGATGTGGTTTAAAGACAGTTAACACTTAGTCCACATGCTTCTATATTTCATATTTCAAAATTAGCTTGATCTCTCCCCCTTCTGTTCTTTTAAAGGGTAGAATAGACCAGAAAGGATATAACCACAATGCTACAAATTTAGAAAAATGTTTGACCTCCAGAAAGAATTTTATAATAAAGTGATAAGCCAATTGGAAAAAACAAATTGAGAGCTTGCAAAGAATGTCCTTGTTCTTACTGGCTCATTTTATAACATCTCAATCCTATTTTTCATCCCTCAAAAAGAGCCCCCCTCCAATCTGCCTAGTACAGTTGTAGGGAACAAGATGTTGCTGGGAGCAGCACCAGGAACCATGACCAGTGCTGAGGGCACTTAGAAGTAACATGTAGAAGATCCACAAAATGCCTGGTCTAGTAGGAGGTCCTGTTATAAAAATGATTTTATTTTTCCTTAGCACTGAAGGTTATGTTTCTTTAGCAATGGGTCATTTAAATTTGTTTGCAAATCTTAAAGCACATATAGGATAAATAAAAATGGGTGAATCTATAGGCTGAAATCTATAGGCCAAAATTAAAGAAATTGCATTATACATTTCTGTAATTTTTTTCAATGCAGCTGAGCATATTTTTCAAAGAAATGCTTTTTTTTTAAAGTATTTATGGGAGTTGCAATTGTTTGTTTGATTTAATCATAGTTTTAAAAAGTTTTGGTATGGTAGGATATTTCATCTGCGACCTATTTTCTTCTCCCAAAATATATTAGGAACAACTCCTTTACTGAAGTCTGCAGAAACATAAATTACAACAGCAACAATGTTATTTGATACCTCCATATGTTGCAGAGGTTAATTTTGTTCAGTGGGGTTAATTAGAAAGGAAGAGATGGGCATAAAATTCCTGGTAGCTGCTTCAATCTTTTTTTTCCCCCATGAGTGTTGAAGTTTGGATGAATGAAATTGTCATTTTTTTCTATTCAACTTTTGGTCAAAGATGCGATCAATTCTAATGGAGTTTGGTCTGCGAAAGAATGATTTTATGTCACTAGGTTATACAGTACATAACAGATGCATCCAAACACACACACACAATTTTAAAAATACTTTATCTTGGAGATTTTAATAAATACAAAAAACAGCCAAGGACATTATAGTAATTAAAGACAATTCACATTTATGGTTTGGGCATAAAGCATAAAAATTATACTCATCTATCTTGTTACATTTCCTCTTCTCTCCCTGAGGATTTAACTCCATACTTTATCTGTAATTGTTGCTGGTTTTCTATCATGTTCCCACTGGATTTCTGCTCCACAAAAGAAAGAAAGAAAGAAAGAAAGAAAAATCTTATCCTTCTGATGACAGAACTTGCTTCAATGATTTCATGCTCTTAGCATTTTTGTTCACGGGAATTAGGAGCAAAATGTAACTGCAGCTGAACATAGCATCTATTTTTGTAATGTTGAAGTTTATACTTTGTTATTGGAGCTAAATGAAGAGATACAGGTGTTCTCAAGCTCAGTCTGTTGGGATTTCTTGATGGTTAAGGCTTGCATGTGCTTCCAGAGTCAAACAGCAGCTGTGAGACAAGGATTTATGCTTTTCTCAGAACTTTGGGATTTTAAAATGTTACATTTAATCATAAGCACAGAAAGAGAACAAATGTTAAAGACGTTACATATACAAGTTGGAGATTGATCTCTTTTCCATATGAGTTAGTTGTGGGAATAGAGGAATGAAGTTGTCTTTAATCTTAATATGAATAATTTTATAAGGATTATGATATCTTCCAAAACATGGTCATCAGGATATTTCTACTGCGGCACAGAATAATTTTAACCTTTTCTCATTTTCCCATATATTCCCATAATTTTATTTTTGAGTGCCTGGTTTCAAAAGAATCGCTATAATGTGGTATTTTGGATATTGTTATGTATTGAATTGTATTTAATTCAACTGGGAGCACGGTCAAACCTCAAAGATTTTTAAGCTCCATCGAATTTAAGTAGTTAAGCAGATATTGATCTGTTCACCCCCAAATCAGCTGGGTTTAATTTATTTTGTAATATGAAGCAAAATTGAAAAATCATTGAAATTATTACACAAACCTTGCTAGTTATAATTACAATTTGATGAGTATATTGTCCATTCTCCTTCAGGAGTATAATATGATCTTCGAAATAGCTTTTCTGTCACAGGAAGGTTTATAAATTGATTCAAATGTCAGTGTGTGAAATTATGTTGATAAAGCATTTCCTAACGCCAGTTGGCACCCAAATATTCCAGGAACAATGGAAAGTGAACAGAGCATCCTAAAATAATAAAAAAGGTAATGATAGCATTAACTGTATCCAGAGATCTGGTGGAATGGATAGGAGTTACTGCAAAATCTCAGTAACAATCCTTCTTGCAGAATTTTTTTCCTACTGATAGGGAGGACATTCCATCATTTTGTGCACACAGGTGCATGTACAGAATCAGTCACTCTCTGGAGGAAAAGTGCCTTCTGATTACCTCAATTTTTCTAAACTATAATGTAGCACCAGCTCCTGATGACAGGGTTTAATTATAATTTTTTAAAGGAAAACATTCCCTGAAATCCCTAACATAAAATGTTAAGGAAAAAACATTCAAACTGTAATTTTTGGGTTATTATGTATGTGTTCTGACATGGTACATTACTGAATTAGGCGGTATATTTTGGAGTTGCTATTAGAGACGTTTATGGGGAGAAGAAACTTCTTTTCTGATTAGGTACAGGTTCTTCTCTTGCCAGATCCTGTGGGTGAGGTCATAGATCTATATTTATGATGTAATATTCTGTTCCTATGGAAACAGTGAGTTAGCAGACGTAGCATTTTAGATTTATAAGAATTAAATTGGGGTATCAGAAGTAATGAGGCCAAATACTGTATAGTACTTTAAAAATAAAATCTTGCCAGTTTAGGAAGAATAGCACACTTAATATTTATGTTATAGCTATTCAAAAGATTTAGCTAATGTAAGGAATTCTAATATCCTTTTAAGTAGTTTTTACAAGTATATGTTTTTTGTACTGTGTAAATTTATTTTATTATTTATTATTCAAATTTTGTTACTGCCCATCTCCCCTAAAAGAGGGACTTTTAAATGGGCTTTGGATGCTTCTGAGAACAGTCCTCCCCACTCCTCCCACATAATAGACTTACTTCTGCATGTGCATGGTTTTCTACTTACAAACATGTTACATTCCAAGAGGCTGCTTGTAAGTCTGTTTTGTTCGTAAATCCAGCCAAGTATAAAAAATACGCGCATATACAGTACAGTTCTTACCTTATGGAGATGGTGTGTGCTCATCCTCCAGAGTTGATATGGCACATTTATCCACCTTCCTGAAGAAGTGGTTCAGCAAAGTGTGGGTGGTAGCCTTCCTCTTTTCCTCATAGATGATGCTGTAGTAGTGAGTTGCATCATGGACAGCTGCAGAGACCTTGGTGAAGTGCTCAACATTAGAGTCTTGCATCTCGAACCATGACAGCGCTTTCTCAATCAGCTGAACCCTTCTGCCATCAGCTTGCTCTGGAACGTCTGGTGGTTCAGTCATTTCTTCTCCCTCTTCCTCTTGTTTTTTCTGGCTTTCCAACTCGAAGGCTTCATTGGACAGTTCCTCATATGTAGAATACTAATAGCTCATCAAAGTATCTAATAGCTCATCAAAGTCCTCCTCCAGATTGAGCTGAAACTCCTTGCTGAGGGCAACCAAGTTTCTGACAATGCCCCATGACTCCTTTTCCACCACCTCAAACCCTCAAAAGTCATGAATGAACTGAAGGTACAGATGTTTCCACAAGCTGCATTGATGTTCTTGATAGCCTTGTAGATGTTATCAGATTTCCAAAACTGGCACAAGGTCATCTGGGAGTCCCCTTTGGTTGCCTGAACCGCCTGCCTAAATGTATGGTGAATGTAGTATTTCTTGAAGTTTGCTATCACCCACTGGTCCATAGGCAGAAGGAGGGAGGTGGTGATTAGAGGCAGATATGCAACCTTCATGTCTGGATGGAAATCGTCCAACTAAGGTGGGTGACTCGGGACATTATCCAAAATGAGCAGAATCTTGAAGGGGATGTTTTTCTTGTGACAATAGCTCTCCACTTCTGGGATGAAATGGTGGAAGAACCAGTCTTCAAAGATGATAAGGTGACCCAAGCTTTCTGGTTAGCCTTTCATACAACAGGAAGTGCGCCCTTTGCTATCTTCTTAAGAGCTTGTGGGTTCTTGGAATGGTAGATTAGCAGCCGTTTTAGGTTCACCGTCACCAGAAACGTTGCCACCTAGTAGGACAGCCTATCCTTTGCAACTTTGAAGCCTGGCATAGTTTCCTCCTTGCTGATGTATGTTCTGTCCAGCATTTTCTTCCAATAATGCCCCATTTCATCCACACTGAATATTTGCTGGGGCAAATAACCACCTTCCTTGATGATGTCTTGAGTGTTTCTGGGAACTCCTTGGCTGCAGTCTCATCCATGCTCACCACATTGCCACTCACTTTCATGTTATGAAGATTCTCACGAGCCTTAAAGCACTGGAACAACCCACGACTTGCAACAAATGCCACTTCATCAGCATATTCACCAGCCTTCTGTTGCAAGTCATGGAATAAGCTCTTAGCCTTCTCCTGGATCAGCATTAGGCTAAGCGGCACATGCCTCTGATGCTGATCTTCAATCCACATGCTGACCAGTCTCCATCTCTTCCATCACTTTTCCTCTCCTCATGCTTAATTTCATCGATTGCATAGGTACTGAACTTTTCACATATTCTTTGTTTTTAATGATCATACTGATCGTGGAACAATTCATGCCATAAATACGTGCCTAGGGTTGGCCATCTTCTCCCCCCATTCAATTTTCTTTAATATCTCCACTTTTGTTTCCATCGTGATGGATTGATGCTTCTTAGCACTACCCCCTTCCCCATTATCACTCTTCCGCTTCACTGCAAACATAGTGTAATTCACAGTCACTACAACACACACCACAAAACAGCATCACAACTCTGTCCAAAATGGCTCACACTCAGCCTCCCAATGCATGTACATATGCGGCGCCCTGTAAACTAACCCCTTCCTGCCTTCTCCCACCTTCTGGGACTGCCTTCTCGAGGTTGGAGTTGCGGACAGGTTTGTTCATATTGGTGAAAGTTCGTAACTTGGAAGTTCCTAAGTAGAGAACTGTCTGTACCCATCGTAAATAAAATATTTTAAGTTCTTCCTATGATAATTTTTTACTTATCTTCTTGATTTCTGTCTTGCTTTTTGATTCGGAAGAACCCCTAAGACAAGTTTTTCAAGATTCTTTTTACCCTTTTGATACATCACTTTCTTCTGAAATAGTATGTTCCTCCTCCTTTCGTTCCTGGATTGCTTGCATTTGGGCGGTCCATTGTTTTGCTGCTAGCTCCTGCTGCAAGTCACATTAGTGACTTGACTTCCTAAGGCTGTTGTACCTTTTTTCAGGCTTATGCAGAATGTGAGGGTCTGGTCTCTGAAGCACAGAGAGTTGTTGTGGTTGTACAAGATTCAAAGTGCTTCTTCTAAGTCTCCACGGTCCTAGTCCATATAAGGTCTGGGTAAGTTGTGCAGCTTTACCAGAACAAAGAGGCAGGAGGAAACAGACATGCATATTACTTACAGATATTAATTGGAGCTGCAGATAGATATTTTTGTAAGATTTCTTCCAAAATTCTTCTGTGTTTTTTTCTCTCCAGAGTTGCAGTTATTAGAGGAGCAGAGTTGGAATTTTCTCTGTATCATTTTCCTATAATCGAGACAGTACTTAAGTATTTATTATTTATTTATTTTCTATCCCGCCTTTATTATTTTTATAAATAACTCAAGGCGGGGAACATACCTAATACTCCTTCCTCCTCCTATTTTCCCCACAACAACCACCCTGTGAGGTGAGTTGGGCTGAGAGAGAGGGACTGGCCCAAGGTCACCCAGCCGGCTTTCGTGCCTAAGGCAGGACTGGAAGTCACAGCCTTCTGGTTTCTAGCGTGTTGTGTTTAGACTAGGTTTACATACTAGGGTAAGCTATATTGTGATTTGTTTGGCTTAACATGTTATATGAACCCAGCTGATTGTAAACATAGTTTATAACTTTTTGTAACTTATGTAGTCTTTCTCGGGGTTTTTTGTTTTCTTTATGAGATTGATTTGACTATTAGAAATTTTTTTCCCACTTAACTTGTTTTGCTATCTAAAAAAAAAAACATTATTTCAAACTGCCTGTGTAGTGCTATTCCACCCCTACCCCCCATGGCTCTGATTTTCCTTTTGAAAATGTGTCAAATGTAGCAATAAATCTTCATTCTCAAATAATCAGCCTTTTGGCCTCTTATGTTTGGATGCACAGCATTTAGTTGATCCATGTCAATGCTGCCAAAATTTCATGAAGCAGGCATGCTGTACTTTAACTTCTAACCTTAGAGCCTTACTCGGGGAATGGCTTACAAATAGTGATAGTAGCTAAGTTGGCACTGGCTTTAATACAATCAAACATTAAACAACTCTCAACTTCAATAGCCTTGACACCAGAAATGTCTGTTACAGATTCCTGAATCCAGAGAAGGGGGGAAACATGAGAAAGAGACTCAGAGTAACTCCACTTATATATTTAATTACGCTAAGTATAAGTTGAGCTAGATAATTACTTTGGCAGGCTTTCAAGATTCTGTTACAATACCCTACTAGCAATAAAGATATTTCCAATAATCCAAGTGGGACAGGATTTGCAATAGATTTCAACTAATATTCTCAAACCTTTATATCTGCCTCAGAAGGAGATATAATGGAGTAATCTATTGGATCTAAGTCTCCACTTAAAAAATCCTCTCTCCCTCTTCAGAGTATGGATACTGAATCCCCTGTGCTTTATCCAGACACAACTAGATCAGATTGCTTGTAGTATTCGATCTACTTTGTCCTGCACAGTGACCCAGACTGAACAAGTAGCAATTGCTCTCCATTCTGTTTCACCATCATAAACAGCATTTAGTAACTATTACATTATAACTGATCCTATAATCAGAATCATCTCTTCCAGAGACAGTGCCCCTCTATGACTCCAAATTACCACATGTGCCTAAACCCATTTTTTTAACAGTTAAGGAAATTTTGTGTTAAGTCCAGCAAGAGTCTCAGTTCTTTACTGTCAAAACCACATCTGCCTGTCAAATCTGACCAGTTGCAAGAAGGACTGTATCTAGTTCTTTTTCTTGGCTCTTCCCCTTCCATTTGTATGTTGGGTAAATCTGTAGGTTGAGTCATGGCAACTGGATTTCTTTCTTTTTGGTTGAAACGTTTTGCTGCTTGGACAAGCAGCGAAACGTTTCAACCAAAAAGAAATCCAGTTGCCATGACTCAACCTACAGACAATTCTACCTGGATGACTGAGAATCTAGGTGACCTGTCTCAATATGCAGGTAATTCTTGGTTAACAACCACTCTTTCAGCAACCGTTGGAAGTTATGTTGCACAATGAGTGGTACTTATGACTGGTCTTCAAAGTTTTGGCCATCCCAGCACCCCTGTGGTCACATGATCATAATCTGGGCACTTTTCAACTGTCCTGTACTTAATGACAGTTGCAGCATCTTGCATTGTGTGATCACCATTTGCGACCTTCCCTGTTGGCTTCCCGCAAGCAGAGCCAATGAGGAAGATGGCAGGGGAGGTCACAAATTGCTCTGGTAAGTCACTTGCACTCCTGCAGCTTTTTCCCCCAAGGAGCCCAGCTACAGCTCCCGCAGCTTCCCCCCACCTGCACCCCACATCCAGCAGCAGCCCCGCCTCGCCATGCTTGCATGGCGCCTTAATGGCTGTAATGGTATGTGAGAAAGACGAGAGATGTGGCAACGAGGTGCTGCCTAGGGAATAGTCAAATAAAAGACGGCATAGCCCACAGCTGCATAATGGGTGAAGAAAGAGGCTCAGAAAGGACCCTCCCTAACTGCTGAGACTGTAAAGGAGATGGCAGGAGATTTGTACTTTCAGACTTGCAAGATTCTGTTAATGTAGGATTAGAAGTAGAATTAGCTCATCTGGTCATTTTTCTTGTCCACCTAGGAAGGCTGACATCAATCTTGCAATAAAACTAACATAAACTAATGGAGGGAGGGAGGGAGGGAGGAAGGAGCTTCTGATTTCCTTTGCAGGAAATATAAGTACAATTACAAAATTAACTCTTAATCTATGATTACAAAAACTAACTTTTTTGTTATCAATTTTTTTTTCTAATCATCAAAACCACAAGTCATAAGTGCATTTTTCAAAAGTGAAATGATTTTATCTTTAACATCCATTCTTCTACTACTGAACTAAAGGGATTGGATTGTAGCAATAAATCTAAGGGAAATGGACTTTTACATAAAGATCTGTTTGGTCGACTGATAGTAACATCACTTCATTAATGGAACTAACCAGTTTTATTTCAAGTTGCTGCTCTTTGTCAACTGCACTTTGAATATTTGTGAAGTATATGCCAGTAGTGGTGCCCTACTTCTGGCTTTTTAAAAAATAAATACTAATAAATTGCAAGTTACAGCAGTTTGCACTATGATTGAAATTCTGTTAGATGATTATGTTGCCAATCCTTGTATCACACATAGTTTCTTCTGAGACTGTAATAGTGAAATGAAATATTGATTACATATGAATATAACAATAAAAAGTAGTACTACTTTATAAAAAGTAGTACAGGCAAACTTCAGGTTGGAATTCCACTTCTCTCCCTCTTTAGTATAGCTGTGAAGATGCAATCAGAAAGCTTTACTTCTAGTTTTCAGTAAACACACTTTGGCATTATGCCTGAACTCTGCACTATGGTTAATCTTGATATGGTTTATTGAAACACATTGATTTCACAACCCTAGGTTGGATTTGTTTTCTTTCAGGAAAACATAATGAAGATTTTTTGGGGGTGGGCGAGTGGGGAATGGACAAAAAGACAAACTGCCATTAGTCAACTGAGCATGTAATGAAAATTTCCATTTTTTAAAATTTAGGCTATGCTGGGGAAAGGAGGCTTTCAGAATCTGGCTATAATGATAAAGTATAGCCCAGATACAACCATTTTGACAACTCTTTTTACCTCTTCAGGAAGACTGGGTAAAATATAAATATAAATATATAGAAGAGCAACCTTTGAAAGGAGGTTGGGGAAATTGCTATCAAATTTCCAGGCCTCTTTTTGCTTGCTGCTAATTGTTAGTAAATAAGGGTGCTACTGCAGTTTAGTATATGTTTATACAAACAGTGGTATCTCAGCAGTTGTCTTAAGAATTGTGTGAGCTATAATTTGGTTTCCAGCTGTTACAGTATGATAGATACCTGATTATTTCCATAGAGAAAACAAGGAAATGCTCAGGCTTAACTGTTGGGACTATGAAAATGTTATATGCCTTTAACTCCAAATATCTGCAAGTAGATGACAGGAAGGAAAGATAAAACTGACTTTTTCTCTGGTTCTGTGCACCTCTAAAAGCAGCAAATATTTTAATACACAAATATGTGATTTGCTTAAATACTTAATATTTATTTATTTATTTGTCAAATTATATGGCTGCCCATTTCACAAAAAGTGAGCAGCGTACAACAATTAAGTAAAACAATAAATATATAAAAACAGTCATTGTTAAAAATACAAAACAGTCATTATTAAAATGTTAAAATATTAAAGAATACTTTAAAATTGTAAAATTAATGCAAAGCTAATGTCCTGTTAATATTTGAACTAATGTTTATAGAGTCAAATGCAGCATATTTGTTCTCAAGAAGAAATTAGCTGACCTTTAATACATAAAATGCTAATCTTTGATGATTTAGAAGATTAGACATTTCCCAAAGAAATTCAGGTTTCTTAAAAATCTTAAAAGTTAATTCAGGAAACAATCTGAATTAACTTACTTCTCATGTCTAAAATTTATACAATGGAGGCTCAGTCAATAATTATCATTTTTAGCTATTATTAGTAAAACATAACAAGAGGCAATTGCCCTCTTCGAAAGGGTTAGCTTAGCAGAAATGTGGATGCATTTGGAGTGAAACATCTTTATCAAGTTAATGCAAGACACAGTCATGCCCTACTTGAATTACTCATTTATAATAGCTGAGCAGCAGCCTGCATGTGGACTTTGAAATCCTGGGAAAATAGGATGTATGCCTGCATTTTGAAAGTCTTTGCTTAAAACAGCTGGAAAATGTTCCAGTGAGTAGTCAACTATTAGCTGTTGCCTGCAGTTTTCATCATCAGGAAGATGTGCTCAGATTAATTACTTACTAGATTCATTATTCCATTGTCCTTTCTTTGTGACTATTGAAAAATATAAGTGACTCCTTCACTAACTTGAACCTAATTATAGTTGAGTTTGACAGACGTCACTTTTGACAAGCATATCCAGAATAATATCCAGAACACACAACATTTTGACAGAAAACTAAATATGAATAAAACAATGAGCTTTTTGGAGTATTTGGCAAATAAATTTATTTTAATCAAAACAATATAATTAATATACACATATTCTTTAACTAGAACAATTTCGTTTGATATCAAGAGATACCTCTAACATAATTTGTACTAATGTAGAATGAGAACCAGAAAAAATAATCCTAAAAAGTTGTCCAAATAGTGGGTGGCTTTTGTTTTAGAATCTTTCTCCACTTATTTTTGTATCTCTAGAGGGATAATATTATAACATTTAATTGGATTGCTCTTATGGTAAAAACAACAAACAAAATAAATATATGAGTTAACATTTCAGAATTATGACGTTTTGTGATTATGTTTGGTCTAATGACATTTATTATTATTTCCATTTCCAATTTGCATTTTGTGTGATTTAGTTTTTCACAGTGCACACACGGGTTGCAAACAACACTGTTTTATCTAAGGACAGTGCTGCTGTTCATATGCTTTATGCATATATTCAGGAGGTGGGTATCATTTCAGGTGGAAGGAATATATATATGCTCAACATTAATAAAATCCCAGATTAAAATTTTCAAATCACTTAAGCAATTTCATGTAACTGGAAAAGGCCCAATTCTGGAACCCTACAGATGAGTTCTATGTTGTGCTAAAACTGCCTTTGATATTAGTGAAACTGTTACAAAGGTCCCAGGACAAATTCAGCTCACCTTCTCCAGGCTAAGGAGAACAAGAGTATTGTTTCATCAAAAGTTTTCCAGGCGCAAAGATGAAAACATTCAGATTTTGCTTGTGGATGCGATCTAAGAAATACAATGCAATGGGGAAAAGATAGGGGGAGGGAACGGGGAGAAACAGATTCAGGCACTCATTTATTGTAAAGATGTGCAATACATAATAAAAATTATTTAATATAAATAATGCAGAATATTTACAGGGAGGACTTGGGAGGAGCAATGAAGAAAAATGGTCACTTCTTTGACTGTATTTGTTACTATTGCTGTTCCTTTGTCTGCTTGTTCAGTGTTTCTGATGAAGAACATGCCTTTACTGCAGTTATAGATGCTGAGGTTTATTTAGTGTAGCCTGGCATATGGATAGATAAATCAGTCTATAAAACAAACAAACAATAGGGATAAAATTCTGGAGCATGGAGAATGAAATATTTGTTTGTTTATTTTGCCAGAAGCTTAATCCCATTGTCTCTGAATTCTACTTAAGTATTTCTTCAAGCAGCATATATAAAAACTTGGCCTTATACAATGTGCTATATTATTTCTAGGAGGTTGCTAACAACTAATCCTAAGTAGAGTCAAAATAATGACCCCACGTAAGATAAAGTTTTAATCTCTGTTGCCTGGATTATCCATATTCTAAAAGTGAACCTGATTCTGACGTGTTTACTAATTAATCTTGCTGGCTTAGCCCAAGGAAAGCAACCAGCTCCAAATCTTTATGTGGTACAGCAAAGAAGAGGATTCAAACTTTGGTAAAGTTTTAGTGTTTTCATTGGCAACATTACTTTAAAGAAGAACTATATATATATATATATTTTAACTAAATATCATTTTATCTCTTCCAAATTTTACCTCCGGTGTTAAAGTATATAAACAACAACAGGAAATAACCTTAAAATGTGAATTGGATATGTAAAAATGTTGAAGCAATGATTATACAGTGATTGTACTGGATGATATAGCAAGAATCACATTCAAACTCGATGCTTAATTTACTTTTACTCCTGCCATTCTACATTTATTTATATGCACCTAGATCTTATAAGATATGCTTAACATTTTGTTTGGCTCAAGACCAACATTTAAAAATAATCTATGAAAAACAAAAAAATTGTTAAGAGTTGAAGTAAATATTATTTTTGTCCTATGGGTTTTGCATATTTTATTATTATTATTTTTTGCTCAAAGATGCAATTCTGTCCAGATTATCTATAGCTCTTGTTATATTGTTATGCTTTGGATCAAAAAGAAAGATAAAACAGCTTGAGTTAACAAGCACAGAATGATTTAGAGTTTGTATGTATGATAGAAGGGAGCCGAAGTTAGACTTATAGTGAATAATTCTGAGTAGTTTTCTGTGCCATTAGCGGAACAAATTAAACTTTCACTGGTTGACTGCATATACCTAAACATTGTAGTGTGGGAGGATTATCAGCCAGTTAGCTCTTTTGGTTTATTGGCAGCAGAGCAGATTTAGACCAAATTTTCCCATGGCAGAGGTACAGTTCTCAAAATTCCAGAAGTTGAACTAAGAAATTTATGAACTGGTATAAAGCAAATTACTGAGCAGCCATCAAAGTAAGCATGTTATTAATTGAAAATGTATTGACTTCATCTTCAATGCCAGTTCTTTTTGTTTTTTTCTTTTGTTTTTTTTTTAAAGATTAACTTACAGCATTGGCTTTGAAATCTGTGTGAGGTCTGTAGCATAAAATCTTCAGTTAAGCTGTAATTAATTATCCTAATTAAACAAATATTAGTAACAGCATTCTTACTCTGGAAAAGCAGTAGTCATGAGATCAGTACAAATACCTAATCGAAAGTGTGAATCTGGATCTGGTTAGAATTAAATACAACATGGGTTATCTTTGATCTTCTGAGAAACTTGGGACTCACTAGTCTGAGTGTCTTGCTGACAGCACTTAAATGCCTGAAACTGCGTGATGCATAGCCTTCTGGGTACTTACAGTTAACAACACATAATTTATATTGCTCTACAGACAATATATATTGGCAGATTATAGATGAATCTATGGCAGCAAAAATATGAAGTGTAGTTTTCCAGCTCAGAGGCTGACATGAATTCATCATGACATAAACTTAAGAAAATTCTACTGCATCAACAGTACTGAGCTCCAAGCTGAGACGTTTACTGGGTCACCTCCATGTGCCTGAAGGGTGCTCTGTGATGCTGGCTCAGCTGATCTGGCTTGCTGACAATTATTTCTTTCAGAGAATGGGAGAAGGCATAGGAGAATCAGCTGTCTTCAGCTTGGTGCTAACCCAAAGATTTGTTGATGAAGTAGCAGGAACATTAGGGGAGATGCAATGTAAAGCTGGAATTTTTGATATTGAGGGAAACTAAAACTGAGTGTAGTTGATGCATATCTTGTACTTCAATAAAGCAGATTTTAATATATCAGAGCAATGATAAGTAGCATTCCATAGCAGGAGAAGGTAATAGAAAAAGAAAACTTGCATAGATAGGCATTCCTAAAAAAGCAATATGATAAGCACAGTTGCAAGTATTGCAAGGAGAATAGATCCAATGTAGCTTCACTAAAAGCTTAGAGAAGATCTGAAAAAAATAATTTAAAATGACACATATAGAAGATGGAAAGGGAAACAGATCAAGGAAGAACACACAGAAACAGCTTATATAGATGGTATAAAAAAGTTAAAGCTCAGACTCAGTTGAGATTGGTAAAGGATGTTGAAGATGCTACATTGAGATAAAAGTGCATCTTCAGTTGTATTCCAAACAAAAGGAAGCAAAATTGATCATTATACCAGGTGGTCCATGAATATTACAAAATGTTAACAATAATAAAGAAGAATTTTTATTTTGGCTTAGTTTTTTCCAACAAAAATTTTGTGTTCCAAAAAATAACCAGGAAGAATATAGAGCAGAATTGAAGCTTGAGTTTGTTAGAAATATGATCAGGGAATACCTCTTTCCTTTGAATGAATCTAAATCTCCAGGGCCTAGGATACTGAAGGAAACCCTGTTCAGGATGTGGAATAGTAGATTTTTTTTAGTTATAGGAAGGCAGATCCTGGTTGAATGTCAAGAAACTGCCAGTTTCTTCCTGTGTAAAATCAGAATTTTATGTTTCTACTTCATGCAGAGAAACAAGAACTGTTCTCATATTTATATCAATATCTGTGCGTAGTTTGGTTTTTTGTGCGTCACTTTGAAAACCCTTTAAAACCAGTGCGCCAAGATATAATTAATCAAATAATCTAAAGCCCTATGGTTCACTTGAACTTTCTTTGGTTTTGCTTATAAAAGCTTGTTTCATGGGAAAATGAAATCCTTACTGAAGGTTTTTCCTTTCTCTGAGGCTGAAGACTAAATTATACAAGTTACTTCTACTACTTCATAAAGTAGCCCAGGCTGTATCCTCTGGTTGTGTCTTTAATTAAACAAAATACCAAGCAATTTTACATTAATTTGTTCTGCTTTTTCAACCTGTGTGTTCATGTACTTTTTCAAGTAATCCACATTTTCTAATGCTCCTTTTTTAATTTCAGGTTGCTAATTTATTGAAAATCTTTGTAAGAAGTTTCTTGACAGGCAGTGTAGTACATGGTTTTCTTAACTTATATGGTTTGGCCTCATAAAACCAGCCAAGGAAGTTTTGCTTAGATTGTGAATAGAATGAAGTACTGAATTGGGGTTGGGTGAAGAGACAAAAGGTCATAGAGGAGGAAGGGGAGGAGGAGCATGTATATACAGACGCTATAGTGAAGCAGTGGGAAGCTGGTCATGTTCTTTAACTGTTGCCCAAGCTCTGAAACATCATAGGCCTGTGGACATTGAAAATTGTTAAATCGAACTGTATTGGCTTGGTGGTGGGTGGTTTTTTTCTTTTTTGGTGAAAGTAAGCAACAATCAGTGAGATAAGCTGCTTTAACAATATCTCGTTGATTTTGTGGACTAATGAAAAATGGTATTTTAATTAAACCTTTGACTCTTTTGTATGTAACAATATATAAGCATTTTTGTTACTGTCTATATATTTTTACTTGAATTATAACTTCAAAGGAGAGTCTTGGTGCCCCATTTATGAGTGATATTTTTCTTTCCTTAAAATCTCTTAAAGTTGAAAAGTATAGCCATGATCATTTATATGTAGTGACACAACTGGAGATTAAAATTTCTTAGAAACTTAAACGTATTAGAATTATATCCAGAAACCAAAGTAAATTTGTATCTTGCAAGGAGACTAAACTTCCCTTAGATTAACAGGCAGTGACTTGTGCTTGTTAGGGTTTTCTTGGTATAAAACTTCAAAGAACCTCTGCTTAGAAATAGTTAAAAAAAAAGAAGGAAAATAAAATCCTGTATTACCTTACTTGGAAATGAATTTAATTTAACTTAATGGAACTTTTGAGAAAAAGTACATAGACATTGTACTGTAAATAGATTGCAACTACAGTTGTAATTGAAATTATTCAACCCCCATTGCAAATCAGGTTGATTGTCAACATGTACAGACTTTCAGCTGTTTGTAATGAACAAATCAAACAAAAGGAATTGAAATAGCTCAACACAACAAATGCTTCAAGTGGTGTCCCCAAAGTCAACTGAAAATCCAACTTATAATGACTTCTCCAGTCTCAAGATTATTCAACCCCTTCGTGGCAAGTATGTCCAGTACTTAGCAGAGCACCCTTTTGCTGTTATGACCTGCTGCAAATGAGATGCACAGCCAGACACCAGCTTCTGGCAGTGTTCCTGAGGAATCTTAGCCCATTCCTCATGAGCAATGGCCTCCAGCTCAGTAATATTCTTGGGTCTGTGTGCTGCAACCACCTTCAAATCCCACCAGAGATTTTCTATGGGGTTCAAGTCAGGTGACTGTGATGGCCACTGCAGAATCTTCCAGGACTTCTTCTGCATCCAAGCCTTAGTGGAATTTGAGGTATGCTTGGGATCATTGTCCTGTTAGAAGGTCCAATGACTCCCAAGCTTCAGCTTCCTTACAGACGGCATGACGTTTTCTCCTAGGATTTCCTGATACTTCAATGAATCCATCTTGCCATCCACACGCTGCAGGTTTCCAGTGCCAGAGGATGCAAAGCAGCCCCAGAGCATCACCGAGCCACCACAATACTTAACTATAGGCAGAGTGTACTTTTCAGCGTATGCTTCATCTTTTTCCTCCAGACATACTGCTGATCCATCAGTCTGAAAAGTTCCAGTTTTGTTTTATCGCTTCACAGAACAGAATCCCAAAACTTCTGTGGCTGATTTATATGATTTTGAGCATATTGGAGCCAACTTTTCTTGTGTTTTGGGTCAGTAGTAGTGTACGTCTTGGCGTTCTAGCATGAACACCTTCTGTGTTTAGTACATGGCTTACTGTGCTCGCTGAAATCTCAGTGCCTGTTGCCACCAAGTCTTGCTGCAGGTCTTTTGCAGTCACTCGAGGGTTTCTCCCAACCTGCCTTCTCAGAAATCTGGCTGCAGCCATTGACAGCTTCCTTTTTCTGCCATGTCCAGGTAGTGTAACCGCTGTTCCTTTAACTTTGAACTTGCAAAATATGCTTCCAGTGGTGTCTCTAGGAACATTCAGTGCCTTTGCTATCTTTTTGTATCCTGTTCCTTCTTTGTGAAGGGCGATGATCTCTTCTCTTGCGTTTTTGGACTGTTTTTTTGACTTAGCCATACTGTATTTCTAACATGCAGTCAGATTGACACTCAACTAACCCCTAGCCAGTTCAGATATTTCATGTGTTCCAGCTCAAGCACAGCTGGTGCAACTAATGAAACCCTTGATTAGTTGCATCAGGTGTGCTTGAGACAACACCTGTTTTGCATACTGTATGTGTGCTGTTGTGTCATGAGCAATGATGGTGAGCAGGAGGGGGCCCCTATCCAGGGGGGAAAATGCATGCGTAGTAGAGAGAATTTGAGCTGTCATTCAAAGAGACACAGAGCAGACCCGCCTTGACTTTTGGGGTTTATCTGTATGGGTTTTCTCACGCTTCTTCAGTTTGGTAGGATTTTCTGTCTGCTGTAGCAGTAATAAAACACTAGAGACTTATTCCTCGTCTCGGCGTGGTTCCTGCTTGTCAGGACAGTTGTGACAGATTCTATTCAGGGGGTTGAATAATTCTGAGGCTGGAGAAGTCATTATAAGTTGCATTTTCAGTTGACTTTGGGGACACCACTTGAAGCATTTGTTGTGTTGAGCTATTTCAATTGCTTTTGTTTGATTTGTTCATTGTAAACAGCTGAAAGTCTGTAAATTTTGACGATCAACCTATTTTGCAATGGGGGTTGAATAATTTCGATTACAACTGCATATATAAATGCAGAGGCCAATTTTAACTTCTGAACAAATTATTTCATAATTGGATTTGTAATTGTCAAATGTCTCAAGGTTCTGTACAGGAAAAGTGCCTCTTAGTAGTCCTCATTTAGTAACCACAACTGGGACTGGCAACTCCATCACTAAGCACCATGGTTGCTAAGTGGAAAATCACGTGACTGTGACAGCCTCACCTTCTCTTCTGTCATTAAACAAAATGTCATGTGACCGTGGCTTACGATTTTACTTCCACATTCTCTATTAAGTCTGCTTGTCACAAGCCAGTTGCAAAGTGCCTGAATGGCAATTACAGACCGTGGGACTCTGTGGTGGTTGTAAATGCAAGGATTGGTCACAAAGCTATTTTTTAAAAAACTGTCATAACTTTGAACAGTTGCTAAACGAGGTGGTTGGTAAGTGAGGTTCACCTGTTTTTAAAAGGGATGGATAGAGCAGCAGGTATGGCCCCACTTTCCTTCTAACATAGCTAGAAATGTGTAAGCCATAGCAGTTGAAAAGGGCAGTGGAAATTTGCGGAAAAGAAGAAAAAGTTACTCCCAGTGACTGTTATCAATAAATGCAAAAACTAAATAATCAGTTCAGTTCAAGAGTTTTTTTGAAAACTCTTTCATACTTAAGAATACATACAAATTTATGCATTGAGTTTTCTCTCCTTGAAAATGACAGTTAGTGGAAAGACATTTGGAACAAAAGAATGATGACGTATAGGTACATATATGTACACTGACTTTCTGTAACATATATAAATGAAAACAGAAGTGTAAATAAAAGTTTGCAAAAGTTGTTTCTAATTGCTTTGAAGTGGAAATGTTCAAGTTATTTTTATTGGCTGTTTTGATCTGAGTACGTTGGATCAGGATTGCAGTTGAGATAATTGTCAGCTTTCTCTTCCTATGACTATGCCAGCTATTTAGCTGCAACTGCTAAGGTCCTGCTCCACTAGGCAGAGAAAATCCATCTGCCATAGAGGAAACTCCTTATTAGTTCCAAATTATGAAGAAAACTGATCTCTTTTCAGTCTTTAAGCTACTTCCATCTGCAGTGAGCTCTACGGTTCCTTCTGTAGTCAGCTGGTGTGATAGCCATCAGCTTAATCACCAGATATGCTCCATAGCTTTAACCTTCTTCAGCTCTGTATATGTCCTCTAAGCTAACAACCTGACACAGAAAGGCCTTTTCTTTCTCTGTCCTGGAAATCCACATCAGCTTTGGCCAAGTGAGGTGGTGATTTCATCACAGTGTGCGCTTCTGTGAGTCAGAGCAAAAAATCGTTCCCATCTTTTTCTTGTGAAGAAGCCAAGCTTTTTGGACCAACTTGTTTTACCAATTTGTGCGGATGCATTCTAGTTCTATACTTCTTCCCTTGAGAATGAAGGAACTTGAACTCTCTGGGCTCAGATTAATTTGATCATTGGATCTTTTTATCCCGAGAAGTGCCATCATGTTTCTGTTAATGTAGCTTTAGCATGTTTCAAGATTATGTTTTCCCTCCTTGATACCCGTATTATGATTGTGAGACCATTTCAGGTACAATCAGCTGCAAAACACAATTGTTACTTATATTTATCATAGGAGATAAAACCAAACCGTCCAGGGTGAGAGCAAGTTAGAATTGTGAAAAAAAAGAACGTGTATTTTAACAATCTAAACAGATTTTTGAGTGCTGCTTTTTGATACAAAGTTTTGTGAGTCTTTTACTTGATCTTATTAGGGCTCATAACGGTAGATTACAAACAGGTTTGCGTTGCATGCTTCCTTCTCTCTCCTTCACTGTTTTTCAACCTGTGATTCATCATGATTGCAGTCTGCATATCCTTATCCATGCAAAGAAAAGAAATAACCTTTGGGAGGTGAAAGATAATATAGTCCCAAACAGAAACCTCTGTTGACACATTTCTCTCCTATTCTCAATGGAGGCAAGGTGGCCTCTTCCTCTTGCTACTGCACTCTTGAAATTAGTTTGTCTACCAAAAAGGATTCTTCATTCAGCTGTAAACACAGGAATTGTGACATCTTGGGAACAGTTTTGGGAAAAAGAACTGTGCAGATTGCCATGATTCCTTTAAAGGTACACTTTTGGATAATAAAGCACATTTCTCCTCACCAAATAAATATAGTGGGGGGAAATCTAATTAAATAAATAATAGGTGCCAACAGATTAGTTGGCTAAAATACGTGTTTTCTAGAAAATCACTGAAGATCCATGGTAAAATCTGGAAACCAGATCTAGAACAACTTGTGTTCCTTACAGTGACTAGTTTTCCCTACCGTGACTAATTTTAAAATAGCAATAGGTTTTATTGTAGACCTTAGTTACTTCATGTAGTTTATCAAGGATAAAGGGGAAATGGTCCTATATTTCTTGGAAATGTATGTGCAGAATTAGAAACACAAAAGAAATAATCAGTGAAAAATACTTTGAACGCTTCATTCTGCCATTGCGGGATTGTCTCTGTCGCACCTGTTAAAGAGCATCTGGTCAGCCTGATTTGGAGCATTTGAAACACTGATTGTATTGTTTTAATTGGGAGCTATATTCTCTACATTGGTTTTGATATATTGGGACTCACTAGGATTTTCAAAATAATATTTAGATAAGACATGGACATGTGAGATTGTAGTTTGCCATGACCAATTTTGGTTGACATTGAATGTGTATTTTAGATAGAAAAAAAATAATGAAGATTTTTTAAAAATTGCTTTAATATTCTTGTTGGTTTTAGTTGCTCAGTAGACCAGTTTTAGAAATTGTGAGTTGCCTAATGAGAAATGTGAGGGGGAAAGCAGGAACATACTACATCAGGATATCGAGATTGACAGAAAAACTCAGTCTTAGAAATTGAGATGTAAAACTGTCAATATATTAGCAGAGAGGAAAATCCAACCTATTCCAGAAACATAACTGGACACTGGGTGGTCTTAGGTATGACTCTTCAGTTGCATTTTAAAAGAAGGCTGTTCAGAAGGCCATAACCTGAATGTTTTACATTTGTTTCTTTCTGACTAATAATTGTATATGTTTTATTCATTTAAAAGATTCAGGAAAGTTCTTTGTACAAATAATTAATGGGACAATTGTATAGTATACTATTTTTCTTAAACTGTACTGCCCCCATATGGACACAATGGGGAATATCCCATAATCTGCTTATTTTGCACAGGATGAAGACTTTTTAGATTTCAAGTGCTGGAATTTATATTTCCAAATATGGGAGTCACAAATGTTTGTTTCCTATTTCCAAAAAGATTTGGGAGAAGCTCTGTTACAATTGAAGATTACTCTATACCTGATAGGGGCATCCACCTTTCCCCCCCAATACATTTGCCTGAAAACTTCTCAAAAGGCAAAGTTTTGCAACAATTTTTAAAGTTAAAGAATTTTATAAGTCTTGCCTGGATTTTGAACAGCAAAGTAAAGACTCTTGCTGTATAGCAGCTCTCCCCAGACACCCTCCTGACATCTTGGATTACAACTCCTGTTATCCTCCATCAGTGGTACCTGGAGAAAGAAACATAGTCCAATATATTTTGAGACTACAAGGTTAGAGAATGATATCATGTAGCTGCAGAACCAAGACATATTGAATCAAATAAGAGTTAAACAAAGTTGAGTCTTCACAGAATTATTTTGGGCAATTTTGGCTTTTTAAAAACATGCTTTTTTTCTTCAGGGTGTGTATGTGTGTGTTTAAAAAGAAAGCCAATCAATTTTAGTCTGGTAAGCCCCTGAAAATTGCTTCCTTTATCCCCTTAAATGTTCTGGTCATCTTTCTTTTCTGAGAAGTTTAGTGAACCCTGGATCAAGATGTATTTTCATAAACAGGTTTAAAAATAATCTTTATGTAGCTTTGTCATCCAGCAGATTCAGTTTTATTTTTCTGATATGTGAAACTAATTTAAATATGGCTTTTTAAACTTTTGCAATTGTAAAATCCAACCATACTTATATTCAGGAATATTTGAAGCTGCATCTATAGAAGAAAAGTGCTGACGGCTGTCGTAATCATCTGAACAAGAAACGTCACTGAACAGTTTCCGGTGTTTCTTGGAATTCACTGGACTGTAGTATAATTCACTGATTTGTAGGCTTAAATTGGATGGGTTTTAAATATAATGTACATTGTAGGAAATAAAAATATTAATGACATTAAATATATTGCTGCATTTTAAAAAAAAAAGGGAATGGGGAAGAACAGCTCTTGCTTCTTTTTAATCAGAAGAGCTATATGCCAAGTCAAGGGTGTTTTATTTATTCCAAGTAGTTAATTCACTGAATTTTCTTATTGTCCCACAGGGTTTTGTATGGAAAGGATGTTCACAAGTATAAGTGCAGAGTTATACACACTGTGCCTTCTCAGCTCCAGTTTGTTTCATATGGATGACAATAGTTTGATGTTTTCAGCCTCCTAAATGTCTTCTCAGAGGGAAAAAGCACAAATGTATTTCAAAGACTGCTGATTTGTAACTTCTCTCTGTAGTCAGTCATAAACATAGAATAGCACTATGGCCTTAACAAAATAAAACTGCGTATGTATTCAGTCTTTCCCTCCTGACCAAAATCTCCCTTCTCAACTGTGCAGGCAATATATCAGACCTATAATCTTTAACATCTACTTTCCTTAACTTGAAGAAGAATTTGTATGTGACTTCTGCATTTACGATCTTCAATGGTGATGGATTTTTGCTGTACAAAATTTGTTCCATTGTTTAGACATCTGCTTATCCTCCAGTTTTTATATAAAAGGCACTGACGTGTATATACATAGTAGGGCTGTCCAGCACTTTGGATTCAAAGGTGAAATAGTGCTTTGGAGTGTGCAGGGCCACAAACGTGGCAACTCCACAAAGCAGCTGCTCCTTTTCCTGGCATCAGCCAGCTGCTCCATGATCCTAGGAAAAAATGCATGTGGTTTAAGGAGTTACATATAAGGGCTATGCATGCTACCTTGCATGCTTAAGAGCACTTTTTTTGCCTTTGCATCCAAAGCAACATGCAGTCCTAATGCCTGTATGAATCTCAGAACATGTACATCACTTTGAATCCCTATTTCTGATGAGAAGTGGTTTATGTCAGTTAACTGACATGTCTACTAGATTTGATATGGGGAATGGATTTGTTACTATACAAGTGCTTTGTAAGCTGGAGAGTTTTTGCCTTCCTTTCCAGGGTATATGTTGAGTGGGTTAGGGTTACCTTCCTTAGTTCTGTCAATTTAATTACACAATCCATCTTGAGATAATATTCTGGGTTTGCTTCAGTCAGCTTTCTATAACCTACTGTCTTCCAGATGTGTTGAGAATGAAACTACCAGAATTCATACCTGCCATGGCTAAAGAACAACCCAACTGATTTAGATTTATCTGTTGAGGGAGCAGAGGTGGGAAGTGGAGCTTCTAATAATTTTGCTAGCTATTCTTTTATATTTCCAATAATAGAAATCCAAGAGAGAGAACATTTGCATTAATTTTTAAGATGTTAACAATTTTGATTCAGCCCAGACTCATTGTAATAACTTCAATTTCCATAACCCTTCCATAAATTGTACGTGTGGGAAAGATAATTAGGCTCCCAAAATATAAAATAGATTTGAATACTGCTTTATCATTCCTGTGTTGAGGTAAGTTCAGCAGATTACAGGTTAACAGAGTAACATGAAGACAGACATCCATATAAAACTCAGAGTAGGCTTTTTAAGCATGAGTCTTCAAAGGCCAGCAGATAATATTTTCACTATATCGATAAGAACATAACTATTAGAGCTTTGCAGATTGTCATAGGGGTCCCTTGCTTTGTTGGAGATCCAAGTGAAGCATTCCTTCAGAGTAATTTCAGGAGGTGAATTGGAGTACATGGAATTATTCTGACATTAACAACTACTCTTCAGACATTGCTTTGGTATGAGGACCTTACAGGTGTTATAATGACTCTCCTGGATTTCTGCCTGCAGATTGCTTTCGTATACCTCAAATAACAATTGAATAAGAATGCTGGTGGTTGGGGAGGCATTTTGTTCTGCTATTTTTCATCAGCTCCCAGCATTCTGATTCATTTATTTTGGGGGGCATGAAAAAGCAGTGCCATCTTGGACTTCCAGTGGGGACATGGCAGACTGAACAGCTGTGCCTGTGGGCTTAGCAGGCAGAGCTGATGGTGGCACTTCTTTCGGGCTCAGGCAGGTTTTCCTGAAGCCCAAAAGTGTTCTCTGGATAAAGGAAAAACACCTGGAATCACCCCATCTGCCCTCCGGACAGCTGCTTGCAGCCAGAAGATCGCAAACAACATTTCGCGTTCAACTGGTAAGAGCTAGCAGGGAGGTGGGGACGTCACTATTTCCAAGCCATGCTGCAGCCTTAAAGGGACATTAAGACTGGCCACCCCATTTCTAAATCACCAATTTGTATATATCTTTTTAAGTATATGTATGTACCCCAAGAGAGGCTTTCTACAGTGAAGAGAAGCTGGTTCTCTTGGTGCTTATCGTTATTTTGGGGATTACTTTTTAAACATCCTTTTTTAAGTTTTGGACTTCATTCTCCTTCCAAATATTAAGGAGGATTGGGAGTAAACAATTGTCTTCCTGTTACTATTTTTGTACTAAATTTGAAGATACTAGCATTCTCCTACATGTTCAATTGGCTGATTTGAACTTTCAGCTTTCTGCTTCTGCTTCTACTTTCCCTTGGGAACTGTTTGCTTATCTCACTCTCACTTTGTGTAAACACATTTTGGAACTTTTCCATATCTTTGGCTTTCGCTGGTTAAGCTCCTAAGGGGCACCATAATCTACTGTTTGAGACATGGAGGAGTTTAAGCAGATTTTTTCTGACTTCCAACAAGATTTTAAACATTATTTCTGCCTCCTATCAAGCTTTTATGCAAGACATTCAGGTCATCATGGAAAATATGAGGTCCGAAATGTGTCATCTGGTTGAGGATGTAGTGGATGAAACTGAGGAATTTAACAGTGATAGAAATGTTTCTTCTAAGAGTGAGATTGGGATTTCTATTGAGATGCCAGATGAAGATTGAATAGTGGAGTTGGAGAAATTTAAGAGAGAGGGATCTTCAAGTAACAAGTGAAATCGATTTTCTGGTGGAATGCCATGAAAAAGAAGAGGTCATTATGTATGGGAGGTTTTCTGAAGGGAGGTTGGAATTTTTGAGGGGGCAGTTCGGCTGTTTGGTTTTCCTAAGAAAACTCTGTGCACATTGTGGGGATATGAAATTGCTCTGGTTTATTTTGAAGTGGGATAAGGGTTAAAGAATGTTTATCTGAATTGCTTTTAGGGTTTGGCTGATGTTATTTGTCTTTAAGGATTTGGATTAAGATTATTAGGGTAAAAATGCTTTGGTTATAGGTTTATTAAGATTAAGAATATTAAAATTGTACTATACTATAAAGTATAACAGCAGACAATTTATGTGCTTTTTAGTTTCATTTTTTTTATAGTAGACAAATGTATAGAACAGTAGTAGGAAGGCAATAATTAAATGTTATCTTTTGGGAGTGAAGTTGTTTAGGAAGTTCATATGTTTTTTTTTCCTTCTTTATTTCAATATAAGGGGAGGGAGTAACTGTACTTAATTATTTTTATAATGTGCCAAAGTGGAATGATTTATAGAAATAATGTGGTTTTGGTCTAATATAGAGTAAGACATTGATTATGGGAAAAATTTTGTATATCCTTACTGTTAAAAGTCGGAAATCACATCTTTCTGTAACTTTGGGAAAAAAAAATCTCTTGTTTTTTCACATCTTTTTAGTTTTTCTTCTTTTTTCTTCTTTTTTCATTTTTTTTGTAGCTTTTATCTTTGTCTTGAAACTTAATAAAATTCTTATTAAAAAAAAATAAGCAATGCCATCTCCAGGTGAGAGTCCAAGAGAGAATTTATAAAGAGTGTTTATAAAGAACTTTTTTGAAACCTCTGTTTTTATTCCCAGGCAATGTTACTGCCATTCTTCATAATCTGATGTACAATATATTTTCAAAAGATACATATATTCCAACTAAACATGCAGATGATTTCTACCTCCTTCTCATTTTTGTGTGTTCCAGTAGTGTATTTATGTATATATGTATATCATACATTAAGTATTAAAATTGTGGATATTTTCATAATGGGTATACATATACGTATACGTATACGTATATGTATATGTACATGCATGTGGATATACAATATGTATATTCACATGCATGAAAAATCCACAATTATTAGGCAATATGTTATAAAAAATAGAAGACTGGAAAAAAACAGTCCAAAAATAGGTATTAAAGCTGTGAGGTTTGCTGGCCAAGGTTCATCCTCAAAAGTTTGTGGACTGAATATGTATTTAACATCAGATTGCACTTAGCATTTATAGCAACAGTGATTACTCCATTCCTGCAATCTATCTAGTTCTCAATCCATCTTTTGCCATGGATGGTGCACATTGATGCCATAGTTAGGCAGAAATTCTTTATATCACTATAGAGATTGACATTTGTTGTGGCACAAGGTATATTTTAGATTTTTTTTTCCTGTTGCTCAGTGTGGTTATGATTGCTGCTTTTTAAAAAACAACTTTAAGGATTTTGTTTAAGTATTAGAAGAGAATGTTATATTTCCCTTCTTAGGTTAGCATATGGGTAGAATAGTATATAGTGAAATAATAGTTGGCAATATGCATCTATTTATTTAATTTAATTTTCTATCCTGCCTTTATTATTTTTATAAATAACTCAAGGCAGCAAACATACCTAATACTCCTTTCTCCTCCTATTTACCCCACAACAACAACCTTGTGAAGTCAACGTCCATCATTTCCTTGTACTTTATCTGTCAAAGGGGAGTGTGATTTGAAAAAGTGTTTCAGACCTCAGGCAAGCACAGTATGTCTTGTATTCATTAAGGTTTTCAGGCTACAACCTTAGCCTGAAGAGAATGTTTGACTGCTTTAAGAATTGCTTTAGTGAATCAAATCCTTAAAGTCGTGGTATCTTTTTTTGCGGGAGTGGGGGGACTCTGAAAAAGTACAAGCTTGCTTTGATTAGTAATAGAGATGCTGTGTTCACCTGAAGTCTGAAACTTAATAAACAAATAATTTTCAAAACATGCAGATACTGGATCAGTAGTTTCCTTCAGAACAGATGGACAGTCTTCTTTGAGGCTGATGTGACTAGCGGAGTGTTAATATTTGCAGTAAATATGTCCTGGTGGGATGCTTTTCTGATTGATTATGTGTCATCAGGTTTGGGTTGTCTCTTAGCAATAATATAGATACACCTTCTCCAGGATGATTTGTCCCCAACCTGGCCCTTATTGGATCTTATAATAACTTCAGGAGAAAATACGGTATGTGATTAATCATCACAAAAATATTTTTGGTGAAAAACCCACTCCCTTGGAGTAGATAATTAAAGAAGTGACATATAAGATCTGAAAAAAACTAAACTTTGTCCAAATTATTTAATACTTCTACTTTATATTCACATATTAGATGTGATTGACAGGGGGAAAAAGCCCCTGAGAAACCACTTCCAAAATTAATAATCATATTATCTTGCCACTCACCCGCAAGACTCTTTACTTTGCAAATATTGTTTCTCTAATTATAGATACATTGATACAGTGTATGTAAACATTTTTATATCATTCAAAATAAATGTTATGCAATCTTAAGGTACAGCATACTTATCAAAGCTAAAGTAGGATAAGATGCTCTGCTCAATTTTACACAAACTTGGCATGGCTTTAGTTTTTATCATTCTGTCCTGAAGATCGTGACTGACTCCTCCTAATACAAAAAGGGCACCCATAAGGGACTGGACTATGTCTGAGCTCTAGTACTTCCTTCATACAGGGATCAAATATACTAATGTAAATGTTTATATTTTCTTAACCAATCAATGTATTCTTAACCTTCATTCTGATTAAGAGTGCTGGAGAACTTTAGAGCTTGTAGCCTTCTTTATAATGTTTTGCTTGATTCTAGGTAATAAATATATTGTGTCCTGTAATATGTCTTCAAATAACTAGGCCTAATAGTATTATTCATATGAGGAAGGATATTCCCATTCATCCTCAATATGGACTTTCAAATAATATTTGTTTGTTTGTTTTGGCATTGTCTGATCCATACAGATTCTGCAAAAATATGATGCTCCTGTTTCTCCTTCCCTGTTCTCTCTGAATCATTTCAGCTGCAAGTTACTTCAGCAGAAAAATTAATAGTTTGTTATGTATTTATGTATAGCATTGAAAACTTGGGTGCTTCTTTAATTTTTATATTTTATTTGAAGCCTAAAAGTCTATATTTTGTTGATGTTACTATTCACTCACTCTCTGCCAAAATTTGTTTGAAACAAAATGTGAATCTGCCAAAAGGCTTGAATGTTTATTCCTGTTGCTGATCCTGAATTGCTGAAGTATGTAGACCCCAGCCTTTCCAACAGGGTTTAGAACTTTTGTTTCCTTTGCAGCCCCAATCAAAAATAATTTGTTTTATTCAGCTATGAACCCTCCTGCAAGGAGCAGTGTCTTTTATGCATCCAAGAGGCACTGGATCCTCCAGTGCTATCTCCAGCAGCAAGAACAGCAAAGCTTGCAATTTATTCATGTATTTATTTGAAACGTGTGTTACTACTGATCACTGCAAGGAAATCCTTGAGAGTAACCTTTGGAGGAAAATAACAGTGATAGTATTTTTTTTTTCCTTAAAGGAGAAAAAATGCTTCTTTAAGAAAATAGGCTATCCTGTTGCAATAATGTAACATATCGCTGGAAGAAATTTTAATCATCTCAGATATGCAGATGACACCACTTTGATGGCTGAAAGCAAGGAGGAACTGAGCAGCCTCATGACAAAGGTTAAAGAAGGAAGTGCAAAAGCTGGGTTGCAGTTAAACCTCAAAAAAACCAAGATTATGGCAACCAGCTTGATTGATAACTGGCAAATAGAGGTAGAAAACATAGAGGCAGTGAAAGACTTTGTATTTCTAGGTGCAAAGATTACTGCAGATGCTGACTGCAGCCAGGAAATCAGAAGATGTCTAATTCTTGGGAGGAGAGCAGTGACAAATCTTGATAAAATAGTTAAGAGCAGAGACATCACACTGACAACAAAGGTCTGCATAGCTAAAGCAGTGGTGTTCCCTGTAGTAACATATGGCTGCGAGAGCTGGACCATAAGGAAGGCTGAGCGAAGGAACTGTGGTGTTGGAGGAAAATTCTGAGAGTGCCTTGGACTGCAAGAAGATCCAACCAGTCCATCCTCCAGGAAATAAAGCCAGACTGCTCACTTGAGGGAATGATATTAAAGGCCAAACTGAAGTACTTTGGCCACATAATGAGAAGACAGGACACCCTGGAGAAGATGCTGAGGCTAAGGAAAGTGGAAGGCAAAAGGAAGGGGCCGACCAAGGGCAAGATGGATGGATGATATTCTAGAGTTGACGGACTCATCCTTGGGAGCGCTGGGGGTGGCAACAACCGACAGGAAGCTGTGGCGTGGGCTGGTCCATGAAGTCACGAAGAGTCGGAAGCGACTGAACGAATAAACAACCAATATTTTCCTCAGAGACAGACAGAAAAAAACCCTTTACATTGCGTTTAGGCAGGTACATAAGGTGAAATCTGCTCCCTGCTGAGCTGTAATAAAAGTTATTTCATATATGGTAAAATCTAATTGCTACATCTATATTCTTCTGTCTGACAGCAGTAGAAAGTGGCATATGTTTATGTATTTGAGCAAGTCATATGTATTTGAGTTGCCTTGAACTGAAACAGTTAAGATATTAGATATAAGTGCAACAATTAAATGTTATCATGTATGGAAACTATAATAGCTATTACCCCCTCCCTCATATTTTATCGAGCAACATCCCTGCCTGGCAAGTCATAATTTAGTAGAAATTTGAACCCGGGGAACCAATTCTGATGTAATTCTTTCAAGCTGTACAGATCCATGGATGCTAGTTTGGGCCTGTATGAATATTTTTAGTATCTGCTTCAGCTAAAGCTATAACTGAAAATGATCCCAATATACTTTGGTAGCTTGATAATGTATGAATGGAATATATTTTGGTAGTAAATAGGAACATCAAAACAATACCTAAAAACCTGGTTCTGCCGCCTCGCTTGGGGTGGGAGGGGCACCAGTTCATCTTGAGGGTGGCTATTATAGATCTCTCCCCAACAAACAAGATCTATGCTGTTGGATTTTATATTTTCTACTGTATATTTATTTTATTTTATAGAGTATTTTTATTGTAATTTATGTGTTTTAACTTTGATTGTAACCCACCCAGAGTCCCCTTTTTGGGGGACATGGGCGGTGCTGAAAATTTGAAATATAAATAAATAAATATCCTTTCCTTTATTGTCCTCCCCAGTAAAATGAGGGAAAGTTGAATGTTTCTCTATTTAATAATTGATGGTAGGTACCAGAATGCTTAAATATAAAACAAATTTGTTTTCACACAATCATGTGGAAAAACCTGTATTTGCATGGTTGAGTTAATACTACAAATTGACCACATAGGTTCATGCACATACCTCCTCATAATTCATTACTGGCCACCTTTTAATTTTCCTGCTGGAAGCTAATTTTTTAATCAATGGGTATTATTATTATTATTATTATTATTATTATTATTATTATTATTATTATATAAAGTTGCCAAATCAGAAAGACTCAAGGTGGCTAATAACTAAGAATATTACTGCAGTCAACTTTGAGTATTTGAGTCCCCAGAGTTCATCTAATCTATGAAATTACTTAAACCCTTAAGAGTGTGAAATATGTGGTGCCAAAAATGTATCACCTTATAGCTTTATGCAGCAGGTATCAATAAACAAATTTTAAGTTGTATAGTAGATGATTTTGGTATTTTAAATGTTACCTGAGGAAGGAAAATATTTGAGTAATCATTTGGTTTGCTTTTTCTCTCTCAGCACAGACCTTTTAAAATGTAATTTCTTTTTTGGGAGTTTGGTTCTCTGTTTAGAATGGCAAGCTCTGAGATTAATATTTTATCCAAGGCCCCTCTTCTGAATCCTATCAATATGAAAGAATGTGAAACTATGAATAGAGAAGTCCACAAAACCATGTTTCTGCATTTTTTAAATTCCTAAGTGTTTAACACATATAGTTAAAAATAGTGTTTTAACTATATTTGTTAAAAATAAAGTGTTTAACAAATACAGACCAGTTTGGGGAAAAAAAAGGCTAACCCATTACATTAAATCCTTTATTATGCATTATGTTCTGCAATTCTATATCTAGCCAAAAGGTAAATTGTTTTATTTTAGTACAATTTATCCATTTTTTAACCAGTTACAAGAATGATGTACAAAATAACAACAAAATTGAGCCTCTGTTGAAAACTGCATTTAATTAAAAGAAAAAATCTGATATTTTTATGCTACATTTTTATCATACTTGCTGAAATTTATGAGATTTCTTAATAAGTAAATTAAAAATACCTAAAACATTATTAGAATATATCTTAATAAATTTGAATGGTTATAATTATTTATAAAGTAAAGGAGCTTGTCTGATACCTGTCTCTAAAAGTATATTGCAATTTTATGCTGAGATTCTTTCCCAGTAAAGTTAATGAAAATCTTTTTCCTAACTTCTAAGGGAGTAGGATCAACTCTTCAGCTTTGGTATACTATTTGAATTATGTATTCCTTTATTTATAAGACTTATATAGCTGCCCATTTATGTACCATAACGTTGGGTGGCTTACAAACTACAGTAAAAACAGTAAAAAATATAAAAACTATGTTTAGCATGTCACTGTGATCTAGAACTCTTTATGTTTTTCTCTTGATATAAATTTCCATGAACATTTCTGAGGGCCTTTCTGTTCAGTACTATATATTTTGGCAGGTAAGACTGAAGTAAAAGGAATTTGCTAATTTAGCAATATAGGAAACAACTTTTACAGATTAAGCTCAGTTATTCTGTTCTGAATTTGTATCCTACCACCGGTTTTAGAAAGGTCTCTCTCAAGCTGCAAAAGAATTTTCTGAAAAGGGTATAATTCTGAAAAAGTTACAAAAATATTAAAAATTGAAGTATTATCTACTGCAGCTTAACATACTCAAAACTCTTCCAGACCCAGTTCTGCTATCCACTGTGACTAGCAGAGACTTAATTCAATAAAAGGGTATTGTACAGGTCTCCATGTGATACAACTGGATGCTTTCCAGGTCACTGTGCAGCATTACAGAGATGATGGCTCTTGGATTTGTTTGGATTTTTGAAACACATAGGTTGCTAAGTAAAGTAATTTTATATAGCTCATGGATAAAGGCAATGAAGTGGCTTTGGTGTTTTGAAGTAGTCTCTAGAGTAGTCTTCACCATTGAGATGTGCCAAGCTTTGGCTTTTCATTTAGCTTTGAGAACTGCTGAAATAAACTTTAAAATCATTCCTATTTATATCATTCCTATTCTTGATGTTTTTATTTCCATTTTTATCCTTGCAAAATATGCAAAAAGTTTAAAAGTAGGTCAATAGTTCAGATAAACTAAAAAGTTAAAATTTAAAAAGTCAAAATAAATTAAAAATAAGTTAAAAATAAGTTTTTGAAAACTTAAAATAAGTTAAGATGTGCCAAGCCCTCTGTCACTGAACTTCAGTATCAACAATTAAAAATATAGGAATGTATGTGCTGGAAAAATTAACAGTCAGGATCAAAATGGCAAATGAAAAGTTTAGAGCATGGAAGCAGAATAGACAAATGATCTTCTTCCAATGATAACAAGGCAATTTCAATTTATGGGAAATTCAACTGAGAGGCAAGAGAAATTGGGTGGTCTTAGTCCCATTCTTTATTTTATGTATTTTTGAATATTACCAAACAGAATCAGCTTATGTGGAGCCAGTTGGGACTAGCAGTTAAGGCAACGGGCTAGAAACCAGGAGACTGAGAGTTCTAGTCCTGCCTTAGGCATGAGAGCCGGCTGGGTGACCTTGGGCCAGTCACTCTCTCTCAGCCCAACCCACCTCACAGGGTTGTTGTTGTGGGGAAAATAGGAGGAGGAAGGAGTATTAAGTATGTTTGCCGCCTTGAGTTATTTATAAAAATAATAAAGGGATGGAAATAAAATAAAAACAAACAAATAAATGATTTATTTATTTATTTATCAATCAATCAAATTTATCGCCGCATTTGTAAAACTTCTGGGCACCCTTCCCTTTCCTTCCCATCTAAGAATCTGGGCTCATATTCCTATTTTCTAGATATATTAATGTATGGTGGAAAACATAAATAACCACTTCAGGCATTATGCAGGCCTGATTATCTTGAGAACATGCAGTGGTTTCATATGCTTTGTAACTAGGCTGCATTCACAAGAAGTACTTGTGTTTTGGAACCTGCCCTGGCCTCTGAAATAGCATTAGATTTTCAGAATGTTTTCAGCATTGATGTATTAATATAATTGCTTTTATTTTGTAATTGTTTTTACATAGGAGCTGTGCTTTTGGCCAGCATGCAGGGATTAACAGTTAACATTGATCCGGTTTTATATACTTGGCTCCTGTACCAACCTCAGAAACGAAGCAGCAGACTGATGCAGCAGGTAGGACGTCTTTGCTTCTTTCTTTCTTTATGGGTCTCAGGCAATGCTCAATACAAACACAATGCAGTCAATATTGAAACATTAAAAATCAGATAAATCAGGAGAAATTAAGTGCTCACACATGTACAAAAAAAAATAACATGCTCTAGAAAGGATGTGATTTGTGCCATAAATAAAGCAAGTAAGTCCAGCTAATGGGTTTATTCCATAGTTGCAAGGAAATGTTCATAAGACACATTGTGTAAAATCTGTAAGAAGAATAAAATAATCTCATAGTTTGAATTGTAGGTGCAAAGGCAGAGGGATTCAGACTATTTTTGTAATAGTGCTCTTCAATATAGTTTTTTAAGGGTTTCTCTGGAGGCTTCATTTGGCAACATTTGCTGGGAAAGAAAATGAATTACTATAGGCTGAGTATCTCTCATATCAAGTATATATATAAAATAATTACCTTAAAGCATGTTCCTGTTTTGACTAATCTTTGGTAATCATTTTATTATGTAATCACTTGTTAATAAACTTGCTTTTAGGATTCTTTAAGAGGGTATTTCCATCAACTTATATTACAGGTAGCACTGCTGGGATCTTAAATGAATAAAAGGTTTCAAATAAGATACTAACCAAAGTATTTTTGGTCTAGAAATATTTAGATAAACATTGCCCATAACTTAATCTTAGCTAAAAGCTTGGATTAAAAAAATCAGAAGATAGCCAAGAGTAGCTTTGGTAGTTTGGGGGGAAAGGTTATCACAAAGAATTTTTGTCTCAACTTACGTTGCTCTTCTTTGCAAAACTAATTTTGAAGCTCTTTTCCACTGTGGTAGGCTGTCCCATCAGAAAACAAATGGCTGGGTGGAATGGGATTCAGCCCAGACTGCAGAGATCTCTGCAGAACCATTCCGACTAGTCTTAGAAATGGCAAAAAGATACTTATAGAAGAAGAGAAGCTGGTCTGCTTAAGATACTGGAATTGAGAGCTGAGTAGAGCGCTTTAAGTCTGTGTGTTCTTGATTTATTCTTTTTCTCAGAAGAATGAGTGCCATATTTTACATATCTACTGGGTGTTATTGTTTGTCTAACAACCAGGTAATGTAAATTATTTATATATTCATGATCATTCTGAATAAGTATGGCTGAAATGTATTCTTAAGTATAGTTTAAAAAAAGTATGAGAGTTTGTTGTCTCATCCACAGTTGGCTCACTGCCTGGGAAAATTTTGCCTGGCTTGTAATTTCTCTATAGGGGTGTGTGTGTGCTTGTGTGTGTTGAACAGATAGATAGACATCCCATTTTCCATGGAAAGAATTCCCAAAGAGGAGGTAAATGAAACAACAAATATTCTAATTGCTTGGTTAGAAAACTACAACCTAAAATGGGTAACGGTATTCTCTACCTGCTGGACTATACAGTAGATTATTTCTAAAACAATGCAGATTGATCCTTTAGAGAAAGATTCTTGTAGCCTGCTATCAAAGCTTGCTTCTATAACATGATGAAATATGCCCACTGTTTGGAGAAGTGAATATAATGAGGGAAAAATGAAAATGTTATATCCTTCTTGAGTTTCTTAGGCTAATTAAATTTAGTGCAAACTTTTGTATTAACAAAATTTAAAGTTTTGTAAAGAAATAATGTAGTCATTGAAAGTTGGTGTCATTGAGTTCTAAGACAGACATTTTTATAGTTTGTGAAAAATGAAGTTTACTGATAAAAGTTTTCAGTAGATTTATTTTTTATATTTTTGCATTTTCTCAATGCCGTGGCATATTTGAGAAAAACTATACATTATACATGATGTATACATGAGAGAAATATACATGAGAGAAAGTGTACACAAGAGGAAATCAGAGGCACTGAGACTTGGCTTGGATAGGATCATTTGAAGCCTCCGCACATCATCTCAGTTCTGACTTGTCAAGATATTATAGATTTGCAATCAAATTGAGAAAATCCAGAAATCTAAAATATAAAGTTTCAGTTGTGTAGTAACTAGCAGGTTTAAATATCCTCTCATCAGCATCAAGGGTTGAATAGTATTGAAGAGTAGGGAGCTGATTTGCTAGTTATAAGTAGACACAAGCTGAATAATAGTGTTTGGTTGAGAGATGCTCATAATTGAAGAAAGCAGCACATAACTTGTCTTTACTTTTTTTTAGTAAGATATCTCAAGAGCTTTTTAAATAGAAAGGTTGGAAAATAATGCTGTAAAGAAATGATGAAAAGCTTGTAAAGCCTGTAAAACTGGCTAGAATCCACTCAATTTGAATATACTGTAGTTAGATAGGTCTCTTAGAATATGGTTGTGATGAGATAGTATTTCCTTTAAGCAGTTCCAAAAGTAATTCGTAGCGAGAAATTGTAAAGTAGATAGTACTCTGAAAATAGTTTTAAAAATTACAGCTTTTGTATTGCTTAAGATAAAGTTATCTTCTGTGTCATATAGTTTGAATGTTCCATGTCTGTTTGCTAGATTTGCCAGAAAAATTCTCATAAAGTTTTGGGAAAGAGATCACTAGCAAATACAATTTTGGGGTGGAGTTTTGATCATTTATAATTGAAGCACGGCTACATACAGTTATAGCTATTTTCTTTATGAATAAGGTTAAAAGCCTTAAAAATGATGTTATTATTAAGCTGTGTCGTTACTCTTACAGAGTTGCTAAAGTTAAAGATGGTAGCGCTTTTGTACTACTCAAAACTTCTGATATAAACGTGCAATGTTGAAGGAGACGTCTGAATATGCATTTTTAATGCAATACGAATTTAAAATGCTTTTTAAAAACTTAGCATAATGCACTACATTTGTGCCTTTCCTGCTGCACAGAAAATCCAGGGTGGGTTGTGGCGGCTGTTACTTATTTGAGTAAAGAGCTGTATAGTTCCTGTTGTGACTATGTGGTTAGTGCTATAAGGGCAAAAGAGGATGTTTTCTTATATTCGCAGTTGGCTTCTGCATGTGTCTAAACATTTCTTTTTTATTTTGAATGGTGAACAATGTTGACATTCACTGAAAAACAATATAAAATCCATGGCAAGGCTTGTGAATGCCTGCATAAATCTACATAATGTCTTCTGACCCTCTTCATTGGTTAGTAGCAAAATATGGTATTTATTTGGTTTTTTTTAAAAAGCAATATTAGTGTTCTGAAACTTCTAGTTATATGTATATTGTAAAAACACTAATCTACAATATTTACAAAAAAAAATATCTACAATACAATAAAATACAGTATGATGTCCCAGTTACTCTTTATTGATATATTCACAGCCCAGCCACCACTTAAGATCCGGTAATCAATACTGGATAACAAAGAAGATGGTACTTCTGCCATGTTATTGCAATGAGAAACTGAACCTTCTGTGGTGCTGGGGGGAGAAAAAACCATGTTTTTCAGAATTGTAGAAGATTATTGAGAAATAAATTGAGACTTAACAGAATATTACTGGCAAGCCTAATGCAAATAGTTGTAAATGAAAACATCCTTGATAGTATGAAAAAAAAATGCTGTTTTAGAAAAACTGGAAGAGATTTTGGAACTTACTGCATGGTGTCCTTGGGTCAATTCAGTGCAGGTACTTGGAAAATGATTTTTTTTCAATCCCTGCCTCACAGGGATATTCCTATCTCATCTTTCTCAGAAGGACTCCTGAGCCTTCAGAAAAAACTTTTCAGATTTTGTAGTAAGATAGCTAGAAAAAGGAACAAATAAGAATCTTTATTTTAGGATCTTACCTATTCCTATCGCTCTCTGATACTGCTTTCATTTTTTCCCCTCTGTTTTCTTTATGTTTTGTAATATACAGTATTGTGTTTTGATTAAAAGGTTTTTAGAAATGCAGATCTAATTTTGCAGTAGAAGTTTGCTCCACCCACTGATGCTCATAAGCGTGAGAATAAAGATTTCTTGGTAGCACATAAGAAGTTTTTTAAAAGTATCCTTTTGGTAAGATCCTGTGAAGTTTGGCTGCACTGTCAATATCTTTGGCAACAGTGAGTGATTTGTCTGCTCTGGAGCTGGTGATCAACCCAGTGCTTGACTCTAAGATGAGAATTAGTATTGCTGTTATAAGTTACCATAAAAAGTAAAAGCTGGAACAAAACATTTACTTTGGGTATTTCTTTTCTGCCTTGCCTATTTTCTAAGCAACCATGCCTTCTTTCAGATAATCCATTTCATTCCCCTCTGGATTTCTTACGGGCACATTCTTATGGGGCAGGTTTTTCCCTTCACTTCTGAAGCTTCCTTTTCCATGTCTGTGTGGATGGCTATATAAGTATATAAAGTGTGCAGCTCATACATATGATTAAATGGACTAAAGCTTGTTAGAAGTTCACTGCAGCAATTCTATTCCTGTTTCAGAGAGAAATAACTACTTGATTGAAATTAGGCACGCCATGAATGTTGTTGTTGTTGAGAAATAGTAGTGAATAATAACTAAAAAAAAATACTGAGATGCAAAGAAAACTCTCACAAATAATTAAGAGGATCATAAATAATATTGGAGTTACTTCAACCCACATAATAAATTATGAAAGATGGTAAACAAGTATTTAATTAATTTATACCAGCCACTTATCTCCAAAGAAGTCAGTGAGGCATAGTTATATCCCCTACCGTACTATTTGTACCCAGACTGTATCATCTCTAAGATGGCTAAAAATGACCAGAGTTTGGTTTCTAATCTGCTATATGTAATACCAATGTCTGTATACAATACATTCATTTTAAAAATTATTAATTTCTTACATTTACATCCCATCTTTCCATCAGAGAGCACAAGTCATAAATGGCTGTCCTATTCACCTACTCACCATTGTAGTATCACAAGAACCTTGTTACGTGTGTCAGGCTTGAGACTTCAGACCCTGGGCCTAGGGCAGTGGTCCTTAAACTGTTTGACCCAATTCGCTCTTGAATAATATCATTAGCCCCACCAAAAGAGAGAGAGAGAGATAGAGACAGAAAGACAGACAGTGGGACTGACTATTGCTTTACAAAAGCATCTTGGCAGTGACATCCCAAACTGGATCCTCAGCTCACAAACAAGCAATTACAAATCGCTTTGTAACTCCCAGGATATGCCCAAATTACCTCCCAGTTTAAGAACCACTTGTCTAGGCTGACCTAGTGACTTACATAATTGAATTATCCTGTTCTGAATTATTCTGTGCTGATTTTCTAATCAATAAATCTCATTGATTCACAGTATGTTTGCCTTGTGTTAACGTACTGACATAAATGTAGTTTTTTCTCTAAAACATAATTGGACATCTTTAATAATTTTAGATTGAAATAACTTAAAATTAGAGATTAAAAGTCACTACTAATGTTTTTCAGTGTGTAATGCCAAAGTGAGAGCCCTTCATTGTATCATCTTTTTGGGGGGAGGGGGTTATGTTTAATATTTAGCCCCTCCAAACATTAGTTAATGTTCCCTAAAGCTTATCAGGTTGCAGCCACATAAACCCCATTGACTTCTGAAAATATAAATGCTCTTCCCTAGCTTTTGAAAATGTATTCCATAATGCTTGCTTTGTGGCTTTCTATGTTTTCCATGGTAATGCATTTAAAAGGTTTAGTCAAAAGCTGTGTAATTATTGTGCATTCTATACAATTTTGTGACTGTTCAAAAGAAGAAAAAACATATGCCTGTATTTATTGTACTGTAACCATCTGGTCTCCATCATGACAATATTGTCATTAAAAGTAAGAGTAGTGTTCTATATTTGTACATCTTTCTTTTTCAGGCGGAAATCTATTGGACACAAAGTCTCTTTCCATTCATTGCATAAAGGGATGTCACATGTAAAAAGAGACCTGAGTTTGTTCTGCCTGTGCCTCTGTGATTCTGGAAGCATGATCACTCTCTCTTCCAGAATCATGCACAGTCCCATTTCTAAAATATGAATGATTGGGTTGAAGCAGGTGGGGCATCTGGTGTCTGGATTCTGCATTTGGGAAGGAGTTCATCAATGGAAATAAAAAGAAGAGCATGCATTTGTATTTCAGTATGTTTTTTTTAATATTTAAATTGCCATAGGACTTTGTGTGTTTACACAGATAACAAGAGAGAGTTATCGGTTCTATACATGCATTCATTAGTTGATAAAGATCCAATAGTAATAGAAATATTGGATGACATCTTGAAGAACATTTCTAGTACAGAAAAACAAGGGAAAGGAACTGACAACTATGGACCTATAACTTAGCTGACCACAACATTAAGGTTGGAATTATAGCAAAACTAATATATGCTAATTTGAAAGAAAATGCATTTTTTTCAGTGGAGCAAAAGGGGACTTGCTAAATTCACATGGCATAAGACCAGCTGCTTATTGTCAAAATGATAATTAAAAACTAAGAAGAAACTTTTTATGGCCTAAATAGACTATATAAAGGCTTTTAAATCATTCCCCATAGTTGGATTTGAAAATGCTTGGAAATGTTTAGAATAAACTGAAATATTAGAAGATTTCTGGAGATATCAAGTGCTTCATAGGAAACCACTCTTATGGTAAATGGGGGAAATTTGGAAATTTGGGAGAAGTAAAAATAAAACCAAGTGTATTTCAAGGTAACACGTTGTCGCCATTGCTCTTTGTGCTAGCTCTGATTCAACTCACAGGTATTCTGAACAAAATCAATTGTGAGTACCAAGTCACAAAGCAAAGCTCCCCAAATAAGCCATTTGCTTTATATGAATTTTAGAATCTAAAATTGAGTTTCTGTTGGGTACAGTCTGTATATTTGTAAGAATGAAATTTGAACTGGACGAATGTGCTATTTGACAATTAAAGGAGGTAAGATTATAGGAGAAGATGGCTAGACCCAATGAATGGGAATGTCATTAGACACCAGGCACCTGAAGAAGGATACAAATATTTAGAATTAATGGAAGCTTCTGATTAATTGTACAATCAAGTTAAAAATATGGCTGGTTTAAGTTCTATCGAACAAGTCCAGTTTTTTTTTTTAACAAAAACTAAACTAAATGGTGGAAATATTACTAAACCAATAAACACTTGGGCAGTCACTGTAATTAAATATACTGCAGGGATAATTGACTGGATCCAAGCCAAACTGGACAATCTTGATCAGAAAAACAACAAAATGACCATAAATCATGCACTTCACCTAGAAGTGACATTCATAGATTATATATATTCAGAAGTAGAGGTGGTAGAGGACTATTGCAAGTAAAACAAACTATGGAATAAGAAAAACATAGTCTGAATGATTACATCTGGAAAAGTAAATAGGCTATGCTTATCGAAGTTTGCAAGGAAGCCCTCCTGAAGTTAAAAAAAAAAAAGCTAAATCGGAGTACAAGGCTAAAATAATTCAAAGTTGGATTAACATCTGGTAAAGCACACCACTCCATGGCAAAAGTGTATGCATGATACTGAAGGAAAAGCAGATCAAAATCTAACATGGTTGTGGATGAAATCTGGAAATTTAAAAAGGAAACTGAGGAATAGTTATGCCCTGCAAAACAGTTACATCAAAGCCAAAATACGTTCATTTACATACCAATTATGTAAAATTAAGGATAAAACTGTAGATTGTCTCATTATGGCTAGTGTAAAGTTGCTCAGATTATAAATAATCTCATGATTGATTTGCAAAACTTGTCTGTTGGAATTTATGTAGAAAATTTGGCTTTACTATTGGCAAAAAACTACTGGGACAGTGTGTCTGAACAAGTTCTGCAAAATGAAGAGATCAAACTTTCATTGGATTTCAAAATTCAAAATGGTAGGCATACCATACATTACTGTTATAGAAAAGAAGAAAGTGTGATTCATTGATGTGGTGATGAAATTGATGAAAAACAACTGGGAAAATTTTAAAAAATCATAATTTACAAATTGAAGTTGAAAGATTGTGGAGGAAAAAATTAGTTGCCATACTGACATAGTGAAATTGATAGGCTAATTTTGCCCTGTAGCAGAAAAGGACCTGGAATGTTGCAAGTGCAGCAAATAGTAGAAAAAGAAAAAGGTCTCTTGCTAAATACAGTAAAGAGAAGGAAGAAGATATACTAAATGGCCTAATAAAAGAAGATAGATTGAAAAGTTAGGAAACCAAGGATATATGTAAGAACAAACAGCTGATGATGCAAAGGCAATACTGTAAAAACAAACAGAAAAACTGTTACATGGCCAGTAGTTTAATAACATCTAAGGAAAGGTTAATAATGGTGGGGTGGGGAGGAGGCAATGGTTAAAAAAAGTGCATTAATGAAGGAAATGAAAAGGTTAATTTAGTGGCTTAAGAATAGTCTTTCTGCATAAGTATAATAAACGCTAGAATTGAGAAAACTCAGTAGAATAGTAAATGTTGATCATGCAGGGGAGGCTGTTGAGTACCTGCTATGTAGGATTGTGCAGATGGAGTATTTGGCAAGACACAATAAAGTGGTCATTGGAATCGTAGTAAGAATTATCACTGGTAGAATCACATTATTGAAAAAATAGTCAAGAAAGAAGAGGTTAAGATCTTGCAGGACTTCCAAATACAAACTGTTAACCATTTAGCCCATAATAAATCAGACATGACTTGCTACAAGTATGGATAATTGACATTGTAGTAGCTGGAGTTCGAAAGGTCAATGAGAAGGAACTAGAAAATATAAGAAAATATAAATATAAAGACCTTCAAATAGAGATCAAGTGAATGTAGGAAAAGAAAGTTATAATGGTGCCAATAGTGGTTGGTGAGCTTAGTGCCATATCAAAATATCTGGAAGAGCATTTGGACACAATAGGAACAGATAGAGTTTCAACTCAATTACAAAAAATTGCATTAATTGGAACAGTGGGTATATTATGACAACATCTTTAGCTATCTTATTTCTTTGGGAGGGATCTGATTATCAGAACTATCAACTCCAGTCAGAACTAACTGGTAGACTGTGTGCAAACGATGATCTATTTATCCTGCTTTCTGGTAGGAACATGGACGCGGTGGCGCTGCGGGTTAAACCGCTGAGCTGTCGATCGGAAGGTCGGCGGTTCGAAACCGCGCGGCGGGGTGAGCTCCCGTTGCTCGTCCCAGCTCCTGCTCACCTAGCAGTTCGAAAACATGCAAATGTGAGTAGATTAATTGGTACCGCTTCGGCGGGAAGGTAACAGCGTTCCGTGAGTCATGCTGGCCACATGACCCGGAAGTGTCCCTAGGGACAACGCCGGCTCCAAGGCTTTGAAACGGAGATGAGCACCGCCCCCTAGAGTCGGACACGACTGGACTTTACGTCAAGGGAAACCTTTACCTTTACCTGGTAGGAACAGTTATTTCCATAGTTTGCTTGGTGCTGAGTGATATATTTTCCCTTTCCCCAGCTCTGTTATGACCATCAAAATACTGTGGTGCTGATAATTGTTGCCTTTGTCCCCAGTGCAGATAATTCTAATTATTCACTTTCCCATTGTTCAGCAGCTTTTAAAAAGAACATTTAATGATTGGTATAGATAGATTAACTAGCTTAAAGTCTAGAATCATTGAAAGAATATCCCTAATTGCTTAGTTTTTTTGTCAGCTTCTAACTCTTCTGATATGTTAAGGTGACTCTACAAGAGAAAGAAGTAGTAAATAAGTTTAACTTCTCTTGCGCTAGACCACTTACATTAACCAAGTGGAATAGAGTTGTCATTTTCTGTGTTTGTCAGTTGCAATTTCCTTCCAGGTTTGGGACTCAGACCCAATACTTGATCATTTTCCATATAGTTTGATCTTTCATTTATTTTATAATTACTATCAGCAATACCAAAAACTTTCATCAGCATCAACTTCAAGCTTGAGTTCAGTGAGCAAAAATGGAACAGCTGTTTGTTTTCCAGATCAGCAGTCAATATATGGGTATAATTTTTTCCATCTTTCCATCTGATAATCTTTGGTTTCCCTTCAAATAGCATAGCATCCAATATTGATCCGTTTCTATCATGGTAACAAAGTTGACACTGTGTTTTCAAGTCATGTTATTTTGGCATTAAAACAGACAATTTGGTTTGGTTTTCAGTTTTTGTTTATATTTGGCACAGTAGTACTCATGGCAATAGAGTATTCTGTACTTGGAAAAAGAACAATTTATGTTTTGTTCCATATTTTAACTGGAGTTTTGCATCTTTTTCAGATCCAGGAATGTTGTTCAAACCACAAATGTATTTCATACATTGAAATAACATGTAAAATAATAGAGAACATAGAAGATAGAATTGGGAGCCAGACACTAGATCTCAGGGGAAAAAAATGATCTTTTAGAATCAGTACTGGAGCTGAGTACAGTCCTATTGTCATGGGCTCTGGTAGCAGTTGAACCTGAAGCATGTAACTAGTTCAGCTTTAATTCCTTTCCCCCAATACATAGCTCTTCTTTATTTAACTTCCTGCAGATTTGTAATTTCTTTATCTGTTTTGGTGGAGCCTTGTTTCTTCTGGAATGCTCAAAGACAACTACTATCACCATATTGCAGGAAATAGATAAGGCTATGAGATGGTAGCTTACCTAAGGCCACTTGGTGAATCCTTAATCAAGTCCTTTGTTCAGCTGTTATATTACACCAGTTCTAAAATCTCAGATTTCTCAGGCATAAAATACTATGAACAAAAATTCTATCTTTTATGTTAAGATATTTTCACTGTTTCCAAAATAATGTATGCAGTGTGTGAGGTTTTTCACTTCCTAACTCCTTAACGTTACTGTAGATGCTATTTTTCCTGGGAGATCTCTCCAAATGCTAATATATCCCTTGTATATTATATGCTGCACACAAATCCTCAGCTGAAAATTCCTGTGGAGATGCTATCATTCCCACTATTTTTAATGTTCAGATATGAGCACTGTTGCTTATGTATTCAAAGAGTATCACTATCGTGATATGATAGGGGACGTGTGATTAGACTTTAAAAAATCCTAGGTTTTCAGAATTACAAGCATTTGTTTTGAAAAATGCTTCAGGGTTGTTGTTGTGTGGAAAGTAGGAGGAGGAAGGACTATTACGTATGTTCCCTGCCTTGAGTTATTTATAAAAATAATAAAGGCAGGATAAAAAAAATCTAAAAAAAAAATTGGAGGATGTGAAAGGGACAACTCAGAATGAATTAAGCAAAGTCTGTGGCTATGAAATCTAACTGACAGCTGTAGGGAAGATGGTAGAGAAGAAAATAAAAGCAATGAATTGGAGTATCTCGGAAGCTACAGCTAGATGACTTACTGGAACAGTGAATTCCAGATGTTCATTCTGCAACATTTTGTTGTAAGCTGCATCGGATTCTCTACTTCATTTTTTAAGAAAGGAAACTAATTTCTTTTATTAGGTTTGTTTGTTTTATGCCCTGATCTATTTTTGAAAAAGCAGGTTTCACACAATATACCTGGCCAGATAAGGGTGTGGCTGATGGAAATATTTGCCGAATGAATAATTTCCATTTTTTGATCCAGTTCTTAGGCATGGAATACTATGAGAAAATTAGTAGTTTGTCAATCAGCTATGTGGGAAGAGGAAGGGAGGACTGGATCCAATTTTGCTTGCCCTCCCAACTCTACTGAAAAATTAATTAACACAACTGCTTTTTTGTAAAGGTTTAAAAGGTTTATGACTTTTTATTTTTAAGTGATGTTTCAAAACAATTTCAGTAGCTGTCAAGAAAAAGAAAAACAAGACAATTGCATGCTAAAATCTGTGTGTTCAAACACTGCATCATTCCAGGGCTTAATACTGTAACTTGTATTGGCATAGTTTTTGTTTTTGTTGTTAATCATTTTTTTGTTCAAAAGACTTACGAAGTAACCACATTCTGTAATGTGAAGAATTACTTCCTACGTGCTAATTTTGAATTCTGGATTACTCATTGTCTTTCCCTTTCTCCCCTTTTTTGATTCTGACAGGCTGGATCTGTCTCTCTTGGGACACCCGTCACAAGGAAAAAAGATGATGAGATGTCAGTTGGAAGCACACCATTGATTAAACATCAGTCAAATCAGGCTTCTGAATATGCCAGTAGCCCTGTAAAGACAAAAACTGTAACAGGTATGTCTGCTTTAATTCAATTTGGTTTGGAATTATTTTTACAGTTTTTATGATTTAAATGGGAAGAATTTCAATGTCAGTCTAGGTTAAATTTACTAGAAGATTAGGTCAGCTTTTTCAATTACCATCCAGTTTTGTAATCAAATGCCTCTTTTTAAAAATACATAATTATCACATCACGTTTGTTCATCCAAAAGAATAATGTCAGATAGTGCTGAAGTGATACCTCAGTCCAGGGGAGAGGGGAAGCATGAGAAAGAGACTCAGAGCAACTCCATCTTAATTAAGCTAGATATAAGTTAACCAGGAAAATTGCTTTGATAGGATAACAAAATTCTGTTACGTTATCCAACCGGCAATGAAGATCTTTCCAGAAGACCAAGTGGTCCTGATTTCCTGAGGTTGGCAGCCTTTCAGGGCTTGTTATCAACTTTGAAGGCTTCTCAGAGCAGTTCTCCCACTCAGGCTATACCTAGTGTAATTAAGGCAGAGTTGCTCTTGGCCTCTTTCTCATGCTTCCTTCCTCCTTTAGGCTGAGTTATCAGTGGTCCTGTTTCCTCCCCTGCTTCTATGATACCTTTCCTCACACATGAGGTATATCATTAGGTCCTTACTGATTTGTGGAAAATAACTCCATAGAAACAGGCAAGGAAACTTTAGAGAAGATCATAGTTTGTAGTGGATAAAGAGGATTGCCTTGAAGGACAGAAGAAAGATATGCTACAAAGGCATCGATCAGATAAACAGAACCTGAGCCCAGGCCAAGAAAGAAATTTGCAAAAACATCTCAGACAGTGCCCCCTCCCCCCAATTCTCACAAAAATAAAAGAGGGAGGAAAGGTAGCACATTCAGACTTGCAAGATTCTGTTATTATAGCTGTTGTAATTAAAATAGCTTAGATTTTTTTAATAATAATTTTTATTAAAGTTTAAAGGTACAAAAATAAAACTGACACCAACTAAGAAAAATATAAAAAGTAAAAAAATAATTGAAAGGTGCAGAGAAAAAAAGGGGAAAAGACATAAAAAAATAAGAAAAAAGATATATAAAGACATGACTTCCCCCTTCATCAAGACAAGTACAAACAATTTTGAGAGGAGACAAAGAGAAAATGATAAGAAATTAATTTGTGGGACACTATTTGAAGGGATTAAAAATCAAGATTTTTAATATGTTGTTTCTGGAAGCTCTTAATCGATTTTTCTTGGCTAAGTTTGAATGATGAGACTTTAAACATTTGTTTATAGATAAGAGATAAGATATGGGAGGAAGATTTTTTTTGTTATATTTTTAGAGAAAATGATAAGTTACTGTGTTGAAAGGAAAGGAAAGGAATATGAAACTGATTTATATGATTAAGGTTAAAATATATTTGTTGTTATTTCTGGTACACCCTTAATGCACTGTTTCTGATTAAGATAGAATGACAAGGCTTTATAATTTGTTTATAGATAAGAGATGAGTTATGGGAAGAAGAGATCTTTGGTGGAAATGTTAGAGAAGGTGATAAGTTACTGAAATTGTTTGTAAAAGTAGCTTAGGTCTTCATGGTGTCTGTTTCTTAGTCTGGTCTACCTGATAGGGCTGACATCGTTTGACAGGGTTTAGCTTACCCTAAAATCGAAGATAATCAGGAAGCATCAGGAAGCACTCTTAAAAAACAAGTGATAATGTGTTTGAACTGTAGCTTCCCTCAATACAACTAGCAGGCTGGTTTGGTCAAAGAGAATGGAGTTCTGCTTCCTTAAGACCTAGAAAGACCTCAGCATTAATGAGGTACAATGTATAGAGGGAATATTATGAATTGCCAAGATTAAGATCTATGACTTACTTGGGTTTTTTTTGTTTTGTTTAAACAAGTATCTTTTCCAGGGTAACCACAAATTTGTACCGATAGGTAACTAACATTCTTCGCCTCTGTGTCTTAATTCCAATTGTCTCTCTATTTTCCTTCTAAGAGTCCAAAATAAGGCCTCATTTTAGGTGTTCCATTCATGAAGTAAGTTTATGAGGAATGGGCTGTGAGCCAAGCAAACCATGATCAAAGGATCAGTAAGAGAACAGAGTGCTAGAACTTGAGGACATTTATAGACTCCAAATTTGGAACACAAAGGGGCTTATTAATGCTGGTGAACTCTGACACTAGGATTAGTTATGACTAATTTTGGTTTTACTGGGATTATTATGTATCTAGAACATGCAATCCATTTAGCAAGCTAGTTGAACTTACTTTTATTTTTTAAGAGTCACGACCATTATCAGTACCAGTGAAAGCCATGCTGAGTTCAGCTGAAAATTGCAGCAAAAGTCCTGAGGAAAGAATGAAAGAATTTATTAGTGTGGTATGGAATGCGGTTAAGTGCCTTACGCTTCAGGTAAGAAATTAGGAATGGGGGATTGAGGAGAGAAATATTTTAATGTACTTTTAAGATCTTCTCTTATTTTGAATTTTTTATAAAATAAGTTCCTGGTTTAAGTTTATCTTGGGAATAATGAAGCCAAATTTCATTTGACCATCAATATGCAGTGGAGGTGAAGAATAGATTTAAGGGACTGGACTTCGTAGATAGGGTCCCGGAAGAACTCTGGACAGAAGTTGGCAGCATTGTTCAGGAGGCAGCAACAAAATACATCCCAAAGAAAGAGAAAACCAAGAAGGCAAAATGGCTGTCTGCTGAGACACTAGAAGTAGCCCAAGAAAGAAGGAAAGCAAAAGGCAACAGTGATAGGGGGAGATATGCCCAATTAAATGCAAAATTCCAGAGGTTAGCCAGAAGAGATAAGGAATTATTTTTAAACAAGCAATGCGCGGAAGTGGAAGAAGACAATAGAATAGGAAGGACAAGAGACCTCTTCCAGAAAATTAGAAACATTGGAGGTAAATTCCAAGCAAAAATGGGTATGATCAAAAACAAAGATGGCAAGGACCTAACAGAAGAAGAAGAGATCAAGAAAAGGTGGCAAGAATATACGGAAGACCTGTATAGGAAGGATAACAATATCGGGGATAGCTTTGACGGTGTGGTCAGTGAGCTAGAGCCAGACATCCTGAAGAGTGAGGTTGAATGGGCCTTAAGAAGCATTGCTAATAACAAGGCAGCAGGAGACAACAGCATCCCAGCTGAACTGTTCAAAATCTTGCAAGATGATGCTGTCAAGGTAATGCATGCTATATGCCAGCAAATTTGGAAAACACAAGAATGGCCATCAGACTGGAAAAAAATCAACTTATATCCCCATACCAAAAAAGGGAAACACTAAAGAATGTTCAAACTATCGAACAGTGGCACTCATTTCACATGCCAGTAAGGTAATGCTCAAGATCCTGCAAGGTAGACTTCAGCAGTTCATGGAGCGAGAATTGCCAGATGTACAAGCTGGGTTTAGAAAAGGCAGAGGAACTAGAGACCAAATTGCCAATATCCGCTGGATAATGGAAAAAGCCAGGGAGTTTCAGAAAAACATCTATTTCTGTTTTATTGACTATTCTAAAGCCTTTGACTGTGTGGACCATAACAAATTGTGGCAAGTTCTTAGTGGTATGGGGATACCAAGTCATCTTGTCTGCCTCCTGAAGAATCTGTATAACGACCAAGTAGCAACAGTAAGAACAGATCACGGAACAACAGACTGGTTTACGATTGGGAAAGGAGTACGGCAGGGCTGTATCCTCTCACCCTACCTATTCAACTTGTACGCAGAACACATCATGCGACATGCTGGGCTTGAGGAATCCAAGGCTGGAGTTAAAATCTCTGGAAGAAACATTAACAATCTCAGATATGCAGATGATACCACTTTGATGGCTGATAGCGAAGAGGAACTGAGGAGCCTTATGATGAAGGTGAAAGAAGAAAGTGCAAAAGCTGGTTTGCAGCTGAACCTCAAAAAAACCAAGATTATGGCAACCAGCTTGATTGATAACTGGCAAATAGAGGGAGAAAATGTAGAAGCAGTGAAAGACTTTGTATTCCTAGGTGCGAAGATTACTGCAGATGCTGACTGCAGTCAGGAAATCAGAAGACGCTTAATCCTTGGAAGAAGAGCAATGACAAATCTCGATAAAATAGTTAAGAGCAGAGACATCACACTGACAACAAAGGCCCGCATAGTTAAAGCAATGGTGTTCCCCGTAGTAACATATGGCTGCGAGAGCTGGACCATAAGGAAGGCTGAGCGAAGGAAGATCGATGCTTTTGAACTGTGGTGTTGGAGGAAAATTCTGAGAGTGCCTTGGACTGCACGAAGATCAAACCAGTCCATCCTCCAGGAAATAAAGCCAGACTGCTCACTTGAGGGAATGATATTAAAGGCCAAACTGAAATACTTTGGCCACATAATGAGAAGACAGGACACCCTGGAGAAGATGCTGATGCTCGGGAGAGTGGAGGGCAAAAGGAAGAGGGGCCGACCAAGGGCAAGGTGGATGGATGATATTCTAGAGGTGACGGACTCGTCCCTGAGGGAGCTGGGGGTGTTGACGACCGACAGGAAGCTCTGGCGTGGGCTGGTCCATGAAGTCACGAAGAGTCGGAAGCGACTAAACGAATAAACAACAACAATCATAGAATGATGAAGCCAAATTAATTAAGTGCTTCACTGTAAAGAAGCATCGGGTTAGAATCTATATATTCTGTTGTGTGTAGTCATGGGTAACAAAAACAATGCTAGATTGCAAGTTGGACAAGCCCTTCAGTTTTCTTGGCAAGGTTTTTCAGAAGTGGTTTGCCATTGCCTCATTCTTAGGGCTGAGAGAAAGTGACTGGCCCAAGGTCACCCAGCTGGCTTCGTGCCTAAGGCAGGACTAGAACTCACGGTCACCCAGTTTCTAGCCTGATGGCTTAACCACTACACCAGACTGGCTCTCGTACACCTATCTAGTTAGTCACAATTAGACTGTTTTTAATCCACTGCAATGCACTCTACTTGGGGTTGTCTTGAAGACCATTTGGCAACTTTAGTTGGTGTAGTTGGCTACCTATAGGTTTCCAGGTACAATTCAAAATCTTATAAAGCCCTTCATGACTCAGGTCATGTTAATGCAAGGGGCTGTCTGCTCCAGGTGGCAAGTACACTGTGTGTTCCCCCTCTTGTGAAGCTGCCCCAGTTCTGTGGAATTGTGTCCCATGAGGTAAGGATGCCCCTGTCCTTCTTGGCACTTAGGAAGGAACTTAAAACAGTTTTCTTTCACTAGACTTTTGATTTTAATCTATTGAGGGTACTGTTGCCATATTTTACTCATTTATTCTATTATTTATTCTTTTATTGCAATTATGTTTTTTATGGTTTTATTTAATTAACTGTTGCTGTAAACCATTTACAATTTTGATATGTCAAGATAACCTTCAGAACAGAAGGAATTCTTGCAAAATGACAATATGTCAGTTTGGATATTTAAGTGTCTGTTTAATAACCATGGTACAAATGAACATTTGCTTGTTCTTATAACCTCTTTACTCTTTTTTATATATATGCAATTAAACCACAATGTCTCCAACAATAGTTCCCTTTTCACCTAAACTGGTTATCTGCTTCAAAACATAACATAGGATATTAAACTATAGCTCAAAGCTTGCTTAATACTCTGACTTGTTTCAAACAGTTCCGTTTCTTTTGAAATGATACAGGTTTCCCTCACTTTATGCAAATTTGCTATAATGCAATTAGTAACTTTTGTCCAAGGCTCTGCTTTATGTGAAAAAAAAAATGCTCTTATGTGATTTGTACCAGAATGGTCAATTGGCACCAGAGGTCTAGAAACAGGCCAAGACTTCTTCCCACCAAAACCTCTTTCTGTCTTCAAATATCATGTTGTGCAGTTATTCTAGTTATGCATCCTGCCTCCCACTTCTATACCTGCAATAGCTACTGCAGTTACTATGGAGACAAAATGCTTTTCCAAGATATTTCCAAACCCTTGCCCAAATAATAAAAAAAAGGACCTCTCTAACATTAGAAGCAAAATTGGGCATATTACATCACACTGAAGTTGATGAAGGATCCTCAGCCTTGGGATCAGCTTTTAACCTGGGTGAATCTACTATGTACAACACATGAAGAATGCTATTAAAATTTGTAGTGCTATGGTGAATTCTACTGCTTTGTCTGCCATGTTAACCATCCACGTCAGAAATCTAGCTGTAAGAAACACAGAGAAAATATTTTCATTGGACACAGAATACAACACAAGGAAGAAAACATGTCTGAGTAAGATACTGCTAAGAATAAGGCTTTAAAAATTTACAATGGTGCTTAAAAGTTTGTGAACCCTTTTGAATTTTCAATATTTCTGCATAAATATGACCTAAAACTGTTCTCCACACAAGTCCTAAATTAGGTAAAGAAAACCCAATTAAGTCAAAAGCATTATACTTGTTCATTTATTTATTGAAGAAAATGATCCAAAGCTACATATTTGTGTGTGGGAAAAGTAAGTGAATTTCTGCTTTCAGTAACTGGTGTGCCCCCCTTGGGCAGCAATAACTGCAACTAAATGCTTCCGATAACCATTGATCACTCCTGCACATCAACTTGCAGGAATTTTAGCCTTATCAGTTCTCAGTTGTAATGTATAAAAATCTATTGTTTGTTGAGAACTTTTGAATTCACCTGAAACCTTTTGATGTATGGAGTTCAGCAAAAGCCACTGCAGTAATCCAGACGTGTAGTAATGAGAGTTTGAGTCACAGTAGTCATTGTAGCAAAGTCCTCCCACTCTAAGTAGGGCCACAACTAATGAACCACAAAGGATCTCTTAGACATGGCCTCCATTTGTCCTTCCAGTGTGCTCATGTCCAGGAGGACACCTAAGTTGCAGATCTGCTCCCTCAGAGCAGTGTTACCCCCTCAGGAGGGAGCAGTGGGCACCCCCACTGGCAAGATGGAATTGTTTATCCATTGCAGCTCTATCAAGTTGGCATAAAGCTGCAGTGGACAAATAGCAATTCTGTCTTGCCAGGATTCAACTTTAGTTTCCCCCCTCCCATGCAGACTCTAACAGCCTCCAGACACTGAGAAGAAGAAATAATAATAATCTGTTAAATTTATATGCAGCTCAAGTCTCTTGAGTATCATCAGCATACTAATAATACCTCACCCCAAACCATTCATGTTAAACCACTGCGGGATTCATCTTAAATGGCAGGGGAGAAAAGACCTACTCCTGTGGCGCCCCATACAAGAATGGCCACCAGATCAAACTCTCCCCATCCACTGACTGGAACCGCCCACTGAAGGAGGAGTGAATCACTTCAAGGACGGCTTCTGGCTCCCAATCCCAATAGGTGGCTCAGAAGGATATGGCCAATGATACTGAAGGGCAAAAGGAGCAGAATGTGTGCACTACCCCCGTGTGGTTCCCTGCAGGGGTTAGAACAACCCCTGCTGTCTCAGTCCCACGTTGAGGTCTGAAACTGGACTGAAAGGGGTCTAAGTAACTTGACTACTGTAGGGTGTTTTGCAGCTGAATCTCCACTAGGCTGTCAACAGTCTTCCCTAAAAAGGGAAGGCTGGAGAACAGGCAATAGTTATCAAACGTGGCTATAGCCAGAGGGGGCTTATTAAGGAAGGGGCAGACCACAGCCCCTTTGATGGCTACAGGCATAACCCTCTCCTGAATTCAAGTGTTGACAACTTCTCCAAGCTGGCTATAATATAATTTAATACTATATTATTACTTTATCTTAAAAAGAAACTATAATTTCCAAGATCAGTTTCTTTTAGTTACTACAAATGTTCTCTCTTCTTTCTGGATTTATTGTTGATGAGATATTGGCCCATTTTACTTCCATTTAGTGATACATTTTGCTATCTTTTCTTAGTTTTCCATTATAGACTGCTGCATAGAGAACATGATCTTTACATAATCAAAATAGGGTGAGAATCTATTTCAAGAAATTGTAATACTTGTATGTTAAAAACAAGGAATTATGTTCAGTACTGGCAAAAGAACACGTTGCTACCAAAACTGAAATTCAATCCTTGAAACAGAAAAGATGTTACCATGGAAAAATAAAGTAACACTTAGTGCAGCTGTGATGCATTAATGAATAGGATTTTTTTTTTTTAAAAAAATCATTTTTATATGGTATGGCTTAGAGGATTCCAACCAGATGGTTTCCTTGAACAGGATCTGACCTTCAGCTTGAGGATTTCTTGCTGGCAGATTATTTCATTTTCTTTCCTTTTATTTGTCAGTTCTTTACATTGATGTAAGATTTACTGTTGTAGATTTATATTCATAATCAGTGACATAAATCAGTCACATTTTATCTTAAAATTACAGTATTAAATATATAGTTTAATAGTTATTTTCAAAGTGTAAGAACAATTTAAAATATTTAGTATGCTGCATTAATGTAACTCTAATTATACAGAAATTTAAAGATGTTTTAACATTATTCCTATCAATAAAGAGCTGAGTGGCACCTTCTCATTATTTATGCAACAACCTATAAGATTTTTAGCTGCATTTTTTCTCTTCATTACTATTATATGCCAGAGGATAAGTTCACCTGCATGTGGTGGTAAGAGGAAAGTTTTAGGTACATATCTGTACATACATGCAGATGTATAAGCAAAGTTATTGTCCTGTACATAAAAAATTGACCATATGTTACCTCAATAGATGTTGTATATATTCATGCATTTAGAGGACTGCATATGCAGCTAGTTCATTTTCAGACAGTAATTTCATAAGAACACATCCAAAAAAGAAGTAACATCTAGTGGAAATAAGATTCTTATTTTAACATTTTAGTATCTAACTTAAAGAATTGAAAATTTATTCAAGGTGAGCAGCTCTAGAGATAGCTGCCTTCTAAATATGTAAAGACCTACTTTTCCCTTTTCCTTCTTGAGTTGTCTTCAGATAAGAAATGGAATTAGCCTCCCTAGGACAGGTCTGAGAAGAAGCCTAAAGACAGCAATACCCCCACCCCCACCCCAAAGAAAGGGGAGTAATAGAACCATGGGTGGCCAGTGAATGTAAGAATTGCCTTGCAAGAACAGGTCATAATTCATCTGGCCCAGCACTTTTTCTTCTCTCACAAGGCAAATAAGAGTATGTGACCATGGCAGCATGTGGACAACTGAAGGAAATGCAGATAGCATAACTAATACCTTTCTAGTACTTACATATTTGGAGAAGTACAACTAGTGGTGATGTAAAGGTAAAGGTAAAGGTTTCCCTTGATGTAAAGTCCAGTCGAATCCGACTCTAGGGGGCGGTGCTCATCTCCGTTTCTAAGCCTTGGAGCCGGCGTTGTCATAGACACTTCCGGGTCATGTGGCCAGCATGACGACTTGGAACGCCGTTACCTTCCCGCCGAAGCGGTACCTATTGATCTACTCACATTTGCATGTTTTCGAACTGCTAGGTGAGCAGGAGCTGGGACGAGCAATGGGAGCTCACCCCGCCGCGTGGTTTCGAACCGCCGACCTTCCGATCGACAGCTCAGCGGTTTAACCCGCAGCGCCACCGTGTCCCTAGTGGTGATGTAGGAAAGCTCAATGTAGGAAAGCATCCTTTTTGATCTGACTGATTTGTTGGATGGTCATTGAAGAAAACCAAGTTCTTCACCCAGCACTGGGGGGGGGGGGGAATTCCAATATGTCTCCATCATTTTTTCCTGCTCTGTGGTTATCAATATTGATGATATAATGGAAGAGAGGGTGAAGGCATCGCATCTGCAAATTCATACATTAAAATCATGAAGTTGCTACGATATGAAGGAGTAAAATCAGAGGAAGTGAACAGTATCCATCAGCTGTAGTTGAACTTGTGTTTCTAAAATGTCACAATCTAATGCAGTTTAAGCTTAAACTCCAACTTATTATTTCATATGTAAAGTATTCCAATTTTTGGTATGTAAACTTGAGAAAAAGGTGATAAAGCAACCTGGTAGCTAGAAGTTGTAGAGAACTTAATAGAGAAAACTAAGTGGGGATTTCAGATAAATTGGATTTTTTCCCCTTCTAACTAAATTACCCACTTAATAGGGAGGCTGATGCCACATCCTATGAACCCTCTGGCTGTAGTATCAGATATCCATAACTCCCCATGTCAAGTCTAGTACAGATTCTGGCCTTCCCAGGGACCCTAGTCCTTACACTAGGGTCAGACTAAAAAAATTGGTCCATCTTACTTTCAGCCCTCTTATTAAAAATACTATTAGTTTTTCTTTCTAAAATTAGTGTATAATCTAAATTATATATAACTGCTTATTCAGCTTTTACTTATCCATAATATATGAACCTGTCAAACAAACTTGAAATAGAACTATCTAGATCATATTTATCACATACTTAAGTAATTTAGGGTGACTCGGTGCTATGTGATGATACCACTTTGATGGCTGAAAGTGAAGAGGAACTGAGGAGCCTTATGATGAAGGTGAAAGAAGAAAGTGCAAAAGCTGGCTTGCAGCTAAACCTCAAAAAAACCAAGATTATGGCAACCAGCTTGATTGATAACTGGCAAATAGAGGGAGAAAATGTAGAAGCAGTGAAAGACTTCGTATTCCTAGGTGCGAAGATTACTGCAGATGCTGACTGCAGTCAGGAAATCAGAAGACGCTTAATCCTTGGGAGAAGAGCAATGACAAATCTCGATAAAATAGTTAAGAGCAGAGACATCACACTGACAACAAAGGCCCGCATAGTTAAAGCAATGGTGTTCCCTGTAGTAACATATGGCTGCAAGAGCTGGACCATAAGGAAGGCTGAGCGAAGGAAGATCAATGCTTTTGAACTGTGGTGTTGGAGGAAAATTCTGAGAGTGCCTTGGACTGCAAGAAGATCCAACCAGTCCATCCTCCAGGAAATAAAGCCAGACTGCTCACTTGAGGGAATGATATTAAAGGCCAAACTGAAATACTTTGGCCACATAATGAGAAGACAGGACACCCTGGAGAAGATGCTGATGCTAGGGAGAGTGGAAGGCAAAAGGAAGAGGGTCCGACCAAGGGCAAGATGGATGGATGATATTCTAGAGGTGACGGACTCGTCCCTGGGGGAGCTGGGGGTGTTGACGACCGACAGGAAGCTCTGGCGTGGGCTGGTCCATGAAGTCACGAGTCGGAAGCGACTAAACGAATAAACAACAACAACAACAACGGTGCTATGTACTAAGGGTATCAACCTTATGAGGAAAGGAGAAGATTTTTCCAGGAGTGTGTGGCAACTTAATTCTTTATGAATTTCCTTTTACTTTATGATCAGAAAAAAAGGGATATCTTGGTTTAAAATGTAGTTGTCATATGAGCATATTGCTTCTCTGTTTCAGACTCCATGGAGAATGGCATATAGAAATTATTGGCTGGGTTTAACTTTCTTTTGAACTCTGTATGAATGGAATAAAACTATGTAAATTATTTCCTTGAAGCTCCAAATACACACTAAGGGCAACGGTAAAAGCCACCATTAATGCAATTATTTACTCATTTGAGCAATTCATACACTGTCTTTTTGAACACTCTGAATAGCTAATAACATAAAAATAATTTAGAAATTCTAGATACAACAAAACTAGAAACAGGACAAGTAAACAACAAATGCTTAAACTAGTATTTTAAAGAAACTTTTGTTTTACTTTGAGTATGTAAAAGATGTACTCATACACACACATCTGTATACTTTATATAGGGCTTATTCCAAATTAATTTAGATCCATTTCCAACAATAAATTATGAAGATAATATTCAAATAGTTGCTTTTGTTCTTTGCATATAAATGTTTAATTTTTGTTCTTTTAAATCTAAATATGAAATAATAATAATATTAGTGGTGGTCTTGATGCAGAGAAAAATTTATTCACTGGATTGTTATATCAAGATTCCACTAAGCAAATTGCATTACATGTGGTTGACATGTGAATACCTGAATGCGAACATTATTTTCAAAGATGGCATGTACACTTTCTTCTCTGAAGGTTGACTGCCTACATATTTTCTGTCCTGTCTTCTGTAAGAGGAAAGCTAGAAGCTTACTGGTTTTAGGGGTGTTGTTTTTTTAAATCTAAACATGAGGCTAAATTGCCCAGGAGATTACGTTGGTTATCACATTCCATGTGCACATAGTTACAGAACACAAACAGTGCTAGCTGTATGTGGTTTTGGCAATAATGAGAATTTTTGGCAATGTAACAAAGGTGGTATTTCAGCTGCATTTCTTGAGAATGATGCAGTCTTCACAGTACACGTCATTCTTTGCAAACTTCAAAGAAAGGGAAGAATTGTCACTAAAAGAAGCAAGATACGAGCTACTAGTCAGATCTGAAGTCTTAGTTTATGCTCTCAGAAGCTAATAAACTGCAAATGGATTTTTTTCTTTTCTTTTCTGTGAGTACACTTTCCAAGTCCATCATCTCTCTTGGAAAAAAAGGTGTGAAAAGGCAGATAGGCATTTTTTCTGCCAGAGTTCTCCTGAATAGATCAACAGGACATTTTTTTAGGTATTGACTGAGAAACAAACAAACACGAATTACAAAAGTACAGATCACGTGTGGTATCTCTCTCTTTTTTTAATTTGAGCATGAAAAAATATCTATTAACTGATTCTGATTCTTGTTGAATCAGAAACTTAGACCTAGGGCCACAGTAAATACGTTGTCTTACGTCTTTTTTTTTTTTAATGGCTCTTTTTCTCTTTCAGCTTGAAGTGCAGTCATGCTGCGTGTTCATTCCAAACGACAGCCTCCCATCTCCCAGTACAATAGTGTCGAGTGATATTCCTGGGACTGTCCGCAGTTGGTATCACGGGCAGACTAGTATGCCTGGGACTCTTGTCCTTTGCTTACCCCTCATAAAGATTATGAGTGCAGGGCACAAGTACATGGAACCCCTGCAAGATATTCCCATTGTTGTGCAAAGACCCATACTTGAAGAAGGTAAGGTATCAGAAGTTCCGAAAGAGGGAGCATTGTAATGTGATACTGTTTTCCTTGTATGATAGTATTTTTATACTATATAGTTTGTCTAAGACTAATTTTGTAGCTTGATGTCAACATTTCTCTTTAATCTTTTCAAAATACTTCATTCTTCCTAAAATGCTTGTTCAACTATTTTTTCTTCTTGCTTTTTTTACATTTTATTTCTTTTCATTACAAGTCTTTTGTCCATTCTCTCTTCAAAGACAGCACTATGTCTTGATGAGCAGGTGGCAGTCATAGCCATGAGGGCCTTGCACAGTTTCGTCTTGTGCTCCAGTTGCACCCATTCCTGAATCCTCCCTCGTTTAGGGTTTGGATCTTTGGTTTTTTATTGTATTTATGATAGGCTTTTATATTTTTATCTGCTGTTATATCCTAATGTATATTTTTAAAATGTTGTTAACCATCTTGAGGTTTTGCTTGAGTAGAAAGATGGGGTATAAATCCAATAAATAAATAGCAACACAGTTGGAAAATAACTATGTATTTGCCATTGAATTTCAAATGAAACATTTCCAACAATTAAACTGGATTGAAAGCTCTTTTTAACCCAACCTAACCATTATGACATCAACATGGTAATTGTATTCTATTTATAGCTTAAGCCTAATATTTTATGAATGGATCATAGAGTAAGCTTTGGCAATATTTGTGAATAACAAATGTTTTCTTATTAAACGTATATGATGTAACATCTAGTCATATAATTTATATGTAATATAAAACTTCATATAACTGGCATCTCTAGCTAGGTAACCCCCCAGTGGTCCTATGGGATCAAAACACACATACATAGTTAAATGTAACCTACTACTTTTACCTCTAGTAAGGAAACCCAAGAATAATATTTGCCTGTACTATTATGTAAACACAATTTCTCTCCCCTCTTGAGGTTAACTAGCCAGTTCTTTCTAAAGTCTTACTCTCTTAGAGTCTTCCTGGGGAAAAGAAGAGAAGACAGGGTCCGCTCCACGTTATATGGAGTAAGGATTTCCGAGGACTCTAGAATTTCACATGTTCACAGAGTTTTGATGTTATTTCAGATTCATTCCAAACCTTGTCCAATTCCTTTCACAACTGTTTTTCTATAATACGAAATCTTAATTTTAGAGGAATGTACCTATTGTTATGTTTGTACTTATTTACTTTGAATCCAAAAAGCATATTATCCATCTATGTTTCTCTGTGCTGTTGTAGGTCTTTTAATAAATACTAAACAGACAATTTTGGTACCAGCTTGTGTCTTGGAGGTTGAATCTTATACATTAGATGGTGTAGGCCTCTGTAAATTAGCTACCAGTTGCTAGGTTTAAACTCTCCTATATTTATGGATTATGTGCCATCAAGTCAGTGTCAATTCTTAGCAACCACATAAATACATTTTTCCCAGGACAATCTGCCCCAACCTGGTTCTTCAGGTCTTCCAACAGTGCACCCATAGCTGCTGTAATTGAGTCCATCCACCTTATTATTGGTTGTCCTCTTGTCCTCTTTTCTTCCACCTTTCCTAGAATTATAGATTTGTTTGGAGAGCTACATTTTCACATAATATATACAAAGTATGATAATTTGAGCCTAGTCATTGAGAACTCTGATGATCTATTTGTTTGTTTTTTTGGCTGTCCATGGTATTCTCAGGAGTGCTTTCTAACACCAAAGTTAAAAATATCTTTTTGTTCTCTTTTTTAACAACTCTGTGAAAGTTTTTGTTAAGTTCTTTCCTGAGATCTTTGTCTTTTTTGGCTTTGGCTTTTCATCTCTGAACATTCTTTATAGAGAGAATGTATAAAAAAAAACTTCCAGATGGTTTCTTTGTGAATTGAATTTATATGCCATGTACAAGCTTCTTCTTGACTCTTGGTTTTTAGATCCATGTTAAAATGAAATAAAACATTTCAGACCTGCTAGGCATCTTCTAGAACACTGAATAAGCCAAAGAAATGGCTTTTCAAACAGTAACTCCAGATTTAATTATGGTAAGACCAAACAGAGGCTGAACTATTAGAAAAGACCATGGAATCATAACTGGTCTAGTCAATTGCCATGGCCGATTCCAGAGTTCTTCTTGTGGTTTACTATCAGATGGTGATACTTATCAAATAAAAAATTGTCAAATGCTACTATATATCTGGAAATTTTTCTTCAGTCTAGCTAAGTGGAAAAATGTATTTGGTTCTGTTTCTTTCATTCATTCATTCATTCATTCATTCATTCATTCATTCATTCATTCATTCATTCAGTAATAGAGATACAGCAATAATAATAATCAGAGATTTGTTTGTTGCATTTGCACAAATTTCCTATTTGGGAAATTTCTTCAAAATAAAATGCATTTTTCGACCAAGCATCTTTTATCTAAGCATCTTTTGCTCCCAAACATTTGAACCAAGAGTCATTATATCTGAGCTCTCCTGTAACAGAATTGAATTATCACTAACCCAGAATATCATGCTTCCTGTCACGGTCTTATGTACATAATTGCTCTCCTTAAAACACACTCACATACACACCTGCCACAACTAAACAAAAGAGCATTCAGAAAATGGGAGAGATTACTTTTTTCTTTTATTTCTTTTGCATGAAAGCTGGTGACAACACTGTTAGCTTAATAATGTGTAACTCAAAGTAACATTTAAGATATTTCATCTGTTTCTGAATCCCAGTAATTAAAACTGTCTCCTCTGGTAAAAGTTAAACATCAAAGGGCATGATCCAGCCAAAGCCAAATTAATGTTAAACCTCATATGAGAGACATAGGTTTAAATATTCCACCGAAACAATAATTTGAAATTGCTCAGTTTGTGCAGTGATGCTTACTGCTATTAAACCCAACAACAACAACAATACAGTGTAGATAGATGCAAAACAAAGAATATAATTGCACATATCCTTGATGTGTGTATTGTACAGTATGCATTATATGTGAGAAGGAAATTAAAATGTAGCACTTCTGTGTTATGTAACATAGAATGTGCTCCTGAATAGTATCTCTAGATACTAGAACTAGACTTTTATTTGTTTTATGAAGGAATAATCTAGAAACTATTTTTATTTAGTTTTATGTGGGGATAATCCACATCCAGAATTATTTCTTTATGTATTTTACCTTTGCTTTTGCCTTCTTCTTGATTAACCAGGAGATGCTTTCCCTTGGACAATCAGTCTGAATTATTTTAGCATCTATACTCTTCTGGGACAGCAGTTGACCCTTAACATCATAGAACCTGTTGGCTGCACTTCTACTCTGGCAGTGACTTCACAAGCGTTGCCCACTGCAGGATCAGAAGCCAGGCACTCATTTGTTGTATGTCTTCATGTTGACCTTGAATCACTTGAAGTAAAATGCTCAAATCCTCAGGTTGGTGCATTTAATTTATTGGAACAAATTAAAATTGCTTGATGTAAGTAGTGTTGTTCTGGGTTCTGTAACAGTTGTTTCTTTCTTTCAAGCATTTTTCTTTCAGTTTTGCTATAAAAAACTGAGCCATCAAGATCAAGGTACTTAGATTAAGATTTGCTTTGAAGCGCTTTCATGTTTCATAATTTAGATTCATCTCAAAGTGTAATAGCTATAGCGCATAAGTGCATCTTGGATTTGATGGAATGAAATCACTTGCAGATGCGTTGTTAAATGCTGGGGCCCTACTTTGCTGTCCCTGTGGATACATTTGTTGAAACAAATTAATGTACCTTTGGTAGAAATTAACACATACCCACTCTCATTAATCTCATCATATTCTTTCAGCTAAAGTAAAGATACCCTCTATGATGGCAATAGGAAATTACTTTTTTATTTATATAATTTTTTTTTATCTTCTTTTCCAACCATGCAGACACTCAAAGTGGTTAACCATAAATCAGACATAAAAACAAGCACAGAATGATTTCAAATAAAACCAGTACCATTCGATAATTAGAAAAAGAGAAGGAGCAAAAGTAGAAACAGTCCCGTTTCTGAATACAAGATCAATCAGTTTAAAAGTACGCATATCACAGAATTTGAAGGGATAAGGAGGAAGCAGCCAGCTGAATATTCCAGAGCAATAAATATTATCATATGACTTTAGCTTTCTCTTTTTTGTCCCAAAGATTTTGTTGAATTATGAAATTTGCCATGTCTTCAGCTAGTAATTCCCAATGAAAAGGTGAGAAATATTTTAAAGTATTCCAAAGGATTTTTTAAAAAGATATTACAGAAACTTGATTCAATGGACATGTACCTGGTTTAGATGTAAGGTTACAAGATGTTATGACTTATCAGCTTGCATTTCTGCAGGCCCTTGAATTTATATTCTGTTAGTTTACAGCAAAAAAAGACTTGTGCAATGCCTGGGGAATCAAAGAAAAAAGTGTTGTCACATAAAGTATGGAGCAGCTGTGATCTAGTGTACCTGCATAACGAACGATGATAGTTTATACTGAGATTAAAAACGTGACATTGAGCAGTTTCCTCGTTCACAGTTGTGTTCCAAATCACATGTTCAAGATGAGAATGGTGTTGATAGGAAGAACTGGAATGTGAGAGAACTTAACAAAATGTTGCACCGCAGAGTAATCTTCTAATAACGCTTCCAGTTTCAGTCAGCCATTATCTCATCCAGGATACTCCGTTCTTTCATCCTTTCTGTATTCTGCTTTGCTCTTTTCCAGCTGGTCATCAACATTTCATGCCTCCCAAGGATACTCAGTCTTGCGACCCATATTTTGGATTTTTGTCTGAGTCTTCCTGACATTCCCCCTAGAGGAGGAACCGGTATACACCACCACTTCAGGTCCCAATAGTAGACGTTATAGAATTTGGCTATATACTGGTTAGCAGTGAGCCGAATTAAATCAATAGTGTCTCTGGCAAACTTTTTTTAATGAAGCCACCTACCCTGAAGCTGTTTCAATCAGAGGAAAGGAGTGAGACCAAAGTTTCTGCCTCTTACCATTCAGTGTGTTGTTCTTATATGCAAGAGAGACCGCAGAGGTTGCACCTAACAATGTAGTGCAATCAGTTCTTCAAACAAACAAAAAACAGAAACCCCCTAACCTCTTTAACTTAAATATGACACAGAGAAGCAGTATAGTGCCAAATAAATTCTTACTGTATGGAAAATATTCTTCCTTTCTTTACCAACTTTTAAAAGGTATCTCTAATGGTTAAATAAAATGCAATAGCTATAGACTCATGATAATTGGCTAATAGAGACCAAGTCAAATCATGGCCATTTAAAAGAATGAGCAGAGGAAATAGGAGGACTTCCCACAAGTACTCCCTGGTTCCTCTCTTTTGAGCTTGCTTGAAGAGAAAGGGTGTACAGGTAGTCCTCATTTAGCAACCACAATTGGGACCCGCAACTTGGTTGTTAAGCAAAGCAGTCGCTAAGTGAAACTGACTGCTTATGATCTTACTTCAGCTTTCCTTTGCTTTACAGACCAAAGGTCGTAAATGTAAGGACTGGTCACAAAGTTACTTTTTCATAACCGTCTTAACTAGAAACAGTCGCTAAATGAGTAAGTTGCTAAACAAGGACTACCTGTACTGAATGTTGCTTCTGCTGCTACCTAAAGCTAATTCAGTCCAATAAGATGACTCAAAAAATTACTTCACAAAGTCAACATGCAAAAAGGCCCCATTATCTCTCTATTGCAAGTTTAAGAAATAATTTTTTGGGATATTGGCAAGCAGCCCTTTTCAGTGTGCCTCTTCCGAAGAAAGAGGGGCATTAAGTGTAAGTGTCTTAAGGCAGGAGTATCCAAGTGACAATATAATTAGCTTAGTATAAATTTTATCTTTAGCTCATATGGAACTGGTTTAAGCTGCCACTGAATACTTGTCCAAATGTAAATTAGCATTTGTGGTTCACTTGACCAAAATGAAAGTTTGGGCCATACTGAGAGGATGTGTACCATGTGCTGTCTTAAAACATGTTTGCAAAGCTGAAATTCTCTTACAAAATTTGAATAGGATAGAGGCTGTCCCTGCACTGCTAGTCTTACTTATGGTTATAAGTCTAAGATAAGCTAATACATTTAACAGCATTTAAGATGTAGTGTTGAAATTGGGTATAAAAGATACCTCATACCATTTTGGGGTGATTGATTGATTGCCATCAAGTCAGTGTTGACTCTTAGTGACCACATACAGTAGATTTTCTCCATGACAATCTGTCTCTAACCTGGCCTTTCAGGTCTTCCCTCACAACATTACTGGCTCTTTTTTTCATTATACAATGTGTATGTGGGAAAAATATGAATAGGGATTATCACACCCTTCATAATCAAAAGCATTTAATGAAATCGAATCCAGTACATTTGAGATCAGGTTGAATCTTATTTCTGCTGCTATTCACCTATGGTAGTGGACTATAGGGGCTTATCATCCTCATATTTTGTTTATAAATTAGAAATCTAGCAGAAAAGGGTGGAAACATAATTGTAAACTAGATAGGCCTTGATCCAGTTTGGTTTCTCCTGTGTTGTATTTTTTTCTTCTGCATTGTGAAAAATGTTTCTGTATTTTGCCTATATTCCTATGACAGTTCTTTACCTATGTTGTGCAAACTAGGACCCAGATACAGATCCCTAAAACTTTTATCTTTATGAATTCACATCCAGTGCAGATGACAAAACTTGTTTGCTGATATGTATTTTGAGCATATCTTAATTATCTAACACCAAAATACCCTTAGGCTTGCTTTTCTACTTTTCCCTTAAGGAAACTCAAAGAAAAAGTAGGATTTATAACAACAAATTGTTACTGAAATTAATAGGTGCTGCAGGTGAAACACAGTTTGAAAGTGAAAAGGCAGACTGCAGAAACAGAACGCCACTGTTTGTTACCTGCAACTCACAGCTCAGGCCACTCAAATACATTATTAATAAGCTACAGCCCATTCTGGGCCATGACACTGCACTTCTTAAGCAGTGAGTGGTATACTTGCATACAGACAACCCCCCAACCTGAAGCAGATTCTTATAAGCAGCAAGAAACAACAGGACAACAATGCCAACTTGGGAACCATTCCCTGCCACAAACCCAGATATCTACTTTGCCTCCACATCTACACCAACAGCGCCATGACAGGCCCCAACAAGTACACACTTAAGATCAGAGGCATCTTTACAAGCTCTTCCTCCAGTATGATATATGTCATCATCTGCCAGCAGTGCCCCTCATAGGACAGATGGGACAAACTTTGTGCAAAGGAATTAATATTAAAGTTTTAAATTAACATTAAATTAACATTAAATTAACTTTAATGTTAATTAAAGTTTCACATCAGGACTCAAAAGAAAGACAAAATAATGGAGCATTTATGGCAGACCTCAGAGTGACTGTTTTGGAAAAACAGGACTTTAAAAGCATCACTGAATGAAAAATTGCAGAACTCCCATTCATCAAAAGGTTTCAGGCAATCTCAAGTGTCAACAAACACAATGAGTTTTTAATACCTTACAATTGTTAATTGATAAGATACTTGTAATCTGCATGACATGTAACCTGCATATGCATAACCGACCTATCTTCCTCTCCCTTCCCCCCCAATCTCACGCCAATTTAAATCTTAGTCCAGCTGCCTGAGCATCTGATGAAGTCTTTTAATAAAATTTGTTAGTTGGGAAAGGGGCTACCATGCTCCTTTTGGGTTATTGACACTCAGTCAGACTATCAAAGTAAAGCAGAGACAGGAGAAACTTTCAGCTTTAACATTTAGTGAACCCTTGGTTTAATGGACCTTAGTTGGTGAACTTTTGATATTAAAACATATTTTTAATTTTGTTTGCTGCCCAGAGTCACTTCTTGAGATGGGCAGCCATACTGAATGAATGAACAAACAAACAAACAAATAACAGGCACGCTTTCCATCTAGATAGCACCAGAAGATAATGCACAAATTTCATAGCACCTGAAATAGTCTAGATGATTCACATTTATTCATGTCATTAGTATTATATAAATTGAAGCCAATGATGGCAAAGTGAAGTTAAGAGACATTTGGCATTAGCAGATAACCCTTCGCCCCATGGTCCATTGAATTGATATTTTACTGTATTAGATCTATGAGGTATTGTCACCCATATATGCCAGTTTCAATTTGTGATTTCATTACTAAATGCTGAAAGGGAAAAAAGTTAAAGTTATTAAGAATACAAACAATTTGAGAGTGTTTCCTTAACAAACATTTGTACATAAATACTGTATGTATATGAAAGTTTTGCTGTGAGTGTTAATTTTTAGTATTAAACTAAAACATTAAAATATTAAGGTAAATTTTGCAGAGCTTTAGGAAATTCTCCAATGCTGTATCAATACAAAAGCAGCTGAGGCAGATCTGTGAGGATAAATTATGTTCTCATATTCACAAATCAAGTTCTGTTTTATATCAAAACTAGACAGACAGCAATGTTTCCCTGCATCTGTTTTGCCCACATTAGAAGCCAGTGTCATTCTCTGGATATGTCCTGAGGCTGAAATTTCTTCCTTAAATATTTTTTTAAAAAAGATTTTTTTTTTCCCATAATGGCAAACTGGGTATGGCATCCAGCTGTGAATATGCTTATATATTGTGCTTGTAATTTCCATGGGATCTTTTTGTACACTATATGGCAAGTTACATGATCACTATATGGCAAGTTACATGATTAATGCTTCTTTATGAAGTATTTTGCATAAATACTTTAGATTTTAGTTGAACAATGCAGTTTGTAAATTATATAGAATGTTTTCTGAATAGTTAAATGTCATATCCCAGGAGATAGCTCTGCAAGATGCTGATTCTTCTGTGGATGGAGACTATTTCTACATCTACTACAGAAAATGAATTCTCCTGTATCTTACAAATTAGATTATTTTTGTTTTTAGAACTTCAGAGTTGCACTTGAAGTGGCAGCTTCTGTAGAAGTCTGTGAAATAGTCCAGAAACTAAACCAAGTTTTATTCATTAAAACTACAAGTTTAAGTAGTACAAGAATAGATGTAGCTCTTACAGCCTTACCTACAGTTGTTTGATTTTTTTATACAGAATTTTTTCCCATATGTATCAAATGAAAATACTGTTTTAATAAGGCAATGACAGATGTATTATTTTTATACTGTATAAACTTGAATTTGTAGAAGATGTTGATATTCAGTGATCTATTAAACTTACTTATTTGCTTAGTTACTTACTTTATTTATTTATTTAAGGTGCAATTGCTATATGAACTAACAGACTTAATGAAGAAAGTTTGGAATAAAATTCAAAAGAAGGGAATTTTCCACCAGTCCCTGGCACATACAGAAACTGTTTCAGGACCTGTACCACCTGTTTCACCTGTTAAAAGTAGTATTGGCACTGCACCACTTGATACCAGTACATGTAGTCCATCAGCTGACATTGGGACAACTACAGAGGTAATTAAAAATTATATAAGTGATCTGCTAAAGCAAGGAATTAAAACAGAAAAAAAATGTAAGAATAAGACATACAAGTATATGAATGCATGTGCCTTTGCTTTTTTTTTTTTTAACCCAGTTGCATTTGTGAGTTGGGTGGCCTAAAGAGAGAAAGAATAGCAAATGATGCTGATGCAAGTACATAATCGTAACATTTGAATTATTGCATAATTGTCTAGCTGCCCTCAGACACTTGGTTAAGATGGGTGGCCATATAAGTTTGCTGAATGGTCATTGTCATCATGTCATCATTTTACAAGATGACATGCAAGGCATCATTTTATGTCACTGCAGTAAAAACTACCATACCTGCTGCAACCATAATTATGATCTTGTAATCTATACCCATTTAACAATTGTGTTTGAAATTAAAGATATAACAATACAGCATTAACATTATAGTTTTGTTTGGAATATAACATGGCTTGTTAGTAGTGGTGCAAGCCACAGTGAGACACAGTGAGCCAAATCATGCTAAGGAGAGGTTTAATGTCATCCTTCCTCTCAGCAATCCTGTGTCTGGGTGTCTGTACATGAGTTACCTTTTACATTACAGACCTAGTACAGCAACATAGAGCAGATTAGAAATATTTCCCTCCATTTTTAATTAATTGTAGATAGTATTTGTGTCCAAACCTAAATTGTACTGAAGTTTTAAATTAGCTTGATTCAGTAAACTATAATTAACCATTAACTTTGGTCGGTTGTATAGGAAATTATGACAGTCTGTAGTTAATTAAAAAGAAGTGAAAGCCACATTTGATAGAGTGGGGTGGGATAGGGGACTTGCAACTGCAGTTTGATTCCTTAACAATATGGTCAACTTTCAGCTGCTCTTCCTTGATCTAGCCAGTTGCCCTACTTCCAGGTACTTTTCCCTACTACCCATCAGTGAGAAATAACAATCATGCTAAAGAGAGGTTTTTATGTTATCTTTCCTCTCAGCAATCCTGTGTCTGTCTGTCTGTATATGAGTGTGATTGTGTGTGTGTGCACATGTGTGCGTATAAGAGAGAGAGAAAGATTATTTAAATCTCTGCATATTGTATTTTGGCCGCACCAGCCTGGCCTACTTATGTGACACCCAAAGGCTTTCTTTTCCACATAGCCTGAAAACTATGGCTTATTGTTACATCTGAATGGAACAGATGTTTGCCTATTTTCTGTTAGAAGCATGCTAATAGAACCTCTGATGGGGTTGGGAATAGTAGGTATGTGTTTGAAACAGAAGAAGACAAGATGAGTATCTAGGATTTGAAACAAAATTGGAAATGAATAATGAACCATAATATTGTAATTATTTAAATCTGATACTAAGAATTTGTTTATTGTATTATACACTTTCTCCAAGAAGTTCAGGATGCATATAGAAATAATTACTTTGTCGTAGCAACAGCTTAATAAGGGAATTTAGATTGCAAATTAGTGATAGGCCTATCTAGTGAGGTTGTGTCTGAGTAATACCTTTGAATCTCAGTTGGTTGCAGTACCTGACCCACGTTGCATAGGCTTAGAAACTAAGGTTGGGCCTGGTTTGTACTTGGATAGGAAACAATTGGGGAATACTAGGGATTTAAGTTAGACTTGAAAGTTGGAAAAATAGAGAAGGCAATGGAACAGTTGCTAAAAAACTATACAGATGTGTCCATGAAGTCTCCAAGAGTCCATCTCAACTTAAAAGATTTATTTAACAATAGTGATCAAATCAGCCTGTCCATTCCAGGACACAAATAGAAAAAAAGAAGTTGTAAACACAGGTTGCCTTATGTATTCATCAAGCATTAGAGCCATTTGCTTGTCAATACATGTAGAGTGGGAGACTCCCTGCAATAGATTGCAGCTTTAAGAGATAGGCTTTACCTTACAATATCTCACTTGTTATTCTGATATGCACTGTATCTGTCTCTTGCTTTGGCTCAAGAGCATGGCTGTTTGAGCAACTGTACACTTAGCTTGAAGTTTATTGATAAAAGTTCTCAAGTGTGCAGGATCCCACTCCCTGGGAAGGCAGGTTGAAGTCTCCCAGAACCATAAGCCTGGGAAACTCCACCTCCAACCCTGTGGTGAGGTCAAGGAGCTTGGGCAGGGAGGCTGCTATGCAGCAGGGAGGCTGGTACAACAGCAGCAATCCCAACTGATCCCTAGAGCCCAACCTAAGAAAAAGGGTCTCACAACTGGGCACTTGTGGAGCGGCATCCCTGGTAGCTACCAGAGATTCTCGGATGACAACAGCAACATCTCCTCCCCTGCCCAGCAGTCTAGGCTGGTGCCACACTCGAAAAACCAGCCAGGCACATTTGAGAGGAACCCCCCCCCTCCAGCCCCAGCCATGTCTCGGTGACACATGCCAGATCAGCCTTCTCCACAATTATAAGATCAGCAATAAGAGGAGCCTTATTGCAGACTGATCTGGCATTCGGGAGCAACAACCTAAAACGCAGGCAATTGTAGATCTGCTGACCAGGCCATTGGGTTGAGCTCAGGGGGGTGGAACACGAGATCAGTACATTCTTTAAGTCTCGAGAAGCAAGTTAGTATTCAAAAGGGACACAGGCAGGGTCCTCCCTGATTCACTGGAGAAAAAGAAGGGAGATAAAGCACAATCAGACTTGTAAGGTTTTTTTTATTATATCTGATCTCAATAAAGGTAGTTCTAATCTCCGGGCCGCAACTAGGGTCTGTGTTCACCCGGGGCAAACATGGATTCCGGCGCCCCCCCAGCACTCATTTTGGTGCCCCACCAGCACGGCGCCTGGGGCACATGCCCCGGTTGCCCCCCCCTAGTTGCGGCCCTGTCTAATCTTCCTGTGGAGTTGATTTCCTGGTCTGGTCTACCAAGTGGGGCTGAAAATTCTACATTCACACACTGTTCTTCAGCCAAGATTGATTAAACAATTTAACCTCATAAGGAGTTTTGCTTAAATGGGCAAGTTGTTTTCAATCATTCTTGTGGCTTCTGATTCTAGGGCTGTTTTATAATATGCAGTGTCCTTTAGCAGACCAGTGTGCCAACCACAGACTGAAGAAGATTTTAAAGTCCTTAACACTGAGGGCTCTAAAATCCTTGTTTATTGCTCTAAGAGTTTAGGGCCATGCCATCTTTTTCATTCTTTCCTTAAAAATAATCTGAAACACAGCTGCCCATTTACAGTAATAGTGCAATGGAAGACCTGAAAAACCAGGGTAGGGATAGATTGTCATGGAGAAAATCTCTGTGGTAGCTGAGAGTCAACAATGACTTGATGGCACATAATCAATAAATTAAACTATGTTGATTCAGTAATCACTTTAAAAGGTAAGTATATCACTTGCATTAGCCTTGGATATGAAAGTCTGCTTCTGGGATGAGTGCCCTCTTATACTGATACTTCAGGGACCAGTTCATAAAGGAGATTCTAGGACTACCAAGTTCTCTAATTCTAAATATATATTATATATGATTTTACTGTAAGGAGCTGTTATCTACTGTCTGTTATCCAAATGTGATATCAATATTGAGATTCATTCAACTTAGGGAAAAAGATGAATATAGCAACCCTTGGATATGTTTAAATTATTTGTCAAGGAACCACTTTGACTTTTTCTTTTCTTTATTTGGTTTATACAGTACATCCCTTACACTTTATATTTAAAATCTTGAATATTATCAAATAAAAATGTGCTGTACCTTAAGTACATTTTTTAAAAATTTCATACATTTCACAATTAAAGTATACTACTTCTCCATGAGGCCAAAATGATTGTTTTGAAAGTGTCTTTAGCTCTTTCAATTGAAAGACTTCCTATAAATGAACTAGTGGTAGAAAGGTGGGGAGGTATGGCCCACTCCAAAACTTGTTTATATTAAATAGCATATGAAGTATTTATTTATATTATCCAGCTGTGAATAATTCTTTTCATTTTGACAGATTGATAGGGAGTGCTGCTCCCCCATGTAGTTAAAGCTGTTAGGATTCCTGAATTACAAACTGGGTAGTACTGATGATGAAAACTTGAGTGAGAGGCTTAAGAACCAAAGTTTAGAAACACTTAATCATTTTTACCTCCCCTGCATTAGAGTAAAGGTAGTGCAGACTACAACAGGCCACTTGTTACTGTTTACTTAAGTGCAAACAGTTGAGGAAGTGTTTAGTCCTTGGGGAACAGTAATTTGCTCCAGACTTATATCATCCCTGAGCTCTAATGCAGATCAAGGATGAAGGCCTTATATGTTTGGCTTTTCCAGATGAATAATGATAAATTCTCCTAAGAAAAATATACTTGATATTTTGGTTCATTTTGCAAGAATTGGCAAAGAATTAAATTGTGTATTTTAGAGCTTAGCATGAAGAGGGGTGAGAAAATAGTTTAGTTTTGATTCTGGCTTTATTCTGTGAATTTGAATACAAACAGAAAATGAATGCATAGATTTATCTACATACTGGGGATTAGAAATTCAAAGTAAATTGAATTCAGTATGAGAACTAGTATCTTATAAGAGTTTTAAAATTCTTCTTTAGTATTACACATGTTGAAACATTTTGATTTTTTATAAGTTAGACATCAAAATGTGAAGTGTTTCCCTAGTCTATTCAAAAAGTGTGCGGAGACCTTACAGATTACATTTCAGCCATTTGAAGAACTTTTTTGGTACCCATCTTCAGAACCATTCCAATGATATTTAGAATATGGCTTTTAAGAATATAAACTGAGAAATGTGAAACAGCTAGATCAGCCTTTGTCCAAGCTGGCTAAGTTGCAGTCCCAACTGCATATTTAGCCAAAAGAAAAGACAGCTAAGGGGGGATATGATAGCACTCTTCAAATTCCTAAAGGGACATTACCCTGGAGGATGTTAAGACTTGTTCCCTCTTATTCCAGGACATGGAATAATGGATTGAAATTATAGGACGGCAAATTCTGATTGAATGTTAGAAAAACCTTCCTAACTATAATAGCAGTTTGATGGTGGAATTAATGACCCAAAGAGGTGATGGGCTCCTTTTCACTGGATGTGTTCAAGCAGAGGCTGCCCAGGGGACTTTAATTTGGATTTTTGTACTGAGCAGGAGGATGGACTTGCTAGCCTAAATGTCACTTCCACTGGAGGGTGCTGAGTAGTTCTAGCATGTCAGCAAACTTCTCTTTTGATGTATTTTTATTGCGGACAAAATTGCTTGATTTTTCATACTTTTGTATCCTGTTTTCTACCTGAGTAAGAATGTAAAAGCAGCATATTTGAATTTGCGATAAAACACATTGTATTCTTTTTTGAAGTATTACATCTGCCTAGTAAATATATATTCAGTGAATGTAAGTATCCAGTAAAAACCAACTGGAGCTTATTTACAGGTCAATTTATATGCCAAAGGACAGTTTTATCTAAAGTCTGCCAGCGGAAATGTCATTGATCAGATTAATCAGCATTCCCTAGTAAAAGATACCACAGCCCAAGACCCAGCTACTGTTGAGATTATTTTCTAGACACTTCAAAATGTAAGCATACTGCCTCTTATAGACCAAAAAAGGTTCTGGTGAAGTTTTTCTGTCATGGCATGAAAAATGGAAAAAATTCCTTGAGTGCATTAAAAAATAAATAAATCCAGTCATAGAAGTTAAGCAACAAACCCCCCTTTTATTGTGAAAATCTGAATTATATTGGTAAGGAACAAAACTGAGGAAGCCAGAACCATTAGTTCCCAGGCTAGAGAGAACTGATACATCAATATGGATCAGATGCCTTCCAAGGCCATAAAGACAATGGTGTATCCGTTGACTCAGAAAGGCAGAAGGGAAAAAAATAAGTTGTGAATTTAAATTGTGGAGCAGAGACTTGTATAGGGGCTTTCACTTCTATATACTACAGCAAACAAATCTCTTTGTATATGACTTCATTCTTTTCTTCAGTAAAAAGACTCATCATTCTGAGTTATGTTTGAGCTTTCTGCTGTGTATGCCAAGTCCTCAATAAGGTGTTAAGGATCTGGAGAGCTGTTATTTACAGTTATGGCTGATGGGACACCCAACAGCATTTTATTTTACAAGTTTATACATTTAAGCTGAAGGTTTTTCACATCTATTGCTTTTCAATAAAATTTAAAATAAAATTAGCTAAGGAGGTTGAAAGATTATGATAAAGTATTCATTTTTAGAGAAAAGTGGAACATTGAAAAGTAAGGCATAATAATATGCAAGTTTATGATTAAAGTGGGCTTTAAAAATAGATTCAAACAACTGTAAAGAACAAATTGCCATACTGAAATTCAGCTGTTTTATAAATAAAATAAACAACATTCTAAATCTTTAACTTTTTAATGTACAAGATGTTTAGTATTATTTTCAACCTAGTGTCCTCCTAATTAATTAAAAATCAAACATTCCTATTATGTCCTATTATTTCATATTTGACTCCATAGTGAAAGCATTAACACTATTTATATGGTAATTGAAGGAAAAAGCCACATCTCTTAAAACAAAGAATAGCAGTTCCTGGGAAACATCTGCAAATTATAGTCACGGTAGCAATCATTGTTGTATTCTTGCCAACCTAAATACCACTCATGTTAGTGAAGGAAATTCTCCTGAATTTAGGACCAATTCAAAAGATCATTTGAATTATCAGTTACTAAGAACAGACATCTGTGCTTATGCCACATGGATAAGTATTGCTTTTCATCTGTGACAACCTTTCACTGATGTAGAGATGCACAACCATTTCCCCTTCCAAACCTTAGTGAAGCTCCCAGACTTGTTTCAAATGTTTTGAAAATCAAATCAAATTTTATTTCTATCTTGGTTGCTGTTATTTTCTTGCCTTTCCCCCTCCCTTTTTGCGACGTAGCTCTTGACATACTATTCAAAAGCCAAGTGAAGCCCTGAACTCAAAGGTTGCCTATCCCTGCTTTAGTGGCTCAGTTATTCATTACAAAATACGATGTTTATCTTATACCATTTGAGATCTTGGAACTGCTGGGAGATTTATTGTTGCCTTTGTTGGGATTCAAATTTTAGCCTTTGAAATTAATTATATGGTACATAGTTAAATGCTTATTCCCTCAATTATTTGAATATTTTTAAGTGCAATCATGCTGGTTTAATGAATGCTTTCATAGAAAAAGCCCTTGCTTGGTTATTAACAATTTTATTCTCTTTAGAACACGATTGATCATCAGTATATTTAGAATACTTCAATTTAAGCATTTTCCCACAGTAATTTTTTAAATCATACATTGCATTGATATATGTAGCTTCCAAATGTTAAACACAAACAGATTTCTATGAAAGAATATTTTGCATTTAGGATTAAGTATCAAAACACTTGAGGACAACCCATTTTTAAAATTCAATTCAATCTTGCCATGGCTTATATGTTATTTTTGTATGCAATGTGATGTTTTGTTTATTACTGTTCGGCTAGATCTGTTGTCATGAAAACAAATCATTTATTTAATTAAATCAGTACAAGCGGATGTATTTATGTGGAAAGAAGGAGACACCTTCTCTGTGCTTCTCATGTGTAGTCTATTGATTACAATTTAGCATGTGTCCGCTAAGATGGTGTGTAATTCTACTGCTTTCAATTACATAGAAAATAATTCTTTTATAAAATGTTGGTAATAGTACACCTATCCAGAGAAATCAAAACTGTTTTGAACTTCACTTTCATTCAGTACTGAGAATATTTTGATTTTAATTAAATAATACCTTCTTTTTTCTTTGACCCCTAATTAGATTGCATTGGAAGGGGGATTCAGTTATGCAAAATCCTACATTTTCTGGAAGAAAATTCTTGGTTGTCTCTGGATTATGATGGAGAAGGCAACCCTATCAGGACAGGGGCACCTTTGGAGTTTTGAAAGCTTAAGTTGGGCACAGTTATGGAAGACTTGTACATTCACAGAACATCATATTGGGCGTTTGTTTGCAGCATGCCAGTTTCTTAATCACTTATGCCTTCACTCACTTATTCTTAGTTCAGTCTTTTAAGAAAGTAACTGTTCAGCTGAAATAGCAGTAAAATTCAGTAGAACATATGCTACTATATAGAGCTGAAACCTTATTGTGCTGCTATATGATGGAGATGGAGGAGGCGGCGGCAGCAGCAGCTTGGCAAGGCTGCTTTGGTTCACCTCAGTGAAGGTGATTCAGGCAAAGAAAATGTGGTCTGCCTCGATGAGGCATCTTGCAAACTTCAGTCATGGCCTCTTCCAGCCAGTTGGAGCCCACAAACCGAAGCAACTTGATGGCTGCCCTTCATGATTACAAGCAAGGCAACCATGTTGCTTTATGAATAAGCTTCAAGGAAGTGCTTTGTTCAAGAGTTATTGAAGTGGCACTCCTGCTCAGATATCTGTACAGCCCTAATTAAAGGGTAACTATAATAATAAAATACCCATAAATGTACAGGTACCCTGGGGGGAAAAAAAGCATGTTTTCTCTTTATATCATAGTTGGAACCAAGTTGTTTGAAAAAGTAATTGGTGAAGCATAACACAGAATCGCCAGTCTAAGGAATTCAGATGTATATAAAAACATCTGGCTTTGTGGTCTGCTATTATTCTAGCTGTGAATCCTGTTGTAGTGCTAGATGAGTTAGTAAATCTGTGAACATCAGAACTGGTTGTGTTGGGTTTGTGTGTGTATGTGTATCAGTGTATCCCCAGCAGCAGTGTCCTCAATATGGGTGAAAGATGTTACTTCGTATTGATAAAAATGGATAACAGTATTTTATGTCCTAGTTTCTGGCTATCTTTGTAGGATGGAAATGGCTAGAAGCAGCACACACTATTGGTAGACTGGGAAAGGAACTGTTCATAGCAATGTGCATCAGGGCCTTTCCTCACTTTACAGACCTTCCCTAATGAGCCATATCTTGCAAAGTGTTTTATTTACATGTACATTTACTATGTCAGAATTTATTTTTCATATATACTGGTTTTTATTAACATGAGTAGGAGTGGTTGATATTTTAAATTTAGTTTAGATTTTTTTAAATCTGTTTATTTTTTATTTTTTCTCTTCTTTCTTTTTTTGGTCAGGGTGAATCTCTGCAAGGTGGTGATGATTCTCCATTCTCAGACTCTGTTACCTTGGAGCAAACAACAAGCAATATTGGCATATCAAGCGGACGTGTGAGTTTGTGGATGCAGTGGATGTTGCCGAAACTTACTGTAAAGTTATTTGCACCAGATCCAGAAAATAAAGGCACAGGTACTGCATTTCAGATTATAAAGCAAAAACAACATGGAATAGAACTTGTCTTACCATTTGCTCAAATATGCTGTACTAATGGAGTCTTAGCATACCCTCTTTCCATGTTTGAGGGAAGAAAGACAAAATCATTTTGCTCAGGGTCTGGGTTTTGTTACCATGTTTGAATGACATTTCTGGATGGCTCTGAGGACTATAAAAATGGAATTGCGTGGTGCATAAGAACCACGGGCCATGGATTGCCAACCCCTACGTTAGATATCAAGATAAATAGCACAATTATGCCATCACCAGTGAACCTGCAATTGACTCCCTTCCACCCTGCCTCAGCCATCACATCCTAGTCTGCAGAATCTTTCTAACACATGGCTATAGAACAAGTGATTACTTGCACAGTGCACTGATTCTAAGAGTTATATAGTAGCAATTAGAAATTATATAACTAGATGGATTTGTAGTAATAGGTATGTGCATACTGTGCATATAGCAACATGTACATGTGTGCATGTAGCTTCAGTCAGCTCCATGGCTCTGTTTGTGGGAACAGAATTCAGCTCCTCTTCCTCTCCGTAGTATACATAATGTCTGTATACTAAGGCCATTGGTAGATAAGTAGTATATGGAACATCAGAATGTACATGAGCTTCTCATACACATTTCTGGGGGAATTATTAGTTATTTAAGAAGGTTTTGTCTTAACAATATTGGTTTGAAATTAAGACAGACTGTTCTACATATCTACAAAATAATTATGTGTCTTGTTGGTGAACTGGCTAATTTTATTGGATACTGCAGAGATATGTGTTGTTGGTGAGTTAGAAGATCTCAGTGCCTCAGTAGATGTACAAGATGTCTACACTAAAGTGAAGTGTAAAATAGAAAGTTTCAACATTGACCACTACAGAAATAGGTAAGAATGTTATGTTCATTTTATATTGGCCTTCATATAGAAACATACTATACTGCTTAGATTGTAATAGTACTTGTTCTGAAGGTGTAAGGGAACATATTTGAAATTATATTGCTGTGTCATAATTATATAGATCAGTATACAATCTTGGTTGTAATTGGAAGTTCATATAAAATGTGTCCAAATATGCTTCCTCACTAATATTTAACATCTTGAATGAAGATGCTGGCATGGCAAATTTCATGACCTATTAAGCCAGATCTTGGTTGTAAAAACCCAGATGACCAATAGATGGCAGCAGAGAGTTCGCATTTTCTGTCTGAAGTTTGACTGTTTAGAGCTATTATGCTAGGTCAGGCTTACTGTTTAGCCTAGAATAAGCCTACTTGTGCCATTATGTCAGGAAACAAGGCCAGGAACCACGCTGAGTCAGTATTCCAATTCTAGTTCTTTATTGTTCTCACCTTATAGACAGAATCTTGCCAGACTAAGGCTAATCACTAACCTAAGGGAAAATAACCCAGAAGGGCTCTAGGACAGAGCTACCTTGAACCTCTTAACCTTCCCATCAACAGAGTCTGGGCTGCAAAGTCTTTTATCAGTCTGGAATGCATTCTCTCCCTGGGAACCAGCAGCAGCGCCAGAATCCACCACACACTGGCACTTCCTCCTCATCCCATTGAAATAATAATGTAACTTAAATACTATTAAAATTGACTGTTTTTTAATCCCTAACACTAACTATAAAATCATGAGACCAATACAACTAAAATTACAAGTTTAATATTTTAAAGACAAGAGTGAATATAATGAAAATTGTAAAGTTTAGTAAAACTATAGAATGGTGGCTTAGAAAAATAAAAACAGCTAACATAAAAGATAAAATCATTATATCACTAAAATCTATAAATAAATGATGTGTAGTATTAATATTGTGTCTAAAGGGAGTATAATGGTGCAGTATAGAGTAGAATAATATATAAAGGAATGATTATTAATTAAAAGCTAAAGAATAAAAAAATACAATAACTAGTTATCTGTATAATGAAAGGGGGCTCCAGCAATTGATAATAATAATAGTAATAGTAAAAATATGAATCAGTACTCAATAAAAGTACACATCAGCATAATGCATACGTATAGATAATCAACTAAATAGACTGCTTTAGCGAAAACAGGTGATCAGCAGGCAAGAGATGTATTTGAAAAAATATGGTGGTGAATTGTACAAACAGGAGAGCAATATTTAGCAACATTCAGCAAATTAGAATCAGACTGGTCTGATAACAGCAACTGGGAGGTAAAGGAAGTCAGAGCAACTGGGGTGCTTGACTAAAAGAAGGAACAGTAATTCCTGGTGAGCATCAGCACAGAGTAAGTAGTACAACCCTCCACTGCAGAGGCGCAGGCACTGCTCAGATGCTTCTATTGGGGCATTCTGAACTTTGCTACCCATCTGAATTTCTGAACTTTAGTCTGTTTCCTGGTTATTTTTTATGCCTGCTCCTCTGAATAGCTTGCATTGCCTCTTCCGTTTCAGTCCTGGACTGGAAGTGAATTAGTCTACTTGTTTTCTGTTCCATGTTAAGTGCCTTTTGAATCCTTGACCTTAGCTTGCCAGATTATGCTGAGACATCCATGGGACAGGGCAGTGACTTTTATTGAAATTGAGGGATTGCTGCAAGAAATTCAGGTCCTAATGAATCAGCTTGTTCAAGTAGCTATTATAAAAGTTATGCAGGGACAATTAAACAGATTGAAGTTGAGTCAGCCTTTGTAACTGAGTCATCCATGTGAAAATGCCTTTTTTTGCCTCACCTGAAAAATTTGACCAGAATGCTGAAAAGTTCCCTAAATTCCCAGCTCACTGCACTATATGCAGCTCCTGGATGACCACACTAGGTACATTTTATCATCGATCCTGTCACAGGCCTTTTGATTAATTGGCAGGTTCATATCTGTTGGAGCAAAGTCCACTACTTTTTAGTATGTTTGTAGGAGAAATGTGTATGGTGTGTAAGGAGACTTGGAAAGTAGAGATATTTAGCTGCCTAGTCCAGCAACTTCTGGCTTACTGCACCAGCCTGTATTCCATATGCCTGGAATAAGGCTGCCCTCATATATCAGTATCAAGAATTGCTCTCAGATGAAATGTTGGATGAGTTGGCACATGTATTACCACCTTGCATATTACAGGAATTGATCCAGTTATGTTTAAGATCAGTGGATGATTAGAAGTTTAACATGTCGATGCTGGCATAATGAATATTGAGGCACCCTAATCAGGGAACACGGTGCAGTTTAGATACCATGAAACAATCTGGTGGACTCAGCTGCTAAGGAACCTATACAGCAGAAAGGGCTATACCACAGCTTTCTGGAAAAAAAGACCACGCTGGATATTTACTATGAATATATAAGATGCTTTGCAAATGGGAACAAATTACTCCAGGCCAAAAAAGGGCAATCAATTTGAAGTGGTGACTAATCCTGCTCCTAAATACCCCAACAAGACTTTGCCATGCCTATGATGATTTATTTTTTTTCCAGTAATTTTGTGAACTTACTGGATTGTGTTTCCCAGTCATGGAATTCCCTTGGAAAATTCATTTCTGTTTGGATGCATACATCTGATATCCCTTCTGTTTCTATGGTTATTTACAATAATTGGGATCAAGTAAATTATTTTAGTCAGGTCAAATAAAATGAGCACCCAGCTTGCTGGGGAAGGTGATGACTGGGGAAGGCAATGGCAAACTACCCCTCTATAGTCTTCCAAGAAAACATCGCGAAAGCGGCATCCCCCCAAAGGATCAGACATGATGCGGTGCTTGCACAGGGGACCTTTCACCTTTCATATATTATACTATGACAATTAAGAAGGTTAATATTTTATTTTTTCCTCTGAAATTATGCTTGAGGAATGCATATTGAGATTCTTTTCTTAAAGAGAGGTATCACAGGCTTTGTGATTTTGTTTCCATTCTATTTGTCGTGGGTTTATTATCTGAGGACCAGATCTCCCATTATCAACCTGTCTTGCCATCAAGATCTGCAAGAGAGAGATTTTTTCCTCTCTTAGAGCTCATTTATATAGCTTACTTTCTTCTTAGCTGCCTTCTACATATGTCTACATTGTAGATATTAGAAATTCCTTTTGCATTTCTCCAAGAAGCTTGTAAATTTTGTAGAATGTTAAATACTGAAAAGAAGCTATGCGAATCTTGATTGGCTTACTGAAATGTGTTCTATGTGATGCTGCACTTGAAGTCAACCTGGAAACTTATGCTGGTGCAAGATGTCCCTGCCCATTGCCCACAGGACAACCACAGTACTGCTGTGGGAGCTGCATTAGTTGCTAGCTTGTTTCCAAATGTAATTCTGGATGCTGGTTATCACCGATAACACCCTCCATGAGTTGAGGTCTGGCTATCTTAGAGACGACCTATCCCAAGTAAATTCTGCTTGCCTGACCCGGGTGAATAGTATCCACTGAAGGTCCCTTCCTGTCATGCAGTACTACAACAGGAGGCACAAAGATGGGTATTCTAAGAATCTCCCCACCCCGGCCTTCTAAAATACTTGGCTTTTTTGGAAGGCCTTTGGAAGTAAACAGCTAGAATAAATTGCACCAAATGTTGTTTGTTATTGTTTAATTTTTTTTCTCCATACTATTCTTATTCTATATATTTTGACTTGTTTGTACACTGCTTACAGCATTTAGAGTGAGGCAGTTCATTGATCCGATAAACAAGTAAATAATGCTTTTGTTGACATTAGCCATATACAATTGTTTTAATATTGGTACAGTTATGTAGGTAGGCCAGCTTGTAAAATTGAATGATAGCTGCATGTACTTTAAAATATATTTATTTTCATTTTTGCTGTGTATTGTTATTTATGATTATATTGAAGTTTTTTCTTCTGGTTGGTGTCCAGAGTCATTTGTGCAAGATGGGTAGCTATAGAAATTAAATGAATGAATAAATAAAATATATATGTTTTTATGTAGTTGAAGTATGTGAATTCTGAACAGCTACTTAGAATAGATAAGGTGACCATTATGTTTTCCAGACCAGGAGAAGGCTGGCAATCTGGACATTTTGAAGGGATATTTCTACAATGCAAAGAAAAGCTTGTGGTGAGCTTTTTATGTAGTGGAATAATACATTTAACCAAATAATTACCCTAAAATCTAAATATGACTTTTTGTTTTCATTACAAGAAGAATGATTGCAAGAATTATGATATAAGTCATCATGAGATTAATTTTCTCTTGCAGAGGTGGACGGGAAAAATCTGTTCAGTTTTGTTTCTTTCCAAGTTCTGTAGCTCTTTTAATCCATCTCCTTCCATTCTAATAAAGCTTCTTTTGTTCATAAAGCAAATCAAGTTAAGTTATCCCTAGATAGCCTTGCTCTACTTTGAGCCCTGATTTTTTTTAATTCTGCTGAGCTGTTGCTTCCAAATAATGAAACTATGACATCTTTTTCAATTTCATGATTTCTCTTTTTTTAAATTCATTTGAACTGTGATATTGGAAGTGAAGGACTCACAAGGAAAACTGAGATGTCAGAATTTGGCTTAATTTTTTAATACCTGTGAGTTTTTTCCCCCCTAAGGCTCAGTGTTTGTTTTTCTGCTTTATTTTTTTTTTCTATATCACCTCAAGCTTTGGGGAAGATTCTTGGTCTCTGGGGAAATGTGGAGGTGTCTTCCTTTCCTGTACTGACAAGCTGAACAGACGCACATTACTGGTTCGACCGGTCAGCAAGCAGGACCCTTTCAGTAACTTCTCTGGCTTCTTTCCTTCTGTAAGAAATCAGTGCAATATGTATGTTACAGAACTTCCACTAACAAACAGTATGGTGATGGTGAAGGCAGAAGGCTGTTCATCTAAAAGCCCATTAGTCAGAGTTGTATTTTTGTTTCTTATTTTAAGAAATATGTTCTGTTTCCCAGTGGTATTCTGACAAGTGTTTTCACATGCAAAGTAGGCTGGCTAGAATAGCAAAGGAAGAATATTTATCTTCACAACTTATGGATTTGAATTTAATTATGTGAAGAATGATGCATATATTTGGCCATTTAAGAAGCTACAGCTGTACAAGTTAACAGTTACAGGATAAGGTTAAGTGTTTTGCTGCTTCACAACTGTTAGCAAGATTACTGAGTGCCTATTAAAATATTTGAGATAGATGTTCGCAATCTTAAAGCAAACTTACTGCCAAAATCCAAAAGCCACAGTAGGATAATACTAACTTTTGTTCAAAGTAGCTAAAATCTCTCAAGATAGTGAGTGTGAGCAAGCTTTCACATGCTTCAGAATTCAAGGCTTAATGGGTGACCAAGGGAAGAAAGGAGAGGGAGAAAATGTACATACAAGGCAAAATGGAAGACACCCTAAGATGAAGCTTTAAAAAGTCTTTGCTAATATAGGGACCCTGAAATTTCTTTTTATTTATTTTTCTCCAACTCGTATATATTCTGACCATTGCTGTAAATAAATTTTAGTGATTGCTAGAACTAAGCACAAATCAACTGCACTGTTGTTTTGTATCCTAGCTGCCCTCTGTATATGACATCTTTTTTATACTTGGCAAAAATTAATATGTTTAAGACTGCCTTATATATTAATTCACTTGTTACTTTCCATGGAGAAATCTCAAAATGTGCATCCTAGGACAGCCCCCTTTTATTTTTTTGAGCATGGAAAAAAATAACAAACCTGATTACCTGGTTTTCTTGATTTCTGCCTTTCTGACCACATTACTGAAAATTCAGATACAGTAGTTTCCTGAGCAATAGCTCTGTTAGTCTATTGCAGCAAAAATAAAAAAGTGTCTTATGGCATCTTAAAGACTGACCAGCTTCTTAAGTTATCATGGAATACAGTCCGCTTCTTCTAATGAACAGAATATTATGTGGGTTGTACATGTGTATACAAGATCTATTTTGATTCTGATGTAACTGAGAATCAATCAAGAGATTTATTTTATTGCATATAGAACATTTTTTTCACTGATCTATTCATCTGTCTCTGGTAATTTCTCCCTGTCCTATACAACTGGACAGATTTGGCATGCTCTGTGTCCCATCAGTTAAACAGTGTCACCTAATGGAACCCAGTAAATGGACCTTCTCTAATGTATTGTCTCCCCTTTGGAACAGGATCCCCCAGAGGACCTATCCTGGCCCTGTGTAAACAGTCTTTACATACGAGGTTTTTCCCCCAGACCTTGGGCTAGAGAGGGGGCAGGCTTCCTATGGGACTATCTATGTAAGGTTGAAAGCTTCATTGCTCTCTCAGATGTGCCTCATTCTATCTATTTGATTGTTACTTCAAACTGTTTTATTGTTGGAAGCCACCCAGAGTGTTTATGAATAGCTTTATAAATCTGATAAATAAAAGTAAATAAAAATCAGGAAAATACTCAATATATCTTATGAAATTAACTGTAGTCTGAAAAAGGTTGTATTAGAGTAATTTGTTTTTAATGTGCAAGAAAACTCTTTTCAATCAGTTAAGCACAGTACAGTCTCAATCCTGCATTGTTTTCTTTCTACTCTGAGAAGAAAGTGAGAAGGTCCAAGACCTTTACCATGCTGAGATTTTCTCTATGGACAGTAATGAGTGAATAGACCCAGTGGTGGTTAATGTATTCAATAAGATAAATTTATTCTTTAAAAAGTGTTACTGGAAGTTCTGTTTTTATTTATTTTCCTATCAGGAATATGTAAAATTACTGTTCATGCAAAATAAACAATATTTATACCTATTCCAATTATTTTGTTCTAACACAAATTAAGCTAATTTACTAATATTTACTATTTGTCATTGTCCATTTTCAGCATGTAAAAATACTTGTTCAGGTTATGTAAAATGAAAATATAATTGAATTATTAAATAATTTGTTACTATTAAAAAGAAAATGTTAAATATATTGAATATACAAAAACTACAACACATGAAGAAAGACAGACAGACAGACAGACAGACAGACCCCAAATATGAAAGAAGTATATACAGGCAGTCCTTGCTTAATTACCACAGTTGGGACCAGCAACTCCATTGCTAAGCATGCAATTGTGTCAGGCTCAGCCCAAGAACAACGAAGAATCAGTCCATTCAAACTTCACTTCTTTATTTGCCAATGCTGTATAGACAGAATCTTGCCAGACTAAAGCTACTCTACCTAACCTAAGGGGAAATAACCTGGGAGAGCTCTAGGATGGGGCTATTCTGAACCTCTTCATTTTCCCACCTCTGACTGTGCCTCCTCTTATCTCTTCCACCTCCTTGGAATGTGCTCCCTCCTTCCTGAGAACCAGCAGCACCACTGAAATCCACCACAGATTGTTAAGCGAAGCATCATGACTGCAACAGGCTTACAACCTCACTTCCACCACAGTTGTTAAGTGAATCATCTGTAGTCATTAGGCAATACATCACATGACTGGGGCTTATAATTTTACCACAGGCTTCTCCATTGACTTTGTTGGAAGCCAGCTGTGAAGTGCTCAAATGGCAATCACATGACCACAGGACACTGTGATCATAAACACCCGCTGGTTGCAAAGCACACAAATCTTGATGTGTGGGGACGCTGTGATAGTCATAAGTGCAAGGACCGGTCATAAAGTTAGTTTTTCAGCACCGTCGTAACTTTGAACAGTTGATCAACAGGGCAATCAAGCAAGGACTGCCTGTATAAGCCATAGTTTTGTGTCACATCTAAATGTGGCCACACTCACAGACAACATGCACCTGGATTAGCCTCATTTGGACCTGATGCAAAATTGTGGCTTAGCCCCTTCCTTATATGCAGAGAGTATGCAAATGAATGAATCTGAAGTGTCTATTCTTGATTTTCAGCTAATTGGTTAAACAACAACTCTTCAAAATGTGGTTAGTCAGCAAACTAAGAACTACTGCAATTTTAAATCCTGATTTGATAGCTACAAGTGGCTACAATGAACCATTGTTTCCTGAGTTTTGATTAAGTTGAAGTTGCAGTTTAATCAAAGCTCACAATGAAAAACTGTTTCCTTCCTTTGTATGCAAATGCAAAGAAAATAAAGAAGAGATCTAGGAGCCTGGCTCATCCTCTGCTTCTCTAAACCAAAAGGTTGTCATCAGTTAGCATATTCTTTACTTGCAGTCAATGCATTTTAAAACAACTGTATGAACAAATTTAAATCAGGTCTGCAAAAAGACACAACATGTATTATTTTCCATAAATTCACAGAAATACATTCTTCTGCCAAGAGAGTGGAGAAAAGCAGAAAAAATAAATAAATAACAAAAGGGTTTTATAACTGTTATGTAATGCATGCAGATTTCTTATTTCTGGTTATTTCTGTTTCTCGGCACAGGCAACTGCAAAACTTTTGGATGGTTCTCATCAACAGCATGGATTTCTCTCTTTAACTTACACAAAAGCAGTCACAAAAAATGTCCGTCACAAATTGATTTCAAGAAACGAACGAAGAACCTTGCAGAAATTATCTGAAAGTTTCACAGATAGTTCTCCTCATTTTCTTCATGAGATTCTTCTTTCAGCTCAGGCATTTGATGTTGTTCTTTGTTTTCCTTTCCTCAATGCAATTGCAAGTATTTTTCAAGCGAATCTCTCCAAGAGTCAAAAAGAAAAAAGAAAATCCCCAGGCCAGCCTATGAGGTCCCATATTCTCACATCTCGCAACTTGCCACTTATTTATGTTAATACAGGGGTAATCAGGATCTTCTTCCCCAAAATGGAGGAAGGACAGTGTAACATAGAAGGTATCTTTAAAATCTGTGTATTTATTTAGAAAACATATATTTTGCCCACTCCATCAATGGCTCTGGGCAGCATACAATGAATATATATTCTTTGGATATTGTTTTCCCAAACAATTTATTGTATCATACCTTTACTGCAGTTTTCCTTTCATAATTTTCAGTGTATTTCCGTAATAAAAACGGAGAGCCACTGCATTGATTTATGGTACAGTAATTTTTTTTCTGGAAAATAAGAATTATTTCTTTTAAGAAAATAGTGTGACTGTGAAATAAATATTTGATAGATTTGTTTGAGCCATGTCATGACTTTTGCATGGATATGTGTGTCCATATTGTTATTATGGCCTCTGATTCATTCTGGGTGCATGTCTGTGGTGTACTTAAGTCAGTTTACTTACAAACAGGCACATTTACTTGATTCTTCTGAACTGCATGTGAAGTTTGCTTGTTCTTTCCACATCAAGCAATATGTTATTTAGTAAAATACTTAGCACTCACCACACTTAACATTTGTAGCTGAAAGCTTAACTTTCAAACTTTCAAAACAAGTCTGGGATAACTCACTGGGTGGCCACAGATAGAGAAATTGAAAGCTTACATACATCCTCAAAACATAGACTCCTGGAGAACACTAGGCCTGCCTTTATGTATATATCATATGTCAATATCAGCTTCTAAAATATCATAAAATCCTTCACAGGCTTAAAAAAAAAGTTACAAAAATATAGCATGTAGATTTATTGCTGTAGTAAAACGTATAGTCAGTTCTTCATAATACTTTATTAAGCTTTTTTTTAATAGAGATGATGAAGCAGGAAATATCTATAGAGAAAGAGAGAGAGAGTAGACTGATGCAGCATTTCTTCCATTTTAATGCAGTGCAGAGTCTACAAGCCATAGATTGCAAACAACTATGCAGAATTATAATCTGTGGTTAGAAGACCCAGTGGTTGCACTGAGATATTGATTTAAGCCAAAAGCAATTGGAACACATTATGTCTTAGTACAATGCATGAACTTGGTCTATGTCTCTCCATATAAGAACCGGATTTCCATGTGAATATATTATTTTGTTAGTAATGATTCTCCAAGTAAACTTCCTTTGTTCAGAAGTAACCTTACTGATATTTATCCATTTCAAGTTCTTTTGTTATAACTGACTTTTACACAGGTATAACGTGTGGTGATTGTCTTCCATTTTTATTGCAGATAAGACACATAAGGAAGATACTCTGGTACTTAAAATTGGTTCTGTATCAATGGCTCCTCAGGCTGACAATCCTCTTAGTAGAGTTGTGCTGAGGAAAGACATTTATCAGTAAGTATTAAAATTAACTCATATAGCTCAGAGTGTACAAGGCATATCTGCATTATGTGCACATCCCCAAAATTGTATAATAGCTGTGTAGTTTGATTCTTGTGTATAGGGTCTATTTGCAGATAGTAAGTTGAAAGAATGAAGGGCTTATATGCTATGCATAAAAGGCCAAATCATGTGTTTCTTTGTCCCCACCAGCAAAGTTCATAGATAGTCAATGGTCCGATCAGAAAAAAGTATGTATTAATCAGACTAACTCTGGTCCATATCAGTGTTGCTACTCTATTCCTTCAGGGTTTTTTTTTTGGAAATGTAGCTAAAACAAAAAGAAAAACTATTGAGTAATCTTCAGTTCTTGTTGTTTTATCTACCTTTCCCCAATATATGAAACTTGCCATAGAGTTGAAGTAGAATCATCTTGGCTCTGATTAGTTTAACAGCCACAGGAAGAAAATTGTTACCTTTATGACTTACAGCTCTAATGATCTCATTTGAGGTCTTCTATACATGAGACTATGGATTTGTTGATTTCATGTAGAGGAAAAGTAGAGGGTGATACCTGACTATTTAAAGCCCTTAGTTTGCTTCATTTGAATAACTGTTACTTTGCCATTTATGTTGACACTTGGAGCACCTTTTTATAAATCTTGGCACAGTTAATCATAAGTTTTTCTAGGTAGCAGAACTTAGCTAGTGCTTATAGGCTTGTTTGGAAACCTATTTGGGACAAATAAAGAATAGCAGCGTCATTGCCATATAATAGGACATAGATGGATCTGTGTGTTAATGCTGGGGAATTAAATTCTTTAGTTAAAGTCTGTACTTTGTAATGACATTTTCTATATTCATTGTTTACTGTTTTCACATATGCTTTAATAACTCAGCCCAGCACTTCAGAAGTCCACAAAGCATTGGGAAACAAAAACTTTAGAAACCAATCAGGCTTTTGCACCATTAGAACATGAGTGGGAAAAAAAAGGCTAGTCAATGACCGAAATAAAGGTTGAGATGGAGCCAATCAAGAGGCTGATCTGATTGTGTTTGTAGCCACCGCAGGGGGTGGGGGGTTGACGGGTTTTTATATTGTGGATTTAATTTTGTAAGCCTCCTGGAGTCACTGTGTGTGAGTTGAGTGGCCATACAAATTTGATAGATAGATAGATAGATAGATAGATAGATAGATAGATAGATAGATAAATGTACTTTGAATTTTGAAAAAGCTCTCCCTCATCCCCAGTAAAATAATTCAGTTATAAAAAGATATTTTTCACAAATACTTTCAGTAGCTACATGGTGTGAAAGTGATTTTCATAAAGTTAAATGGTTTGCAGACTTGCAAAATGCTGAACCGTTGATGTCATGTGGATCAAAGCTGTGAAAGAAAGCAAAGTTCTAAGGCAAAGTTTCACAGTAAACACATTTTTTGTGTGAATGTCTTGCTCTGGATTGTGTCACTGCCTTTGTGAAAACCACACTAATCATATATAAGCAGAAAAACTGGAGAACATATGTAATCAACCTGATAAAAATAATATATGATCTTTACTTGATTTGGCATTGCTGGAAAACGTGAAAGTATAGTTGCAAATAATACCAAGTGAGAAAAGTCACAGAAATACAGATGAACAAGTGTCTTATGCTTCCTGTTGGTCTGTTTCTCAGATGTGGCGTGTGCGTTTGTACGTGTGTATGTTTGAAAAGTACACTTCAATAGAAGTCAGAACTTTCAAAATCTTTCCCCAGCAGTAAAACATTTTACAGCTTTAAAAATGACAAATACTACTTTCAGTCAGACATAGTAATGGCTAAAGTTGTACAGATTCTTTACAACTTTTGAACTTCTATCTGAGAACATGGCAGGGGAGAGAAGCTTTCCCAGAATGCACTTTAAGATAGGTTGGCCTATCAATCTCACACTCACATATACAGTGCAATGTGATGTATGACCTCCTGTCATTGGACTGGGTCAATCATAGTCCCATTTAAATCAGGAATATTTTTCTCAAGCATGTAAACATATTGAAAAAGCACAATCTTCTCAAATAAATAAATTAGAATGATAAAATAGAATGGCTCCCCATTAACTAACATGGAATTAAATAAGGAAGAATAAATTAGTAGCATTCAGTTCTACTAATACTTTAATGTGCTTGAGAAAGAGACCCTGGAGCTTAGGAAAATTTTGCCAAAAAAGAAGGAATTGTGCTTCAAGTTGCAGAAGTTTTCAAAACAAATTTTCATGTTTCTGTGTTGACTGAGACTCTTGTGAGGTTCTATTAGTTTGTTGGATCAGATACATTGAAAGGGTGGAAGAGTCTTAACATTGCTAATATGGATGCCAATTATGTGTTTTAGAATGACAGTATATTTATAAAATATCAGTAAACAGGAATTGCTGTGCCAATCAGCATTTGGCCCAACAGCATTTCTCACTTACTTTTTATAATTGTAAAGAAAAATAAATTTAATTCTATTTTGGATTCAGACAGTTTCTCCTCATCAATTATTTGATAGTATAATCGTGTTTATCAGTACAGCTTATGTTTTGTAGTTTGATTACAAATAATAGATATTTTTCCCACTGGGTTAATCTTAATCTAGGCTCCAAAAATGCTCTTGAGTATGAAAGTCTCCCCAAGGAGAGCACTCCAGAATTGGGGTATGTCAAAGGGAAATCAGCTTGTCTCAGTTCATGCGTGCCTTATTTCTCAAAGACAGAAGGACCTGGGGAAAGTCTATAAGGAAGTTCTTACTTAAATTAATATGATAGAAAATGGGCTTTCAGCTACGTGGATCCATAACCCTTGATGATACTGAACATTAAAAACAACACCTTGAATTGTGTTAGAAACAGTTTGGGAGTCAGTTTCATTATTTTAAGTTAATTAAGTTAACATATGCGCTGCCAATAATCTAAATGCTGTGTTCAAAACAGAATGAAGTTTCTTAACAACCCTTTAACAATAGACTAATACAAAATGCAACAAGAACGATCCTTTGCTTTGTACTGCTTTGATGTCGGATTGAGAGAATGTGGCTGAGATGCATTATATGTTGTGTATGGGTATGTGGGGGGGGGGGGAACTAGCTTTAGGATTAGAGAATATACTGTGAGCCAGATGTATTTGGGAGGCAGAATTGTCTTATAGGCTTCTAGTTCTGTCCCTTAACTTTAAATTATGTCGTTTGTTTCATTAGATTACTTGAAATTTTTTAGATACAGAATCAGAGAATCAAATTTTTATCATAAATGCGTCTAATTGAACAGGACAAATAAAAAAAAACCCCTTCTCACCCCTGTGGGTGGTATGTGTCTTCCTCAACCTCGGGTCCTCTACCAGAGGCCTGGGAGTTTGAGGGTTCTGCGCAGTATCTTAGCTGTTCCTAGCACTGCACTCTTCTGGACAGAGAGCTCTGATGTTGTTCCTGGGATCTGTTGGAGCCACTCTCCCAGCTTGGGGGTCACAGCCCCAAGTGCCCCTACCACCACTGGGACCACTTTGGCCTTCACTTTCCACTTCCACAGAGTAGCTGGATAGCATAGTGGTTAGAGTGCTGCCTTTGGAGTGGGGGACTGGGGTTCAAATCCTGGCTGTACCTACCTTACCAGTAGGGGTCCTTGGGCAAAGACACCCTAACGCTTCACCTGCCTACCTCAAATATGAGAGTGACACTAAGAGAGTCATGCCAGCTTGGACATTGCCCGGATTAACAAGGTCCGCGTCAGATTTTGGGGAACCAGGACAATCTGATGATAAGTGGGCTACTGGAACAAACAGACGAGACAAGAGAACCTGGAATATTATATATATATATATAGTTAGGGTATTGCCTTATTCAAGTGACTGAACAGTTTTGTCTAGTATGTATCTGCATCAAAATATGTTTTGTGTACAATATCAGACTGGGAGACTAAAATTGGAGAATATGCTGCAGTGGCAAAATTGACAGTATATATCCATTATAGAAGTTTAGCTAAGCCCAAGCAAGAATGGCTCCCTTATGTACAATGCATTACAGAGTAAGGCAGACTTTGATATCTGAAATACAGTTTTTAGGACTTAAATAGAAACTCACAATTGCTAATGTTTGATGTAAATTCCAAATGACCTGTGGCTGGGGATACAAATATAAGGGAAGGGGAGGATGTAATCCACTTTTTTCTTTTTTCACTATGGTTTTCTTTTTTTAATATAACTGTGGTCTTTTGGGGGGTGTATGATCTTGTTTCCCCCCTTTTTTCTACATTCCAATGTTTGCTTTTTAAATGTTCGTTGCATTTCAATATTTTAATAAGTACATTTAAAAAACAAAAAAATATAAATGAATAAATAAATAACTGAGTTTAAGAAGTTATCCCTCTTGGGGGCAGATTGCATGGCTTCAGCTGAAACCACTACTGGATGTTGCTGCGATACACAAAGAAAAGGTGCTCTCACAAAGAGGGTCTGTCTGAAATTTGGGTTTCTTTTAACATACAGTATTTATTACTTAGACAGAAATTACTGTAATTCTTAATTGCACTTTATGATCTGTACTGTATTGGCTATTACTGTTGATATTCATATAGTACTTAGAGTTTAGCCATGATTGGTATTTTTTAAAACAATATAGTACATTCAGTTACTTATATTAATTAATTGATTGATTGATTATTGAAAAATTTAACCTAATCCTGTGCTTGTAAAGTCTGTGTTTACCTACTTTATCTACTTCCTTTTTGTTTTTTGTTGAGTGACCTATTTTTTTGATTGCACGCCTAGTGTTCATGATTATGTTGCCAGCAAAACATTTGTTAGAAGCTACTTACATTGGAATTCTCTCACCACTCTCACTAGTAGTCTGGCCTAGTGGTAGTATTTTATAGGCACAGATTTTATAGATAAACTGTATAAAATGGACCTCTGTTCCGAAGGTCCAGTATAAAGAGAGAGAGGGAGATTAATGAGAGATTAATTAATAAAAGACTAATGACCTTGAAGTTGCTCACATTTGTTAGCCCCCAGACAGCAGACTGAGCAAGTATTCTGGCTTTCTGATCATGTGTTTCTTACTATATGTTGAGATATATTTTAATTTCTATTTAAATTACAGTAATCCTTTTAAAATTTTGTATGGATTTGTAATAGCATCTACAAATGCTATAGAAATTTGTTCCTTTTGTTTTCATTTTCTGGGTGATGCATTTGCCCAGGACTTGTTGTGTTATTTAGCAAAAAGAGGTGCATGTATTAGTAATGACAGCAATTTTTAGAATGGAACTGTGTGAGACATGTGACCTGTCTTGTGCCCCATAAACTGCCTGTTTTATCACATAGTCTGAGAAGATCCTGTTCCATCATTAGTAGGAATCAGTTGCCAATTCTGTTTCTGTATTTAAAAAAGGTAGTGGTAAAATCTCAAATGATCTTTGATAGAATACTGTAGCCATCAGTCCGCCCATTCATTCTCCAGACTACCCAGTCTGATCAGAAGGCTTAGTCAGAAGGATTTGTTTCATTGTGGGCTCTATTAATGATTTTTTGGTATTTTGTTCTGTACATCTAGCTTGGAAGTTTCTTTGGCTGCCTTTTATAATGAAGTCTGCTCTCATATACTACAGTACTTTGGTGTCCAGTTTATCCCCTTGTGGCATAACTTTACATTTGGTCCTTTACATTTAGTTGACTTTCCACTAAATGGTTCTTGGAGTTCCTGCTAATTTGAGAAATACCTTTATAAACATTCATTTCTAGGATACCTTGCTGCCACATATATGTTTAAAATTAATATTTAAAAATAATAGCTATAGTAGATACTGTTACTAGAAAAAGACCTTCAGAAAGATAGGTGAAAGGTCCCCTGTGCAAGCACCAAGTCATGTCTGACTCTTCGGAGGGACGCCACTTTCACTACGTTTTCTTGGCAGACTAGAGCGGGGTGGTTTGCCAGTGCCTTCCCCAGTCGTCACCTTCCCCAGCAAGCTGGGTACTCATTTACCAACCTCGGAAGGATGGAAGGCTGAGTCGACCTGAGCCGGCTACCCAAGAATCCAGCTTTTGCTGGGATCGAACTCAGGTTGTAGGGAGAGTTTCGGTTGCAATACTGCTGCCTACCACTCTGCGCCACATGAGGCTTAAGGATTACTGTTCCCATTTTTTACCCCACATTGTATGAGTGGATTACAAATTACACTATATTTAGGTTCTAGAAAGTTTTTAAAGTATTTCACAGTAATATTTAAAACATATTTTATTTCTTTTAATTATGCTGGAATTTTAACTTAATATATTGTGAAGGCTATGCTTTTGTTACCATGAAAACCATATCCTATTTATCATGAGACATTTGTTAACTTCTGTGTACAGCTTGTGGTTCATTCCATCAATACTTGTGGCCTCTCTGATGTCCTTTACAAAGTTTAGCTATGACAATTTTGTTACTACAATTCTTGAAATGCTTTGGAAGAATGGTCCTTCCTTCCTTCCTTCCTTCCTTCCTTCCTTCCTTCCTTCCTTCCTTCCTTCCTTCCTTCCTTCCTTCCTTCCTTCCTTCCTTCCTTCCTTCCCCAGTTTCCTCTAAAACCTTTGCACATTTTAAGGTATCCCTCTCTTCACCATTCTTGTCTTTCAGACTTATTTCAGGCAGATTATTAATTGATTTAGTATCCTATTACTGATTCAGTTAAATTGAAGATCTTTCTCTTTATTCACTATTCAACTTTATTCATGGATTAACACCTACATAAGATGTATTTTTCACTGCAGATTTCACACAGATTAAATATATTTTAGTCCATTGACCCCTGTAATAGCCAATCTTCCCCAATTTCAGCCAGTTAACAATATATATTTTGGAGCATAAAACATCTAAATAAATCTAGTAATTTTTCCAGTTAGGTGTTTTCCTGGTGTATGTGTATGTGTATTAATCTCTGTGGGGTTTCAGGTAACAGGTGTGCTTTTATTTGGGGACATTATATTACCTTAAGATAAATCAGAGTTTGGCTTGTGTTAATAAAATATGCTACAAATATTATTATACCTTTTGCACTGTGAACTGGTAAATCTGAATTAGTCTGAAATCACACATGCTTAAATTTATGTGAATATTGCATAATGAATATCAGGGGTGGGGGATCAATCCCCACTTTTCTTATTGCGTTTTCGATAATCTCTTAAATCTCAATCTCTCTCTCTCTCTCTGTTGTATTACTGTGTATTACATTACAGTACAAAATTTAATGGATATATTAACTCAGGGTTCTTCACAATATATGCAATGTTACTGCAGTTACTATTTGCAAACAGAGAAAACAACTATTAGAAATGTTTACGATTTTGTGATTTATGTATGAATTTTTAGCTTTGTGTGACTGATCTTGTAAGGCAAAAATGAAGTGATAATTCTAGCAAGGGCAAACCATTTGTGTTTATCAAATGGAAACAACAATAAGACTTGGACAGTGGCTGCACTCAGTAACCCAAATCTTTCTTTCTCTTATTTACACAGGCTGATTGAGGTCTGCGCGGAATTAGTAGTAAGCCCATTGGCGCATTTGTTTCAGCATAGCAAATTGTGTTGTCTTCATAAAATAGTGTATTACAGGCCAGGATCTTAAGAGGCTATATGTCAGTAGCCAAAAACAAAAGTATTTTACTCAATCTCCTCCTTGTGCATGTGCATGTGAAGAAAGATTTATTCCAGCTAATTATCATAAGAAAAAAATACCTGAATTGAGCCATTATTATATAATGAACATACATTTTAGATGGATTCAGTCTGGATCTTCACAAATGAGAAAATTCAGATGCAAGAAGATTGCATTGTGCTGGTGCTTGATATGGTTACTTGCAAGTGGTATAGCTAGTTTGACTTATATAGACCCTAAACTGTTTCATATGGAAAATGCATGCTGATAGCTAGGGCTGTTATTAGCTTTATTCTTAGTGTTTTATGACTGACTCACTGCTTCATTGTAAAAGAAAATGGAGAAAAAACAGAGATGTACAATGTTGTTGTGGACTGCAATGATGTTCATTTAAAATATGTCAGTTTAAACTGTAATTTAAATTAATCGCTTTATGGGAGATGTCAGACATTATAAATGGTTTGCGCAGAAAGCATTTCAATATAGGAAAAAAATGCCAATTTTCATGCTTCTGCTCTAAATATACCTACTGCAAAGTGCCACTAGGGCGTATCAGTGCATTTATTTGAAGCAAAATAGCCACAAACAGCTGCCACTTTAATTAATTAACTAACTAACTAATTTGTATGGTGCTTGTATGGTCTCAAAACCATTTACAATGCAATAATTAAACCAAGCAATAATGTGAACATAATGTAAAAATAGTAGAATTGTTTTAAAATGTGGGCAGGAGAAAGAAAACAAAACAGAAATCATGCAGTATTTTTTTTTAAATATGTAGATGAAAAGATGGGTTTTCAATGGGTATTTAACAGGAATCATAAATTTCAGAAGAGGGAATTCCAGAGTAGAGACATCAGCATAGAGAAGGCCTATCTATGAATAAAGGGAAGATAGCACCTTGCATTTCTTCACATATGCAGTATAATCTCCACTGACAGTCTTCAATTAAGAACAGTCTGTCAGATATTTTGGTCGCAAGTTGCTGTAACTTTTGGACCAAGAGCAAGGGTAGCCCATAAAGTGAGGTTAGAATAATCTAAACATGAGGCTACTGGTGCATTCAGGAAAGGGCATAATTGGTGTATCAGCAAAAAGAGGTAATAGCTATTCCTGGACATAGGAGTCACTATGTCCACATGTGAATTCCAATGACAATAGTAACTCTAGGAGCATCCCCAAACTACATACCTGTTCTTTCCAATAATGGAAATCCCCCAATCATCAGAGGTTCTGCTAGATAAAAGAAAGGAACTGATAAGGCGCTCATTTTTCTTGTATTCACTAGGCTACCAATCATAGTCAGAGTCCTTGTTGTCAGGGTGTTACTCAAGCTACTTATAGAAGTTGGGGTGCAGTCTGTGTTTTAGTGGCTATTTTTGACGAGTTGGAATCAGCAGGTTTATTCTGACTCACCTAACCACTCCTTCCTTACATATGTATGTACTCTTCTCTGTAGCATATCCTGAGCAAATATTCTTCTCAGAGCAGTTGTGCTCTGGAATTTACAAATATGTACATATTCAGAATAATACTACAGTAGAGTGTCAGTCAGCTGAAATCTCCTAACTATCATTTGCATTATCTTAGGTCAGGAGTGCAGAACATTTAACAGGTTGGGGTCTGATCTCTGATTTTTTGGAGTTACATGAAGCTGCCCTTTGATGTTATGACATCATTGGAGTGGGTGAGGCTGAATATTTAGGCCCAATGTTGGAGAGCTATCAAAGTATATGTTGGAGCCCTCCCAGAGGCAAACTACTATATTTCTCACATTTAACCTCTTCAGGCCCCCCAAAAGAATGCTACCAAAGTGATAAAAGGGTGAATTTTGGAGATGCGATCTTGGGAACAGCAGATGGAGGACCTATGCAGCCCATGGGTCCCCCACCAGGTTTTTTGTCTGAAAAACAAGAGAAGAAGTGTGTTTAAGATCATACCAGTTCATACATGCTTATACGAGTTTGTGTGTGTGTATGTATAAAATATTCTTAATTCTTAGATAGCTACTGCCCACTTAATAGGACTTTTTAAAAATCATACACAATATTTAAAATAGTTTTTTACAATGAATTGTCTCAGTGTTACAGCTCTGCCGTATACAATAAATATTTATTGCCTTATACAATAAATATGTTTACAGACCTTAGCCTGATCTCATTAAATAGTTGAATGGTATTATTCCACTTGCTTTTTTATTTAGCTTAAATAACTCAATCTGTTTAAACCATGGACCATATCTGAAACATTAGGTTAATACTTTAAAACAAAAGATCAAGATTAAATGATTTATGTAAACAGTAATAAACATATTTTTAAAAAGTATCAATTATCCATGTGCTTTAGGAAATTATTGCTATGTTTTCATTTCCTAATAGCTTACAGAATTTAGTTTAACAGAAAAAAAAGTAAGGGAAAGATTATTCAGATTTGTTGCCTATATTTTTTTTAATTTGCCCATATATTCATTTGTCATAATGCTTGATTGCCAGTTCTTTCTCTTTCCTTCCCTTCTGTTCTACAATAACTTAATTTTTCATACAAGCTGGATATTTCTTAGATGATTCTGTGACTCCAGTGTCTGGTAATTTCCAGTTTTGTGCAAAGGACTTACGTGTATGTAAAAACATAGTGCTTTTATTGGAAGTCAAGAGAAGAAATCTAACAGTGAGAACACAGATGAATCAGATGTTTTATAGAGGTTATTTTTCTGAAATAACTGTGAGTTTATAGACCTTGACACCCAAGTAGCATCTTTAGATAAATGACAGTTTTTGATAGATGTCTTTACCTATCAGAAATAATAAGCTTTTCATTCTATTAAATTTAAAGTGAGCAACAAGTGTTAGGGGATCAATGGAGATGTTCCCTTTGCATTCTTCAAATATTTTACCTGAGAAGGGCCTCAAGCATGGACTTTAGTTTAGATAAACCCTACACTTCTAAAGTACTCAGAATACAGATTTAGGAAAGAAGACCAGCATATAAATACAGAAACTCTTTATCTTATTTTAAAACAAACAAATAAATAAAATATTTAATTACCATTAATGTTGTACATATAGTTGTCTTTGGTTAATATTTCACTGATTCAATAGAAGAAGCATTAGCTGAAGCATGTCTTTGAACAAAGAGCAAATGTTGGTTCGGTTAATAAAACAGTATTGAATTTCAGCTTTGGCAAGGGTACTTGATTGATGTAGTTGAAGACCCCACAGGCTGCTTGTGGTAGGGTGAAAAATAGAGTGAAAAGATGAACGCTTAGAGGATCACTGTGTGACGAATGTTTTATCCTTTTTTAGAAAACCAATCTTATTATCACAAAGTAACACTATGTAGATGTCCACATTTTGGTAGCTTTATTTATATCATATTTAATACTGAGGTACCATATAATAGTAGAAATATACTATTTCTAAGATAATGCTGACAAACATGGATTTAAACTGATAAAAGATTAGCTTATGAAACCATACCACATTTCTTTCCATTAAAAAATATCTATTAAATACAGCAGCAGTTTGTCATTTCAGGATGCAGCTGCTGAATAATAATCCATCTGAGATTTTTTTTCTTCTATTATATTCAAGCAATGTAGCAATAAAATAGAACAATAAGTGTGTATGTCGTATATTTAAAGTATATGGAGAGCACCCTAGTTATCATATAAGTTATTCTTTTGAAATAATTTCATTATGCTCAGTAGAGGATTTGATTGATATCCACGTATGGGTTTGATAAATTGACACAACAGTGAAAAAGAATTCCTGTCCCATGTCAGCTTATCAAACACACTGTGGATGTTCTGCCCTTCATCCTACATAAAAATAATTACTACATAGTAAATATGAAGCTCATGTTCAGTGAAACTCAACCTCAGAACTTCCAGGTGAATATATAAATAGCACCTGATAAGGCTGAGGTATTGTACCACTAAACAAACAGAACTTGAAGCAAGCCTTGTGAATACCAGATATGACTAGATTAACATTGTTAGAGAATCAGTAGGAGCTTGTTTCCTCAGTTTTGCAGTAAGCCAAATGTTTGTATGAAGTTTGGGAAAGCCAAATCCTAGTCTCCCATTACTGGCAAGCAGTGCTGCATTCTGAGCTAAAATTTTCACACAGAATGCAGATCCATAAAGAATGCATTACTTCGTTACATCTCATTTTGGCACCATTCGTTATGACTGTTAACCTCTACTTCCTCTATCCCTGTTTCTGAGTCTGTTTAGAAAAGTTATATTCCTGGCTGGTCATCCAAACATTTTGCATGCATTTAGAATTATGCACGTTCTCATTTACAGAATGATTTAAAATATGTTGTGCATATAAGAATAAGCTTAAAAACAAATTGACCTTTTTGTCTCAGAACCCATTTCTTTTAATACATACACACACATTCATAATCTGATTTTTCAATCTTTTAACAGAGGAATTTAAAGAAGACATAAGCACACTGTTAAAAATAATGCTAGGCAGATTATACACATTCACATAATAAAAACCTAAAATTTTCAGAAATCAAGATTTTCTTATTTCCCCCTTAGACAGACTGAAAATACATTGTATAGTTTCCATACTTTACCTTTGTTCCCACCATTGTGCTCCAGTTATAAGCCTAGAAGACAACTGCAGTGGAAAACAGTCTTCTGCTTATTTGTGGTAAATTATTGTACACAGAGCTTTTTGGAACAAGGCACTACTTTTAAATGTCTGGTCACCTCACGGGATATGTAGTGCATTTCCTGCCACTAGGATAAGAGGAAGGAAGCACCAAGGCCCAAACGTTTGATGTGTGGTCTACTGTAATTTCTTTCATGTGTTCAGTGGCTTTCATAGGATCCATGTCCTACAATCAGTTTTGACCAGGCTGTGGTCCATTTCATTACAGCTGACCTTCTTAAATGGAAAACAAACATTATAAGTGGCATTAAGCTGCCACTGTTATAATGAAAAGGTTATCATTTTGCCCTTAAGCTGATTGCTTTATTAAGTTTTATGGGAAGGTTCCCTTTGGTTTATAAAGATAATTTCATTTTTTGGGAGGGAATACTAGAAGAAGTATCTGATAATTTAAATTAGGCACTGTAGCTAGTATTTATGTGACTTGCAAGAGCTTGGAGCTATTCCTAAAAGTACCATATTTTTATATTTTAAGTTAAACTTTCCCAAGATTCCTTGTGAGTTAGAGATCTTTTATGCTATTTTGCAGAGCAAAACCACCATTTACCACCTTTTTGAAACAACCTGTGATGGTTTTTTCAGTTTTTCCAAGTGTTTTATGCATATCAACCCGCTGTACAGGTTGGTTTCCATCACAAGATGCAATTAATTGGCATCATGAATGGTGGCTAGTGAACATGGCAGCATGAATTGGCAGCTTAATTGGCTAGTGAACAAGTTTGTTTGTTTGTTTTCATGTGGAGCTGCTGCCACATGAACTTGAGTTTCATGTGATTTCCATGCCAAAGCTATATCATGAATAAAGGCTTAGAATATGAGTTTTATCTGTTTATAAATTGAACAAGTTACATCTTGGAAATATGCACAGGCCTGCCTTTTGTGTTAATAAGCTGTGACAAATTTGGTGACTTGTTTCCTTTTGTTTAAATTCAGTTTAGTTGTTGATAATTAAAATATGTATGTTGTTCCCCCAAACCATATTGTCCATATTCTCTAGGTTGGGGAGTCATAACTTTAGGGGTGGTGGGGAAATTTAGAATTTTGATATATTATGGGTGTTCTTGCAAAACAGCTGGTTGGGGAACCTTGCAAATTCATCAGATTGGTTGTCAAGGAAGATAGAAGTGGTTTCAAAACATTTACCATATTGCCACCTGCTGCCATTTCTACCCTCACTAATGCAAGGCACTCCCAGTTTACCTTTATGATTTTTTTTAGGCAAATAAGCAAGTTTTAAGCAATGCTTTAGACTTCATTTTTATTATTTTTTCTAAGAAAGATTATGGATAGAGATGCTTGAGATTGATACTTTGCATAGAACCATTCCTGTTCTCATTTTTATTAATTATTTTTATATAAAAAGGTGAGGTAACGATCCCACAGGGCACCAAGGGTTGCGTGTCTCTTGGCATATTAACTCCAGGTTCCCGGCTTTCTCTGATCATACCTTATGTTAAGTATTTTGCATACAACTCTATATTTTTCCATAAGAATAAGGTGTAGGTATCATGTAAGTATTTGTACATTTTGCTTAAATAGAAAATAATTTAAAGTTATAGACAGAGTACTGATCAAGAAAAAAGTAAGAGGAGTGAAAAATCCCTCTGCAGTGCAATGATCTCAGTTCAAATTGGGAAATCCATGCCTGGTCACGTCACCTAAAATATGTGGGGAGATTGATTGATTGATTGATCAGTCAATCAATCTGTGTCAAACATAGTTTGTGCTTGAATGCCATCTTATGTGTGGAAACCAAAAACAAATCTTCAACTTGCTCTTTAAGTTTTTAAATTATTAAAATATAGGACAGAATCCGTTAGTTTGCTGAAGAGAAGATTATTTACTTAACTGTTTTGTGGTCTTTCCCAAATTTCATAAACTAGGTTATTTTAAAAGGCCAAAATATGTTTTCAGAGGTGCTCTAGGTTGAAGTAATGTTTGGCCCTCACACACAAAACTGTATGAAAGAGAAAATGGGAAGAAAAATACGTATGCCAAAAGCTTTTTCTTTTGAACACTTTTTACACCTAACATCTTGACAGGATGAACACACAAAATGTGAACCTGCTCTTTGGATCCTTGTTAAGAGCAGTTTACAGTGCATCGATATTTTATCTTTATAAGAACCTTTAAAAAGTACGTTAAGCCAAGAAAAACTACTTTCCTGGAAGATGTAAACTTCAAAGCAGCATATTCAGAGCTAGATGTTATAACCATATGATCTGAATATTTTTATAGTTTTAGAAAGTAGATAAAGGTGTAAAAAGTTCTTTTATATTAAATAAGATTAAATCATACAGTACTATTACTCATAACCTTTTACAATATTTTTGTTTTGGGGCTTTTTTTTCTGCTTTCTATAGCCTTTTATAATTCTCCATTGGACTGTAAGGGAATACATTTTGAATTTCTTACAATGAGGCTCTAAATTACGCCTATTCAGCAATGAATAGTAACTGATTCAACATGAGCTGTTTCTTGTATAAACATACAAAATGCCTGACCCAGACTAAATCAATTTGAAAAGGAAAACATTAAAGTTATGTTTCCGGTTACATGCTTAAGGTCTTCTTTGGCTGTATGACATTACTTTGTTATTTACCAACTATGGTAGGCTTTCCATTTATTCTTTGATGCCACCTGCGAAGAGAGGACAGAGAGATTATAGGATGGCCAAAAAAAAAAAAGTTTATGTTACAGCCATTAGAGAAGCGTTAGTCATTAACATAACTTATTGTCCAAATCTCAGTTACTATACTATATTCTAATACAAAAATGCAATCAGGTAAAGTTTGAAAGATTAGCTGATTGCTTTGGGCTATGATATTAAAGTTTAATGACTGCTAAGGTTGTCACCAAAGGATTGTTATAAGGAAAATAACAAATAAGGAAACTTCTATGCCTGGCCCTTAATAATACAAGCATAGTTTTTTTTAGCTACTCTAGTGGGTAAGGGACCAATTTCCACAACAGGAAGCAACCTGTGGTTGGCTGCAGCTCTCCACGGTGTCAGTCTTTCCCATTACTAGCTGGAGATACCAAGAGATAGAAACTGGAACCTACTTCATAGCAATAAATACTATAGCAGCAATATTTTCTATCACTGAGCTTTAGTCATTCACCAAAATATTCCCCTAAAGACTGATGGAACTGGATAGCTTCAAAACTGAATGATCCCTGTGACATGGTTGATAATTCTATTGAAGCCTGAGTGATATCCTGGAAATTAGCTAAGTTCACTTGACACATTATACTTTCCAGTGTAATAGCTGCTTTGTGATTTTCTTTGGAATTAAGATATATGGGCAGCTGAAATAATGGCTGTATGAAGAAAGACCTATGACAAATCTGGTGTAACGCATAGCTGAAACCAAATGTAAAGCAAGTGTATATTCTGTCACCTCTGAATCTGCATAGGATTTATGTTCTGTCCAAACTAAGAATGTTTGATGATGTGGATTGTGAGAGTTCTATCGGGAATTATTCCAGCTTGGTTGCCGCCCTTTGACCCCTGTGCCATCCTCTCTTGTCAGTCTTGATAAATTTTAGTTATTGATTCTAAGTATACAGATTGGATGCTTTATATTATCTGTACCATATCACAACTACTTGATAGGTTATTATTAACTATTAGATTTTTATTCCATATTTCCATCTAACAAAGATGGTGAAGGTTAACCACAAAAGAAAAATAAAAACAGACTCATATCTTTTTATTTTTTTTTAAGAAAATGCTTTATATTAAAAAATCATAAAGGCTTGGGTGAATGAGTTTTCACACCTTTTTCTAAAGACAGAGTGAGTGGGGACCAAAAGCAGTTAAAGAAGTGTGAATGATACAGAAGGAGATGGTATTTTGCATGATCACGAACAGATCTCTAAAAATAAAGGAAACTTCAGAAAAGCCACTGTAAATCTTAATCCCCAAGAGTTCATGCCAAGAACTGTTCTGCAGGTTCATTGGCTGTAAACTTTAATCAGTTAAGACCAATGCCTTGAATTGTGTCTAGAAATCACTTGGCAAACAGTCCAGATATTTCAACAAGTACATGATAAAGTCCTGGCACTGAATAGCATCTAACAACTTAGCTGCCATTTATTGCACCTATTGAAGTTTCTGGATACTTGTCATGGATAGGCAAAATGAAGAGTGCATTGTAATAGTTCAGTTGTGATATCAGCAGGGCATCTATAACTAATACCAAATATGATAGAATCAAAAATATTTACCAGCAGCATACTAGAAATAGTTGTGTGAACATGCTCTGTGCCACTGTCATTCCTTTGAAATGGGTGAGGATGAAGGAGCACTCCCACACTGTAAATTGCTCTTTTTTCAAAGCCAATATTACATAATTATTATATAATAATATAATATAATTCAATATAATATAATATAATTCAGCCAATATAAGCTGTATCAATCCTCAGATCTTATTACCCAACAGCACTTATACCTTGGTTGCATTTCATCTGGGCATCATCACCTTACTGTTATCACCTCGTTCAAAAGCTTCTTACTGGTTTCATACAGATGTTTTAACAACACTTGGGACAAGAGCAACACATGGTTTTTTTGTGAGCTCTGGTCTATGTATAAGCCATTGTTAAGGAGGTAATATTGGTTTATAAGGGCTTATAAACTCAGGATTAAATTATCTAAGGAACTGCCTGTTTCTGTATAACTCTACTTGCTGTTTTGTTCTAGCTGAATTATGTCAATTTAAGCTACAGTAGGGAAGCAGTAATTCTTTGTTGTATACTTCCCAATCTCCACTCCCACAGAGGGGCTGTCTGGGCCATGTTTTCACCATAAATGAAAACTGTGCTTTTAACAAGCTCCTTTGAATGGTTTAATAGCTATATCTTTTTCATTATTTTTAAATTTTGGCATTTTGTTGTGTTTATTAAGTAATGTATTTTTAGTAGGAACTGCTTTGATATGTTTATTTAATGGAAAGCGGTGTTTCATGGATCAGCAGTCTGGTACCTGAAAGCTCTGTGTTCACTAGCTGAAATGTTACAAGGTTTGTGGCAATGATGCTGAGACCTCATGAGATTTCAGACATTTTCAAATAAATCTTTGATTTAAAATCCAGCTGAATGTTTCATAAATATATTAATTTTATGTTTAATATGATGTTTCTTTTTTCTTTATTACATTTGGTCTTTCTTCTTTATGCTATGTAGAAAACCTATATAGTATTGGTCTATAAATATTCTTCACTGATTTTTTTTCCTGTAATAAAATATTTCAAAGAAAGAAGAGATTTCAGGCCATTATTATATAATACCATAACTGTACTGCTGATTCTTGAGCTACTGTATATAGACGCTACAGATTAGAAATGGAGCTGGTGGTTTGTGTCAGGGATAGTGTTCAACCAAACGCTATATGCAAGCTTTAAACTTAATATATTTCTGTATTACAGTACTGTTTTTTTAAATCCCATTTTTCATATCGTTTGTGTCAATAAACTGCATATAACGTCCAGCTGGTGGGATGCCGGCTATGGTATAGCGACTTGCAAGGTACTTTCTAGATTAGAAATCCTTGCTTTCATAGAATAGTGTAAGCATACTTGGGGCACAACTAGTTTTGTATTTGTGGCATATGGGCCAAAATACTGCAGCTGGCAGAAGGTATGTCTAAGAATGATAACCCAGTTTATTCCTCCTCTGGTTTACAAAGTAAGTGGTAAGTGAAATTACCACAGCATAGGGAATTGTGACGTGGAATATAAGAAGTATAAATGATAAAAAGTATGAATTGGCAAATGAAATGAAAAGAAAATAGATATGTTACATATCTGTGAAAGTTGGACAAAGGGATGGATAAAATAGATCTGACCTTCATTTCTTTGTGTGTATTCATCCACTCCACTCTATTTGGAGATCCAAGAATGATAGAGAAGGATGGCTATTTGCTTAGGAAAAGATATGTTTCTTTTGAATGCATATTTTAAACATGTTTTTTTTCATTTGTACATATAAGAAAGGAATGAATATAAATCTAGAAGCATGATTAATTTTATTATTTATAATTAAATATTAAGAGAATTAATGAAGAATACAAGAGTGAGAAGTTATGACATGGGATAGACCATTATTTGGTAGTCTCAGTAATAATCTTGGGGGGAAATGATATGGAAGAAAAAAATAAAAGAAGTGAAATAAATTAGAATGAAAATAGAATGACTGCAGAAAATACAGGTGCTATATGAAAAAGTATTAGAAAATTAGTCTGCCAACAGAATGAATGGGTAGGTGGATGGCTCGGATCTCAGAGCAACTTTAAATTAATGTTATTGCTGCCTTAAAACTCTATTGAGTTAGCCCTAAAATTTGATGAAAATAATGAAATTCATTAATTTCTTCCTGCCGTCATAGGAAAGCACTGAATTTGGGAGTTCTTCGAGATCCTGGTTCAGAGGTTGAAGACAGACAGTACCAAATAGACCTCCAGTCCATCAACATTGGTACTGCTCAGTGGGATCAGTTAAAGCCAGAGAAGGAAAATGGTAAAAGCAGGGCAGTGCCAGAGAATGAAAGGAATTCTCAGAATCCAGCACTTGAGTGGAATATGGCCAGTAGGTAAGAATCTGCTTGGAAGTAGTGCTTTGTAGTTTCTAATCAAAACGCATTATGGTAACAGCATCCCATAGATTTGAGCTTTTTTTTTTTTTTTTTGTATTTATACATTGAAGTATATGTTTGCATTCCATTGCAAACACGTTTTCCATGAGCTAGGATTCTACAGTTCATTTTAAATTGTTTATAGAATTGTTGTACAATAATCACATAGATACAGTTATGTCTATATTTCAGTAATAGCTTCTTATATAGCCATAAAGTGTAACTCCAAGCCAAAACCTGGCATTCCCATTGCTAGTCAAGAAACAACAGCATTATTATCCCTTTTGTACTTTTGCAAAAGTTTGAACAGAACTAGTTTAGACATTTTAAAGCCAACAGACGACAAAAATGTTTTCCCCCAATTGGCTTGAAACCAGTTTCTGTGCTTCTGTAAATGAAAACAGCTGCAGTTTCTGAAATGACAAATTTCTGCTGATTTGTTGATATGCAAAAGAGGGCTTCCAGCTCAAATCTAGTTAGAAATGTTACATTGACATCTTCCATTTTTAGTGCTCCATTTTGATTACATTGCTACAATAGACTTTTTTTTTCAGTCAAGGGTCACAATAGCCCTTTAAAGATATGCTGCAAGGCATAATGCATTTTAGTGAATGCAAGAGAGGGAATTAGGATGATGCCTGCTGAACAGAGCCTGTATCAGCCCAGTTCTGCAATCTTATTTAAGGGAAAAACAAAAACAAATATAAAGCTACCTGCAGAGACTGTGGTACAGGAGCGTAAAGCATTGTTCTGAGGTTTTAGGGCAAGTGGGTACATTTTCCCCATGTTGCTTGTTATTCATTTTTTTGCAGCATTTTTGTATCCTAGCAGTTTGGAGAAGCTAAATAAAGCATTTGTAAAACCTTAAAACACCCTTAATAGTAAAAGAAAAAGCAGCCTTCAGTAAGCAACTTTGATCATTTCTCAACAATTAGAAGTCCAGTTTGGCTGCTCTTTTAAAAACTGTAAGGGAGGGCACCATTCAGATCTCTAGAGGTCAGATATTCCACATAGGATATATCCAGAAAAACAACATACTTGAACACCTCTGATTTCAGATGGGGGGGCACTCTCTACTTCCTCCCATGGGCTGAATAAACCAGAGGGGTTAGTTCTACCTGAAGTAGGTGGTCTGGCAGATACCTGGATGTGAAGCTATAAAGGTCTGTATAAGTTAAGAATGATATTTTGAATTATACTTGGAGGTCTATTAGGGGCCAATACAGCATCTGTAAAACTGGTTTTATTTGGTTTCAGTGGTGCAGGTAAAATTTCTGGGCAGCACCTTTTTATTTTTTTGCCGGAATTCACTTTCAGCTTATTTCTTCCCATCCCCTGAATGCATGAATTTCATGGGATTTTTTTTATGTGTATATAATTTTGATTAAGAATTTTGATTATAATAGTAAAATCTAATACAAAATAAACTTCAAGTAAGAAAGGAGAGAAGGAGTAAAAAGTGCAAGGAAAAAGAAGAAAAAGAAAGAGAAGAAAGAAAAGTAAAAATATAATAAAGAGAAAAGAAATATATAAAGAAATGACTTCCAACCTCCATCACAAGTATAAGCTCTTCATCCTCTCTAAAGTTACACACATTTATCTCTTCTTCCCATATCCCATCTCTTATTTATAAACAAATCCATAAAGCATCGTCTTTTCAATCCTGGTATCAGCAGAAAGTCCATAAAGGATAGCCAGAAGTAACAGCATATCTTGTTTTGGCCTTGATCAAATAAACCAACTTTATATTCCTTCCTTTTACTTCTAACAGTCCTTAGTTCATTCAAATATTGTTGTAGGATTTTATTTTATTTATTTATTTATTTGTTTTTCAAATTTCTATTGCCACCCATCTCCCCCAAAAAGGGGGACTCTGGGCGGTTTACAATAAAATTGAGAATTAAAAACCATCAAGCATGTAAATTAGAATGCAAACAACCAACATAAATAAAAATAAAATAGATATAAAATCCAGGTGGCGAAGATTTCATTCGGTAGGGAGGACTCTACGACACCAGCCACCCCCAGTAAGAACTATTTCCCTTCCCATCCCAGGTGAGACGGCAGAGCCAGGTCTTCAAATTCTTCCAGAAGGCCGGGAGTGAAGGGGCCTGCCTCACCTCTGGGGGCAGAATGTTCCAAAGGGCAGGCACCACTGCAGAGAAGGCCCACCTCCTGGACTCCGCCAAGTGGAATTCCCTTACTGACGGGGTCTGTAGCATGCCCTCTCTGCATGACCAGGTGGGATGGGTCGATGTGATGGGGGAGAGACAGTCTCTCAGGTAGCCTGGCCCCATGCCATGTAGGGCTTTGAAGATTATAACCAACACCTTGAATTGGATCTGGAAGCAAACTGGCATCCAGCGCAGCTCACACAGCAGTGGTGTCACATGTGCTGATCTTGGGGCACCCATAACTGCCTGCATGGCCGCATTCTGGACCAGCTGAAGCTTCCAGTTATTCTTCAAGGGTAGTCCCATGTAGAGTGTGTTGGAATAGTCTATATGGGAGATGACCAGGGCATGAGTGACTGTTCGGAGGGCATCTTGATCCAGGAAAGGGCTTAACTGCCACACAACACGGAGTTGCGCAAAGGCCTTTCTGGCCACAACTGCCACCTGCTCTTCAAGCCAGAGTCGTGAGTCCAGGAGGACCCCCAGGTTCCGTACTGGGTCTGAATGGGGCAGTGTAACCCCATCCCAAACTAAAGATGACAATTTCTTGGATACTGAGGAGCCATCAACCCACAGCCACTCCATCTTACCAGGGTTCAGCTGAAGCTTGTTGTTCCCCATCCAGACCCCCACAACCCCCAGGCACTGAGAAAGGGCAGACACCGCATAACTTACCTCACCTGAGAAGGAGATATATAATTGAGTATCATCAGCATATTGATGATACCTCATCCCATGGTGACAGATGGTCTCATCCAGTGGTTTCATGTAGATGTTAAATAGGAGAGGGGAGAGAACCGAACCCTATGGAACCCCACACAAGAGGGGTCGAGGGTCGGATCTCTCATCTCCTATCACCACTGACTGGGATTTCTCTTCATTTCTTCTTTGTCCCATTGCACAGAGTTCTTCAAGGCTTTAACAAACCTCTTTTGTAAATCCAATAGGAAAGAAAAATTATCCAGGTCACTTTCTTGGTTTGTCGTTTGTATTTCTCTTTAAAATGTTAAAACCTCAGCCAATTTTCTTTTGTAGATCCCATGAAACATCCTTTTCTAAATCATTCTCTTGGCCTGTCAGTTGTAAATCCACTTTCGATATCATCTCTGTCTAGAAAATTTGTTCTACATCTGACAATTCTTCAATGATATCTTTTGGACATAGTCTACCAATAGAAGCAGACATCATTGCTGACATTGTTGATACTGTGGCTACTATTTTCTGATTCTATTCTTCAGAAGTCTCCTTCAATATTTTTATTGTCAAAATGTTTTGCATTATCTTACCAGCCTGTATATTTTTCTTCTATCTAAAAGCTTTAGTCCCCTCTAGTGTCCAGTTTTTGAAATCATGAAATTTTTTATATATGTCGGATAAAAATCAAAACAAGATCTATTTCCCATGAGAAGCTATTTGTACTTTATAATTAATTCCAAAACCTTACTGGAAAAGTTTCGGTATTCCAATTTTATCTGGACCCTTAGTCCGTTTATAACTTTCTAAGATCAAAATCTTATATAGCTTTCTGCTGTTTATTTCAGATTCTTTAAATTCTTAAGCTTATGATTAAAATGTTGTCATTCAAGATTGAAGGCAGACTCACCTGGTGTTTTCAGACTTGTCTTTCCAAGGGTTTCTAACAGCTTAGAGGTAGTTAATGAGCAATTTCTGAAAGTGATTAGAAAGTGAAGTTTGTGAACTTAGTGTGCTTTAAAAGTCTCTACCACGGTTGGGAGCAAGATGGCTAATCTCTTCATCTCCCAGTGCTCAAACCCACGGAATAACATCATTATTTTATCATCCTGAACAATTTCTTTTTTCAAGTTGTGGGAAAACGTTATAAAATGTATCTACATTCTTTTAGCTTCAGCATTGCTTCCCAAATACAACCAATGTACTGTAAATAGATACTCAAGGCTCACTTTTAAATAAACAGTTTTTTTTAAAAAAACCTACATGAATCTTTTTGTTTTCCAGAAAACTGCTTTTGAGAATGAAGAAAACTTGACTGTTAGGTTTAGTATGCTAAAAACCCTGATAAAAGTGCAGTTTACAGTGGAAGTGACATGACAGTACTCTACGGTGATCATGCTAACCCTATAGCATATATTTTGATTTTAAAAAATCAAATACACTGAAAACTGAACAGTCTTTAAAAGCTTTGAAAATTCTTCACTGTTCTTATTGATTTTTTTTTTTATCCATTCAATCATGTCCGATCCTGGGAGACTGCCTGGACAAATCCCTTGAGATTTCCTGCAAAATCCACCTGAGTGTTTAACTGTGCAGGCCTTTGTGGATTCAGCAGAGGGACTTGAATATAAGCTAGTAAGAAACATGGATTTTATTTCTTTACTAGCCAGAACAGCACTGATTTCATTAATGCTTCCAAATAACTAAATTTGTAGTTCCCTCAAGGTTATAAGGGGAAGTACCATTTTACTCCTTCTTTGTTACAGTGTTTACATGATCAATTTCTTTTGCAATACAGAACAAAAGTGTGTAGAAATGAGCACCAGATGAACACTAAACACCAGATTTCTGTTTTTAAAAAAATGGTCACTTACATTTCCAAAGCTTATTTTGTGTGGACATATTCTGGAGCATCTACTTACTTGTTTTCTCAGTACTGTTCTGTACTCTAAACAAATGTTCTTTCATGTGTACACAGGAGAGTCATCTACTTTAATATTTCTGAAATCTTCCTTCTGTTTCAAAGATAAATATGTAACAGATGCCTAGATGATTATACTACTGCCATTATACCATTCCTCATTGAGGCTACTCATATGGTGAACACCTGTGCCAAATTAATGGAATATTTAAGAGTAGTACTGTGTGGGAAGATTAATAGAGAAAGCACAGTTTTATTTCTTGTTATCTCTTCAGTGTCACTGGAAAAACCCTTCACATCTGAAGATAATGTCTTGTCTTCAGTTTCTTTTAACATTTGCATTAATTCTAATACTTGCTTTAGCCTCTTTCTTAGATAAACATTTAAATATAACGCAAAGCTAATTTTGCTGATTCAGAAATGGGTCTCAATAGGCAGTAAATATGGAGCATTCCTCCCTTTCTCTGGATATCAGTTAACATTAAATTTTAAAATTTTATACAGGCCTGAAAATATATGTTTGTAAATATATTTATTAGGTTTTCCAATAGAATAGTATTTATGTGCTTAATTTATGTCATCTGTCTTTACTAGCTGCAAGTGTGTATAATATCATTGTGCCTACCAGTATACTCAATTATCCCCCTTTTTGAGGGAGATGGGCGGTGATATAAATTTGAATAATAAATAAATAAATATTTCCTTTTGATTGAACAAAACAGTTACTTTTCTCTTATTTTTCTCTGTTGTGAAGTAATAATTGCGGTGCCTAAGTTATTAAGCTGTGAGTAATGCATTTGACTGTAAATAAAATAACCAGTACTTCTTGAACTACACTTTCTTGTATTCTGTACATAAAAAAGGTTTGGTTTAAGGGAGATGGCTAAGAGGTACTGATAGCATTAAAAATTAATCTGAGAGCATTTTGATGTGCAGCTCTCTGTATATGCATAATGTTCACGGAACATTATTGTAACAGCAATTCATCCTTCATTAATTTCTGATAGTTCACAGCGGAACTTTTCCAGTAATGTTGCTAGTTTAAGAAATTATTCTTTACAAATACAACGGAAGAGTCTTCTGGACACGAGAATGTATAATTCAGTGTACATTTATTTTATTTTATCTTTTAGTATAAAACACCATCAGGAACGGAGAGCTATTTTAACTCCAATTTTAACAGACTTTACAGTACGAGTAACTGCAGCTCCTGCAATCATTTTCACAAAAGTAATTTCTCCAGAGAACTTGCACACAGAGGTCAGTATTGGATTTGAGATTATGTTTATCACTTAGCTTTATATCTGCACATTTGTTAATTATTAAAACAGTACATTAAACTGTGGTAACTGTGGTGTGCACTTCTCTGCCCTATGCCAGAACAGTCAGTCCTGGCAGAATCATTTTCTTTTCTTCCTTCAACATTGTCACCAGATCGGCAATGGATAATCAGTCGGCTTAGGTAATGCTGGACATAACCCTGTCATATATTATATCAGCTATTATAACAAAGACAATTTGCTCTTTTATAAGAGCTTTTATAAAGAGCAAATTATCTTTGTTATGAGAATCAGTATGGTGTGATGGTATGGTGGTGGATTTGGATCAAGAAAACATGGGTTTCCACATTCAGCCATAGAAGCTTAGGGCACTCATTCCTTATTAGCCCAAGAAATCTCACAGGACTATTGTGAGGATAAAATTAGAAATAAAAATACTGCTTTGAGTACCTTGAGGAAAAAATGGGATATAATTCTAACAAATAAATAAATATTTATTACAGTAAATAAAGAGCCAGTTTGGTGTAGTGATTAAGGCACCAAGCTAGAATCCAGGAGACCACGAGTTCTAGTCCTGCCTTAGGTACGAAGCCAGCTGGGTGACCTTGGGCTGGTCACACTCTCTCAGCCCTAGGAAGGAGGGAATGGCAAACTGCTTCCAAAAATCTTGCCAAGAAAAACTGCAGGGACTAGTCCAGGCAGTTGCTAGGAGTCAGCATTGACTTCAAGGCCCACCAGCACAAAAAAGTAAATAAATATTATTTTGTTTTATTTCAAATCACTAAAATATACCACCTGTCTAGAGGAACTGTTTTTTAAATGAGAAAATGTTAAAACGCTAGAACACAGTAAACTATCCAGAAGTGTTAGAGACCGAATGTGTGTGCATTAACCTGTTAACTTGCTAAACCACAATGTTCATAAATTGCATATATGCCTTTCTTTACTTGGAAATAGTAACAATAACAATAATAATTAAAAAGTGAATAGTTTAGTGTTATATCTGAGCCTGGGATTGTGGTCTATTGCATCCAAATGAAACTGATTTATAAGGCATTTTTAAATGAGGGCTTATCTGTGATTTCATCATCCTTTCTTATTTACACACAATAAAACATAATCTTGCATTCAGATTTAGGTTTAAGGTATTGCTACCTTATTTTCAAATGTGCACTCACACAAAGAAAATAATGAAACAGAAATAAATACCTGTGTACAATAGCACATAATTGGTATAAATTATGGATCAATATGCTAGGAATCCCATTGTGAAAAAGCAACATTTTTCTATAGTTATCTTTCAACTTGGCAAATAAAGTAAATAAGTCTCAAAATAGGAATTCAGCTATAAATCATACCTGGACCCAGATCCATCTGTTCTACTGAGAAAGGTTCTTATGGTCTTTAGGTAGTGTTAAGTTACTGGGAATTTGCATATTCTGATGATAATCTTGAATAGGAAGCCCCAAATCCTCTGTATAAACTTGACATCTAGAATTAGATCTAAATAAGACATGGGATGTAAGTGAAAAATAATAATCTATGCAGTGTCCAAAGTTGGAATCTCATTTAAACATAACTCGTTTCCCGGACCACAAATTCATTGCTTTCAAGCACATACTGAAAATTGACTTGATTTAAACTGAGATGCCAGCTGCAAGGAATGCCTCACACATATTTTTTTCCATGCCCAAAATTATGTTTAAATCAGGCTTCAGAGCATGTTTTCTGAAGATCAACCTAAGAATCCTTAAATGTCAACATTGGGAAAGCAGCTCATTTAGGACCCCAAACGCTAATTTCTTCTGTAAGATAGAAGCTCAAGGCACAATTTGAGGTCACCCAAAGGAAACACAGAAGGCCAGAATACCTTCTCTTTAAATTTCTTTCAACCTTTCAAACTTTCACCAAGAAAGTTTATATCTTCTTTTTGGCATCCAGCTGTTTGTTCCCTGTAGCTCCTGTCAGTTTGCTTCAAACTTCACACAGTAGTTTTGAGCTCTCATCCTTTCTGGAAGAGGATTTTAGCCTTGGTATTTGAGTTTTGGTCACTGGGAATGGCCAGGAAAAAAACTGGAGGGCTCTGTGTAAAGCATGTCCTATCTTGCTGCCCCATCTCCACAGCTTTATCTTGCATTGCACATGTGCTGAAAAAAGAGTTTAAAGGAAACATTAGATGAGTAGGGAAAGCATTCAGTACAAAGTAACAGATGAATTTTACAGTTCCTGTTGTACAGGAATGTAAATGCTTTAGCTATTTTAATTTTTCTTGAATCTACTCCCTTTGGATATTCAGTAAGAAAAGGGAGAGGTCTACCACAGATTATTAAGGATGAATATGCACATATTTTTTATAACAAGGGGATATGACCTTCTGCTTAGTAAGCAAATCTGTTTGTTTTCTCCTTTCATTAATTTCTGAAACATGGTCATGATTGTTTGTTTTGTGTGGGGGTTATAATAGCCATGGGACAATGGTAATTTATCTATAGTTCTGCTCAAAATATTAGCAGGCAGCTACAAATCAATTAAATCAGTTATCTGTGAGCTGCAAAATACAGTTTCATTATAAACCAAGATATGCTTGTAAATCCAAATACATCTCTGTCTGTGAAAAGGAGAATTGCAGTTTTCTGCCAAGGAAATGAATAAGGGCTCTGACAGCTCAGAATTAGATGCAACAAAGAAACAGGACCTCACACATGAAATACATGAAGCAGAGGGAAGGTATCTTAATCATTAAATATCCTGCTGGAAGCATAGCTGTCAATGTTCCCTCACTCCTCCACCTGATTTCATTTTGCAGATGGTGCATAGTGCTTTTCTGCTGAAAGAGGTGAAGAAATGTTAATAAACGATTTAGAGAATATAAACAGTTTATATTGTCTTTAAAAAATAAAACTACATAATTGCCAAGAAACAGCTAGTAACCATGGACTTTATTTTGCAAACTTGCTTCTTTCATAGGAAATTTTAGTATGTGGCCATTCTTTGGAAGTGAATATGACAACAGGTCTGGATTTCTTCCTCAGTGTTGCTCAATTACAGCTCCTACAACAATTAATACAGGATAATATGTCTGGATTGGAACCTGCCAATACAACTGCAGAGGTAACTTCCATTATCAGTTGACTTTTGGAAGCAACTGTGATTCATCATGCAATTTCCAACATTTTTATTATCAATAGTATATGCTGCCTAAATATGTGTTACATATACCTTGATTATGGCTGAAAGTGACACCTCAGTATTGTGATCCCCTTTGGGATATACAGGAACACTGTCTTCTGTATGTATTTTCTTCCTGTGTTTTGCTTATCTGATCTTAGGAAAGGAAAAGTTTTGTTTCTCCAAGGTTTCATTCTTTTCAGCTATTGGCTATGGTAAAATTGCTACAGTTGATTTGTACATTTCTACAATTGAGGAACAAGCAATGTAGTTTAAACCATACTTAAAACCTTCCCCAAACTGATGCCCTCCAGAAGTGTTGGAATTGCTGTTACCAGAATTCCAAGTCAAATTTTTTATTTTTATTTTTTGCCATTCTGGCTATAGCACATCATCTGAAAAGGAGCACTGGTCTCAGCAGTATCCCATATAGTATTGCCCAGAATGGTCATGGTTAGCTCCATAAATGCTGTAACATTTGTTAGAATATCAAGGAAAACCAACTCTGTGGAACTGAGTGAGGATAGTCATCTTGTTCTGCCACTACCCAATGAACACCTATCAATCCAAATACCAATTACTGACATAGAACTTGTTATGCAAACTGTTACAAGCATTGATTAAAAAAACAAAAACAAGAACAAAACTATTACTGAAATGCGTGAACATGAGATCTCTTTTGGAAGTTTATTTTCAAAGTAAGTATACTGTGGGAAACTTTACAGTAAATAATATACAAGGCAGTATTTCTTTTCTTTGGTGGAACATAAAGAATCATTAAGTTGATTATCTACTTGGAATGATACTTAGCCTGCAAGACAGGTTTCACATCTCAAAAATTTTTCACTTTCAGAAATGCCTGAAAATTTATAAACAGAAAAAAAAAAAAGTGTAGAAGAAACAATTGCTTTTTGTGAGTCAATAGAAATCAGTCATTTTGAGGAACATATAATAGGCTCAGGAATATGTAAAATATTTGAATCTGCAAAACAATAAAATACTGGGTCATAAACAATGGTAGCATCAAAGCTATTTCACTTATGAGATGAGCATTTAGTATGAAAGCAAAACAGTTCACTAGAGTTTAGGAGACTGTGTGTAGACTCTATACTTTGATTAATATGTTCTGGAACATATATAGTTTTTTTTCCTTTTGTAAATCCAAGCCTGAGAAATGTACTTTAATAATGAGTATTCCTATAGAATAAGATCCTAAATTTCATCTGACAATCACATCGAATGGGACTAATTCCTCATCATGTAAACATGCAGATGTTGCATAATCATTCATGGATGATCCATAACTTTTTGTAATGCAAGCTTAAATCAAATTTTATGCACATCGTTGGATTGCTCCCATTTTCCTTCTACTACCAGGAATAGCTGAACAAATCCCAGTGGTTTCAACCATTTTTTTACTTCAAATAAGCCAGAATGATAAACTTGAATTTGCTTTTCATTATTAACTTGGGCTTGTTTGGAGAGGTTCCAGTCAGGAATCCTGGTTGTTACATTACACTAAACAAAACATACACAGGGCTCTTCGTGTTTGCTTAACTCTGCACTTCAAAGCATCCTTAGAAAAAATTAAATGGTTAGTGGCCCAGAGTATTATTTCATTGTGTGCCACTGGCCCAAGGAAAAATGAAAACAAAGGTAAACTGGATGGCAGAAAGTTTCTTAGGGATCTAGATGGATTGGCTATGTTTTCACAATCATATTGGGAACAGGCAAGCTACACCAAATCAGCTGTTTTGTAAGAACATCCATGAACTGCTCACTAAATTCCAAATGTTCCTATTCCCCTTCATTTCTTACTGGGAATGAAAGGTAAGTAGAAATGATTATATGTACTGACTTGTTTCTTTATTTCTGATAAGTAGGACTTATAAATTATTGTAGTTTACCACTGCCTGTGAACAATGCTACTCCACAAAATTATTCTCGTACTGGAAATGATTACAGTGACTATAGTTCAGCAAGGAAGAAGCAAAATAATTTCTGTTTATTGGCAGTTTCTAAGATTGCCCCTTTCAAGGGCTTCAATGCATAAGTAACTTAAAGCTGCTCTTTAACTTCCATTTCAGGATAGAGCCTATTTATGCAATTGCTCCTATTTTGAGGTGTTCTAAATTATTTTATGGTGGAGAACTTTTGTTTAATTTTCACTCCCCCTCTTAGACATTCTCTGAAGAATGAGCATCAAGAAGGAAAAGAAATAAAGAGCCAAAATCATATTTCCCTTTCTATATGCTTCTCAACTCCCCTTAGGAGCTCCCTCACATTTCTTTCCCCAGGAAAGGAAGGCCATCTTCTATTATCTGCAAACACATCCTCCAACACACAGCCTTCTGAGTCCTCTACAAATCCAAAGTTCAAAGAAAAACAATAAAATTACTCAAAGGATTCGGCTGATTTATGATCAAGGTTTCTGAAGTTAAATATATGTAGTTTGACTAAGAAATGCAGAGTCTAAAAGAGGAACATAAATCTGCAAATGTAACACCATAATGTAAACATCAGCAAAAAAGGGACATTTTAGGACTTCACAAGAGATCATTACTAGAAATCAGATACTACTATTCAGAATAAAATAGTGCAGGGACCAAGAACCCTTCAGGTTGAGTTAATGGTTTGAATTACAAATTATTTCTCAAGGACTCCTGTTCATTTGCTTGAACTAACCCAAATGTTATCACTAATTATTCTATATAATGCTGCATTCACCTGAATTTCAAATATCGCTTAGAAATTATGTGGTACATTACGTTACAAAAGGATAAAAATCAAAGACTATTTCTACATTACAGTAATTGAATAACAAGTTTGTTTTTAAATGTTGGGTAACTGATCTGGAAGCAGTAATTACTTTGTTCACAAATATCCAGTAATCATCATATTAAACCCACTTCCAAAAGGACCATATGTAAGAAATAGTATATGTATACTTTTTAAACCAGTGTTATAGAGTAAATTAAATGTTTATATTTTAACAAAATAAAAAACATACTGTGTAGAAGGTTAGAGAGTAACCACATAATTAAGGCCAAAAATGGCTCTTCTTTGATCTAGGTAGGTGCTAAAGGACAAATGTTATTTTATGTAAATGTAAATTTCTGAATTTTTCCATACTTCCTATTGCAGTTCTCAGATCTTTATCCTTGTACAGTTGTCTTATTTTGATTGAACTTGCTTTCCTAACATTGTCAGTCCTTTAGAGTTTAATTTTGCTTGTTTATCTGTCACTGAGATTAAAGTATTTAAGCAGAACAAGAGACTTCTGTGGGTTCGTTTAGTTTCAGTTAACATAACAAAGATTTTAGTTTTGTTACGCTAAAACTTACCACACAAACTTTAACTTATACATCACCAGGTAATACAGAATTGACTTAAATCTTCTTGTATGCTAGCTTCTGGAAAAAATATTTGCAGACAATATGTTAGTGAAGGTACAAATTTATTATTCTAGAATACAGTCCATTTTAGTTTAAGGGGGGAAAATCACTTCTGTATCAATCATCCTTTTCTCTTTTCAGTCTTTTTTTTATGAACCTACAATGAAGTCCACACATCTTTAAAGTTGCCAAGGTTGAGAAACACTGCTCTATGGGCCCTGTAGTCAGCCTAATTTTTGCAGATGCTACAGCATTCCCAAATCTTGCAGCTGACTTTCAGAAGCAAAACCATCAGTTTTCATCAGTATATTTTTAGTTATTGTTATTTGCACTGGGGGCAAAACCAGGTACAAAATGGGTATGTTAAGCCTCTATTTTGGTAAATGCTGAAACTGGTGAGGTGGGAGATAGCTCTGCTCAGACAGAGAATCAAGGCTGGGAGAATAATGGGCAAGAGTATGGTAAGTCGAAAGAGTGGGAGGAAGACGTTTAAGTTTTAAGACTGGAGAACATATGCATACATTTCTGTGTTTTGCAGCGGGTCAATCTTTTGAACAGTTATGACAGCAAACATATCTAGCAGTATCAAGTCCTGGAAGTTTGTGCTCTTAGCTAGTTCCTGAATCTGAGTTAGAGATTTTGGTAGTTTAAAGCTGAAGTTCTGAAAGAAGGAAGGAGGACTGCTCTAAATTTTTGTACTGTATCTAACAGCTGTGTTGAGAAGAGAAATACCAGTTGCAGCAATGTCCTATTGCAGAAGTAGACAGGGACAGTTGATAATTCTAGAAGTTTCTTCTTCTCTGAAACTATACTTAATGATCCACAAATGTCAAATATCTACAGTATCTGCTGTGAGAAGGAGGAGTATGACCACTAGCTGCCTGCAAGTGCAAAGGAGACCACACACTGATTTATAACCAAATGCAGATCTCACTAGAAAAGTTATTTGAGTCCCTTTTCTCTTCTTCTGCACTCTGGGGAGGGTCACTGGGCTTTATTGCAATAGGTACATGTATTGGAATACAAGAATTGGCACCTTCTTGGGGGAACTTTCCATTCTACAGTTGCTTGCAAATCTAAAGAAAGCCACATTCTCTTTCATCTGAACAAGAGTTCCCATAAATTGGGAGGAGTACATGGTTTTGCTGAGAGCAACTGCAGTATGCTGAGGGATGGGGAGCTCTCCTCTGAATTTCTTCTTATATTTTACTCATTACAAATTACTTCATATTCATCACAAGATATTTCCATGTGGCAGTTTGTACTCTCTTTCACTACCAATCCTTCACAGGCTAGTTAAAAACTGAACTTTGATTGTCTTCACTTTTGCCAACCTTGAAATGTTGAGAACAGACAGAGAAAACCACAGGCAGAGCAGCTGTTCCTCCAGCTGACCAATAAGAGAGTTCAAGGATTGACTCAAATAAATAATGGTGATAGGTTGCAGTATAGACCCTCTGTGTGTTTTGAATTGGGGAGAATAATGAGAGAGAGTTAAGGCAAAATTTAACTGCATGTTAATAATAAGCTGGGAAAATTAATCTGGGCATTGTGAAACTGACTAGAAGGATTACGATTGGGTTCCTGGATAAGGTTGCCTTTTTGTCTTCCCTCCTCTTCCAATTTGCATCAGACACTCTGCCTGTTTGTAGCCAGTGTCTACGAAGCTGTGCTGAAGCAAGAGTAATCCTAATAGAAATAATAATAATAATAATAATAATAATAATAATAATAATAATAATAATAATAATAATGTATTAAATTTATATGCTGCCTGAATTGTAAAATAAATAAGTAAATAATCCAGGTTTAGTCAAATTTTCATTGATTTAATTGTATTTAAGATCTCGGAAATGTTAAATAATTCTACATACTATAGATTTGATGGATGTAATTTCTAAACTACAATTTCTTTATAGTATGTTACTAAATTTATTTATGAAATTTAAGCCAGGATCAAGGTCTGTAGACCCAGTGGGGCTTCTGACTTATTTTTATAAAAGGAAGTTTCTTTGATATATTCTTCTGACTTTTTTAAAAATAAAATGAGGTTTCTTTGATATATTACACACTTTTTTTTTTTTTGAAAAGTGGAATTTTAGAAGTTGTTTGTGCTATAGCATGGTTTTGTGTCAGTTTCACTGGGCTACTGCACAAATCTGAGCATTTTTTTTTAGACACTGATCTTAAGCTGCCAAAAAGTGTACATCAGTCAATAGTTAATAATTTGAGCGAAACACATGAACTACCTGCATTGATAAGTAGCAGATTTTAAGTGATATGAATGTTTTTTGGTCACTGACTGTGATGGCTATTATACATATTCAAGGCATTATTAAATGATGCCAAGTAATCCTATTAGGTAAAGGTAAAGGTTTCCCTTGACATTAAGTCCAGTCGTGTCCGACTCTAGGGGGTGGTGCTCATCTCCGTTTCAAAGCCGAAGAGCCGGCGTTTCTCCGTAGACAGTTCTGTGGTCATGTGGCCGGCACGACTACACGGAACGCCGTTACCTGCCCGCCGAAGCGGTACCTATTAATCTACTCACATTGGCATGTTTTCGAACTGCTAGGTTGGCAGGAGCTGGGACTTGAAACGGGAGCTGACCCCGTCACACGGATTCGAACCGCTGACCTTCCGATCGGCAGGCTCAGCAGCTCAGTGGTTTAACCCGCAGGGCCACCGCGTCCTGCAGTGTAATCCTATTACTTGTTGTTTATTCGTTTAGTCGCTTCCGACGCTTCGTGACTTCATGGACCAGCCCACGCCAGAGCTTCCTTTCGGTCGTCAGCACCCCCATCTCCCCCAGGGACGAGTCCGTCACCTCTAGAATATCATCCATCCACCTTGCCCTTGGTCGGCCTCTCTTCCTTTTGCCCTTCACTCTCCCTAGCATCAGCACCTTCTCCAGGGTGTCCTGTCTTCTCATTATGTGGCCAAAGTGTAACGATTGCCTAAACCCAAATACTCAGTCTCACAAGCTCGGGCTTAAAGATAACTGATTTATTAAAGGAATAGTATGCAAATACAGAGAAAGCTGAGAATGAGCAAAAGCGCGCCAAATACAAACTTAAAAGCCTTGCTTGTGGGCAGGTCCCGCCCCGTCACTCGTCAGGACGCTCCCTCTCCCAGGTGCTGAATGCCGTTAGACGCGCCTGGGAAAGTAACCTTGAACAGGAGCGCAAACCCAAACATGCATTCCAAGCCCTCAAAACAAGGGAGGGCAACAGAATGGAAAAACCCCGGGGAAGGGATACGGAACAGAGAATGACATGTGAAACGTTACAATGTTAACCAGACATTAGAATGAGAACATGACATATTGCCCCCCCAAAAGAAATCAGGGAGCCGGTTTGTCAGGATAGGCAGAGTGAAATTGGGCTACGAGACGAGGAGAATGGACGTCTGGAGCAGCAACCCATTCAGGATGAGGGAAATGTTTCCAGCGGACGAGGTATTGTAGAGTAGAGCGCTGGCGTCTGGAATCGAGAATAGATGCCACCTCGAAGTGCTGCTGGTTGTCAATCATGAGGGGAGGTGGAGGAGTGGGTTGCGGATGCCAACGGTCCGATGACAGGCAGGGTTTGAGTAAGCTACAATGGAAAACAGGATGTAAACGTTTAAGGTTGTGAGGTAAATCAAGTTTAAACGTAACAGGGTTGAGCTGAGCAACAATTGGAAAAGGACCGACAAATTTAGGACCAAGTTTTTTAGAGGGTTGTGGGGACTTGATAAACTTAGTTGATAAGTAGACTTTATCCCCGACTGCAAAGGATGGTTCTGGGGAACGCTTTGCATCAGCATGGCGTTTATAGGTGGCTTGGGCATGGTGGAGAGCGAGTAGAATATTAGACCATGAATCTTTGAGAGAGTCTGCCCAGCCAGCGAGGGTGGCTGGAAGTGGTTGAGGATGAGGAAGTTCAGGAATAGGAACAAATTGACGTCCAAAAACTGTTTTAAAGGGAACTTGACCAGTGGTTTGATGAATGGAATTGTTGTAAGCGACCTCAGCAAATGGGAGTAGATCGACCCAGTTGTCTTGCTGGTAGTTGACAAAAGCTCTGAGGTATTGTTCTAATGTAGAATTAACCGCCTCTGTAGATCCGTCCGTTTCCGGATGCCAAGCAGTAGAAAGTGATTGTTTCGTACCCAAAAGTTTCAAAAATGCCCGCCAAAATTGTGACGTAAATTGTGTGCCTCTGTCACTCACCAAACGGGCGGGGATACCGTGGAGGCGGTACACGTGGATGAGGAAGAGGCGTGCCAGCTGTTGTGCGGTGGGGATAGAAGCGCATGGGATAAAGTGGGCTTGTTTGGAGAAAAAGTCTTTGACGACCCAAATGACAGTTTTTCGTTGACTAGGGGGTAGATCAACGATAAAATCCATGGAGATATCTTGCCAAGGGACAGACGGAGTGGCCACGGGTTGAAGGAGAACCTGGGGCTTACCCGGTTTGCGCTTTATCGCCGCACATACAGGGCACGCAGTGATATATTCCTTTAAGTCTTTGAGTAAAGTGGGCCACCAAAATTGGCGGCGAATGAGGTGCAAAGTTTTCACGTAGCCGAAATGCCCCGCTAGCTTGTCATCGTGGCAGCGCTGGAGTATGGTTTTTCGCATTGCGTCGGGTACATAGAGACGATCGTTGCGCCAGGCAAGATCATCGGTGAAAGTTAACATGTGTCTGTTGGCTTGTAACCAAGTATCTGTTTTAAGGTGGGAGTGCAACTGTTGTTGCAAATCGGAGGGAATTGACAAGGGAGGCGGGCCGCTGGAAGGCTGAGCGGCTGGAGGCGGAGTCGATTGTGCTCGGGTCTGGCTGCGAGTCACCGCTGCCAGACTTAATTGTTTGTCGGTCCAGACGGTGCCTTGGACCGTTGGCCCTGGGCCAGCATCTTGGGGTCTGCGCGAGAGTGCATCAGCCAAAAAGTTTTTCTTGCCTGGTATAAATTTAAGAGTGAAGTCAAAGCGGCTGAAGAACTCAGCCCAGCGCAGCTGTTTGGGACTGAGTTTTCGGCTGGTGCTTAGAGCTTCCGGGTTTTTATGGTCAGTCCAGACCTCAAAAGGGTTGGAAGTACCTTCCAATAGGTGTCGCCACGTTTCTAAAGCCGTTTTTACAGCGAAAGCCTCCTTTTCCCAAACGTGCCATCGTCTCTCTGTTTCAGTGAATTTGCGAGAGAGGTAGGCACAGGGTTTTAAAGCGCCAGATTGGTCAGATTGTAACAAAATTGCGCCTATGGAAAAATCAGAAGCATCGACTTGTACCACGAAGGGTTTAGAGGGGTTTGGATGCTGTAAAATTGGTTCTGTGATAAAAAGTTGTTTGAGCGTTTCGAACGCTTGCTGACAGGCTGGAGTCCATTTAAGGAGCGCGCCTGGGTTCTTCGAACGTCGCGTATCCCCCTGTCCTTTGGTTTTTAACAGTTCAGTAAGGGGGAGGGCGATTTCTGCAAAGTTTTGGGCGAATGCCCGATAGAAATTAGAGAATCCAAGGAAACTTTGTAATTGTCTCCTGGTACGGGGAGGCTCCCATGCCACAATAGCTTCTACTTTTGCAGGGTCCATTTCAATGCCCTGAGCTGAAATTCGGTAACCTAGGTAATCAATTTGCGACTGATGAAACGCACATTTTGACAGTTTTGCGTACAACTCTGCTTTTTCCAATTTAGCCAATACCTGACGCACCAAGTGGATATGTTCTGACATGGTTTCAGTATAAATCAATACATCATCCAAATATACCAGTACCCCCTTAAATAGGTGGTCATGCAAGACCTCATTGATTAACTGCATAAAAACCCCGGGTGCCCCCGATAAACCGAAAGGTAAGACTTTATATTGGAAAGCCCCAAGAGGACAGTTAAATGCTGTTTTCCACTCATCCCCTTTCCTTATGCGAATGCGAAAATAAGCTTCTCTCAAATCCAGTTTTGAGAAGATTTTGCCTCTGGCCAGATGTGATAACATATCTTTGATCAGGGGCAAAGGATATTTATTTAATATTGAGACCGCATTGAGCCCGCGGAAATCGGTACAAAGTCTTAATGACCCATCCTTTTTTGGCCGAAATAGGACAGGAGCTCCTACCGGGGAATTTGCCGGCTCAATGAAACCCCTAGCCAGGTTTTTGTCAATGAACTCCCTTAGCGTGGTAAGCTCTTTGGGAGACATGGGATATATTTTCGGGTGAGGCAATTTTACATTTGGTAAAAACTCAATGGCACAGTCCGTTTTTCGGTGGGGTGGCAAGCGATCCGCTTCTTTTTCCCCAAATACTTCAGCAAAATCCTGATACTGCTTGGGTAGTCCTTCAAGAGGTTGAAGCGTTTGCACAGTAGTATACGCTACCCCTCCACCCTCCATGTCCTCCAGTAGGTCCTTTTCGGGTACTTTGTAAAATCCATCTGCAAACGTTACAGTTCTATGGAGCCAGTTGATAAAAGGGTTTTGTTGCACAAACCAAGGCATTCCCAGGATTACCAGAGGACCCCCTACTGGAGCTACCACAAATGGCAGCTTTTCTTGATGGGAGCCCATCTGCAAAGCAACCAGTCCCGTGGAAAGATTGACTGCTTTCCCTCCCGCCATAGTTCCATCCAATTGGGTGAAAATCATGGGTCTTGCCAAAGGGAACGTGGGCAGTTCGAGAGCTGCTACCACGTCAGGGTGCATTAGGGAACGGGAGCAACCCGAGTCTAGCATGGCCCACACTTCCACAGTTTTGGTTTTTGAGCTCAGTTTAACTTTAACAGTCAGTGTGGGGAAGTTTCCACTCACCGAATCATGGTTACGCCCGGTTTCTTCCACCTGCCCTAGGGCGCCCTTCAGGGCAGGTGGTAGGCTTTTCCCGCCGGCTGCTGGAATTGCAACTCTTCCTCCTCTTCTCCGAAGGGTAGGTCGGGGGGGTCCAGTTCTGCGAGGGCCGCCTTCAGTTTTCGCGGTGGAGCAGGAGCAGGCGTCTTTACCGTGGGTTTCGTCTGTCGTTCCTCAGGACGGCGTCTCGGGCACGACGTGGCTCGATGCCCTTCTTTCCCACATCTGAGGCACTGACCCTTGGAGAACCGTTGCTCCCTCTCCTCTTCCCAGGTTTTCGGTTTGGGGCGGCCGGCAAGTCCAGATGTGCGCGCTCCTCTAGCAAGACGTGTTTGTCTAAGCTCTTTGGTATGGGCGTAGGTTCGTAGGGCATTTTCTGCGCTTCCCGCCAACTGAATCCACCCATATAGCGTTTTGGGATCGTCTCTACCTAGCGCCCATCGAAGGATTTCGGGTTCTAGCCCCTGCTTGAACAATTCGATGATTGTTGGCTCAGACCAGTCTTCCACTTTTCCTGCTAAAGCTTTAAACTCCAACGCATATTTAGCAACTGAGAGGGACCCTTGGTAGAGTTTGCGCAGGTCATTTTTGGCCGTTTCTTGAGCTAGGGGGTCTTCGAAATGCTCCTTGAGTGCCCACAAAAATTCATCAAAGTCCTCTAACTCAGTTGCCTCAGCTTGGCATAGTTGCACATACCAATCTGCTGCCCTTCCTCTCAGCTTGTTGGCAATGAAATTGACCTTGCCGTGTTCAGACCGAAAGTTCCGACCCCAATCTTCTATATAATGCTTGGCATTCGTAATAAAGAAGGAGAGCGTTGCGGGATCCCCATCAAACTTCACTCCAAATGGTGGGAAGGTTCTTGCCGGCTCAGCTGGCTGTGGCGGTGCCGCGAATGACAGCGTACGCCGAGCCCCCACAGGTGGTCGATCCCTAGGAGGTCTTGCCTCTCGCTCTCCCCTTTGATGGGCTGATCGAGTCTTACTTCTCCCCCGGGTCGACAGGGTGCTGTGCCTGGGGTACTGTGACGGCTCTTCCTCCCAATCCTCCGGGGTGGGCTCTGCCTCTCTGGGCTGATCCTCTCTGGGTAGATCCTTGAGGATCGTCACTATTAAATCCATTTTATCTTCCAATGCCCTCATACGGGCCGGAGTGACCGGCTCCTCCGGGGGTTGGTTGGTTATCACCACCTTCGGTGACAAGGGGACTTCGTGCTCCCAGGACAATTGGGGAGACCCCCTCCCCGTGGTTCTTTCCATAACAGATCTCTGTTCACTCCTAAGACTCTCCTGTATGGATGTCAGCAGCTCGTCCAATTGGGTATCTCGCAACTCCCGACGTGCTGCTCTTTGCGCTCTCGAGGTTAGCGCTGGCCGGCTTTTGGCCACCTCCCGCTCTTCTTCGCCTCCCTCACTTACGCGAAGTTGAGGTTCTGTCATCGCTAGCGTTCCCTCTTATCCAAGGATTGGATGGGGCCAGCGGAAAATGGAAAAAATGATTCTCAGCTTTATGTAACGATTGCCTAAACCCAAATACTCAGTCTCACAAGCTCGGGCTTAAAGATAACTGATTTATTAAAGGAATAGTATGCAAATACAGAGAAAGCTGAGAATGAGCAAAAGCGCGCCAAATACAAACTTAAAAGCCTTGCTTGTGGGCAGGTCCCGCCCCGTCACTCGTCAGGACGCTCCCTCTCCCAGGTGCTGAATGCCGTTAGACGCGCCTGGGAAAGTAACCTTGAACAGGAGCGCAAACCCAAACATGCATTCCAAGCCCTCAAAACAAGGGAGGGCAACAGAATGGAAAAACCCCGGGGAAGGGATACGGAACAGAGAATGACATGTGAAACGTTACAATGTTAACCAGACATTAGAATGAGAACATGACACAAAGTATTTCAGTTTTGCCTTTAATATCGTTCCCTCAAGTGAACAGTCTGGCTTTATTTCCTGGAGGATGGACTGGTTTGATCTTCTTGCAGTCCAAGGCACTCTCAGAATTTTCCTCCAACACCACAGTTCCAAAGCATCGATCTTCCTTCTCTCAGCTTTCCTTACGGTCCAGCTCTCGCAGCCATATGTTACTACTGGGAAAACCATTGCTTTAACTATGCGGACCTTCGTTGTCAGTGTGATGTCTCTGCTCTTAACTATTTTATTGAGATTTGTCATTGCTCTTCTCCCAAGGATTAAGCGTCTTCTGATTTCCTGACTGCAGTCAGCATCTGCAGTAATCTTTGCACCTAGAAATACTAAGTCTTTCACTGCTTCTACATTTTCTCCCTCTCATTGCCAGTTATCAATCAAGCTGGTTGCCATAATCTTGGTTTTTTTGAGGTTTAGCTGCAAGCCAGCTTTTGCACTTTCTTCTTTCACCTTCATCATAAGGCTCTTCAGTTCCTCTTCGCTTTCAGCCATCAAAGTGGTATCGTCTGCATATCTGAGATTGTTAATGTTTCTTCCAGCAGTTTTAACTCCAGCCTTGGATTCCTCAAGCCCAGCATGTTGCATGATGTGTTCGGTGTACAAGTTGAATAGGTAGGGTGAGAGTATACAGCCCTGCCGTACTCCTTTCCCAATCTTAAACCAGTCCGTTGTTCCGTGGTCTGTTCTTACTGTTGCTACTTGGTCGTTATACAGATTCCTCAGGAGGCATACAAGATGACTTGGTATCCCCATACCACTAAGAACTTGCCACAATTTGTTATGGTCCACACAGTCAAAGGCTTTAGAATAGTCAATAAAACAGAAATAGATGTTTTTCTGAAACTCCCTGGCTTTTTCCATTATCCAGTGGATATTGGCAATTTGGTCTCTAGTTCCTCTGCCTTTTCTAAACCCAGCTTGTACATCTGGCAATTCTCACTCCATGAATTGCTGAAGTCTACCTTGCAGGATCTTGAGCATTACCTTACTGGCATGTGAAGTGAGTGCCACTGTTTGATAGTTTGAACATTCTTTAGTGTTTCCCTTTTTTGGTATGGGGATATAAGTTGATTTTTTCCAGTCTGATGGCCATTCTTGTGTTTTCCAAATTTGCTGGCATATAGCATGCATTACCTTGACAGCATCATCTTGCAAGCTTTTGAACAGTTCAGCTGGGATGCCGTCGTCTCCTGCTGCCTTGTTATTAGCAATGCTTCTTAAGGCCCATTCAACCTCACTCTTCAGAATGTCTGGCTCTAGCTCACTGACCACACCGTCAAAGCTATCCCCGATATTGTTATCCTTCCTATACAGGTCTTCTGTATATTCTTGCCACCTTTTCCTGATCTCTTCTTCTTCTGTTAGGTCCTTGTCATCTTTGTTTTTGATCATACCCATTTTGGCCTGGAATTTACCTCCAATGTTTCTAATTTTCTGGAAGAGGTCTCTTGTCCTTCCTATTCTATTGTCTTCTTCCACTTCTGTGCATTGCTCATTTAAAAATAATTCCTTATCTCTTCTGGCTAACCTCTGGAATTTTGCATTTAATTGGGCATATCTCCCCCTATCAGTGTTGCCTTTTGCTTTCCTTCTTTCTTGGGCTACTTCTAGTGTCTCAGCAGACAGCCATTTTGCCTTCTTGGTTTTCTCTTTCTTTGGGATGTATTTTGTTGCCGCCTCCTGGAGAAGGTTGCGGACCTCTGTCCATAGTTCTTCTGGGACCCTATCTACTAAGTCCAGTCCCTTAAATCTATTCTTCACCTCCACTGCATGTTCCTTAGGAATATTAGTGAGCTCATATCTAGCTGATCTGTGGGTCTTCCCTAATCTCTTTAGTCTGATCCTAAATTGTGCAATAAGAAGTTCGTGATCTGAACTACAGTCAGCTCCAGGTCTTGTTTTTACCGACTGTATAGATGTCCGCCACCTTTGGCTGCAAAGGATGTAGTCAATCTGATTTCGGTGTTGTCCATCTGGTGAAGTCCATGTATAAAGCCTCTGTCTTAGGTTGTTGGAAGAGAGTGTTTGTTATGCAGAGTGAGTTGTCTTGGCAAAATTCTATCAGCCTATGTCCTGCTTCGTTTTGTTCTCCCAGGCCATGCTTACCTGTAATTCCAGGTGTCATTTGACTGCCCACCTTAGCATTCCAGTCTCCTGTGATGAAAATAACATCTCTTTTAGGCATGTTGTCCAGTAGATGCTGCAGATCCTCATAGAACTGCTCTACTTCAGCTTCTTCAGCATCCGTGGTTGGGGCGTATATTTGGATCACTGTGATGTTAGATGGCTTGCCCTGAATTCGAACTGAGGTCATTCTATTGTTTTTTGGATTGTATCCAAGCACTGCTTTAGCCACTTTACTATTAATTATGAAGGCTATTCCATTTCTTCTGTGGTCCTCTTGTCCACAGTAGTAGATCTGGTGGTCATCTGATGTGAAGTGGCCCATTCCAGTCCATTTCAGTTCACTGACGCCCAGAATGTCTATCTTTAATCTTGACATCTCACCAATAACCACATCCAATTTGCCCTGGCTCATAGATCTTACATTCCAGGTTCCAATGGTGTGTTGATCCTTAGAACATCAGATTCGCCATTCACCACCACCACCGTCGGCCACTAGCCGTCCTTTCAGCTTTGAGCTAGCTGCGTCATCACGTCTGGGGCTAGTTGAACTCATCCTCTGTTCCTCCCCAGTAGCATTTTGACCATCTTCCGACCTGGGGGTCTCATCTTCCGATGGTATACCAACATATCTCTGGTTGTACTGATCCATTTAGTTTTCACGGCAAGAATACTGGGGTGGGTTGCCATTACCTTCCCCAGGGATCGCATTTAGTCTGACCTCTCTGTCATGACCTTCCCATCTTGGGTGGCCCTTCACGGTTTAGCTCATGGCATCATTGAGGTGCTCAAGCTCCAGCACCACGACGAGGTAACGATCCTTTGCTGAAGAATCCTATTACTGGATAATTTATAAACAATTGAAGCAAATATTTGTAGCTCAGGGTTGAACTGTGGAAACGGTGAGCATCCTAAACCAAGCCAAATCCAAAAATGCCAGAGAATTCCTGGAAGCTTGGCACTCAGACAAAGCAGCCATCAATAGACACATAGAGGTAAACAACATTTACATACCATTCAGAAGAGACAATAGAAAAGCTAAAAAGGAAACAAAAAGACCAGAACACCATCTTGCCAGCAATCAACACCCAGTTATGCAATAATCAACACTAGGATTAACACCAGATGAACCATCAAATAGCACAATACACCCTAATCAAGGAACCATTAACTCAGGCAATCAACCAAGCAGCAAACAACAGCCCAATCAAGGAACTCCCAAGGAGAGAACAACACCCCCACCAACACAAGCAGGGCAAGCCATGATATATAAACTGAGAGCAAGGCCCACTCCCTCTTTGCACTGAAGATATTGCCTAGTCTGGCAATGAAACATCTCAAGAAAAAAAGGCTCAGAGAGCACCAAGGACTCCACAATTTATAAATATTTGTTCCTAAGAATATCTATTACAGTTCTTGTTGTTATTTCTTCATAAAATTAAATAAATATATTCCAGTTTATATTAAATTCCCAGGAATTCAGTAATTTGAAGTAATCTATAGATGGATAGATGATATTCTAGAGGTGATGGACTCGTCCCTGGGGGAGCTGGGGGTGTTGACGACTGATAGGAAGCTCTGGCGTGGGCTGGTCCATGAAGTCACGAAGAGTTGGAAGTGACTGAACAAATAAACAACAAGTAATTTATACCCCACTTTCAATGGCAACTGTGGTGATTTACAAAAAGTTACAATTTTAAAATAACACTATGAAAAAGCAATATAAAATCAATCAGATTTGTGAATGCACCTTCTCATTCATGAGATTGTGCCTTTATATAGGAAATCCAGTATATCTGCTAAAAGATAAGTAAAAGTGGGTGAATTCCTTTTAAAGGTTTGTTGAAGCAAGGTTCAAGAATGTTTGAGTTACTTGGCAATGGTTTCTGCAGAACGTATTGAAGAAAAGCAAAAGAAAGTAGTCATCTCAATTCCAAAATAAACCCATAATATAGTTTCCTTTCTCATCTCTTCTGTATTTCTCTAAATTCTTCATGACTTGATGAATTTCATACTATCTTTATTACACTGACACCATGAAGTCATTCTGAAGTCCTGTGGAGATGTTCACAATTATTGTACTGTGACACTTGAATAAAACTGAAGTTCAGATCCTTAGCAATTTTCTTTCTGTAGTACTGATGTAAACAGAAGTTACTCAACATCTGGAATCAAGTTTTCAGTAAATAATTAAGAATTATAAAAGTCATTTTAGAGCCAGCTCCAAAATTTATGATAACACAATTTTTGATGAAAAATACATTTACCACACATTTTCTTTGACATATTTAAGAAAAGCAACCATCAAATTATTAGAACAAAACCTTCATCTTCCATTCTAATATGTATGCAATCTGTGAATATTTTAATAGCAATTAATGTAAGTTGCTTTGAAGTCTCCTATAAAAACATCCCTTCTTTGTATAGATAAAACTGTGATATAAATTATTTCTTTCACAATATAAATCCAGAATTTTAGTTCTTTGGGGTATCTATTTCTTCACTGTAGTCCCTGTAATTCCTACATTCTGCACCTGCATATCAGCTCAGGTCGGAATGCTCCAGAGTGTAAGATTTTTGTTGGAAACTCCAGCTTCAGTATCTCATGAAAAAGTAGGCCATCCCCTCTAATCTTCTCAGGTCTATTTTGAATACTCAGTGGTAACATGTTGATGTATTCCTCTTAGGATGTTCTTGAGAATTCCCACTCAGAATGTTGCTGGAATTTATGGTCCACAAGGCTTCATTTAGAAACTACTGAGATTGGGAAAGTAAGTCTTCTGCTTCAGTTCTGCCTCCTCTATCTACAAAAGAGTCAGGTTGTAGAAACCTGCTGTCACAAAGCAGGCCTGTTACTCTTCCTTCTCACACCTTTAATGTCCTGTGGGAGCATCTCACAACACCTCAGGGACAGCAACATCATGTGTCCAGAAAATTACGTTTCAAATCTATATGCCATTTATGAAATGACTGCAAAGCTCAGTAAGTAGGCATAAGTCCTTTTGGGGTCACTGGATCAGTTAGAGCTCCCATTGATATCAAGTAAATTATTCAAAGTTGAACATCCCCAGCTTTTCCAGTACAACTGTTGGCAAATGGCCAGAACAGAAGTAGTGGTTGACATCCAAGTCCCAGAATCCTAAGCAAAGAAAGGGTAGATTGAAGCTGACTTAGAATAAGTCTGCTCCGAAGGTTCCTTCTCCAATACTGGCCAAACCTATACCAGTATTAATTCGAGCAGTACCACCAATGCTTCTGCCCATTCTGATAATTCACATTGGAATTTAAGCTAATTGGATAAAAAAATTGGAAGGGGCCATATAAACTATCAAATATAGGCATCCAGATTAAAGCACCCCACACAAATAGCTGTCAAGCCTCTACCTGCATGCATCTAGTATAATGTACACCAACACTTACCTGGATATTTGGTTTAACTATCAACCTGCTAATACAGATAGGAACTGTCAGCTCTATCAAGTAGATCAGACTAAGAAACCAATGCCATATAAGTCTAAAACTATTTTTATTAAAGCAGTTATAATAACAGAATCCTGTGTTTCCCTCCTCCCTCACTTTGTCGTCATGTGAATTTGGAAGGGGCTTGTCTGAGGAGTTCTCTCAAACTAGTTTGTGGGAATGAACTTTAGCTATGCTTGTCTGATCATTGTCTTGGTAATGGATCTTTCCCACCATCCTTCAAGGCCATTCCCTATACCCTAACCCTAAAGAGAGACCAGTTAAACAAATGAGTCAAAAACATAATACTTGTTCATTTCTTTATTGAAACATTCAGTATTGAAAATTCAAAAGGGTTCACAAACCTTTAAACACCACCGTAGTTGTTTTATGCGGCAAACTTTCCTAGGCCTGTGTTCTGTGTACAAGTTGAATAGGTAGGGTGAGAGTATACAGCCCTGCCGTACTCCTTTCCCAATCTGAAACCAGTCCGTTGTTCCGTGGTCTGTTCTTACTGTTGCTACTTGGTCGTTATACAGATTCTTCAGGAGGCATACAAGATGACTTGGTATCCCCATAGCGCTAAGAACTTGCCACAATTTGTTATGGTCCACACAGTCAAAGGCTTTAGAATAGTCAATAAAACAGAAATAGATGTTTTTCTGAAACTCCCTGGCTTTTTCCATTATCCAGCGGATATTGGCAATTTGGTCTCTAGTTCCTCTGCCTTTTCTAAACCCAGCTTGTACATCTGGCAATTCTCGCTCCATGAATTGCTGAAGTCTACCTTGCAGAATCTTAACTGCCTTACATAGCAAACCATTATGAGATATCTTGCTCTGGGAAACAGCTGGCATACAGAATCAGTTCAAAGACAGAATATTTGGGGGTGGGGGGAGATAGCAAAGCATGTGGCAAAGTCGCATCCTCATGAGGAGCTGGCATGCATACAAAGCTCTGTTCCATGGAAGCAGTTTTAAGAAGCCACTTGAAAAATCTGTATCATGAGAAGCAGTCCACACAAATCATGTGGCATAACCACATACAAAAGCAGTTTCTGACAGTCTCCATGAAGTAACCATGTGGTGAGAAGCAGCATTTAGTCTTTAAAGTGCAATAGCATGCTTGCTTGCTTATTCATTTAGGACTATTGCTCCAGCATTTACATTTATTTATTTGATTTATATCCTGCATTTATTTTGTACAACTCAAGGTGGCATACATAATGCTTCCTCCTATTTTCCCCACAACAGCAACCCTGTGAGGTGGGTTGAGCTGAGAGAATGACTGGCCCAAAGTCACCCAGCCAGCTCCCATGCTGAAGGGAAGACGAATTACTGTCTCCTACCATTACACTCTCAGAAGAACTTCGTTATGTTTGGTGAAACCAAACATAAGATTATGGGACATGATGTCATAAATGACTGTACCTCTACAGGAGTGTGTCCCAGCCATACTAATTACAGCTATACTAATTACAGTTTTGTGTTTCAGAATATGAAATTTTTCCTTAATTTTTATTTAAGATGTATTGAATGTCCATCTTTGACACAGGAAAATGTTTCTTAAAGCCTTAGCATCCTTCCATTAGACAAGAAAAGACAAGCATTGCAGTCACATATGGAATCTTTAGGACACCTACAAGCATTTATAATTGATTTCTGCACTGTTTACAAATAAAGTAGCACACATATTTGACAGCAAAGTTTAATCATTCTCTTGAAGCTATTCTAAATCTGAGTTCTAGAGAAACCCCAAATTCCAGTTCCCAAAACAAAACTTCAGTGGTTCATACAGTTGGTCTTTGCATGGAAAACAGCCTTCCCTGTTGGGGCTTCAAAACACAGGACTGGTTGTTAGCTCTACTAGCTGGAATCTTGTAGCATCACCAAAGTGTAGAGATGGTTTCTGTGGTTTGTAAGCTAACCATCTCTGTTCTCTTACATATCTGGCAGATAGCACTTTAAGCACTTATTAGTTGGCAGAGCAAGCCATGGGAATTTAAGGTAGTCTATTTTTCTCTTTTTTCTTGTAAAAATCAAAAGTGACTCAAAATCCTTAGCACGCAATTTTCAGATGTAATGACCCTCCCAAATGACCTTGCATTTTTATGTTATTTCACAAGATAATCATTTGTTGCAAGAAGTTATGTAATTCTTTGTTGATAAAGACTTAACATTTACTTTTTTCGGTTGTAAAATCTCACATGCTGGCTCATGACCAAGATAGTAATTGCTGCAAGGGGATGATTTTCCCTTAGAAAAATCTTGGAAACTCAGGTAATGAAAAATCTAAAAGATAAATAAAGTACTTCAGCCAAAGTACATTTTTCTAGCTTTTAAAAAAACCTTAATCTAATTATTTTTATTTATTTTCCAATGTGTTTGAGAACTAACCCGTATGGATCAAGCAGTTTTAACCTGAGTGTTAAGTGCAAGATTGGGCTCAGTCCAGATTTTAAGGTTATGTTGTTTGGTTATCTGAAACACAGCTCTTTGTTGTGGGGATTGTATTTCTTTTGTCTCTAACTTTAATATAGTAGCCTAAAATTCTGTTCAATCTCTTACAAAGTCTATCAGCATATTGCATAAAATGTGGCAGAGCTTTGTAAAATTCAAAAGGCTAATTTGGTAGCAGGAGTTTGTAATCTATCTTAACTATTCAAATTACAAATGATAATTTTTAGATTTAGTAAAATGATTACTAAAATTAAAATTGTAGACTTTGCTATTCTGTATTGCAATGCGTGCAAGTAATGCATCTCACAATTTATTTCAACCAGTTTTTAAAAACTTTTGCTGCCTCAGTAGAATAAAGTCACTTTACACCAAGGAGGAACTACCTGCTACTCTAGAACCACATATAAGCTTCCAAAGCCTTGGGTGCAACCTCAAAAAGTTGCCCCTGAATCTTATGTTTAATGTTTCAGGAAGCGAATGATTGAATATGAGAAAAATCATATCAATTATATTTAATTATATTCAAATGTCATGATTTAATCACATTTCAAGATTTAATTAATCCAAATTTGTTAAGAATATAGTCTCTGGCATACTCTCCAAAACCAACATCAGCCTTCAAGCTGAAAACAAGTTGTCCAGTTCTGTATATGGCACTTGTTGTTAAAAGTAAGTAAATATACATTACTTAGAATATAACAGCCTTGATACTGCATTTTGACTGGTAATATCTTGTAATGATTAGAGAATTCAATAAAGGTTGAGGAGGTCCAAGATAATATTGCCTAAGCAGCTGTGGTAGCTTAGCTAGTGGAATTATTATGGAGATATAATGATGAGATGGAAAAACAGGTACGCTGCCCTGAGCTCTTTAGAAGAGGAAGGGCAATATAGAAATATAGCAAAGTAGTTATAAGCAAAAGTCCCTCTAGGAGGTTTGCTACCATCTAGATATGTTCCTTATCTGTCCTGCTGCAAGACATTCCTTCTGGTGAGTTAAAAAATAATCCATTTAGGAAACTGGTCAAGCACAATATATACTGAAGGAAGTAGCCAGTATCTATACTAAAATGTTAAACGCATCCTTTTTTTCAAATGAAGAAATAAAATTTTAATTTGCCTTCATGTGATAGGTTACTCTATACTGTCAGTGGTTTATGCAGTCGTTCAGAGAGACAGTCTGGTGTAATAGTTAAGGTGCTGGTCTAAAAACTGTAAATTCTAGTCTTCCCTTAGGCACAGAATCCAGCTGGGTGACTTTGACCCAGTCACTCTCCCTCAGCCCCAGGGTGTTGTTGTTTGGAAAATAGGAGGCTGAAGCATTAACTGCCCTGAGTTATTTATATTCCACCTCCAATGAAGGTGGAATGTAAGTAAAATAAACAAATCAGCTGTTAGCAGGTAGCTTTTAAAATCTGGCCTTTTTTGGTGATAAGCACTTAATTAAATCATATAGAGACTTTAAAATGAAGTAGACATGATGTTTGGGGTCCTCCTGGACTCACAGCTGCTGCTCAAAGAACAGGTGGCAGCTTTGGCTAATGGGGCCTTTGCACAGGTTTGTCTTGTGAGTCAGTGGCGCCTGTTCCTGGACTGGGAAGCCTCACGGTAATTCATGCCTTTGCCACCTCCAGTTTGAATTACTGTAATGCACTCTACTTGGGGCTGCCCTTGAAGAACATTTGGAAGCTGCAGCTGGTCCAGAATTTATTTGCTAGATGTATAAAGCCGCCCAACTCAAACAGTGTGACTCTGGACAGCATGCGACAGAAAAACAAACCAGAAACAAGGGGGGAAAAAACAAATAACATAAAGAAACAGATTATATAAATATAAAATATAAAATGGCAACCAAGCACAATAATTAAAACAACCCAAAGGGGGTTCCACTCAACTTGACCCAAATGCCTGGGAAAAAGCCAGGCCTTAACAGCTTTCCTAAAGCAGAGTTGGGGGCTGTTGTATATTCTGGGGAAGATCATTCCAGAGCACAGGGGCAACCACTGAAAAGGCATGTTTCCTCAGTCCCATCAGGTGGTAAAGTTTAAAAGAGGGAACCAGGAGCATGGCCTCCCTGTGGGAGCGTGTGAGGTGGGCAGATGTTTGTGGGAGAAGAGAGCCCTGCAAGTAACTCTGTCCTTTGCCATGTAGAGCTTGGGACTGCCTGTCTTCCATTATTTCTGCTCAGCCCACCAGGTCTAGGGAGAGCATGTTCTGAGTCCCTTCCATTAAACAATGTTGCCTTCTTGGACCAAGGAGCCGTGCCTTATCTGTGGTAGTGCAGCCCTGTGGAATAGCATCCCTCTTGGAAACCCAAGCAACTGCTAACCCTGTTAGCCTTTTGCAAGGCTTTGAAGACTGTTTCCTGAGGCGTTTGGGCCAGGTGGTAAGACGAGCTTTACTGCTGATGTGATTTTCCTGATTTTGTTTGTTTGTTTTAACTTTGGACATCATGGGTTATATGCGGATGTTTTAGTAGTTGTCTTCTACACTACCCAGAGTCACTGTTATGAGATAGATGGCCATACAAACTATAAATAAATAAAATGTTAATTATAGAGATAAAATTAATATCAACATGTCAGAATGCTGATTGTATGAGAAAGCACTGAGACCATCAGGGGTAGAAATCGGGAGTTTACCTTGACTTCACCTTGTCACTGTTCCAACAGAGTCCCCTTTCTGATGTTGCTCTGCCTAAGAAAGCTTCTGTTGGCATTAAGAGCATTTTCTTTTGGCTTGTAAATAACAGCTTCAGAGGTGAGATCTTTGCGAGACTATAGCAAGGATGGGGAGAGAGTTAAATCTTTCCCCAGAGCCATTCTGATAATCTTTGGGGTTTTAGCAATGGGGAAAACAACCATTTTCACTCTCTTTTACAATTATGTATATTTTGATATCAACACCACCAGATAATCAACCTCATCTTAGAACTGGTTTTGTACCATGGACCTCATGTTTTAAGCATCCAGCTTAATTTTTGGAAATATTTCTTCTCAGTCTCTTGTTTTTTTGTAATATCTTGCTTCATGAAACCTTCTGGAGAAAAGATGATGCACCCTTTGGTGTTATTTTATATGGTGTTTGTATGTTTGTTTACCATATTTTTATACTGCCATGTTCTGCAAGGATGGAAAGATTTATTTATTTCTTACTACATCTCTATCCCTTCACAATCCCACAGGACTCTCAATAGATTTACAAGAATGTGCAATCACTAAAACATCCATAAACATTACTATTAAAACAATAATGAAACTCTAAAAACATACTAAAAAACCCCCCTAAAATCCAGGTGTCAAGACCCAAACATCCTCCAGAACAGCTCTGTTTTTAGCTGCTTCTGGAAACAGTAAGATTCAGTGTGAGTCATTCCAGAGGGCTGGTGCTGCTGCAGAAAAGCCGTGCTTCTGAGCCTCGGTGCTCTGCACCTCCTTGCAGTGGGGAACCACCAGCTGCTTTTCCTGGCAAGATCAAATTGACTGGACCAATTCTAGTGGGTCACAGACAGACAGACACCTCTCTCTCTTTTTGCCATGGACTAACAGAGATAATGATTGCTTTTCTGTTTGGCTTTCCAGGGACTATTGTTTAGATAACATCTACAAAAATCTGCACTGAACTATATTCAAGCAATTAATCTGGTTCAGCTGTTGGATAGTTAAATTTTAAGCATAAAAACTTAATGGGTCATATAGAAAAAGATTTTTTGTGGGGGGGGGACCATATCACAACTTAAGGAAAACATGAGCCAATAAGAAATGAATAGATTGCTGGGACATGTGTCACAGGATTCCCAAGCATCTGTTTCTGTAATGTTGGGAATGATTCCAGACTTGAATACCTGAGAATAAGTTTCCAACTTTAATACCTGAAATGAATCATGGAAGTATGAGAAACATTTATTAAAACTCTGATGTCTGTAAAATTGGCAGGAAACACTGTCACCTGAAAATCCACATATCGTTTTAAAGCAATGATAAAACCTACTATCTGAAAACAATCATTTGTTTTAATAAGTTTCATGATACCATTTAAATAGTTATGGTTAATGTATTTTCTGGAGGATTAACTCCTTGTAATTTTCAGGCAGTCATGAAACAATCCTAATAATGTGTAGTGGTGTGTAAAGCAAACTAATGGACACTAAAATAGATGCAAATTGTAATATGGATGTAGAAAATTCACCCTGCCTTGAAATATTAAACCCTGAAACATTTCTAAGATTATATTTTTACAGTATGGACAATCAAAAACTTCTAGCTAAAAACCTTAAATATATGCACAGCTTAGAATTGCCAGCTGCTAAAGGAATCTAAATGTTTACAATTATAGCTTCTTAGAACATAATGGATTATTCTCCATTTTATTCACATCTATAACTTTCAGTTTTTGTTGAACCAGAATTCTTGGTCTAGCAATTTCTGTTGAAGTAGTGTATGACAGGGAGATAATTGAAATCCAAGAAAGCTGAGAGGAGCCTTCTGTGTTCTCTCTGGAATGTCATCTGGTTTGGAATTTCCACTGTATGTCAATACCTTTTGAGCTGTATATTTTCCATAGGAAACCATCCAACTAAAATGCTTTCATTTCAGATCTAGAAAGTTAGTTGGTTCTGCAATCTTGTTTCACTGAAAAAAAATTATCAGTCTGGAAAAAGAAATGAGACACTTTGATGTTTAGGATTTTTTCTACTTGTTGGTAATGTGAACTCTCCCATATACAGTATGTGTGTAGTTATTTTTTTAAGTTGATCTTCCTTTCTAAAATGCGTTAAGTGGCAAAATACTGCTTTTGGTGTATCTCAAAGCAGTGTTGTATGTTATGTTTAGACTATGCGAACTGATGGGCAGCTCTGAACATATATGCAGCACTAAAAAGATTTGGTGAATCACATTTAAAAAGCTGCTAATGTCAACATGCATAATCGTTGATCTGCACAGTTGTCAACCTCATGCATACATACACATATACAGACACCACTTCCTCATCTTCCCTCCTACAAATTTCTGTTTATTTAGAACTTGGGACTGCTTCTTTTCACAGTGACAGAAGATTTTTGTACCAAATACTGCAGTGGTATGGCCCCAAATTTTATCTCTCTATTTAATCATTAGCATGTTCTCTTTAGTTCTGGCCTTGTGGTTTGTGTTTCAGTATGTAAGTCTTTTGTGCTATTTCAGATTTTCAAACAAAATGTTGTTCTTTTAACTAGAAAACTATTACCTCCTCCTCTTCTTCCTCCTCCTCCATCATCATCACCACCTGTTTATTTGTTTAATTAATTTGTAAGCCAGCCAATCTTTCCAGACAGTGTGGCTTACAGCAATATAATAAAATACAACAAGAAATTGCATTGTATGAAGTATCCCACATTTCACAGCTGTCTTATTTTTGCCTTCCTTGTCTCTTCCACATCCTCAGAACTTTAAACCTTCTATTCAATTCTTAAAAGTATTTGCAATAATATTTATAAACAGAAAAAACCCTAGTCTGTGGCCCAGTATTGCCATTAAATAATTTTTCAGTTGAAAAACTAATACTCTTGTTAAGAAATACATCTTTATTCTTGCCTTTTACATAATCAAAACACCAACAAGCATTTATGTGATTAGGATCGTTTCACCCACACATGGAAATGACAAATTATTGAGAGCTATGCATCTCAAATATCTGTTTCGATTAGTTACTGACTAGTAGAAAGGTCTTCCAGAATGTTTAAGATAGAATACATATGGTTAATAATTGTGTATTAATAAATATACATTAATATTTATTGAATATTAATAAATAATACAATTTGGGACAATTATTCATCCCAGCTGTAGGTCCCCTGATCAAAGGAAACAATGGGTCTCATCTTGGGAACCCAATGAAGAAAATTGCAGTCATTTAGATTTGTAAACATTTTATTTCAAGAGCAAATTGTCATTAGCTGGTCTTTTTTCTACACTTGAAGGTAAAAATAATGGTGTAAATTATTTTTCTTCCTGGCAAATGAAATTGTTGTATTAGACACAGACCGTAAACTGCATATATATGTAAGCTACAAGATGAATTTCTGCCTTTCCAGCTTATTAGATGTAATACAAGCATCCAAGAAAAGTTAATTAGGAAAGGATATGTTGGATGTAAAAAATCATGTTCTTCTCTTCTTACAGTGACTTCGTTGTATTTTTATAGTACACATGTGTTATATTTATTTTTGTTTATTATTTACAGGTTAGATGATTTTATTCAACTTTATAGAACTGAAACTCATAGTTCACAGATAAAAGCTTTTCCAATCTCTTAAAAAGCACTGCATTAGCAGTAACAGGATTGGGGACCATAGAATACAGGTTTAGCAAAGCTGAAATTCAGCAACGTAAAATTACAGGCAAATGGTTTCCTCAATCCCAGAATTAGAGGAAGTTGAGATTTGTGTCCTTTGAACATTTATGAGATTGTGTGTCTGCGTGTGTAACTAGTTCTCTTTATGTTCCCAGTCACTCCTCAGTACTTAGCCTTTATTTATCAAGAGGAAAGGCAGAGAATCTCAAAGGTATCAAGCTGTGTCACTGTTATTGGGGGGGGGGTTTGCCCCCTGGGGACTTTTGGATTGGAAGGAAGGAGTATTAAAGCCAGGGGGTTAAACTAGTTCCTTTGCATAATACACCCTGGCAGGAGCATGTTAGGCAACATGTCAGTTCAGATGAAACAGGCAAGTTAGAAATTGGCAATGGTACTGATCAAGGGATTAATAGTGGATTTCACCAGTGTCATTTTCTGCTGATACACTAATGGATGAATAGTACTTTAATTCATCAGTGGAGAAGAACCTTCTGGCTGCTGTAATAAAATATTTGCAAAGATAGGAGTCTATTTGGCTGCTGTTCATTGCTGCTTCAGCTCCAGGAAAGTGAGTGCTTTCTTTTTCACACTGTGACAGGCTCTCAACTGGAATTACACAGTGTTCTAGATTCTTAAGCTTGGCTGTTGGATCCAGATTAAGTTCCATCAAGATGATGGTGTAACAATGGTCAAGGTCCAATTTGCCAGTATTTTCAGAAGATGCTTAGTGTATTACCTTCTATTTAAAATACAATTTTCAATATACTTCTGAGATAGTGATTTCATTTTAAGGTGTTCCATGGAATCTACCCCAAAATAATCCACCCTAAAACCATCATATATATTCATATATACTACAGTATATTTTCTCCATATAAGGCTTGAGGCAGGCAAACCAGACATTGGTGATTCCCAGGCCAGAGATGACCAATACATAAACATAAAACAACTGTTCTGTTTCAAAGCCACCAAGCACTGGGCCAAGTGTCCATCAATTTGGAAGGATGGGAGGAAGAAATCTAGAGTTTAAACTCCTGAGCATTTAAACATCTTTTACAACTTGGCACTAATAGTGGGCAATTAGCTGTTGTGTGTAGCTTCATTCTTATCAGCTATAAAGATTCTAATCAAGCTGAAACAGGTCTGAGAGTTTTGAGCCAAGTGATAAAGTGTCAGGACATCTGAGATTTACTGCTGAGTCCAGTCTGGGATGCCTTATGACTCCATTGCCCATTCTCATTACTCCCATCAGTATGGGGGAGAACAATTGCCTACACATCAAGGATTAACACAGTGGCTTCTGACCATCTACAACTATAGCCCTTCAACACTGAGTACCTGTCTCCTTGCCTGACAGGCCTGAAGGGAATCCAAGCAAATTTACTGTCTTCCTTACTCAGGAAGTATACTCAGGAAATATACCTCACTCTCGCATTTGTTAACTTCCCTTCAAGTCACAAATTTTGTGACATGTTTAAGAGCTAAATTTGAAGATTCAGACAAGTAATAATCAACTAAAATCCATTGTCTACAAAAGGGTTTGGTGCAGGAGTATGTGGCTAAGTTTCAGCTTTTAGCTCAGGTTTTGAACTGAAATGAAAGAGGTTTAATTGACCAGTTCAAAAAGGGAGTTAAGATATGGAATGAGCTAATTTGTCAAAGCACCTCATATACTGTATTATAACAACATTGATGCAGGTTTGCTTGGGCATTGATTAACAACTTGAGGAATTGCAGTAGAGTACAGGAAGGAAAGAAAGGTACCACTATTATTTTTTATTCTCTCTTACACTATCCATCCATACTTCAGAGTTTTCAGAAAATGAATTTATGCAATTGGGAGCCAGAACACCTCCACTATCTGCCCAAGAGAATTTGTGCCATCACACACAACATATGTCTATATTATGACCATTTTGCATGGAAATACCCAGTTTATCCAAAACTTCAAATTGTTGTGGGGATTAGAACATTTTGCCAATAGTTTCCCTAAACACTTCAGATCTTGTATTTTGGAAAACAATGTGGCCCCTTTCCCCAAGGTCTCAGAGGCTGGGCTAAGCAGAAATTAAATGGAGCCCAGACATGCAGAGCTATGGGTTGACATTTGGTCATTCCTGTTGCCCTGTAGACATGAACTCAACTGGAATGCAATTTCAGGTCTTACGAGATTCTGACACCCCAAGCAGGTTCATTGAATCTTGCACTGAAAATATGTTCAGCCCATCCAACCTCCTTTTTTTACTCAGGACCCATTATGGAATATGTGGAATCTTTAGAACTCACCATTGGCAATCATCAGCCTCTCCACTGCATTCCTCAATAGTCCTAGAATGGACTGCCTATAGATTTATAATCTTCATATTCATTGGAATCAAGATAACATTACCTTTGATATCTTGGGATGCAACACTCACAGTCTTAAGATCTCAGGATCTGGCCACCCTTCAGCAAGTACACCCTTTTAGCTTCCTGTCAAATATGTAGACAATTATGTGTTCGAAAGAGAAGGAAGTTTAGATTATGCTCCTCCATTGGTTCTGTAATTCCCCAATCAGTCTTACTCCTGGAGCTAAGATTCCCACAAAGAATCACTACCCTATGTCAAATACAAAATTAGCTTGCAAAAAGAAATTTAATAGAGCTTACTAAAAGGCTTAATCTGTCCACCCTCTTTCCCGCGGTTACTCATCCTTTTTTTGTCAAGAAGATCGTTCCCTACATGCAACTGATTTCCAGTTCCTGAACTCTGTAACCATTAAAGATCACTACTTTCTTTCTCTCATTTCTGAACACTTGGAATGGTTGCATTTTTATCACATTGGGTATCGGGGGAGATAAAAGTCTTATTTGCATGTAAGGGAATCATTAATATTTAATGCCTTAGATTCTTGCTACAGTAAATTTGGAAATACATAAAACCATTCAGATTGTAAGGCAGCCCATTGGTCTTTAGAGATTCATTATTTTGGGGATAATTTTTTTAATACTAATTTTATTAAAATATATAATATAATTATATTATTAATAATATAATATAATAATGCACCCGATCGTGCAGAGGGGGCATGCTGTGGACCTCGTCTGTAAGACAATTCCATTTGGCGGGGTCCAGGAAGCAGGCCTTCTCTGCAGTAGCTCCCACCCTGTGGAACATGCTTCCCCCGGAGGTGAGACTGGCCCCATCGCTGCTGGCCTTCAGGGGGAGTCTGAAGACCTGGTTCTGCCGCCTCGCTTGGGGCGGAGAGGGGAATAGATCTACATGGGGATGGCTGCTATAGACCACTCCTCCCACACTTGGACTGTTTTAGATTCTCCTGCCATTTGGACTTTTTAACTTTTTTATTCTTATTTATGTTTATTCATTAGAGTAATTTTATATTTGTATATGTTATTTATTGTATGGTTGTTGTTTTAATTAATTATTGTAAACTGCCCAGAGTCCCCTGATTGGAGGAGATGGGCGGGGACAAATTGAATATAAATAAATAAATAAATAAATACAATGATAAAAACTAATATATAAACGAAAAAAGAAAAGAATAAAAAGGAAAAATAGAAGGTGCAGAAAAGAAATAGAAAAAAATAAGAATATAGCAATATATATATATAAAGAAATGACCTCCCCCTTCCTCACAAGTGTAAAGAATTTTAGTAACTTACCACCTTCTCTTAAAATAACAACAAATCATCTCTTCTTCCCATATCCCATCTCTTATCTATAAACAAATCCTTAAAACCTCGTCATTTCAGTCCTGATCAGCAAAAGTCCATTAAGGGTTACCAGGGATAACATATCTATTTTAACCTTGATCAAATAAACCAACTTTATATTCCTTCCTTTTTTAAACAATCATGATCTTTAGTCCCTTCAAATAATGTCCTTGAACTTGATTTCTTTTCATTTTTTCTTTGTCCCTTCTCACAAATTCTTTAAAGCTTTAACAAGTCTCTTTTGTAAATCCAGTACAGGAAAAATTATCCAGGTCATTCTCATGTTTTGTTATTTGTATATCCCTTCTAATTATTAAAATATTAGCCAGTTTGTTTTGTATGTCCAGTGTAGAATCTTTTTCCATGTCATTCTTGTAGCCTGCCACTTTTAAATCCACTTTTAGACCAGTCTTAGTCTTGTCTGGTAAAACTTGTGCCTCTTCCATAACATCTTTGAAACACAGTCTGTTTATGGAAGCAGACACTCTTAAAATTAACTTCTGGGTCCATTATTCAAAAATATTCTTCAATATGTCCAATATTAAAATATTTTGCTTCATTCTGTATTTGTAAGTTGAATTAAAGTGTTCTCCTTTCATTGTAATCCTTAGTTCCTTCTAGTTCCTGCTAGTGTCCAACCTTCAAAGTCCCATCCTATTCATTAACATTTATTAAAACATAATTAGCTATGTGGGGACTTAACAATTACTTTTGCACATTTGACTTGAAATAGATGATAAATAACTATTTCCATCATAACAAGGAATAAGCCTACTCCCTATAAATCGATTAAAAAGCCATTACTGTTATAGATGTGCAAAACATTCCAGGCTTAACGTGGTTGAACATTCAGAACTTGGAACAAATGCTTTGTGTTTCATAGTTTTGTTCTGAGCTTGGGATTAAATGAGAAATGATGTTCCACATTGTTTTGACTGATCTGATGTTTTGAGTGATCACAATTGGCTTGGATTTTTTAAAAATTCCTCCATGTCATGGAGAATACATAAATCAACAAAACAGCAAGCACATATTCTATCCATGCTACCATTATTTGGAGCCAACTGAGAAAGGCAGGGGAGGTTCAGTTAAGCAAATGTTCAGATATGGAGAACCATTTTGGAGATAAGAAAAAGGCTGATGCATGCCTTGTAGATGGGCTCATTGCTTTTTTAAAATTCTTTGTTATAGGGAAGGTAGTCCTAATTAAAATTGTAGTCCCTATGTATTCTGAGTTATATTTTTATTTTCAGCAGGTTGCCAAAGGCAGAAGTGCGTACTGAGCATGTATATTTCAGATATTGTTGATAAAATTTTAGGCGAGCAAAAATTAAGTTGCTTTGCTTGATCTTCACAAGCAGATTGCCAAAGGCAAAAAAGTGTGCACTTTCTCTGTGTATTAGATAATGTTGCTATGTTGGTGACATTGCAGATTGAGAAATGCAAAAACTACATTGCTTTGCTTGTACTTTGCACACAAGGTCAGATGCAAAAACTGCACTACCCAATTCAGAGAAATGCATTGGTGCTGTTAGGTTTTTCATGGGCTGTGTTGAAATAAATCCATTACTGTTGCATCTTTTCTGGGTACAGTTCTTTGGATCTTTACACAGGCACTGGCAGCAAAAAATGCTCTTAACTGTTCCTAGCTAGATGAATATTTAAAGCGTTTCTATCTTTTTTTTTCTTAATGAACTATTTGGCCAATTGTTCTATAGGCTGGGCGGTAAATAGCACTCACCATGGACTATTGACCCATCTAATTTGTAGTGCTAGAACAAAAATTGAGGAAATAAAGAATTTGAACACCAATTACTAGTATAATAGAATGTTGAAAAAGTTTTGATTTTGGTCTTTTGGAACACAAGTATCTCAATATGTTCCAAGTTGGACTATTTTTTTCTGAGTTTGGAAGGATTTTCCCTTTTTTTTAATGCCTACTCCTAATTGTTATAGTTAATTTTATATAATAAACAATATATTTATATCCATTTTAAAATCTTAATTTTTTTCTTAATTAAATGAGATGTGATTTGATGATGTGATTTGCACATTCTGTCTGTGGTTTCACACTTGCAACTTGTTCAGTATTTTATATGAGGTTGAATATGAGCTCATGATTTGAGGAAATATTTAGATGTGAGTTTCAAGGTTACTGTGGAAGAAGCAGAAAATAACATAAATAGAATTATTAGACAGCTGTCATTAAAAGAGAATTATGTTATGCAGTTGCATAGCCGTACTCATTCACCATTACTCTACTTCAGGAATATCTTTGGCATAATGTGATTTGAAGAAGCGCTGAGTAGTCTTGAGTAGGTCTGATGCTCATATCAGCTGGAACAGAAATTTCAGAGGTGGGGCAGGTTGCCACATTACTCTGCCCAGTTGATCTGGGTTCCGTGTATTTATAGTTTTGTCTCTTAACATCAGGAAAGAGAAACAGATTATTTCAGGTCCTCTCACAAATCTTATCAAGTATCTTTGGCCATCAACAACAGAGTAGTCAGTTAAGATAAAGTATAATATTAGCAGCAATCAGTCTCTAAAATGTATTTTGGGATTGCCACTACTACAAATTAGTAACAAATTGCAGCAGTTAAAATTGAGCTTATACAAACGAAATGTCTTCAACAGTTTAAATAATAATTCATCAAATCAGATTTGGGTAGGGAATTTGGGATTATTTTAAATGCAATCTGATTTGATGAAAAGTTTTTTTTTAATTTTTTAAAAAAGAAATATGGGGAAAAGTTGTTCCAACAGTATTGGAAGTATTCTGATGCTGACATTGTTTCAACCTCACCAGAATTATTCTTCAAGATTGGAATATTTCTAGTGGTTTTGGAGCGGCTTGATCTGGAAGCATTTTGCACACCTCTGATTTTCACCTCTTTCAAAATGATATGTTTTGCATCAACTATAAATATGCATATTAAAATTGTTTCTGTTCATAATACAAATGTGGGATGTAGAACTGGATTGTGTAGCTTTGAAATCAGATTATTCTTTAATTAAAATAGGAAGCAATAGTTAATGTTGCATAAAATCTATGTATGCTAAATCAGATCCATATCTCATATATTGTTTCATTTTTGTCTTCTTATCTCTATGTTAGTAGCAGCATATAAGTAGCACTTATAGAAACTATTCTTTTTAGTATTTATATGCTATAGTTTAAAACAGTTCTCATTTTAACAGCTGGGTCAGTGTAGTTTTACCAAAGTTATTCCATTGTCGAAAATGCAGTTTGGGAGCATGCAAGATTGCTTTGTTCATTACAGAAAAAAGATTGATGGAAAATGCATATTGAAACAGCTTTGTTCAAGCTGGATGTCATCCAAAAATATAGGTGTGTTTACATGTGGAGATATGGTAGGAAAAGAAGTGTTATCCATGGTATCATTTCAAAAAAGAAAAGATTTAAGTTTGTTGAATAGCTTTTCAGAATAGAATTTTTGCCACAAGTCCTGAAAGAAATAAGATTGATTAATAATAAGTAGATAACAGAGAATCTGTGTTACAAATTTATCCTGCCACTCCCCCAAGGGAAAAACATATGAAATTTATTTAATTCATAAAATATACAGTATGTTTCAAGCAGAAGCTTATATTAGAAAGGAAAATGAAACAATCAGAAGGTAAAGTTTTGTAATTTATATAAATATTGCAGTTTGCTAGTGTTTCTGAATGAATTCACTGAAGTCACATACCATTGTATACCTCTTAGTTTCACTGTTACACCTTCTGTGTAACAGCGCTTTCCCCCATTTCTTGTTGGTAAATTTACCATTATGCAGCAAATTAAAACATAGTATAATTTTCCACCTTAGAAAACAACAGTGTTTGCTTGTGCATCCAGCATTGAAAGAAATAGTGTCAGCTTGCTGCCTATGTCTTTCTTTTGACCAAGATTTGGAAAAATAAATTGCTTTCATGATTTATGTAGTTCAGTTCATACACTGAAACAAAAGTACTCCAATTGTTAGAGCAACATGGGTCCCTAAATTGAAAGGACAATTAATGCCGTATCTTGCCTCGAGCAATAAATAAAAACATTGAACATATTTGAATTGATGTTTTAGGGTGCCCAACAACAGCATATATTCATGAAGGGGGGATACAGATTACAGCCCTTATCTCTTTATCTTCTCTAAATGCTTTTGAAATCAAGGGGTTAAGCTATAAAGTCACTTATCTCAACACATGACAAGGAAGAATTTGCCAGAGTTCCCTAGCTACTAGCATAGCTTTCATCACCTTCTCTGTGGGGCTACTGCAATGTGAAAGGATGGGGGAAATGTGCCAAAGCCATCTCAGAAGTAAACTATCGACTTGACATTTTTCAGCAATTGAAAACTTTTTCACATTGCAACTCATTCTGACAGAGAAACTGTAGAATTCCTCTGATTTAAGTCCCATCTGGTTATTGTTCAAACGTTTAGAACTATTCTTTCAGTATAAAAAAATTCCAACTCATATGCTACTTTTCTTTGCCAAACTACGAATATTTCCCTCTGCATTTTAGATTTTATCTTTAAAGTATATTTTAACAGTATTTTAAGTAGTTTTTTTCTTTAAAAATTACCAATTTATCTTGATAGAGGACACGCTGTGTTTTTTCATTTTATTTTAATTAGCCATTGTGAAACCAAATTCTCCTTTTGTTTTGTTCCTTTGAATACTGTTTAATTATGGTTATCATGCCAGATATCTTAAAGGTTATTTTACCAATACAGTTTCATTTAACATAAGCCATATGGAATCAATAGTACTGTTTCCTAAAGTAAATGCTTGGAAAATCTTACATTCATATGTTAAGAGTGCACATCCTTTCCTCATTAGTTGGAAAGTACAGGGATTTTGGCACAGGGTCTGTGTGGAAGCATTGTGCAGCTTTTATATGGATTTTGTTTTTAGCCTTTGATGACACTGTTTAGAATAGGAAGTATCTAATAAGTAAAGCATTTTGTCTAATGTGCTGCCAGTTTGTTTCATATATGCCTGGAGGTCTGAAACATTATCTTCTCCACTGCAGTAATATGCATTTAATTCTCTGAAAGCAGAAGGTTGAACTTTTAAAAGAGACTCAAAGTACATTTTCAGCTAAAATAATTTGAAACACATGTGATAGGGGACCTGAGTAATGTACAGTTGGTTTTTATGGTTTAATCATGATCATGTTAATGCACACCAGTAGCTAATTAAAGAAAACTTTTATTGTTCATTTTAAATGGGTTATGTAAAGAGTGAGTGAACTGATATAAATGCAGTTCAATGATAAATGTTACCATTACGTTTGCTATCAGGAAGCCGATATTGGTGTTTTTGACATCTTTAAAGTATTGGGCCATTTCTTCCATAACAAAGCAAGAGATGTCTTTAAAAGTTCTTGCATTTGGAATTGTTCACTAGTGTAAAAGGATATTCACTTTATTCCTGGATTTATTATCAAGCTGGCTTTTTAAAGCTAATAGCTGCAAATCTTGAGTAATGTGTAAGGATGCACATCCTCCAAGAGAACATTGATGGCAGATCTCAAGGGCTCTATGTCTTCCCATAGACCCCTTGATCTACTGAAGATTCTTTGCAAAAAGCACCATGTGTGTGCCAAGTTAGGCCATCGAGAGGAAAATTGTTAGTGTATGTTTTAGCCATGGAACCTTTTCCCCTTAGGAGCCCATTGAAATCGGATTGGCTTGGAAAAATCCTGCTCTAGATTGATAACTCTGCCAAGTTATCTTTTCATTTGTGTCGACTGAAGTGTCTAAATACTGATTGTAATGTTTTCATTAGGAATTTAATGTTTGAGTTTTATAAATTCTGTTTTTTGTGAATCACCCTGACCTCCTAAATTAGCCGTTAATCAAATTGTGATTCTATTTAAATAGTATCTTTTAAATCTTCATAAGAATGTACAAATAGAAGATATCTGTTAGAGCCAAAAATAGTGGTCTCTTAATCAACTCATATTTTACAGAACATAACCAATTTTCAACTAAGTATTCATACTAAAATTAATCCAACATACATTAGAAAGACTTTTCAACATACAGTGTTCATGTTTAAACCTCACAGCTTTGTGTCTGCCTCAGATTTGTACTAGTTGCAGTAGCTATAAAATTCAAGTTGGAAAATAGTGTAACTAAAAAACCCCACTAAAATTATTCCCAGAATGTGTTTCTGTACTAATATGCTTCACTAAATGTATTCTTCTCTGGAAATGTCATTTGCTCCATTTAATTCCTGTAAAGCTACAATGTGGAAAGATTCTGTTGGGTTGGTGGCTTAGTTTTAGGTTTTGGTGTCTTTTACGCCTGTCTTCCCAAAGTTGATGCCCTCCAGCTGTGTTGGTATTACAGTTCCTAGAATTCCCACATTCAACACTCTGGAAAAGTGCAGGAGAGTTGCTGTGCACAAATGTTACTCTACTTTTAAAATCTTGTGAGATGTTGCCTAGCCAATTGTTCTCTAGTTCTGGTTCTATAATAACAGTTTACAGATTTCATCTTTCATTGGGTTGATCAAAGTCCTCTGAGTTTATCAGTGTTGTGACTTCATAGCTTACCAGATGTCTAACATATCTTATTTTCCTGCATGGTGATTAATATGATTTAAACCAGGAAACTTCTAATATTGCTTGGTAGATTTCTGACTAAATTTTAAAAATCAGATAAGTTTTCAAAATTAAGCAATATTAAATATGACTTGATTTACAGGGACCAAAATTTAGTTAATTATTTGATTTATTTTATATCCTATCATTCATTCAGGAGGTTAAGGCAGCATGCATAATGTTCTCTTCTCTTTCCCCATTCATACCCTGTGTGGAATGTTGGGCTGAGAGACAGTGACTGGTTCAATGTCACCCAGCAAGCTTCCATGCCTGAGGGTCAAGTAGAACCTAGGTGTCTCCCTATTCCAGCACCGCAACCATTATATCACATTGGCTGACCAGATAAGAATACATAGATATAAAACAGCGAAGATAAGATAAGAAGCAGGAGAGATAAAATGTAATATGCCCATATCCAGATAGTTATATTGTATAAAGAAGTTACTGACATTAGAAAGCATCATTTTTGTTCCCTAAACAGTGACCACAGTAAGTTTAAATTCATTAGTTTCTGAGGGTAATTACATTGGAGCAAAATTTATCAAGTTTCTTAGACATTTCAGCTAGTAAGTACTGTATAATCTTGATCTCAGTCAAACCGTACATTTAGTAAGAAGTGAATCTATCAGTGTAGATTGCCAGACCTGATATACTGTAGTAGACAATGCAACAGGACATTGGCTTTTGTTTCAGTGGCTACTTTTGAGGTTATGCAATGAAGAACTGAATAAGGGGTGTTATTAAACTACCTGTTTGCTAACTTTGAGGGTAGGGCATTAAAACATGCTAGTGTGGATGCCTTTTTATTTGAAGGGGAGGGGAACTTTAAAAATAATTTAAATGAGGAAAGAATTATGATAAAAACGTCCAGTGGCATGATTTAAAGATTTAGATCTTTCAATTCATAGCTCAAGAGCCAGAATGCATTGTTTAACTTCAGAAACGCTTTTATCCAGAAACATTGTCTTTAGCACTTAAGCTGACAGGCTGTAGCAGAGAAGACTATTGGCTATAACGTTTTTCTTAAAGAATTTGTCTACAAGGATGAGTTGGGCCACAATCTCAAGATTTACTTTCAACCAGTATCTCAGGTGGCAGATTCTCATATGATAAGATTGAGAAGGAGATCCTAATAAAGTCTTGGAGCATTAGGGATAATTGAGTAGTGTGGAGCATCTGTATTGAACTGCTTCTAAGGGTAATATGTCTTTATAACAACAGAATTACACACTGTTGAAAAAAAGCAAAAATGCCTTAGCTCTAAAGTTTTCAACTGCTACTGAAACAAAAGCTTGTTTGACTAACATATCTAATGATCATATTTGAAGCCTCTGTGTGTAAGATTAAAGTTCTCAAATATGTTGTTTTCAAGTAAAGGACCACTACTTAAGTCACTTGGTTTGTTCTGTTTGGATGCCATTTATATTGGTAGTTGGAGATTCTTTTTGTGAATAACTTGTTTTTGAATAACTAATTGTAAGCTTTTTTGGTCACAAAAGCTAGCCTATTTGAAACAAAGGAAAACACCAATTTTGGCATAGTTCTATATTATTAGAATAAGGATTATCATGGAGTAATATAATCATTTGGAATATAAAACAATCAAGCAAGGTTTGATTGCTGCTAATTTTTTGTAAAACCTTTAAGCCAGAATTGTATCAAATGCTGTCTTCAGATTAATGCAGACAGTATGGTGAGCCTATAGAGCATTTTTTTGTGAAAACATGATGCAGAATTATGCATCGATGGAAAGGTACATACTTGGTCTAAACTCGTTTGTTCCATAGCTAGAATCTATTTTTAGATTGTTCAGTCAAGAAGCCTGATAAATAAGAACCTAGTTTATAATTGCCTATTTCTACCTGAGGCTTATTTTGACATAATTACATAGATTGGATGTTACGTTTTTAATAAATGGGGATTGCTATGGATCAATCCACCATCCATCATTTAATTTCAAAAATTCAGCAGGTATTAGGTTATCCCCCAATATTAAGGAACATAAAACATTTTTCAGAGGTTAAAATAGCACAGTGGCTAGCAATAAGTTAATTCTTTATCTTCTAGCCTAAATGTATCTGACCTGAAAAATATTAATATTAATTGTTTGCATTTGACAGATTCTTTTTGTAGCTCTGCTAGCTACTTTACTTATCTACAGTGTTCCACCCCACAAACATACATGTGCATTTGCATCTACTTAGAAGACATTGAGGTTCTAGCAAAGAGTTTAATTCCACAAGCACAAAGTCTGTAAGAGCAAATTTATTTTAAGGGGATTATATTTGTATTGATTTTATATGGTGCTGCTTTTATGGATTGTTATTCAATTGACTGTAAGCTGCACAGATGGGGACATGGTGGCGCTGCAGGTTAAACCGCTGAGCTGCTGAGCTTGCCAATTGGAAGGTCGGTGGTTCAAATCCGCATGATGGGGTGAGCTCCTGTTGCTAGTCCCAGCTCCTGCCAACCTAGCAGTTTGAAAACATGCAAATGTGAGTAGATTAATAGGTACTGCTTTGGCAGGCAGGTAATGGCATTCCGTTAAGTCATGCCAGCCACATGACCACGGAAGTGTCTACGGACAAACGCCGGCTCTTCGGCTTTGAAACGGAGATGAGCACCACCCGCCCCCTAGAGTCGGACACGACTGGACTTAACATCAAGGGAAACCTTTACGTTTACCTTTTAAGCCACCCAGAGTCGTTGTGTACGAGATGGGCAGCAGAGAAATTTAATAAATAAATAAATGTGTTGTATATAATACAATTTTGTGCAGCAGCACAGAAGATTCTATAGAAATTGAATAAATAAATAAAATAAAGATTTGTTGGACCCTGATGGGCCAATTTTCCACTAGCTAAACACATTCTATGTAACTGCAATTCATTTAAAATTTGGTATTATCACGTCTTTGTAATTTTAGATGTTGTTATACTTACATAATTTTATTGTCTATTTTATAATTTAAATATAGACTATATCCTGGAATAGATGTAAGCTAGGTTGTTTGATAAATGTATTTTAATTTTGTCTTAAACTTTATATTGTTATGATGGTAATGAATTGAATTGAAATTGAATACAATTATGGAACAGAAAACAATTATGAAGTTGATATTCCCTTCTAACAGATCATGCCAACTTGGGCTTATGAAATTGCTAGTTATTGTATCCTTTTTTCAGTATCACAAGAAAGTACAATAGTGAGGTTTTAGTTTTATTTAAATCTAAATGCTCAAAACGTTTTAATTTCTTCAGTTACTTGATCTTCAGATACTGTATCATGGAAGTTGTCTGACATTGTATCTTTATAGCATCTGAATAGAAATGATTTGAACTTAGGAAATACTTTCCTCATGCTACATCTTTTTCCCAACGTGTCATTAATTATGAGTCATCATTCTCTCTGGACTAGACACCTGATGAGTTCTCATGAGTGATTTCTGTTTTAAAACTTAACTTGGCAAATTCTGTTTTTTACAGAAATTTATATAGCAATTGTTTAATATAATTGGAATAGAAATCCTTGGGAATGGCCATTTTATGATACAGTATTTTCCCTTCCAGGTTTTCAAACAGGAACAGAAAAAGATGGATGTAACTGATGGAGGTACAGCTGAAACATCTTCACGTTATAGTGGAGCCCAGGACAGTGGCATTGGCAGTGACAGTGTTAAAATTAGAATAGTCCAAATAGAACAACATAGCGGCACCAGCCAACATCGCATTGCCCAACCTTCCCGACAATCTTCTATAGTGAAGAACCTGAACTTTATTCCATTTGACATTTTTATTACTGCAAGCCGATTCTCCTTCATGACTTATTCATGTACAACTTTACTTAAATCAAAATCACAGGAAGATCAAAAGGATGGTGAAAAAACAATCAAAAGTTCATTAAACCTTCCAGAAACAGTTGATGATTGCAAGAAATCTGTCAAAGCAGGTTTTTCATCAGTAACAGCAGATGATCTTCTAAACAGTAACAGTCCATTGTCCTCTGGAAAAAAGTCAGGTCTTATATCTCTGGAAAGTCTTCATGCTTCCACAAGATCATCTGCTAGACAAGCCTTGGGTGTAACTATTGTCCGACAACCTGGTCGCAGAGGAACTGGAGACTTGCAGTTAGAGCCATTTTTGCACCTGGTTGTATCTCAGCCATCTTTCATCTTAAGCTGTCATCATAGAAAACAAAGAGTGGAAATATCTGTGTTTGATGCTGTCCTTAAAGGTGTTGCATCAGATTACAAATGTACAGGTAAGACCATTTACAATGCTTAAAATCATAGATTCACTGCCTAATTCTTTTGTTCAGATGTGAACAGAAAGAAAAATATTTATGTATTCTAGGTAAACATAAGATTATGTATTCAGTAGTTTGAAGTGATTTTCTTGGTCTCATAATTTGGTTCAGCAAAACTTTAAAAACAGGGAGAAAGCAATAGAATACAGTGGTTCTACTATTTTTAAATTTTCTTATATTTTCATTTTGCTTTCCTGTCCCCTCCCCTAATCTCTCTTTCTCTTCCTCTTCCTCTGTCTCTGTCACACACACACACACACTAGCTCACGCATAGTAGGAGATGTTGTTTATTCGTTTAGTCGCTTCCGACTCTTCGTGACTTCATGGACCAGCCCACACCAGAGCTTCCTGTTGGTTGTCAACACCCCCAGCTCCCCCAGGGACGAGTCCGTCACCTCTAGAATATCATCCATCCACCTTGCCCTTGGTCGGCCCCTCTTCCTTTTGCCTTCCACTCCCTAGCATCAGCACCTTCTCCAGGGTGTCCTGTCTTCTCATTATGTGGCCAAAGTATTTCAGTTTTGCCTTTAATATCGTTCCCTCAAGTGAGCAGTCTGGCTTTATTTCCTGGAGGATGGACTGGTTTGATCTTCTTGCAGTCCAAGGCATTCTCAGAATTTTCCTCCAACCCCACAGTTCCAAAGCATCGATCTTCCTTCCCTCAGCCTTCCTTATGGTCCAGCTCTCGCAGCCATATGTTACTAATAGTAGGAAATACTTATCTTTTAACCATCTAAACCATCTGTACACTCCCCCGTTTGTGGCAGTGTGCTACTGTAATTCTTACTTGTTACAAGGAAATAGATGGTTTCAGATGCTTTTAAGCACAGGAAGAACCTTTCGGGTAGTATGTTCAACTTAAAATATTCAAAGAAAGATAAATCTGGTATTTTTTCTCTTGTTGCCCTACTTGAGTGACTGGAACTGGTCAAGATCTTGGAGAAACTGTGCTGCATATACATGCACTCCTGTAATTCAGAGCTCTGCCTGGGGTTGTGTACATGCACTGCTTTGTTCTGTGTGGTCATTGCCTTCTTTTACTTCTTCTTCCCCAAAGTCCATTTTGTACTCTTCTACTCTTGCTTTCTCAGTAAATTCTTCTTGCTCTCTTCCTTTTTACATTTCCTCTTTAGGTTTATTTCAGATTTATTCTTTCAGCTATAGTGTGCTTGATAGTATGGACTATTTTTCCCCCCCCTACCTTCAAGTCAGTTTTTGACTCTTGGTGACTGTCTGAACAAGTCCCTGCAGTTTTCTTGGCAAGGTTTTTCGGAAGTGGTTTGCCATTGCCTGCTTCCTAGGGCTGAGAGAGAGTGACTGGCCCAAGGCCACCCAGCTGGCTTTGTGCCCATGGCGGAAGTAGAACTCACAGTCTCCTGGTTTCTGGCCTGATGCCTTAACCACTACACCAGACTGGCTGTCTTAGTAGGAACTAATTTGAAACATGTCATTGGCATACTTGTCTTGGCTGCTATGTCTCAATTTTAGCCTGTCTTGCTGTTTTCTCTGTAAGAGTTTGCTCCATATTTCTTTTTCTCAGTCATAAGATCTGTTTCAGTGAATTATTCCTGTATCTCTGAAATGTGTACAATAGTCTTATTTGTGAACTAGTCAAAATATGTCAGAATTCCAAAGCAGGTTTTTTCACAACATCACTTGCAATCTAAGACATAAATTCTTCACATTCACAGGACAATTTTACTCAAACAGTGTTAATTTTCTTACTTAACCAGTGTTAACTTCTACTTAAATTTTCATATTAATTACTTCTATGCAAACAAGTACACAATATCACTGGTTTTAAAAAAATAGCTATAAATTATTTAGCATGCAAATGTTCACAGCTTCTGTAAATAGTGTATCAAAGTAGGAATTGAATTGCTTCTCTTCTGAAATGCTGGAAAGCCACTGCCCTTCTATACAGGTCTGTCCACCCTAAGCTGATGTCCTCCAGATGTTTTGCACTAAGTTTCCCATCATACAGTTCCCATGCTGGCTTGGAACTGTAGCCCAGAATGTCTGCAGGGGAACACATTGGGGAAGGCTAGCAGAGACTTTATTGGCTTCATGTAAGTACACTGGATAAGGCCACTGAATTGGTATCTCTATGCATCATCTATAGAAAAGGCAGGAAATTAACTGCTATTGGGTGAAATATCTGCATACACACACACACATACACACACACACAACATACATACATACATACATACACACACTGGAATCAATACTTAAAACAAATGCTTGGAAAGAATTTGTTAAAATCTAGTTTTATCTCCAAACTGACATGTATCAGAACTTTGATTTGATTATTTCACTATTGCTTTAAAAGTGATTTTGATTTGATATTCCCAGTTGAAAATTTGTGAGAATTTGAGCATAAGCAACAAAAAAATTGCCCATAATGTGGATCACCCATGACCCTAGGACCACAGGTTGGAAATTATTTGTCCTTTTTATTTGTTTTTATTTGTTTACTTCAAGATATGATGAACTTAAGGACAGCGGCAAATTTTCAGTTTTATCAAACTGCAAATAATCAATTTAATTTTGAAAATCAATTTTAGAATAGATTATTGTGCTTGGATATAATGAATCAAATGTAATTCTCCAAATTACAGCCTATATTATTTTAAGGATAAGACAGAATAAAATAATATTGGAAACATAGCAGAATTAATGCCATATATAGCACTGCTGCCTATAGAACAGGTTTCCACAACTTAACAATCATATCCCTTTGACAAACTGTCACAATCCCTAGCCAGCATGGTCACTGATATACTGGCAAGAATCCAGAAAGCTAATTTGGCATAGTATAGCTCAGGGGTCCCCAACCTCTGGGCCATGGACTGGTACCGGTCCGTGGCCTGTTAGAAACTGGGCCGCACAGCAGAAGGTGAGTGGGGGGGTGTGAGCGAGTGAAGATTCATCCACACTGCTGCCGAAGCCTCCAACGGTTACCAGGCTGGAGCTCCTTGCCTGAACCTGCTGGTTTCTGTGCTGGTCCTAGAGCCTGATGTGTGCCTTGTGAATACAAGGAAAACCATTCTCCCCCACCTCCCCGGTCCATGGAAAAATTGTCTTCCGCAAAACCGGTTCCTGGTGCCAAAAAGGTTGGGGACCGCTGGTATAGCTAGTGCAACATATTTCCTTCCTATCAAGTCCCCCACTTTTTTTTTGTATTTCTTAGATACTGAGTTATGAGCAGTGCCCTGTTGGTTGGTACTAATGCCAAATATTTTTATGTCATAAATAATTAGGGGTGATGACAGGAACTACGTATTTTTCTCCCCCTATTTGCAAAATGGCCTTTTAAGAGATACCATATTACCACTGCAGTTGAAAGCATTAGTTTGCAATAACTGGATCGGCAATTTTCCTGGACAGATCAGGGGTTTTGAATAAATCAAATATGTTAGTCATTCACCCTTGCATTTTGGTACATACTGTAGTACTGGAAATTACTTAGATCTGAATACATCTATAAAAGAGCTAGGTTTCAAACATGATAATTTGTTGTAACTAACATGCTTTAGTTCCACCTATGCATATGGTCAAAGAATGGTGCCTGAGCACCTGTGCCAAGTTTGGGCTGATGTTTTGAACCTTTTTATTTCAGAAGCCAGGTAATTCAGGCTTTTCCTAAAAAGCAAATATTTCTTAGGCCATTCACCTGCTTTTTGGATTTGCTACTTGCCTACCTCTTTAATATCCTGTTTACCAGTTTGGTTGCTGGCCTAGATAGGATGGGGACCTTCTGATCTCACAAACCTAATCAGACCCCTATGGCTACCCAATCAGGCTTGAAAAAGATTTTTGACATGACATTTCCAATGCCCCATGCCTGTATCTCCTACTTTTGGTCCTGCTTGCTGTGGTTATTTCTGTAGTCATTTCTTATTCTGTAGTCTTATTTAGTGAACTGTTCTGTGTGTGCAGATTTCAGTGGGGGTGTTTTGTTACTTTGTGGTCTTACTGTGACTTCGGGGTCATTTGCAGGTTCAAACTTCGGAGATTGCAGGTTCAAACAGGGTTTCAGAGACCTTAATTTAAGAATGTCAATGTTAAAAAGTGTCCTTATGGAACAGATATGGGTTGTTTTTTTTATCAGCTTTACCTGTCTTGTTGAGTATTAAAGAGCTGTAAAACTTTTAAAATGTGATGTGCTCCTTAGCACCTATAGCTTAATATCGGTTTTGAATTTCTTGTCAGTTGTAATTTTGAGTAGATGTGCACAGAACTTCATTTTTAGAATGCTTCTTGTTCTTACTTCAGTTCAGTTCAATTTTATTACAGTCACTGACCAGTACAATTCTTACTTCTGAATAAATATGTAAAGTGATTGAGACTGTCCTAATGTTTGTTTGATCCTTCAATTACTGTTTCTGAGAGCTTTTTCCTGTGTTTCCCTTATCTAATCTTGGAAAGAACCATAGTAGTCATTTAATCCCTCTGCTCAGTGCATGTTCTACTAAAGCATCTCTGGCAGATGACCATCCAGCACCTGTTTGAAGGCTTCTAGTGAATGAAAATTCACCACTGGCTAACAGTTTATATAGTCAAGAAGTTCCTCTTGATCTCTAGCCTTTTTCCTTTCTTGTAGTTTTTTAAAAAAGTATTATAGTCCTGCATTCCAGGGCACTAGAAAGCAAGTCCACTCCCTCTTCTGTGTGACAGTCCTCCAGATATTTAAAGACAGCTATCATATCTCCTCTTAGTCGTATTTTCTATGAGCTAAATATATGAAAGGTGAAAGGTCCCCTGTGCAAGCACCGAGTCATGTCTGACTCTTTGGAGGGATGCCGCTTTCACTACGTTTTCTTGGCAGACTATATCGGGGTGGTTTGCCATTGCCTTCCCCAGTTGTCACCTTCCCCAGCAAGCTGGGTACTCATTTTACTGACCTCGGAAGGATGGAAGGCTGAGTTGACCTGAGCCGGCTACCCAAGAATCCAGCTTCCACTGGAATCGAACTCGGGTCGCAGGGAGAGTTTTCAGTTGCAATACTGCCACCTACCACTCTGCGCCACACGAGGCTATTTAAAGACAGCTATCATATCTCCTCTTAGTCATATTTTCTATGGGCTAAATATACCCAGATCCTTTAACCACTCCTCATAGGATTTGGCTTCCAGATACTTCACAATCTTGGTAGCCATCCTCTGCACATATATTCACTGTCCTTTTTGAACTATGGAACCCAGAATTGGACACAATGTTCAAAATAGATTCTGATGAGGACAGAGTTGAATGGAGCAGTTGTTTCTTGTGATCTGCATTCTGTGTTTCTATTAATGCACTCCAAAGTAGCATTTTGCCTTTTTAGCATCTGCATTTGACTGCTGGTTCATGTTCAACATGTTGTTGAGAAAGACAACTAGGTGCATTTCATATGTACTACTGCTAAGCCATTCTATAGTTGTGCTTTATATTTTTCCTACACAGATGAAGAACTTCACATTGCTTAATGTTAAATTTCATCCTGTTCATTTTAGCTCACTGCTCAAGCCTGTCTAGATCTTTTAAGTCTATGTTTTGTCTAAAATATTAGCCATCCCAGCTAGTCTTGTGTCATCTGCAAGCTTTTTATAAGTGTCTCCCCAACTCCCCAGTCATTGGTAAAAGATGTTGAACAATACAGGGCCCAGTACAGAGCCCTGTGGCACTCCACGTTATACTTTCCTCCAAGCTGAAGTGAAGAGATTAATTCATATTCTTTGGATATGTTCATTAAGCTGATTTTAATTTACATAACAGGAGAATCATCTAGTCCATATTTTACCATTTTATGAAGAACATCACAAGGGACTCTGTTGAAGGATTTGCTGAAGTCCAGGCATACTAAGTTGTGGCATTCCCTGATCTACTAACCTAGTAATTCTATGAAAGAAGGAGATAGGGTTAGCCTGGCATGATTTATTTATGACATACCCCTACTAGGTCCTATTAATTGTAAAGTACTTATCCAAGGGCTCAGAAACATGCTGCTTCCTAATCAGTTCAAGGACCATACCCAGTATAGATGTCAAGCTGACAGGACTGTACTTCCTTGAGTCCTCCACCTTCCCCTTTCTGAAGATGCAGATGACATTTGTTCTTCAGTTTTCTGGGATCTGACTAGTCTTCAAAATTTATTGAGAATGGTTCTGTAATCACATTTGCAGATTCCTTCAGTACCTTGCAACATGCTCCATCTGGCCTTGGGACTTGAATTCATTTAAATTAGGTGAAGTCTCTATTATGCTGAAGTTCCCTCCTTTCCCCAATTGACATAATTTTGTACAGCTCCATTTCCTTTCTAAGGAATGATGCAAAATAGGAGTTAAGAAGTTAAGTGCTTGCCCACATAATGAAGATGCCAGACTGAATCTGGCATCTTCATTATGTGGGCAAACACTTAACTATTTTCCCTCTTCCAGTGTTATGGGTTTTTTATTATTTCATTTTTTTCTAAAGGTAGATTTTTATCCAAACATAACCAAAGAGTATATTGATTGTTTCCAACATTAAGAAATCACTTAATAGAACCTGTGATGCTTCTCCATCACCCCCCCCCCATCCCAATAACTAGTGTGTGCAGAAGCAGCTATGAATTACTGGTTGCCTAAAGCTGCTATTTTCTTGAATTACAAAAGAGAGAAGCAGAAGCCTAGTTTTGCTTAAACCAGTGTTTCTCAACCTTAACAACTTTAAGATGTGTGAACTTCAACTCCCAGAATTCCCCAGCCAGAATTCCCCAGCCAGCATTCTGGGAAGTCCACACATCTTAGTTGTCAAGGTTGAGAAACACTGGCTCAAACATTCTTCCTCAGTAATAATCCTCAGTAAGAGCCAGTTTGGTCTAGTGGTTAAGGTGCTGGGCTAGAAACCAGGAGGCTGTGAGTTCTAGTCCCACCTTAGGCATGAAAACTGGCTGGGTGACTTTGGGCCAGTCCCTCTCTCTTAGCCCAACTCACCTCAGGGTTGTTGTTGTGGGGAAAATAGGAGGAGGAAGGAGTAGTAGGTATGTTTGCCACCTTGAGTTATTTATAAAATAATAAAGGTGGGATAGAAAATAAATAAATATCTTTGACTAATTTGCTATGGTAGATCATTTTTTTCTGTATGGACAAATTCCATCCATACCAACTCTTCCAGTATTTTGAATTTTTAAGAAATCATAAAAATAAAATGATGCAGCAAGAATTTGCTTTGCAGAATACAAATCTATTCTTTCTCAGAACACCAAGTTCTTCTACATCATCATTAATTTCAGTTTTCACAATGTGTCTGATTTGGCTGGGAATTATTTTTCAAAAATTCTGTGGCTTTAATCCACTTAAATCGTATTAGATTATTTTTACATACTTTTCCTCCACCTAAAATTTAAAAATGACACTGCCAAATTTAGTACATTCATTTCTCAGACAGCGAAATCAGTAAACAAACTCCATTTAACCTTTGCTCATAGGGCTGAGAATCCTTAAATTTGTTTGTCATCCATATAAAAAATTCCTGCCAGGTTTTCTGAATCATATGATTACACTAAATAATACATTCCAAGAGAGACTTATGCTAAAGCTCATACTGTGTTGCCATGTGCTGACTATAAGTTTGAGGCTAGTGTGCTTAAAAAGAGAATGGTCCATTCCACTTGAGATGAATAAGGCATTTTGGCAAAGTCGTTAAATTATCTAAAGGGCATGGTAGTTGTTTTGGTAAGCATTACTATTTAACAAAAGAGGAATAAGTGTCATGAAAGTGATAAAACATGACATTATTGAGCTTTACTTACATTACCTTTTTTTAATGTTCAAGCTCTAAACCAACTTTAGAAAAGCAGAACAAAACAAAAAAAACTAAAGCCGGTGGGCAGCCAAAAACTTAAATGGTTTTATGCAGTGATGATTTCTCATATACACTGTCCAGGACATGAAGAAAAACATAGAACTGAGAGGTACCAAATGTGAACTTTTAGTCACAATTGGGAATATTAAGAATTGAGCAAAGAGGTCCCATTAAAGAAAATCAAGGGGAAAAGCTACTGAAGGTAACTTCAAAAGTGTAGCTGTAAAAAGGGATTGCAGTGTCAATGAAATTGTAAACTGTATTAAAGAACCCAGAAGAAGAACCACTCTATTGCATCTCAAACCATGTGGTTTTCTGATCTCTAAGACTTCTATATAGTTTACTTCTTCTCTTGCTACCTTACTTTTATTTTGGTGCAAATCATTTTAAAAGACATCTAAGGAAAATGTAAATGCATTACTATTAGAAATAAAATTTAGATCATAGATCTGATTAGATGCACAATTACTAGACATATTTCAGATATACTAAGCTTATTGGTCCATTCATGATGGCTTTTTCATTTGGTGATCATATTTGGCAATCAAAATTATACATCTTTACAAATGTATAATTATCATAATGCAGAATTTATATGAAACATACATGTACCCTGAATAATATTTAGATACTATTTACAGAATAAAGTTTGGCCTATTTTAATATATTGTTAGCAATTTATTCAACAATATGTCATAAATGGTCTTCTTATCATTGGTAGATCCTGGAAAAACTCTCCCAGAGACGCTTGACTACTGCAAGACCTGGTTACAGACAGTAGCAGGGGAAATAGATGCTAAAAGTGGTATCCCACCTCCTCTCATAACACTGAAGATTAAAGACTTCCTTAATGGCCCAGGTAAGAATGACCAAGAATTACCAATTGACATCTTAAATTTAACCTATTAATTATCATGTTTCTTGGAGCAAAAGGCATAGATCATAAGTGTGGAGATTCTTTTCCCCCTTATAATAATAATAATAATAATTTAAAAAATTATGCCACCCAACTCCCAGTGACTCTTAACAATTGGTATTCACTGGATGAAGAAGTCTCCATTTATTTTACAGATAGTCCTCACTTAAAGATGGTAATTGGGACTGGAATTTCCATTGCTAAGCAATGTGGTCATAAAGCGTGATGTCATGTGACCACATCGCTTAGCAACGGCAATCCCAGCAGTCCCCATTGCTGTTGTTAAGCCAAAATCCCAGGTCATTAAGTGAGACCCTCATGTGACTGTGACTTCCAACTTCCTGCTAGTTTCCCACCAGCAAAGTCAATGGAGAAGCCAGCTGGAAGTTGCAAATCCTAGGCAACTTGCAAGCAGGCCAGAGGGTGGGTGAGTCCTACGGAGTGAGTCACGGGGTGCTGTTGTGAGTGTGCTGGCTGTGGAGGGGTTGCTGCGGCGTTGTGTGCAAGCTGGGGAGGGGTTGCTGCAGCTGGAGAAGGCTTGCGGTGCCTCACAATGTGTGCAGGCTGTGGACAGATTGCTGTAGCGCTGCACGAGTGTGTGTGGACTGTGGAGGGATTGCTGCAGCACCAAGTGAGTGTGTGTGGTCTGTGGAGGGGGTGCTGCAGCAGAAGCGCACTACAGAGTACAAGATCCCTGGGATCCTGTACTCTGGGGGTCCTCGGGAGAAAAAGCAGCAGGCGCAACCTTCCCTGCAGGCTTCCCCATTCAGTTTGCTAGTGGGAAGCCTGCAGGGAGGGTTGCAAATGGCAGTCACGTGACCACGGGATGCTGCAACGTAAGTGTGAGGCAGTTGCCAAGTGCCTGGATCGCAATCACGTGACCGCAGGGGTGATGGGATGGCTGGAACTTTGAGGACCAGTCGTACATACTGCTCATTCAGCACTGTTGCAACTTTGAACAGTCGCTGAATGAGTGGTTGTTAACTGAGGACTACTTGTACTCCATTTTGTATTCTGCCAAAATCCAGAAACTTTAGGCAGCTCACATGTATTTTATAACATTCCTTCTTTCAGTAATGATACCTTGTTTTCTGTACAGAAAATAATTTCATCACATCAACCATTCAATTTCTTGATACTCTGGCAAAAGCCACAATATCATATGAAAATCTCTGTAGGTGAGGAACACCAGATTATTTTTCTTAAATGGGGCATAATCACTGTAACATTTGAGAACACTTCTAATTGCTTAAACCCAAGACTTTAAAAATGGATGAGCATCAGCCATATAGAGACCATGTACTCTACAGCCAACAACAAATGAACTAAGCAAATACAAGTTTTGCATTGCTTGCTTGAAGTTGTATCCCACCAAGCTAAGTGCTGCCCACACATACAGTGTGGCCTCTCAGGTGTTCAGCATCGTGTTCATTGTCTGCTGTGTTCATTGTCATCATGTTCAGTGTCTGCATGGAGAGGAGAGGGGCAAATGGTGAAAACAACATTGTACCCACGCAATGCAAAACTGCTTCTTGGATCAGAGCTTACAGCACAATGCTGCTTTCATCATTTTGATGCAGTGGTAGATTCTGTAGATGTCTCTGAACATACTTGTAGGCTAAGGCAGTTGTTTCATTGATGGACCCCCATATACAGCAATTGTGCAGTATTTGATTTTCTGGACAAAATTCTTCAATTCTGGCATAGATATCTTGGCTCTAAAGCCAAACTCTTGGATTATTTGAACATGTAACCCTTGATCTATGTCCAGCATGCTGTTTGTTGAGTAATCCCATCTCTGTGGGAGAAGGCATTGCTGTTTGAAACTGGCATAGTTTTATCAGCTACTATTTTTAATGAATGAGAATTTATTCCCCAGTACATTTCAGGGTTAGGCCAGGTGTGAGAGAGTGTCTTGTATGAGAAAAGGAAGTAAACCTCAGTCATCAGTCAAATTATAGTACTTCTTCAAGCCCCCAAGAGATACTTTTTCAAATAAGAACCAATTAGTTAATTTATTTTATCGATTTCTGTATTTTCTGTGTAATACTGGTAAATCATTTTCAACTAGATATAAATTTGGGTTAATTTCAAATGGTCATTTAACTTTTGCTAACCATCACTAACACTGTTATGTTGTTCTATTATCCCTTTTTAAGTATATAACTAGAATATGGGAGTGTTGGATTCTTCAACCTACTTATCACAGTCTTTGACATAATATATTACAAAAATTGTGATTCATAAAATTTAACATCTCATCACAAGTCCAAGAAAAATTCAAGCTGTTCTGTGCCAGAGCGTTCATTCATGTTATTTTCTTGGAAAGTTCTTCATATATTAAATTATGAAGCTTCTTGAAAGTTTACTATTTAAAGTGATTTGCTGTAGACCTTTAGCCAGTCAAATTGAGAAATATATAAAGAATGTGAAATAAAAGGTTGCTGAATGAGTTTTGCATGTCCAGGGTTTCCCCTTCTCACTTCTGTTGTTTGCATTTTGTGATGAATAACATCCATTCATCCATCCATAAAAAAGCACTTTGTAGGGATTCTGTCTTCTTTACTCCAAAGGCAACAATTGCACCCATTAGCAAGGTCACTAGTTTGGAGAAAACTGGAAAATAGCAGCTACCAGAAGTCCCAATATAATAATATCTCCAGCAGGTGATAGATTAGTTGGAACAAATTGGAACCATTGCGCTTCAACCATCCTGGTTTCTTTCAAGCTGTTTTAAAATGTCGTCATTTTAATATACAATCTCAGCCCTGCAGAACAGTCCACAGCAGGTTAATTTGAATCATATGATGTGTCATTGCCCTCAGTTGACATGAGCTCCATTCCATGTGTGAAGCCATAATAAATCCATTCCCAACTGAGACAAATTCCCTGTGAGAAGGTGAACTAATCCAGGCCTCACACTGGCATGCTAGCCCTCCGTAATTGAAAGCAGGACCACCTGTTCCCAGCACAGCCAGCCCATGGAGAGAAAAGTAGCATTAGATCAGATAGTTACTTTTTTGAAAAATCATATTTCTGAGAGAGTTCAATTGTGGGCTGCTTAATATGACATCATATATAAATGTAGGAATGTGCTCATTTGATCCCAGTTTAACAGTTTTGTTAACCATGGTGTTGCTTAACTTTGAAATGAGTTTTTTTTTTTTAATATAATTTAACGAGAGAGGATATATGAGAAGGGGAACTGACCAGAGTACATACTTTTCTAATTAACTTAAGGTCATTTGCAAAAGCATTTCAGTACTTGGGTAAGATTATTTTTTCATTACTTTTTTTTCAAAAATGTTTTTGAGATAGTGATATAACTATAAAGCTGTATTCTTTTGTTAGAGGAAGTGAACCATGCCAAAGAGCAAATATTCACTCACACAGGTATGGTTTAGATGGTTGCAAAACACAGTTCTAAGAAAAGCTTCAAATGGGAATATTATTTTTTTCATTGGTCTAAGGTATTTATAGCTCTTCATAATACTGCTTTTGCTTTTCACTGGTATCCCTCTCCTTTCCAGCCCTATAACTCTGTGATTTTTTACTTAGAGTAGAAAAAATGTTGCTGAACTATGGATTTTAAATGATGGCCTTTATTATATTCCCTCTCTTTATCAATGATATTCTGAATCATATCAATACATCTTTGCCTTTTGCAAAGATATTCTTGTTATTATCTACGGGGTTTCTAGATGGATAGCTCCTAGTGCTACCAATAAAAAGGTATTGTACAATTATTCTATTTTCCCTTCCTTACTGAATTTTTAAAGGAAAAAGATGGAATAAGTACCAAGAAAACACAGGAGAACTACAAGTGGAAGACTGTAAGAGAATTTTATGCAGCTTTCCTATCAGATGCTCCAAGTTTGGATCCACATAACATTCCATTTCAGATACACTTATTGCACTTATACATCAACTACTCTAACCAGTTTTGCAGTACAGATGCCCCAATAAGCTAGAAGCTACAGAAGAAGAAAAGGCTGAAGTGTCTGTATATTCAGAGAAGTGTTTGAAAGTTCTGCACCTACAAGGTTCAATGGTAAAGCAAGTCACCATAAGTTTATCAATGAAATCTCACCCAATTCATAGACAATTGCTTAAACCTTATAGTGTCTATTAGCATTCATGTTTTCACACATCTTCTAGGAATTACATTTCTCATTAATAGGGTACCTCACCATATTCAGAGGGCATGAGCCAGTGGGAAAATCCTAAAATCAGAATATGGATGCTATTTAGAACAAAGACGTTGTGTAATGAAAACTTGTGCCACTGGTTTATATGGTTGACTTCACAGCATTAATCAGTGACCACTTGTCTTTTTGAGTTCTGTCATTCAGGGAAGACTCAAGAAGGGCTCTTTTGGTGATTCTGCTTGTTAAATTCATTTCTTCAGGTGGGTTCCATTAGAAATTTTGCAATGTGCTCATTTTAGTTCATCGTGGCTGCTCTACAGTTTAACAGTTCTTTGGGTCTAGTGGTATAATGGTCATCGTAAGTACTTTCCAGATAGGTGGTATGGGTTCAGTTTGTGACCAAGATATCTGTTTTATTCTGGTTTAAAGTTTTATCTCAGCAGGTAAAGCTGAGCAAGTTGAAAAGGCTACACATACAGAACTTAAGCATTTAAACATCTTGTTAATATATAATCCTCAATAAGAAACATATATGAAGGTAAAAAAAAATAGAACAAGTAAAGAAATAGATTAAAAATCAAATACAAGGAAAGTGAAAATATAAATACTATTATTAATTAATAAAATACTATTAAAATAGGAATAGGATATAAATAGGAATCACACACCAAAAACAGAAATTAAATAATAAGACAATTTCATATTATATTTCATTCTTATATTCCATAATTCTGGTCAGCCCATCAATTTACGAAGGTAAATCAATTATTCTATTTTTTTTTCTGTTCATGGCTAAGAGAAATGGGAAGACAGGAAGCCTGCTTGAAGTGAAAGAACCAATAACCTGTTTTTTCTCTTTCTCTAGTTTAATATTTATCAGGGGTGATGCATATGTGATGAATAGAATTTTTTCACTGCCCTTTCTTAGAGCAATTTTATTAGGACACAACATCACCTTCTGTAAGTTTGTTATTTGTTTCCGACTGTCTTCCAATCCTCTTAGCATTATCTAATATATAAATTCCGTTGTTGCATGTCTGGGTATAGTTTTCCCATCTGTTGTATCACCAGAGAAGTTCTCCTCTTTTACCTCATCAGTCAACAAGATCTTTTTCATGCTACCCAATTGGGCCAATGTATTTTACACTGACATCTTTCTTCTTCATCAAAGTTTTTAACAGCCAGGCTGTCACTCATGCAGTCACTTTTCTGATCCAAATCATTAACTACATGATGAGAACAAATGAAAGAAGCCTTACGTTGTTCATATCCTCTCCTTCAGTCAACTCTTTCTGCCATAGCATTGAGAAGAAATTGGGAAGTTTTCACTTTTGGTTTAGGTTTACTGCAGTTAGTTACACTGAGAAATGGTACAGATAGTCCTCACTTAACAGCCACTTGTTCAGTGACCATTTGAAGTTACGACAGCACTGAATGAGGAGATCGACAACAGTTTTTCATAGTTGCGGCTGTTGCAGCTTCCTCATGATCACGTGATCGTGATTTGGGCATTTGGCAACTGTCCCACAATTATGTTGGTCGCAGCATCTCACAGTCACGTGATCACCATTTGCAACCCTCACTGCCAACTTTTGACAAGTAAAGTCAACGGGGAAACCAGCAGAAGGTTGCAAATGGCGATCATGTGATGTCGTGCCTAATGACCATGCAGGATTCACTTAATGTCAGCAACCAGAACTGCCACAACTGCTGTTGTAAGTCAGGTTGGTCACATAATGTCACACTTTTTGACTGCATTGGTTAGCAATGGAGTTACTGGTCCCAATTACCATAGTTAAGTGAGGACTACCTGTAATTAATTTTCCCTGGGATTTGTTTGGAATATGCGAACTTCAGATCATGGATTATAAGGTTGACTTCTTTACACAATATACAACTAATAACATGCTGAAATTAATTAATTGTATTCTGAAAGAAAGTTTGGGGGTTCACATCTGGGGTGGAGGAGAGGTGTTTTGCAGTTAATTCTCATCATACTGAACTACAGTTTGTTGCAATGTCAGAATATGTCCATTATGGCCCACAGACACCTTTCTAGATATGCTAATGTGATACATTTGGATTCAAAAAATAGACTAAAGACAGAAAAAGAGTTGCTTAATGAAGGTATGAATTTACCATGGTTAATGTGTTTGCAAATATTAGGAAAATAATAAAAAGCAATCTTGGGAGGGACCACGTAGGTGCTTTAGTTATTTATCACTTGCTGTTAAAAAATAGTTCAGGAATAGTTGATCTGCTGTTGGCTGGTAACTGGGAGAAAACAAGTTGGTTGGGCTGGCTGACCTGTTTTTTGCTAGCAAGAAAAGAACAAAATGTGCTTTTGCAGATGCTGTGTGTGTGTACTGATAACACTATGCAAACCCTGCCCTGCAGCATTTGTCACAACACAGGAATGTAAAGGAAGGGTTTGCACAGTGACATCATTGCAGGGCTCAGCTTTACCGTCATAAATAAGTCTATATCTTCCCTTCCCTTCATGTATTCATCAACTCCACTCCACAGGATCCACACATTGCATCTTTCCCTTTCCTGTTAGTTTCACGGACACATGACATCTGTATCTGTTTTTCCCCACTATCATTTCGACAGCTAATTCATGCTTTTTACCATTTACCCTTCTTACATTCCAAATCATATCTATTTCATATGCCATGGTCTTTGCCAGATAGCCCATAGATATGAACCCCAGCTGCCCATCATGGTTTTGGTCAATTGAGGCTTTTACATATCACTATTTAGTAAAACAAGGAAGAGGGGAGACTGTGTTACCAGGTCTCTACCACATGCAGCATTCCCTATTAATGATAAGGACAGTAGTGGGTAAACATTTTGGCCATTATGCTACACACCCAATCAAAACCCAGTTTTACTCCAAGAATGTGTGTGCATCTCACCAGCTAGGAAGTACTTACACTGTACTGACATATGCAGGATGAAATCAATTTCATAGAAAGCCCAAAACAAATTGGTGCTCTGGAAATAAGCTGTCTCTACTTGTCAACTTCCAGAACACCTTCACATTCTTCCCCTTATAAAAGCACTCCCAGAAGGAAGGAGAGACTTAGCAAGATCTTCAGCCTTCACATTTGGATCAAGAAGAAAGGAAGAAATTAACAAAGCTTTTCCTATTGCAGAGATTTAAAAATGTCATTAAGGAACATGCCTATCAGACAGCATCAGTTGAAGAAGTAGAATTTCTCCCTAAAAAATACTCTTTGGAAGCAAGTTCTGTTGCCATCAATTACACTTCTAAGTATATGTAACCCAGATGATAACAAAAATGTGAGATTTTAATGTTAATAATTAAATTAGAACAATACAATCCAGCAAGGAGATTGAACACATGAAGATTTTACCAGGCTTTCAGACGTTTCTTGTTAATGTTTAGAAACCATTTGGTGGGTTGATAAAGAGACCCACCAAATAGGGAATGCTTGGAATATTTTTGGTGCAGGCTAAATATCAGCTTACCAGAAGGAAGAGTATGGTAATATTAACTAATATATAACAGGCTAATAGACACAAGGCTTTGGGATTATCCATTAACCATGTTTTGCTAATTAAAGAAAATAACAACTAATCTTGCTTTCCCAAGTATATTCAGAGTTCTGTAAGTTATCTGATCTCTTTTGTGGTGAGGGATTTCCATTAGCTAAAATGGAGGAAAGAAAGAAATGGTTTTAAACTCAGTTCTTAAGAGTGATAAGTTTTTCTGGGAAAAATGGCTGTGCATCACATCACTAAAGAGACAGCTGAGAACAACTTACAAAGAGCCTGGCAAAAAATGCAGCTGCTTTAATCGGAGCTGCTTCTTACCCACCCCCATGCATTGCAGTGAACTCTTTCATAGGGCTTGCACAGCCCAAATGCTGAAGTAATGTAAATCAAGAAAGCAAATCAGGGAGAGAATGAAAATACAGTTTTGTAACTTACGCCATCAAGGGCAGGGGAACATTAACATATAAATGTTGATGCTTATATGATCCATTTGTGCATTTGCCTCTAATCAAACTGTCAGACAAGGACTGCGGAGGCAGTAAGACCCTCTGAACACAGTCGTGCTTGTGGACTAAGAAAGGGCTGGACTTTTTATGGAGGTAAATTAGCACATTTCCAAATGCCTAACCATGAAGAGAATATTATGTGCATTTGTTTGTGCTTTGTTTGTTTCTTTACTGTATTTATATTCTGCCACAATCCAAGACTCTCAGTGGCTTACATATTTTTTAAAAAATAAAATATCCATAGTATGATTAATAAAATAAAACTAATAAAATAACAACCATAAAGCCCCAGTCCAAAAGACACTATATATCACTAAAATAAAATAAAATAAAATGGAATAAAAGATGTTGCAGTACATGAACTCAGATGTTCTCCAAAATAGTTGTTTTTAACATCTTCCTGAAAACCAAGGACGGATCTAGCCTGATCCTGGGAGACTATTCCAGAGCCCTGGCAGCACCATGGAGAGGCAGTGACTTCTGGCTTTGGCTCCCTTCACTTCTCACAAATGTGGGTCAAGTAGGAGTTTCTCCCTAGTCTGATGCATTGTTGGAGTTCCTTGAGTTAGTTCTTGGGTTGCAGGTGTTTTATTAGCCTACTAGATAATATCACTAGTACAGACGTTTTGGAGAAGTAGATTGTAAATTACTTCTGTACTGTCCTCCTTTGGTACTGGGTCTTTGGGTTTCCTTAGTATATTTTGTAGGTATTTTGTTGGTTTGTGTGCCACATTTATTTCAAATGGTTGGATAGCCTGTAGTAGATTCTGAGATGCCTTTGATGTAATAATGGATTATTCTTTTTGAGGGCTTCAGTGTTAGTGATATTGGTTAGGTTGATGTGCACTTTTTATGAAATTGTGCAAGTATTGCTTGCATTGAAAGATGTCTTGTAAGTAATTTATTTCTGCTTTCTGTAATTCTCTGTGTTGCTATGTGTTCCTGTGTTCATATGTGCTCATAGGGTATTCATGAAGCTGAATATGGCTGAATAGGGTCTTCATGCAGCTCTTTTTGTGTGTTGTTGGGTTGTGCTTTTTAATAATTAAATATGCATTGTCTTATTAGCACAGAAAGTATTTACTTTTAAATATATAAATACACTGCTCTCAGGTACAGATTTAAGTCATTAACTACCTAACATTCTGTAAATTAACATTCATTTCATCAATTGAATAGTTGTTTGAGATTAGATTATTTATACAAGGAAAAAGCTGTAATACTATAATAAGATTTTCTCTTTCTCTCTCTCTCTTTTTCTGTCTCTCTCTCTTTCCCGCAGCCAACATAAATGTGGATATATCAAAGCCTCTGAAAGCCAGTATCAGTTTTGTCAAGCTAGATCAAATAAAACAATTTCTGAAAAAGCTAAGGCAGAAGAGTGATTATGAGGCCCAGGAGGGAAATGTTTCAGCAACTGATAGTGTTCCAAAGAAGGATGACATGTATACATCCCAGTGTTGCAAAAGTAAGATTTTCAGCTCTGAAGATCATAGTTATGGACGGGAAAAAGCTTCAGCACAAGAAAACCTATGGATGAGCATTTCCTGTTGTCAGCAATTTTCTATCCATACCACTCAGATTATGGTTTCTGTGGAAACTTGCCCAAATCCCTCTAAACCTTGTCTGTTAGTATCTTTATCAAACCTCAGTGGAAATTTGAATGTCAGAGTCAACTGTAAGACTAAAGGTAAGAATGTTGAAGTTATTTTTGTTTATGATAATGGAATCATTATGACAATAGTAACATATAATTAACTTTAATTATAACATAGGGTGACTAATAAACCTAGAGAGCGGATACCTAACTTTTGTTTGGAACCATTTCATTCATGTTTTCACCCAACATATGGAAATGACCAAAATGAGCCTTTCTTAACCTTGGTGTCGTCCAGATGTATGAGAATAGAAGTCCATACATCTGGAGGGCACCAAGGTTGGGAAATGCCCCCAATTTCTTAGCAATAATTACATTGGCAGTGGAGTTCTGGAAGTTGAAGGCTATACATCTAGAGAGCCTCCTGGTTGGGAAAATTTGACCTAACTGAGAATGAGAAAGAGACAAACCCACTTTTTCCCATGGTATGTCTGTAATGAGGCAATCTGCAAATGTTTTTGAAGTTTCAGAAACAAGTAAAAATTGTCTTGATAAACATACTCCAAAGTATATGAGGAATAATACTTTTGTCTTGGTTTTGTCTATGGCTGCTATTATATTTTATTGCTCACTTGGACATCTCATTAGTTTTTGGTACTATATATAACATGATACTCTTCTGGAGTACCTGGTGGATTGGACTTTTGGAGGCACCATATAACAGAGTTACATTCTTGTGTTGGTTTGGGTGTAGACGTTAGTATTGAAAAACTGTTGTTTGACATCACAGCCATTAGCTATGGTGCCCGACAGAAATTAATTTTGTTTTTATTTTATTTATTTTCTATCCCACCTTTATTATTTTTATAAATAACTCAAGGCAACAAACATACCAAATACTCCTTCCTGCTCCTATTTTCCCTACAACAAGAACTCTGTGAGGTGAGTTGGGCTGAGAGAGAATGACTGGCCCAAGGTCACCCAGCCAGCTTTCATGCCTAAGGTGGGACTAGAACTCTCAGGCTCCTGGTTTCTAGCCTGTTGCCTTAACCACTAGACCAAACTGGCTCTCATTTGCCTGTATAATAGTGAATACATACAGAAAATCATGTGGATGGATCCAGAGCTTTAGAGCAAAGACCTGTCAATATACAGATGACACTGAGATCTATGGCACTTTGTTTTCTAAAACTAAGGAATCAGTCAAACATTTTGAATATTGCTTCAGCTTAAAATGGGCTAATCCAGAAAATTAGAAAGACTGATTTACACAGTAGGATTCAGTCATGTTCTAGAAGGGTTTGTTCTCCATCTTGATAGATCAAGAGTGCTCTTTGATCTAATACTATCCTTTGATCTTATCTTCAGGGACCGATTGTAAGAAGTAGACCTGTCCAACTATGATTTGTGCACAAGGTGTGACTGTGTCTGTGTATTAATTACACAAGCCTCGGTTTCATTATATCTATACTGTTACAATGTCCCCCAAGTAATACTACCTCTAAAAATGGAGCAGTAAGCTACAAACCAATCTATTCTGTCACAATCATATTTTTTTGTGTTACATTCTGCTTTGGACTGGTTGCCAGTTTTTTGTAGCCAAGTCAATGGTTTGGCTTAATGTGAAAATTTGAATTGGTTTGGGTCCAGGTATTATATTGAATTATTGGCTCATTACCCATCTTCCCAATAAAGATCTGCAGAAAATACCCTTATACCCTTAGCTGCATTAGTCAGGCGTAGAAGAAAGACATTATCCTGCATCACACTCAAGATTGTGAAATGGTTTCCTTTCCAAACTTAAATTGGATCCTATTTTCTTGATGTTTAAGATATATCTCATTATTTTGGATTTTAAATTGCTAGTAATTGTTTTAATGTGGTTTTAATGTTTTAATATATCATTGCTGATTACTTACTGTTTAAATTGTTGTTTATCATATTGGTAATATTTGTGGAATGCCAGTATGTAAGTAAAATAAATAAATGGAAGGAGAAGGAGAAGGAGAAGGAGAAGGAGAAGGAGAAGGAGAAGGAGAAGGAGAAGGAGAAGGAAGGAAGGAAGGAAGGAAGGAAGGAAGGAAGGAAGGAAGGAAGGAAGGAAGGAACTGTAGAGTAAAAGAAATCCATATCTCAGTATATGTGAGATTGAGCCTTCAAACTGAAAGCTTCCACTTTCATTAGTGGAAAAAACCTATGCTTTCCCTTGATGTGTCCAGAGTTGGAAACTATTACTCTTGTGTCACTTTAAACAAACTAACCAAACCATGTAAAAGTGGTTGCACATGCAGATTTGTTTGATGAACCATCATTAGAGTAAACAAGTTTTCCAAGTTTATGAATGACTGGAAACTGGTTTATTCAGACCCCAGAGTAAGATCCTTATTACTTCTCCTCGGAAGTAGAAGAGAGAAAAGCTGGAGAAAGTGGGGGAAACATATTCCTGTGATTCATTCTCATAATTTTAACCATGGCTTAGCATTATGTTTTGATTTATGACTAAGTTGTGTTTCATTTAATAGATAATAAGAGCCAATAAGTTCATAAATGATTTAGGATCAGGTTATCTGAAGAATTTACTGCAACCTTATAAGTTTAGCTACCCTTCTGCATCAACATTTGAGGCAGTTTTTTTGTTCAAGTATGAAGATTCGTGAAATGGCTGTATATCAGGGATTGGGCCTATTCTGTAGCAACCCCACAGTTTTGAAACTCCTCACCCCAAGAGGTTTATCTTGCTCAATCTTTGCTGAATTTAAAAAAAATTGAAAATGTATTCTTTTCTACATATAAATAGCTTTAGTGTGCTATTATTTAAGTAACATTTTATTCTGCAATTATTTTATATTTGTTTTTATGATGTATGTGTTAAATGTGGTTTAAATATTTTCCTTATATATTTTAAGCTATTTTTATTTCTGAGTTTTCCCTGAAAATGAGGCTATTGGAAGTACAGAAAGAGAAAGTAAAACATGTATATATTTTTATCCCTACTTTTAAAAAGCAAACATAAAGGTAAACTGAAAAATATAAATAATAAATTATCTTTATTAGGGAATCATGTAAATAGTATATTTTTCTGACTGGCTATCAGCTACATCTTCCTGAGTTGCTGTAAGTAGTTTAAGAGATTAAGATAGCAATTTGTGACTGAGAAATGTAACTTCTAGGCCAAAATAGGTCATCTATTACTTTTTCATCAGGAAAATTCCTACTTGGGCCAATAAATCTCAGCATATCTTTTGTTTTCAAACTGAAAAAAAAAGTGCAGACACATAGTAGATGAACAATTTTTGAAATCCTAGAGACTAACAATTTTTATCCATAAATAAATATTTTTATTCATAATTATACATCTGTGTAGTTAAGAACAGCAATGGCATTCTTTTCTTGGTTAAATTTCAATTGCAGTTTGGAGAATAGAGAACAGATTATTTCTTGATATGTTTCCATCGTTATACACTGACTTTGTTCCAATTCTTTTTAAAAATCCCCTTTCTTTAGCTCAATTATTTGTACAGTATCTGTTATCCAATAGGTTTGAATATTTAGAAGTTGTTCCCAAATTTCAGAGCTGAATATCATAGAATCATGGAGGAGGAAGGAGCCATTTAGGGTTGTTGAATCAACCTGTTGCTCATTATTGAAATCCTAATTAAAGCAACCCTGTCCACCTTCTGCTTGAATGCTTTCACCAATTGCCACTTCCCTAGTTAATGTCTCTTACCAGGATGCCTTTCCTAACATTTATGTAAACCTTTTACACAATTTCTATGCTTCCTAAATCATTAGAATTTAAGGGGCTACTATTTGTAAAACAATCATAACAAGAAGCAATCTTAAAAAGCAACCTCCTCATCTTCCTTCTAGTTGGTAAGGCATGATAACAGCATCACCCAAAAGTTAAAATCCAAAAGCTATATGAATGGATTATTTTTACTTCCCTCCTAAATAGAGGGAAGAGGGATCCGTCTTTACATTGCAAGCCAAGCAAGTTATTTCATATGGCTATAGCAGGTAGAGAGAAGGCAAGTTGCACAGTCCCTGCTCCCTTAGCTTCAAGGAGGGGTGGGATTCATAGCCTTCACAAATCAAGTGGATATCATGGATAGATTCTATCTGATATAGGTGGTCCTGAAGCTAGGCAAGACCCAACCATTCAACTGGAATCTTCCTTCCTGTAATTAAGCCCATTATTCTATGTGCTGCAATTTGAGAAAATATAGGACAGGACACGGCCATCTTCTGTGTAAATCTTAGGATGTTGAAGATACCTCCATTTATAATTGTGGATAAGCCCATCTGTGGATAAGCCAACCCTCAAAATGTCAACCAAACTACCATGAAAAATGTATCACCCATGGATAAGTAGACCCTCAAATGTTTAACAGCAGCAACAGGCCGGAAACTGCAAACTGTTACATTATCATTTATAAAGCTGCACAATTTTAAGGCGGTGATGGTCTTTAAAAAATCTGAGCTCCTGGTCCGCAGATAAGCCAAACCCAATTTTGGGGGTGTATTTTGGAACCTAAAATTTTTGGCTTATTCCCCACTATAAACAGTACTCCTAATTTCAAATCCTAACCATACCACTTCAAATTGCAAAGGGAGGTGTGGTGGTTACATGAGTCGGTGGTTTTCCATAACAGAATTTTTTCCCTCTGCTTAACAAATTATTCTGCTGGGGAGGAAAGGTAGGTAAAGGTAAAGGTTTCCCTTGACGTAAAGTCCAGTCGAATCTGACTCTAGGGGGCGGTGCTCATCTCCGTTTCTAAGCCTTGGAGCCGGCGTTGTCATAGACACTTCCGGGTCATGTGGCCAGCATGACGACTCGGAACGCCGTTACCTTCCCGCCGAAGCGGTACCTATTGATCTACTCACATTGGCATGTTTTCGAACTGCTAGGTGAGCAGGAGCTGGGGCGAGCAACGGGAGCTCACCCCGCCGCGCGGTTTCGAACCGCCGACCTTCCGATCGGCAGCTCAGCGGTTTAACCCGCAGCGCCACCGCGTCCCTTGGGGAGGAAAGAGATAACCTAATTATTCTCTGGTACACTACTTTATTTATGTATTTGAATGGCATTGGATGGTGAACGTTCCATCATGTGAATGTACTGTAAATGCCATCTGTAATCCAAAGTGGTTTGAGTATTTTACAAAGAACGTGTTACAATCTGTAACCTCAGGATTATTCTCTTACTCTCAATCCTATATATGTCTATTCTGATTACAGTCCACATAAACTACAGTTGATGTGAATGGGGTAAAAACTTCTACCTGTACATGTAGTATTTACATATTTACAAATCCTACATGTAAGTAGGAAAGGGTGTGCATTTTTTAAAAAAGAAATTCTGTATGCCAAATACTCTTTTGAGAATATTTTTAATCGAGTACACAATAATTTATTTAAGTGAAATGTATGAAAGTGAAAATTATTCGCTAAAAAGAAAAAAGTGCTCCTAAGAAGAATGTGAAAGGCAAAGGCAAAGGAATTTCACACTTCTGCTTCCTTGGTTTTGTCATTTGTTTTGTCATTTGGAAACAGGCAGGCATGTACAGACACATGGAGACAGATGGATCAAAGTTTTATAAACGCGAGCAATAGTAAAAGAATATTTTAATAAATAATAAAGGATAGTTCATATGCAAGAAACTTGGGCAGTTTTTGAAGGAAAATTCTCATAGGGAAATTAATTTATTTTGAATTTTTTAAAAATAACTTGTTTTAAAAATCCTGGTAGAACTATAGTGCAATTTCATTTCATTTCATTAATAGATCATTATTTATTCTAAAAGAGACTGTTTTATTTCTAAGTCCAAACTAAGTATAGTTTGGTTGAGGATAAATTGCAGTAACTGCATTTCAAATGACACTATAAGATCAAATTTATGTAAGAGCCAGTCTCTTTTTATATTGAGAAATTTTATGGCCGTATCCTTTGAGCCAAATGAAGCTGATTTTGGCATATGAAACTAATATGTAAATACTTCACAGTGTTTTAGGTTTTTACAGTCACATAACCATGGTGACCATCTGCACCAGCTGCATTTTACGAATTATTTGCTGAAGCAAATGGCATACAATGACAAAAAGTTGTCCTCTCAGATGTACTGTTAAGACAGACAAAATAGCATTGCTTGCCTTTTATACAAAACGGCCATCTGTTATACAGATGTTATAATAACCAATGACTTCAGATTCAATCATTGTAGAAAATTTTCATTAAAACCTCAACAATTTGCACTTGTTTACTTGAATCTGCATAATTCTCCCATGAGACAACACAACACACTTGGGGCTTTTTTTAGTTCTCACTAGCAGCGGCTTTGATCCTTTTTGATGTGCTGACTTTAATAAACATAGTCAAAAGGCGCTGTTCAGAAACATCACGGAAAAAAACTACAAAGGAGCAATTATAGCAGCAGAAACTACCCTAATCCCTTACTTACGCAAGCTATTTTTAGTGAATGGCTTTTTTTTTCCTTACAAATTTTATGTGACAGTATTTTATAAACAGTGTAAACGGCCTCTTTTCCAGATGAGCCTTTGTGTAAGAGATGGACGTTGGTTTGTAATGTAAGAAAAACCCTCTTGTGCTGAGAACCATTTTTTAAAAGCCTCGTTTGGGACTGTGTGATAGGCATGTTTCCTCCCTCATGGAAGCAAAACAAAAGCTTATGATCGTGCCTAATGATTTTAAAGCAGGTTTAATTAACCGATAACCTTACAATAAAATGTGTTTTCCAGATATTATTAATCAGGGGTTTTTTATAGTTAGTTTTCTTCCTACTTTGGGTTCTTTACTAGTACTTGCCTTTTTTTCTATTGAACCAATCTTCTGCCCTGTTTGACACATGCTTTGTGAGGTCCCACTGGCTTCCGTGTGTAGAAGTTCTTTGCTGAAAGCAAGCGAGCAAGCAAACAAGGTTTCATATAGATTGGCAAACATAACAGATCTGTTCACATACTGTATGTGAGAACACACACAATAGTGATGCAGCATGGTAAGCGAATACATCCCCTTATAGTTAGGGTTAGGGTTAGGATAACACAGAGTACTGGTGTTAAGATATTAAGTATTAAGATATAGCTGATCTTCATGTAGGAGTATATATATCCTTATTAAAGTATGTTCACATGCTCTTTTGCACATGAATTGAGACCAGTGTTGACTTTAAAACGCTGAAAACTTTAAAAAAAATCAATTCTGCCTAGAATTGTTGCTTTAACAGAAACCAAAACTATCAGAGCAGTACATTGTTTGTGTGGGTTGGTGGGTGAGTGACTGTTCCCAGAGATATCCAGGACCTTGAATTGCAAGTGATGTTACCTTGGTGAGCCTTAGTGCCCCCATAACTTCCTAGGCTGCTTTATGCTGAATCGGCTGAACTCTCCAAATGGCCTTCTGGACATCTCTATGTTAGAGTGATTGATTACAGTAGTCTAGATGCACGGTGACAAAGCCTGAGTACCTATGAACAAAGCCTCCTGGTTTGGAAATGGCCTCAACTGACACACAGGACATAATTGTGCAAAGGCTGTCCTGGCCACAGCTTTAACTTTCTGTTCAGGCAGGAACTGTGAGTCCAGGAGGACACCTAAACTGTGGGCCAACTTTATTCAGAGCTAATGATGAAATATCTCTGGAATTAGTCAGCTACTCCATCTTGCTAGAATTTGGCTTAAGCCTCTTTTTCTGCATCCAACCCTAATAGCCTCCAGGTGTCAGGTCAGGACCTGCACTACATCTCCTTCCCAGCCTGTGGCAAAGACGTACAGTTGAGTATCATCCACAGATTGACAATGCCTCATCCTGGGCGATAGATGACCTTTCCTGGGGACTTCATGTAGATGCTAAACAGAGAAAAGGACCAGGCCTGGTGATGCTTCACAACAGAGGACATGACCTCTCCCCTAACCAGATTGGGATCAGTTGCTAAGGAAGGAGGAGAATCACTGAAAAACAGTGCTCAAACTGCCAGCCCTTGCACCCAGCCAAGAAGGATACCATGGTCAATAATACTGAAGGCAGCTAAGAGATCCAGCAGGAGCAGGAGAGTTGCATTCCCCCTATTTTGGTCTTGCCAGAGTTCATCAGCAAAAGCAGCAACAACAGTTTCTGCTCTATACTCAGCTGACAGCACAGACAACATTGGACACTTCCTCAGGATCCACAGGCTCAAATTAATCCCAGATCATCTCAAATGAACTTAGCCAGCTAGCATCCAACTCTGAGCAAATGTGAGAAACTTTATCCTTCAGATGCTGAGTGAATTCTTTGCAATGATCCAGCAGCCCATTTTCCAGCCTGGATTTCCCCAACAGGGAATATGTAACTCTAAATAATGCTGCTGTGTGGCTATCTGCGTATGCAATGAAAGCAGAAGAATAATCACACTTCACTGCCCTTACCAGCACAGTGTAATTATATTTGTTCTTCATTGCATGCCAGTATTGCTTCAGGCATCTCTTCTGTAGCTTCATCTCCCAGAGCTCCTTAGTCAACCGAGGAGTTCTATTGGCTCAGCAGTCAGGGACTGGGTGTTTAGGAGCAATCTTGTCAAGCACCACTGCTAACCTCTCATTCCAGTGGTCAACAAAGCACACAACAGAACTGCCTGCCTTGGGAAACTCCCCAGGCATTCTTGGAAACGTATAGGGTCTATTTGTTCTGTTCCAGGCCAAACACCCACACACACTTCAGTTAGGCTGCAGAGGCCTTATTCTTGAGTTTAAATAATACAGACAGCGGCAGGCAGGGTGTGTATGCAAGTGCACATATACTCCAGCAAAGTCCCAAACAATGGTATAAGCTCGTCTGCATGATTTCCAAAGCAGCAGGTGAGGGCATCACATAAGGTCACAGTCCAAGGTCCGGGAGTCCAGCTGTGGCTTGTCAGCCAATCCAGGTTCAGAAGCAGATATTTCTCAGGCAGCAGGTTTAGAACAGAAACACACAGATTACTGGCAGACACAGAGGTTGTTCACAGTGGAGAACTGCTGGGCAGTGATGGCTCTTAAAGGGAGTCTGCACTGAGTGCAATCAAGGGTGGAAACCATATGAGGAGCCACGTAGATCTCCTCTGTTCTGCTCTGCACTCAGCTCTGTTTGGAGGTCCTGGATCCAGCCCCTTTCCTGCTGCTGCCTCCAGCTATGTCAGCCTTCAGTGCCTGATTGCTAGGCTCCCCTTGAGGCTAGTATTCATCTGGGGCACCCAAGCAGCTTCCTCCATCTCAGACTTTTCTGAATATGAGCTGGCCATCACACTATTAGACTCACAGCCAGATCAATCAAGACTCACAGCCAGATCCTCCTCCCTGCAGAAGTTTGTGTCACCAGTTAACTCCATGGAAACTAGAAATGAGATGACCATGATACCTCCCCAAACCTCAGATTATTTCTCACCTGCTTCTAGAAAAAAAACAGATCTGACATACAGCATATCTTACGTTGGTCAGCCCTATGATCACCTGGGACAATCCCATGGTGTAGAGAATCAGGAAGATGACATTGAGGGAAATAGGCAAGATGGTTACATAAGCAAAGAGGGCTGAAACATTCCTTAAGTCCCAGGAAACAAAATAGTACTTAGAAGAGGCTGGGGCAGGCTCCTCCCTGATTCCCTAAACATGATGACCATGAACTCCCAAGCAGCTTCTCCTTCAGAGAAATAAATTGAAGTTCCCTGGACATGTGGTAGAATCACTGCTTGAGCAGTGCTAAAAGTATGTAGCATGGAGGCTGGTAGAACAGTAACACAATCAAATTGTCCTTCAAGACCAATCTCCTAGGCAAACTTTACATGCTGTGGAACAGTGTTCTGGTCACTTGGAGATCTCTCAGATGACAATCACCACTCCTCCTCCCCTACTTTAGGTTCATGGCTATTAATTGTGTGAAGTGGAATTGGCTACCGGAGAGGGAGTGGTGGATAGTGTGGATTGGTTCTGATACTGGAGACTGGTCTGTGGGGAATGATTAATTGATGTGAATCATCCTCTGGGTGAGAGAAAGGGTGACAGAGGATGGGGGACGAGAGAACTGTTGGTGTGGGCCATTCTCTGGTGGAGTGTTTCTCTTAGTAGTGAGAATCCTGAGAAGTCTAATCCTGAGCAGAATCCTGATCAGCATAATCTCAATCAAGTAAAAGTGTAGTTTGGGGGAAGAAGTGAGGCAGGGGTTGAAGGGAGTGCAAGATGTTGGATGGGATAAGGATAGTTACAGTGGAGACGGTGGAATGACAGCAGTTATGGAATAAGGGTGAAGAATGTGGTGGAAAGTAGGTTGGGAGAGAGAGGAGGGAAGTTGAGTTAGTTGTCTACTTAAGTCATCTGGTGGGAGAATGGAAAGGGATAGTGAGGGGGTAGCATAAATGGGGGCATTGGGAGATATAGTGGGAAATAAGAAGTCTGCCCTCTGGGAAGGGAGATTTGAAAACTCAAGCCAATCCCCACTTTAATACCTCCACAACGTTCCTCTCAGGAATCATGTGGTGGGGCTTTGGAATACCCTGCATACTGGCTAATGCTATTGAATATATGTTTGCCTATAATATCTCCTCATCCATGATTTGATCATGGATGATAGGGCAGACCTGGTATGTATCAATGATACCTGGTTGAATGAGGAGGGGGAAGTTCTTCTCTCAAACCCAGGTAGGTTTCAAGCATTGCATGGTTGGTTGAAAGGAATGGGAGGAGACATTTTACTTAGACATTTTTACTTAGCTTATAGTATGGGTATGTAGAAAAGAAAAAGGATTTTATTTTGCATTAAGGAAAAATTACCAACAGAACAAAACTCCAAATACCTCAAATGTTCCATGATGTATACAGACAAAGCTTAAAACATTTTGAGTACTCTGCCATAGGAAACAATACGAACTCAAAATAAGCCCCTTGATCCCCCGCTTTTCACCCCAGAGTCACAAAATTAAGTGGGATAGTGATCCATGCTGAAGACTACCTAAAGCTAAACTAGGAGATAATATTTTAAAAATTCCTGTAGCAAATATTGAAAGCAATGGTTTAAATATGTTTTATCCAGCCTCAGTACACAAACAACCTGAGAGGCCTAGTGTAGCACAACATACTGTGCGGTTCACTTCAGTATAGCCAGTGAATAATCCCTGCAGCATAAAAATATACTTTTCACCTCTTAAATTGAGGCTTTTCTCTCTTCTAATGCTGAAGCCTAATACACATTTCTGCATTTAACAATTTTCCAGCAGTGCTTAACCAAGAATATATGTAACCTGATCTTTACTTTTAGCATGCAATTGGAAAGCTCAATATAAATATATTCAAACACAGAATACATACATTGAAGCTCAGTAAACAAACCAGAAATATATTCCTCACATTTTATAAATTACAACTGTGGATGTAAATAACGTTACAAAAATGTGTGTAATGCACGCAAAATTTACAAGGTAAACACAATACTGCGCACACAAAACATAGCCGATCAATACTAACTTCTCTCTCTCCCTCTCCCTCTCCCTCTCCCTCTCTCTCTCTCTATATAAATAAAAGTGCAATGGTATCTGCTAGGCACATACGAAGATACAATTTGACTTCCTCTTTTTATATGCATGGGATCACCTATTCAGAAATGTCTCTGAATTTAGGGATAATACCCTGCCTCACCCAGCTGTAGTATCACCTGGATCTAAACATGTGTTTTAGTGACTATGGTTCTCCCTCATCCTTTTACTCCTTCTCTTAAGGTGGCCAAGAGCAGAGGGATGCAACTGGACTTTGCAAATTTACTCAGTACATTGGAGGGAAAACATTAAAAATGAGTCCATCACAATTTACAAAACAACACACTAATTGTAGCTCAAGATGCTTGGAACGTTTGAAAAACCACTATTCAAAAATAGCTCAATTTAATGCGTATGCTTCTTCTGAAATCCTGATATTCTCATCTGTGCTATTTTCCAGATATAAAATTATTATAACTTGCAGAAAGTTCAGTGATGAAATTTTGTCTAACAGCATTTTTCAGCTATACATTCTCCAGTTATAATGTAGCATAGTATTTATTTATTTATCGAATTTTATCACTGCCCACCTCCCCCCATAGTAGTCTGTGGATGGGTGATAGGGTAATTTCCGTTAGTTGCAGTCTGTTCCCAAATGTAGGGTTGCATGATGCAGTGTTTTCAGCCACAGGCAAAACACCCTTATATTGAGCAGGAAGATGTGAAGGGTTCTTGTGTTAACCTGAATATGATAGGAACCCTGTATGGTCAGGAATCTTGACAAAGTAGTGTTTCCTCAAGGGCAGTTCTAAATTCCTTCCATCCATTGCTGTTCAGGTCTTGCCACTCAGTCCAACAGAATCCAGAGCAAATGCAGCAGGGCTTGGTGTTTGGATAATAGATAATATAATATAGTAAATTTGGATAATAGATAATATAACCGCTCAGAGTCCCTCCTTGGGGGGAGATGGGCAGTAGTACAAATTTGAGACATAAATAAATAATGTGTGATCCTCTGACTGAAAACATTTGTATAATCTGTTTGGGTGTGGTCTGAATAGGGTGACAGTAAAGTTTTAAATGAAAAAGCTAGGAACCATATTTAGTTCCACAGCCCCAAGTATTCCAAGTATAACCAAGTATTCCTCCACTATAATGTCACTGCCGGCCAGTTCAGCATTGGCTAAATCATGGAATTTTATTAGAACCAGTTTTTATTTGTACAATGCATCCAAAACAATTCTTAGAGCCAATATATCCAGAAGATTTTCCAGAGCTTCTTAGCCTCTGTTGTAAGAACATGGCATCCTTCATCTATCTGTCGCATTTTGCAACTTTGAGTAAAACCAATATGATGGATTTGCTGCTAGATGATAAACTAGAGTAACAATCCGCTTACAAGTGCCAAAAGACCTTTGTTACTTTTAGAAAGAATCATAAACTCTTTCCAATGCTTAAACAATAGGAAATGAATTCCTTGTCAGTAAAAGCTAGAGAAGAAACAAAACATTTTCATGGCTGCTGAGGATTGAAGTGGAAATTCAGCCAGTAGACAGCTATACAAATCACTAACGAATCATAATGAATATTGGGTGTGGGCATCAGGGTCCTGTCGCTTTTGACGCTGTGTCCCAAGTAGCTTAAACACAACACTCAAGGAAAGGTGGCGACCTCATCAGGTCTGTAACATCTGGGATTTTATTTGTCATTTTGGCATACTCTACAAGCGCAAAAGAAAGAGTAAAAGAGGATTAACCTGACAATGAAATGAGTTACTGAATCTTGTGATAATGAAAAGCAGAACAATTCTAATTCCTTCCTATAGTCCCTGAGGTAGAGCTGCATTTATAGTTCTGCAGACCTAAATGTAGGAGGAAGGAACAGATGGCTTAAAATCTATGAAATAAGATACTACCTAATCCCAGGACTATCACTATTAATCCTGGTCAGATGCCCTAACGTTACTTTATAATAGAGTTCAGAGTTGCTACTGATAAACTAGCTTCTTCTGTTGCCTCCCCCCATTAATACAAATTAATCATAGTATGCTGATTTTGAGAAAGATGATGCTCAAAATATAAAAATCCATTAAAATCAAAGTTCCACCTGCCAGTTAACTTAGGAAAGTCTGAGCAGAGATGATATTCAGAGGGAACAGTCTCAAACTATTTGGTTCCTTTCAAATCTCTCTCTCTCTCTCTCTCTCTTTCTCTCTCTTTCTTTCTCTCTCCTGATACATTTATAATAGAGGTAATTGAACATCCTCTGAGAAATAAACATTTTGATTATTAAATTGATATATATGCTGTGCACAACAGCAGTACATTGGAGTCCTGGGCCTGACATTTTATATTTGCACTGTTATAAAACTACTGTCAAAATATTGTTAGCTGTAAAGTTAGACTTCCTGGAAGAACTGTGATCTAGTAAATAGAAGATACAAGGATGAATCCAGAGACAGGGACCCAGTTCTGGAAAGTTCTTCTGCATAAATGCAACTTATGCAGTAAAAATGGAATATACTCTGTGATTATTGCTCATTAAACATAATAGAATGTTTAAAATGTTAGGTTCACACAATAAGTTAACAGCCAATTCTATATTGTTTCTTTATTTTGTTTTGGGGTACTAATGAACTATTTTACAAGTACAGAATTCAATATTCTTATATAAGTATTCTAAGCATAAAGTTGTACCTTATCAAAGGATATGTATGTATGTATGTATGTATGTATAAAATTAGGTTAGATGTATTTGCTCTGAATGAAGATACAATACAATAAATCAAAAACTATCAAATCACTGACCACCATGTGATTTCCAGACTATTTAACATTCAACACTGAACATGATGTACCTGTTCAGCCTTTCCCAAATGGAGATGAGCTCATTTCATAAAGATAACCATCTCTGACTTCGCTTCTGATTCATCACTTGTCTGAACTCCATTTGAACCTTGTTAGACAGAAAACAAGCAGGGCTCCTGGCCCAGGCTATAAAATATAATTAAGCCCTTTTGAAAAGATACGTAAAAGAGCTTTGTTCCTCCCCTGCCCCCCAAATAGATCCACTACCTCCAGCACAGCCAATAAAATTAAATGAAGCACTGCCTGCAGTGGATTAAAGTAATATAAGTCCCCGAATGTTTAGTGTTTGAAGTACTCACACAAAATATATGCTTAAGCTGCCAGGGCTGCTATAATGCAGGAGGAACATACATTAAGGATACATTCAAGGATTTGATCTGTTCAAGGTCATTAATACCTGTTTACCACTGATAACACATCTTGTATTTTTACAGAGCCCACATGTGGCCATATATAATGCTAAAAAAGTCTCAGTGAAGAATGGTTAATTGACAATGTTGAAGTATGGTACTTTAGTGACAGTTCATTCTCCCCAAGACTCTATTTCACACTAATGAGAAATCCAGTAGTCTAATCTATTGTATTTGACCATTGCTAGCATTCTCATTTAACCTGATTGCTTTCCTGCTGGTGGAGTTACAGTCTGGTCATTCCAGCTAGCAGAGTGCTTTATTAACAAAAGTGCCTCCCTTAGAGATCTGTTCTTTTAGTATCCTAGTAAGTAGATCTTTGCAACCTTCTTCTGTGACAATGCTGATCAGTTTCAGTTGTGCAGTTTGCAATCCAAGGAAATTAGCAGTGGTGGGCTACACATCAGGATTCTTTCATTAGTCTTGCTGTTTTGGCACTGATTCTTCTTCCACCCTCTCTCAACATTCAGAATTGCCAGGCCCTGGCTGTAGAAGCATGAGATGAGAAAATTGGTTGATAATAGAATTACCAGATGGGTAATAACAGGAAAAAGTCCAGGAGGAATCACCAAGATGCGCAGTATTCCTTTTTATCTCACTCTGATTAGACTTGAGCACAAATGTCCTTTCTAAATTCTCTGTCAAATTTGTACAAAGAGAAATTAGATGAACAATTTCTCAATATTTCTCTAAGCAATAATCCTTTTTATAGTGACAAAGAACCACTGCTGGAAAAAAAACAGTGTAGAGTTCCCTCATGAGATCTCCTCAAATCTCCCTCAATTAAATCACAATAGAAAGACAAGATTTCAAGGAGTTTACAGGAGAGACAGTTGTTCAGAAAAACAGAGGAAGCCATTCTTTCATACATGCATGCTTGTTTTCTTTGTCTCTTTCCTTCTTGCATACACAAACACACCCATAAAACCATGCTAGATCTACATTAATAACATCTGTTGTGTAGGTTTAAATCAGTCATCCTAACCTAAGCTTCAAGCTCCTTAACTTAAACCAGTAAGATTCCTGACAATTTATTTTGCAACAGGGTGATTTGGAGGGGGGGGGCAGGAACAACCAACATGGAGATTATAATATATTTGCCCAAATGTTGCACCCAAAATATCTGTCTTTCATCAGTAAACTAAAATGGGTTATGCTTTTGGAAGAACTACAAGACCAAATTTGCATATACCATTTGGCAGACTTCATTATGACTTCCTAACTAGTTTGTCAGTGACTGTCCATGGAAGAAACATCCACTATTTAAAACATTTTTGACACAGAATTCTCCATTTGTAACTATTTTACTAATGTGGATTTTAAACTAACTTGAGGGTGACAGAAGAAGCAAGAGCATTGGTACTCTTCAGTTTTTTGAAGATTCTATGCAATGTTTTTCAGTACCTGAAAATATTTTTTAAAACCATGTTAGTTGAATAGTTTCTTGAGTTTGGGTTTTTATTTTTATTTTTTAAATCCTCCTGGCCTTTTAATGCAAGAAGCCTGACTGGTTTGGTTACATACTCAGACACAATGTGTTCACTTGGGAGATTATTTTTGGGTAGCAGTTCTTACATAACTTGTTTGAACTAACAGTGGTTTAGGTTTTTAGCCTGTGGCAGACTGCAAGTTTTGTGTATAGAAATATCCCAGCGAACAGAAGTGTAGCTACAGAAATGGGTCAGATAGCAGGAGATAGGAAAGAACTTTCTTTGAATAGCATTGCCAGTCAAAGTAGATAATATTGTGTAAGGAATTTTTTTATGTTGCTTTCTTGCTTCTTCAAATTACATAGAGGTAATGCAAATGCCCGTGCTCATTCATTCACAAGTCACACTTATATAACTCACTGTATCTCTTTGGCTGGAAATTGTACAGAACAATTCCTAGGTTTCCAAGAAAGAAGGAGCTATTGGCAGAAGAATGAAGCTGACATATCTTTTTGGTCCAAGAGAAGAAGCAGTTGGAGTTAAACCAAAAAGCAGGATACAGCTATAAATAATTATTTAAGGGAGCTGCAAGGGAACTAAATGGGAAGGAGAAGGCTGCTTAAGATGATTTTCTTCTTGCAGGAGCACTTCAAATAGCCTAGGGAAAAACGTAAAATATATGGACCATTAGAATTTTGCTGCTCAGCCATGAGAGAGTCTTTTATAGTTGTCTTTACTTATTTGCCCTTGTCAATTGTCATTGTGCTACATCTTTCACTATAATATCTTCAGAGTAAAATAAGTTATATGGTGGTTTTATAAAAGTTAATAGTTCTGCCTTCAAGTAATTGCTATGCAAATCAGCTTCTGGTTAGTATCAATCACATGCCTGCAGATTTGTCAAGTGTTCCTAGATCATTTCCAGCTGTATAAAGACTACCTACTTATTTCTTTCTAGCATATGGCATCCCATACTTTATAATGACATACAGAAGCCCCATTATAAAGAAGGCTGATTGTCTTTTCTCCATCAACACATTGATACATCCAAGTGCTATTAAGGATCAAAGCAGACCTTCACAAGGCAAGGCTGGCAACATTTTGTAAACCTCATCCAGCCATTTTTATTAGTCTCCTGAAGGACTGTTTTTAAAAATTGTGGAATTGTTAGTCAAATTGTTCTCCTTATGGAAAAAAAAATATGCAAGTGCTCCACAAAACAGCATGTTAACTTGCATGATATCCATGAAGAAAACAGTAATTTTTGGATATCATAACAGGTTTCAGAAAAATAAATTGATTCTGTGAGCTAGGACTGCAATGGTTGAAATGATTGCCTTGCTTAGCTGTGTCAAAGCTTTGTATAGGGGTAGGGAGAAAGGAAAGGTCCTTTTCACCTTTTCTAACTAACAGTAACTGTGTAAATTCATCTTGTATACTGTAGTTCGTCCAGATGCATAGAGATCCTACAGGTAGACTCTGGGGTACGCTGGTAGTTTCCATTAGTGTTTCAGTGCCCCTTTCCTGTAGCGTGTAAAGCCTTGTCCTCCATTTTTAGATAGATACTTTTAAATAGATTTTTCTATTAATGGAACTCAACTGAAAGAAGTTTTACTAAAGTCCTTGTCTTATGTTACTCATCATTTCACTGCAGTACATCTATATTTGTCTGTTTTCAGCTGTTTTGAATACTTACTCTTTTAACCCCCCATATAACTTTACTCTGTGTGTCCCCTGACTAATGACCTCTTTTTAGGATTTCTCTTCCCAACTTCCAATCCCTTCATTAGGTGCAATGTGATTTCTATAGCAAGATTTATTTCGTCCCCAAGGAGAAACAGAACAATTGAAAAATAAAGCTGTAATGGCCTTGAGGAAGAGTACTGGCTCTTAGAAATATTAAAAAAGATAATACTTTTTAAAATCGTTGTGCAATTTCAGTATAATTGCTTTTGACAGTATAAATCATCTTCATTTGAAATTCATGGAAACCATTTTTATGGATCATTTGGGCAAAAATGAAATTCACACTACTTGGAAAGAACATTCTGCAACTTTTTCACTATCTCTTAAAATGAAAGTAGAGTATTATGTATTGATATAGAATTTTAAAAGTATGGTTCAAAAGGGCACATAGACTTTGTAGTATAACACTTTACCCAAGCAAATCAAGTGGCAGTGTTTAGTTTCATAGTCACATGAAGCTACAGTGCTAGAAACAGAATGGCCACAAGACTATCTGCACTTGTAGTAGAATATGTTAGGGTTGCTTTTGAACAGGAGAACAAGCACAGATCGGTTTACTGACAGCACCGGAGGCAAAGACAGGCCTAAAGAAGGGTGGGGTTACGGTCCCTTCTTATAGACATATGCAAATTAGGATATACATGTGATTAGGTAGAGCAGCTAGGTATTTCATTGGATATAAAACATCATGTGCCTAGTGAAGTCAGTAAGGCCATTAGGATGTAACCGTGAGGTAATGGCACAGGACTGCAAAGTCAGTGGGGTTTTGAAAGAACAAAGAGGCAGTTATTCCGTGAACATACAGTAGTTTCTTTCTAGGGAGTTGCTTTCTTTTGCTTTCCCAGAGAATACTGTCTCCCAGTATCTTTTCCCAGCTTATCAGCATTTTTTGGCCTTCTGAAAGTTCTATAGCTAAGCTGACAGTATGCTTTTCCTGAATAAGTGTTTTTGTAATGGGATAGTTCCCCAGTTTGACACTATACAGCTGAGCCTATGCTTTGTTTTCTCTGGGAAGATGTGTTTGGATTAAGGCTGTAACTTGGCCCCACAAAATCTCCAACACGTTACTATGGTTGAAATGCTCAGATTATCTGGAATTTTGCAAAGAATGGTGAGACACATGTAGGTCATCCAGTGTAAATATTCTATAGCAGCAGAAATATGTTTGAGTATGTAAAGGGTCTGCTTACTACCAGGTCTACCCCATCCAAGCAAGACAGCCTGAGGTGATACAGATAGGTGATGCTATTTGCTGTCACTACCTTCTTTTCCTCCCCCTACCTAGGTTTACAGAAGCAAGGCCAAAGGTAGAAACATGTGTTTACTTTTCTGCAACCTGAGCAATACAAGGGCACCGTAAACCCAGTACAGGTAGTCCTCGTTTAGCAACTACAGTAGGGACCAGAAGCTCTGTCATTAAGCAAAGTGGTTGCTATCATGTGACTGTGCTTTCCTTTTTCCCACTCCCCTGCCCTTTGGAATGCTCACCCCAGCACTGTGATAATTAGCAGGTATGAGGTTTGAGCCTGCTTCTGACTCCAAAAACAAAACTTATTCGGAGTCAGAAGGGGAAAATGAAACCTATCAGCAAAGTCCTGAAGAATCTAAACCAGGAAGTGACTCAGCAGAGCGGGAGAAATCTCAGGAGATGATTGGACAAACTCCAGAGGGAGATTTGAAGCCTCCAATCAGTGCTTGAAAGAGGAGAGCAGAGAAGTGCGTGAAAGAAAAAGAAGTGCAATTGGCTGGTAAGGGAAAATGGCGTGAAAAGGAGCAAATAAGGCAGGTGTGCCAAGAGCAAGCTGCCGGAGACAACCGCTCCTTTGAGTTCACAGCACCTGCGGAAGAATCCTTACCAGCATCGGAAACCTTGCCTGTAGCCAGAGTGGAACCAGCTCCAGCACCTTCTGCCTTCGTGGAACAGCCTTCTGCTCAGGTCGCTCCAGTAGAGCCTCTCTCTGCTGTCCCTGTTGAGCACAGTCTCACCTCCAGCTCCAAGCCTCGTCACTTCACTTCAACGCAATCTGGGTGTGCCTCCAGATCTCAGCCTTGCCTGAATGCTCCAGTCCAGTCCAGCCTTGCCTCCAGATCCCAGTCTTGTCTAAGTGCTCCAGCCCAGTCTAGCCTTGTCTCCAGGTTCAAGCCTTGTCTCAATGCCCCAGTCCAGTCCAGCCTTGTCTCCAGAACTGAGTCTTGCCCAGACGCTCCAGTCCAGTCCAGCCTCATCTTCAGATCTGAGTCTTGCCTAGGCAACCCAGCCAAGTCCAGTCCTGCCTGCAGAACCCAGCCTTGCCTAGACACTCCAGCCAAGTCCAGTCTTGTCTCCAGAACCAAGCCCTGCCCAGATACTCCAGCCCAGCCTTGTCTAGCCTCTGTGTGCCAGCCTGATCCAGCCTGTGTGCCAGGACACCAATCTGAGTGTTCAGCCTCTCCTGTGCCACGCACCCTAGCTCCTTCCAGCCTTGCAGCTTCAATCAGAGAATTGGCCAAGTTCTGCCTTGCTACCTTGCCACAGTCTGACTCTTCAGTGTTGCCTGGGTGTCCTTTGCCACCTGGGTGGACTTGATTGAATTATATGCTCTAATTTATTGCAAGAACTTGCTATTGTAAATAGTTTATTCAATAAAGAATGTTATTAGTAACTCTGCCTGGCCGTCTCATAGTTGGAACAGGACAGCAGGAAGGGAATTAATATTTGTATTTACATTCATTGGAGAGGAAGAGATTACAAGAGAGTAAGCAGGGACACAATGGGGAATACACATCAAAAGCACATGTGCTGGTGCCGGCAGCCCCAAGCGCACTACACAAACAGCCTGGTATATTCCCCATTGTGTCCCTGTTACTCTCTTGTAATCCCTTCCTCTCCATCTCTCTGCCAGAGTGGAGAGATTGGAGAGGAAGGACTATAAGAGAGTAAGGTACACAATGGGGAATACACCAGCTGTTTGTGTAGTACACGCATGGCTCCCAGCTCCATATACATACAGATATTCACATTATGAGGACTGCTAGGTAGGTATTTAAGTAGGGGATGGATTCAAAATAGACCATTTAAGATACTACATACCTGCACATCTTGCCTATGAAAAAAGTATGAGAGTAGTCCTCACCCTACTTAGTTACATATAGATCTTCAGAAAAAGAAACAAAATTTTCTAAACTGGATATTGCTGGTTGCTAAGGAAGAATGTTCTTACCCTAGAGAATTTGCAAAGGACCTAAGAAAAATTATTCTAATTTCTAGAGAATTCAAAATGCTTGAACACAGAATTTTTAGCACAGACACTAACATTATCCTTTGTCATTACAATGTCAGAAAATGACTTCAAAATTGGAATGATGATAATATGATAATAATTTTGTTGTTATAGATATGACTAGTAATGGGAGAAATGGAAATATTTGCAAATGAATACTCCAGTGGTTTTATCCCTAGCCTCTTGGACGCTTAAGTTATGGAATTGTATCTCAGACCAGCTACTACTTGTAGTAGGCCTACTAGAAAACATTGTATTTAGTAATTAATGAACCCCACATTTTCATGTTGCTTACTTCTCTATTGCCATGTCTTCCTTCTTTTCCTTTTTGTGTTTGTCTTTTTCTCCCTTATATCTACTGCTCAAACTACACCTTCATTCATTGTTTAATACTTCCTCCTGTAATCCTGATTTTCATGTTGTTTTTCACCTATTCTGTTTTCTGCTAATTTGCTTCCAGGAGCTCAAGGAAGCATAGATAGCACCTTTTCCTCCATTTTTCCCCCACAATAACAACTCTGTGAGATAGGGTTGGGCTGGAAGAGTTGAGTGGCCTAAAGTCATACAGGGAATTTCAGTGCATGCAGGTATACCTGAACCCAAGTGTCCCTGGTCCTAGTCCAGCACCTTAAACACTAAACCACACTGGTTCTTAGGGAAGAAAATGTAGTTAATGAAGTGATGTGTTGAAGTAGTGGAAGCAAGGATAGTTTGACAGAATAGATATATTGGAGATGTATTAGAAAGTTTTTGGCATGAACTAGATGTAGTTATATTTTCTTTTTTCTTATTTCAAGTTTTTAATTTCTTTTGCTTACGATTTTTTGCTCTTTTCTGCACATAGCATGCTGGTCTCCATCCTGAAAAAAAAATGGGTGTAAGGATTCTAGTTTTGTTCTGTCTGCCCCAGCCCCTCCATCACATAACTCTTCATTGTTTGTTTATAAAACTTTTGTTCATATGCTCAGAAGATATTACATGATGGGGAGTGGGTTTTAAGACAACAGACCTTGGTGAGTCAAGGATTCCCTACCCAAATGGGAAAACGGTTTGCCTACTTTGGTTGTTTGTTTCACAAACTAGTTTGCTGGTTCCCTTTAGTGACAGTACTATGTTAGATAGTACTGCCACTAAAGGTGCCTTCCTCTGGTTTACTTTGAAACTGTTCCCCATTGAGAGATCTCTTTTCTAAGGCTTGCATTAGTTGTGCACAAAAGTTTGTGAAGTAGTTTCTGTGTAGTTCTGTGCTCATGTGCTGCTTCCACTTGACAGCAGGATCTGGGCAACACTTTTCTTGGGGTCTGAAACGTTTCCATTATTATCAAATTCAGTGAAAGATTTGAGTAAGTATTTGCTCTGAACTCATAAATGTTATTGTTATTTTACAAAAGCCTTATTTTTAAAGAGCATTAATTCAATATATTATAAAATTATTCTTGGCATGACAGCTACTTTTCAAAATGTACAGTAAGGAAACACAATTTTTCCTGATTTCTAAAAGAGATTATTAAGCAAATCTTTCTGCTTTTGTCCCCCAACACATATTCAATGCAAATGCCTTTAAGTTATGTACACTGGATAGCCTTCTGACTTATAGAAGGATGGGGGTGGAGGGTGAATCAGAGGCTTGGAGATCCTGTTCTATGAAACAGCTGCCTATTGTAGACCCTGGGTGTTTTTTTTTAAATACTCATTTTATAAATATTAAATTTCTTTAGAAAAATAAGCCACAGGCATTACAAATTAAGTATACTGAAATTCAATATTCACAATGACAATTCCAAATATGAGTACCATAGTTAGAATGGGAGGGGAGTACTCCTGGCTGAGAATTCCAGTTCATTTCAATTTATTGTCGTAAGCATAGGAGAGGAAATTAAAGATTTTTTTAAGACTTCGAACGGGAGTATGAGTCTGCAGATTTTTAAACAATACTTTTATCAAAATAAATATTTTCCATGAAATCTAGAAATGAAGCTCATAATGTTTTTAAAGTATTTCAAGTCTAAACTGTAAATAAATGTTATGAAAGGATTTTTTTTAACTATAAGTGCATGATACATAAATGAATTGGCTGGAGAAATTATTGAAGTCACAAAGTATATTTATTAAACAGAAGATAGACAATTGCCCATTTTAGAGCAAATGCTTATCTGAAATTAAGCCCTATGCAGACAAGTGGAAATGAGGCTTGATCTTGCATGCACAACACCTCCTCCCTCTTTTATCATGGCCAGGAAAAGATAGCAAGCGTCCTCTTCCTGATTTAAAATAATTGGAATTTATTATTATTTCCAAAGTGGAGAGAACATTAAATGACTTAAAATATCATTTGTTGAAAGAAGCCTATGTTTGCTAACAGGCACTTAAACTAATCACAATTTCCCTAGTTTGGGCATAATATAAACTGATTAATTTTAAGGAAGGAAGGAGTAATTTTGTTTTCACAGCAGTGGTGCACCCTAATCCACTTTTCAGAAATGGGTTGCAATCAGTTCCTGTACTGGAGGCTTTTGGCCTGCAGTACTGACTTAAAGCAGCCAGGTTCCAGTTGTGTGTGTGTTGCTAGATCAATAAAATCATTGTAGTTTACTTATCTGCAGGTGAGATAGGTTCCTGATTCAAGGCCTTGTAGGCCAACATTCCAACTATAAGATCAGAGATCATTTGAGAGAAAGCCTAAACACAGCTACTCTGGAGGAAGAGTAGGTATGGCCAATGCTCGTTTTTGCTCCTTTTCACTTTACATCTGAGTAGATGCATACTGACATTAATTTCTGAAATAAGAATAGGACAGGAACGGAGCTCTTTTAGTATGCTTTAAATCACTCAAAGCTAACTAAGGAATCTGTTTTTTCAGTAGTGATAATGCACATGCCACTAGAGTTTTTGTTTAACATGAAATGCTGAAGTTCACCTTGATATCAAAGGATAAAACACCTGCTTTTCTAGTACAATCAAATCAAATCTTTATTACGTTCATAGACCAGCATAACTTCTAATACAATATTCAAAGCCTTCCATTATTAACAATCTTGTTGGATCAAGATATTCAGAATTCGTTCCTACATGCTTTTTTTGTACTCAGTTGCTTAGCAGTTCTGGTGCCTCAACATCTAACTTTTGAATATTCTCAATTTAATCTAAATAAATTCGACCATTTCAAGAACTTGGTCATAGGTTATATGCATTTTGCAACGTTTTTTTAGAGAGAGTAGCAAACATTACTTATTAACAATGCTAGGACAAATTATCTATAACACCAGTTAAATTATATAAATTCTTTCAATGAGATGATACCTTATTGTACTGTTATTATTATTTCCATTTATATCCTTTGTTTCTACCAAGATGACATGCAAGATAGTTAAAAATTATTTTTAAAAAATAAACATAAATAGTCCGTCTAACAAGGATAGTTTTATCTCCTTTTTAACAAACATTAAGAGTGAGGTCTAAGCACAGCTCCCAAGGGAGTACATTCCACAGCTTGGAAGCAACACAGAAAACTAACTGGCTTTGAAAGGTTAATAAAAAACAGCCCTCCCAAGGCCAAACATGTGTTTTTCAGAAGACTGACATTAGTTCCTACTGAGGGATAGTTTAAGATGCGGATATGGACTACCAAACCTCTAGAGAGGATAATTTGGCAATGCTAGTCAGTTGAAGCCATCTTAGTCAAAACGTATGAGTCTAAATATGTACAAATGTACCTGTCTCCTCATAAGAAGACTTACCAGACTCTATCATATCTATCTATAAGTCTTCCTCTCTGAAGCTGCAGGCAGTGTAGATCTATAGAATGAGCCTATCACAGCTAAGTAGAGTTCTTAGCAGTGTTGAATATAATTGCTGTTACTGAAAAATGTTACCCAGAATGTACTAATTCATTTACTAGTAATAGCAAGGCTTGAAATATTGATACAATGGAAATCACAGGACACCCTGCTTTTTTCTATTGGCATAAAAATACGAGATTATACTTTAATGGAAAAACTGCATATCAAACTCATATAATTAACAATTTATATAGAGTACCTTTGAAACAGCAGTTTCCTTTTTTATTTAATAATTATGATGTCATTATATAATTTTACATTCTTGGCTATTGACATTTTACATTTATTCTATGTATTACATTTATCCTATATTCGGCAAATGCTGTATATCTAATGTGAACTCAATTTATAATGAACTCAGTGTTAAAATATTGGTATGTCTTTCTCGCATACTCAGAATGCAGAAGGCTATAAACCATCTCTTGGATGGGAGATATAGTTTTAACAGTTGCTTGTTTTTGGTAATTGACTGATCTACTATTAGGCTTGTTGCTTTCTACCATGGGAAAACTTGCTCTCACATCCATGTAGCTGGAGAACTTCCACTTTTGACTCATCTGACTATGGAACATTCCTCTGGAAGGGTAATCTAGTGATTTTTGCAAGCTTGAGATGAGCATCAATGTTCTTCTTAGCAAGAAATGGCTTCTGCCTTGTTGTAAACTGCCAAGAGTCATTCCAACTGTGGTGGCATAGAAGTTTATTAAATAAATAAATAAATACATACATTTGTCTTAGTGTAGTGCATCAAGCTCGCTCTTGTTGATTTTCTTCTAATCTGGTCAGTCTTTTGAATTATCTTACTCTAGGACTAATAGCTTTAGGACTCCTTGTTTGTACTCTACTCTTTGATTTTATTCTTTTTTCTGAAAAAAAATCAAGGAACTGAACACTCTAAAAGGAGAAAGGATTCTTGCCATTAATTCTTTTAACAAATGTAGTCCATTGTTTAAGTGTTGTTAGAAAATGTGCTTTTTGTTCCTCTTCCATTCCAGTTTGTGATTTCGTCTCCCATTCAAATAGTTTTTTCTCTTATTTGCACTCTCATATTTCATCTCTGATTCTTTTGTTATTCTCTCATCCTATAGTTGTATTTAACATAGTAACAACTTGATAGACAAAATAGCAATTTAAATTCCTTTTAATGGTTTGTAAAACAGTAATTCACATTTTGCCAAATTATTTGCTATATTCCACAAACAACTATCTCTTTACTATAAAAAACCATAATGGAATTTATTAAAAGAACTCCCTTTTTACATATTAATATATGAGTTAATGTTTATATGAAAAAATTGACTGGAGAAAAAAATCAGTTGCAATGTTTCAGTTGTAAAAGTGCAAACTATATATGATTTGTAGGTGCTTATGTAAGTTATCCCTTTAAAAGTAAATACTTTATTTCTTGGAAAGGAAATACAAAATATACTTGTATGCACTATTAATCTTAATGGTATTTTTTTCCATGTGTACTTTAGGTATAATTAATCAGTCGTCACTTACACTTGACATCAGTGATTTCCTTATAAAGACAAGTCTTCAGGAGAAAAGCAGAACTCTGGTTGGACCCATGTGCTGCTTTGTCACAATAGAAGCTAAATGGTGTAAACACAGTGGGAATCCTGGTCCCGAACTGGCTACTCCAAAAATCTGCATTGATATGAGAGGTGGACTGATCCAGGTCTGTATGTAGAAAAATCAGCTGAAATTGTGGAGCGGATAGGTGTGGACAATAGAAAGTTGAGCGAAGCTAGAGAAAATTCTCCAGATTTAAAGAAATCTTAGACCATGTGTATTTTTATTTTGATATGTGGAAATAATATACAGTTCTCTGTGTGCCTTAGAAATGTTATATGGCTTACTAACAAGATCCCTTTCCGAATAGAATATATTATGCCTGTATCATTTTTTCCTACAGCTCTAAGTAACGTTTAGTCTTATAGGCAGTACTGAAAACATTCAAAGGAAATCACTTCACAGTGTTACTTATTATATATAATTTTATATTCCTTTTATGTAATAACCTCCGATAACTGGAAAGTAAAACCAGAAAATAGTTACATGGCAGATGACCAGACACCTGTAGCATATTCTATTACTGTGTTTATATTCTAGTTTTAGCCAAGATAGACTCCTAAAATTGTTTGCAATTACAGTTCACAAAAAAGAATATGTTAATACTAGGTGGAGATACTTACTGCTGCTTGATGTCATAGTCCCAGTTCCAGACTTTTCTCTCCCAAAAAACTCAAAAACTGGCTGTTGGTAAATTTGCCACCCTGCAGAAGGAGCTTTTCCAGAAGAGCAGAACCTTCTGCTCTCTGACATTTCATTATACAGCTCAGTCTACAGCTCTTTCCTCTAAAGTTAGCTGCAGAGTGATTGGGGTTGGCTGATTTGAAAGATATAAACCCATAGGATTAGCACTTTGTATCGTTACTTAATTATAGCTGTATGTAAACACTCTATGCCATATGACGTATTGAGCTGAGAGTTCTGTCTAGGGAGAGAAATGAAGGAAGAACTTGAGGAAATAATTTGAACTGTTGTTAGGCCATAGTTTCTGTGATAGATCGTGGTATTCCTATGTCTTCCTTTCCCAGTTTGCTTGTCAGAATAGATGCATAGTGTTGTTAAAATTACGTAATCCCATAATCCTCCAACCAGCATGGCTAAGACTTACTGGGATATACGTGAGTTGAAATCCAACTCATCTGTAGAAAATGAGGTTAGGAAAGGACATATTAAAGTATCTAGGTGGTATAAAATTAGTTATCTACAGTACAGTGGTGCTTAAAAGTTTGTGAACCCTTTTGAATTTTCATTATTTCTGCATAAATATGACCTAAAACGTGATCTGTTCTCTACACAAATCCTAAAACTAGATAAAGAGAACCAAATTAAACAAATGAATCAAAAATATTATACTTGTTCATTTATTTATTGAAAGACAAAAGAATAGACAAAGATAGATGTTCTGCATGACACTATTAAGAGATCTTTTAAAGAGATAAAGAGATTTTTCTCTTTACTTAAAAGAAATCCTGCTTCAAGATTTTTGCAGTTAAAAATGCTTGCTGCTATAAATATCTTCTGCCTTTAGGACCAGGATCTGAATTTCTAAACCCTCCATGATGCATGAACCTGTTTCTCTGATAAATCTAGAAAAGTCCTCAGCTAAACTTTCTAGCAATTAAGCTACCTTGAAAGAACTGGATGTGAAGTGCTTAAATCTTTTTCAAGTTGCTAACTGTGCTTTTCTCATTATAAGGTTTTTTGGGGTCAGGAACATTTGAACTGCTTAGTTCTTCTTAATGAACTTCTGCAAAGTTACCTTGTTCCACAAGACAAGACAGAAGGACAAATGGCCAATCAAATATATCCAGTGCAGTTTTTAACAGAGAAGAACCAGGTTTATAAAACAGAACATACTTCAGATGATCTACGAACAGGCCTATTCCAATATATACAAGATACAGGTACTTTTGAAATACAGTATAGTTACAGAGTAATTTTGTACTAGCCTGCAGTACTGATTATCACTTTTCTTTAGGTACCTTTTTTTTTAATTAAGAAAGGCATCTGATAAAAAAATGGTTTGTGATTGCTTTCCATTTTATCATGACCTTTTAAAACTTGAATTTCATTTTATTTTTCCTTCTTTTAATTTGTTTTTAACTGCATTGTGCTCATAGACCAGGACATTCTCTTCTTTAGGTAAAATATTGTTCTTCCTCCATTCCACTTCAATTTAATAGATACACAAAAGCTACCTGGCACCTATGAAGTTGTGTTCTACAATGAAACTGAGGATGATCCAGGAATGATGTTATGGAGATATCCAGAGCCCAGAGTGCTCACCCTTGTGAGAATCACTCCAGTTCCTTTTAACACCACTGAAGATCCAGATATTAGCACTGCAGATCTCGGAGATGTACTTCAGGTTGGTAACATTTTTATTAATTTGGAAAACAACTTTTAGAATGCCAATGGGAAATTAGTTAAAAAAAATACACCTGACTTATAAAAGACAAGTGGTCACATTATTGTACATGAGAAATTATTGATTCTCAATTTGTTAGGGTTTATTTATTCATTAAATTTGTATGCCACCCAACTTCAAACAACTTCCAGTGTTTGGTTTCAGTAAGTCAAGGATTACCTGTACAGAGAATAAAAAGCAAAAGCCTAACATTTTGTGGTTAGAGCATTGGGTGAGGACTAATTCAAATGACACTCTGCCACAAAGTTCACAGAGTGGGCTTTCAGCCTTAACCTTTGCTTACCTCATTGAGTTCTTGTGAAGATAATGATGAGCAGGGGAATCCCACTCACCGGTTTGTGCTTGTTAGAAGAAACATAGAATATAAATTTAATTTAATAAACAGTGCTATTTTGTTCACATTATTTTTTTAAAGAATATGATTCATTTAATTCCATCATTTTTAAGCAGTACCAATTTACAACAGATTTCATTGAGTCTTAGAGAAGATCAAACTTCAGAAGTAAATCTTTAATAATGCAGGAAACTTGCTTGATTTGTTTTGTGCCATCACTGTTTTGACACTTCATAAAATACAAAAAGAAAAGAAGGAATATAAAACATGTATAATCAGTAGTTTCTCCCTGAGAGGAATTCTCCCTTTCCCCTCTGTTCCCTCTGCCACTATAACCTGTGTCTTTCAAAAAGAAGAATTGACTCCTAACCTCCTAGGGATGATGGAGACAGGAAAGCTGTGCTGGATTCTTGGAAGCCACTGTAATACAATTTACATTTATTAAGAAAATGTAAGAGGACATGGTATGTATAGGTTAATTGTTTAGTTACATGAATTGTCCTTTAATTTAAATAAATGTTTCTGAACAAAAAATGTATTAGTTAGATATTTATTTCTGGCAACATGTTCATCTATAAATGGACTTTTTTTTTAAAAAAAGTACTGCTGCTTCATGTAGCAATCCCTAAAATAGTGCCTAAAGAAAATATGGGCTTTGGGGCAATAGTCTTGAAATTTGTTGTGATTCATAATGTTAGGGAAGATTTGACACCACAGTCAATGAGAAAACAATTGTGAGGAGCATCAAAAGCATTCATACTTTTCTTTTCAGAGAGAATAACTCATTTTGTGCTCACTCGTTTCCTTTTTGTTTTACATTTCCCTTTGAGACTACAGTGTTGAGCTGGCATTTGAGAGCCTGGGAAAAGGGCTTTTTGGAAAACCACATATTTTACTGATGTTTGAGTCATTTCTCACATTTCAGAAGCAAGTATTTTGGAAATCCAAATAATTTGTGTATGGCATGTAGTGATTTAAGTTCATGGTATTAGCAAAGAAAGCCATAAAAATTCTACCACAGTTATCAACAGCAAGGAATGAATTCTTCCCTAGTTTAAAAGTCTGCAGTTTTAACCAATCTGGTTGTCTTTTAATTTAATAACTGTTTGGAATATGTGATCAAATTTTAATTTTTTAAAAGAAATTGGGAAATAGAATTAGTACAGCATTTTATTCTTTTGCACTGGATATAGCAACAATTCTTTTAGACCCTAAATGTTGTCTCCTGCAAAATTCAAGGGTCGAATGTTTGTTTATCTAAACGATTGGCTTAGGAACAAATAAGACAGTAGCCCTGTGTATGTTGGAATTCCCATGCTGGCAAAATACTACTAAATTGGAGGGTCACTCTATAATAATTAGAGGTAGAGGCTTGTTTTGTTTCGTTTTATTAAAAGTTGATGCCACTGATTTTTTAAATGTTTTATTTTAATATACTGTACTATAAGGAGTGAAAACTCTCTTGTTTTAAAGGAAGTATAGGTAAAGGTAAAGGTTTCCCTTGACGTAAAGTCCAGTCGAATCCGACTCTAGGGGGCGGTGCTCATCTCCGTTTCTAAGCCTTAGAGCCGGCGTTGTCATAGACACTTCCGGGTCATGTGGCCAGCATGACGACTCGGAACGCCGTTACCTTCCCGCCGAAGCGGTACCTATTGATCTACTCACATTTGCATGTTTTCGAACTGCTAGGTGAGCAGGAGCTGGGATTAACAACGGGAGCTCACCCCGCCGCGCGGTTTCGAACCGCCGACCTTCCGATCGACAGCTCAGCGGTTTAACCCGCAGCGCTCATACTTTATGCCGAACTATCATGTTAGTCTCAGTGCTATACATTGGTGGATGGGACTTTTATCAGTTTCTCCCAATGAACCAGGTGCACTTAATCCTGAAAAAGAGAGAACCTGGCAGTGGTGACACATGTACTTGCAAGCTCAAAATTGGATTATTGGCACTGTTTCCCCTTTTTTTTGCACAGTAGTCTGTGAAGACAGACTTGGATCATGAGAAATTGGGTAATTTAATTAATTAATTGTGCTTTAATTAATTAAAGATAGTCCAGAATTTGTTCTTGGCTAGGTATGTGTTAAGAGAGCCAGTTTGGTGTAGTGGTTAAGGCTAGAAACTGGGTGACTGTGAGTTCTAGTCCTGCCTTAGGCACAAAGCCAGCTGGCTGACCTTGGGCCAGTCCATCTCTCTCAACCCTAGGAAGAAGGCAATGGCAAACCACTTCTGAAAAACCTGCCAAGAAAACTGCTAGGACTTGTCCAGGCGGTCTCCGAGAATCAGACATGATTAAACGGATTTATTTTTTTTAAAGAATGTGGTAGCAGAGGAGATTGATATTTCCAGTGAGTGCCCCAACACCTCTTGTTGAAATAGCTGCACTGGGTTATTGGTCGCTTTCTGGGTTCAATTCAGAGTTCTTGTTCTGATCTTACAGAGGTTGGGTCTAGATTACTTTCAGGACTGCCTTCACATATCCAAGGCACCACATGTTCTTAGATCTTCACTGGAGCATCTTTTGCAGGTCCTACCACAGACATGCTTACATCAACAGCTAATTCTGCTTTTTCTGTGGTAGAGGCTAAACTGTAGAACAACTTGCCCTTTGGAGTTGAGGCTGGCCTCTTTCTTGTTAGAATTTTAAATGGGGATTAAAATATTTCTTTTTACTAAGATCTTTTAGAATTTTGTGTTGTATATGTGTGTTTCTAAGCCACCTAGAGGAAACCACAAAATGGGAGTGGGTAGCATATATAAAAACAAAAGTGGTTAAGATATGAGTTCTGAGGTCTCTCTTTTTTTTACTGTGTTCCCAGAAGAAGTATATAAACTGGAGATTGCTCTCCCACATCAATGTCATTTGGGAAAACTTTCATGGAAAAAATCAAAATGTAAACGTTTGAGAGTTTTGATCAGAGTTATGATCTCCTGGTCCTAAAACCAGGCCTTGGTATAGATTTTAAGAGCACCATGAGATTTGCCTAACAGAGAGAAAAATGGTTCCATAGAGGCTCAATGCATTCACACAGATGATGCCTGATATTTTAACTATGATTAGCAAGAAAGCAGCATAAAGTTTATATTATAATCAAGAAAGTTTAAGATTTTGTACTCACCCTCTGTATTTCACGTTGTACAGGAACTCTCAGGAGAGCTTCCTCTAAGCACCTTAATACATGGGGTGGGGAGAGAGAGAGATGGGAGGGGACATTCTTTCTGATGGGCAGCATCTGGGCCATGTAGAATTTAATGATAAAATAATGGCATTTCAGCTTGGTTGCGGTAATTCGTAATTGACAATTTTGTAATTTTGTACATACATACAAACATACGACTTGCATTTTCAGGGAGGTTACTGAGTTTTCTTTTAATGAAAAATTCATGAACAAAAATGACTCAACAATTAAAGCTCAGTGCATCCCAGAATTCCCCAGCCAGCATGGTTGAGAAACACTGGTATAGTGGCTTTAGTATAATGAAATGCAAAGCCAGATAAATACTAGGGATGGAATTCGTGAAACTATTTCTTATTTTCTGTTATTGCTGTCAAAGTTTTAAGACAGCTTGTGGATAGACACATGGTAAAAGACTAGAGGCTTTTCTCATAATGAAACTGGTTTTGTATTACTTTATTTCCATATAGATGTATGCACTTATGTGTAGTGCATTTTTCTTTTCCCTCTGAGTCTGTCTGTTTCGTGAAACTGCTTTTTAATGTAGGCTTAGTTGTTCGTTTATTTTTCCCCCTTTTAATGAGACTTGATGCAGGTTTTGTGGCACATTTTAGCCCACAGTTCCATTCAGCACACCTGCATTTGCTCTAAACCTAGTAGCTTGATGAATTGATAAGATAAGCTGGCCACATGCTTTTTCTAAAAATAAAGGAATGTTATGTATTCCTTCCTAAAGGTTAAAAACTTTCTCATGGCTCTTGAATTACTATATTCTGATACCAAGGGAAAATAAAACCTCAGCTTAGAGTCTTGTTTGTACTTAGAGGGCTTTCCGGACAGGAAGGCAATCTTGATGCAATGCAATAAGCCACAATACCAGTGGGCATTACAGGTGAAAAACGTGCAGCTGTACCCCATACCACAATATATTACAAATATACAGTGAATATTTCCTGTACAGAAATAAGGCTTGGCTAACTTTGTTTCCCAGGAGGAGATCACATTAAAATGTTATAAAATCATGATTTCCTGCATTTGAATACTTGTGGTTTCTCAACTGGTTCCAATATTACAAAAGTTTTTTTTTATGACTTCTATTAGTTGAAGATGTATAGAAGCCTCATTCTTAAGTAATCTAAAAGGCAGAGAGTTATGTTAAAAAAAGAGTTCTTTTTCAAGCAAACATGGATTTTCTTGACATTTCAGCCATATAATTGAGCATTCCATGGGTTTTAATAGAAAATTGTATCTGTCAAAGTATTAGTAAAATGTGTATACCATATATTTTATTTTATTTTATTTTATTTTATTTTATTTTATTTTATTTTATTTTATTTTATTTTATTTTATTTTATTTATCAAATTTATCACTGCTCATCTTCCCCCGAGGAGGGACTCTGGGCAGTTATGCATCTCCCCCTGAGGAGGGATTCTGTACAATATTAGTTGCTGGACCTTCCCCTAAAGAAAATTTAAATGCAGTAACGTGGAATTTTAAAAAGTATCTTTTTTCATTTTTCATTTTATTTTTCCCATATAAGAAAAAAAACAATACAAGACTTTCAATAATAATAATTTATACATAAATTCCATTGAAATCAATGCATCATAATAAATTTACTTCCATGTATGTGTGCACTTAGTGGGACGCGGTGGCGCTGCGGGTTAAACCGCTGAGCTGTCGATCGGAAGGTCGGCGGTTCGAAACCGCGCGGCGGGGTGAGCTCCCGTTGCTCGTCCCAGCTTCTGCACACCAAGCAGTTCGAAAACATGCAAATGTGAGTAGATTAATTGGTACCGCTTCGGCGGGAAGGTAACGGCGTTCCGTGAGTCATGCTGGCCACATGACCCGGAAGTGTCCTATGGACAACGCCGGCTCCAAGGCTTTGAAACGGAGATGAGCACCGCCCCCTAGAGTCGGACACGACTGGACTTTACGTCAAGGGAAACCTTTACCTATGTGTGCACTTATGTGGGATGAATTTCTTTGTTGCTGACTAATTCCTGTCATTGTTTTTCAACATAATACTGTACATATACCTATATTTGCATATCCCAGCATACTGTAATACAACCCTCCAGGGATTTTGCTTCTGATCAGTCAGTCATTTATTTCAGTCATTGACCAGAAAAACAGATCTTTCAAAAACAGAGTCACATTTAACTCAAGAATACCAGTGCAGCTATACACAGAAATTGACTAGAATTTCTATATAGTTATATAAGTTATATAATCATATAGCAATACAACTAAAATTATAAGTTTAAGCATTTGAGGCATGAAAATTAATATACTATGGCATTATGCAATTTGAATAAGGCATTTAAATGATTATTTAGAATAATAGAATAGTAAAATTACTGGCCTAAAGTATAGAACCATTATAATGCTAATATCCATGGGAAAAAACTATAATTAATATTAATATTATGTCTTGCTTCTGATCCTTTCGATCAGATCAAAGAGGGAACATACGGCCTTCTGCAGTCCTCTTACAATTTAAAAGCTGGTGAAAACAATACAGTAATCCTCTGATGGACTTACTATCTTTACATGGTAAGAGGACTCATTAGCTTCAGTGACTATTTAAGTGATGCTAGCAGGAGTTCCTAGCAAGTCATTCTTTCTGGTAAGGTCAAAGGGAGCAGTGAAGTAAGGGTAGCCCACAGCTGAGTTGAAGTTCCTCAGACATGAAGTTGACCTATCTAGGAGAAAGAACTTCAGAATTAAACATGTTTCCAAGAAAATTGTATGGGCATGTCTGAAATATTTGGACAACTTTGGTTGGCAATTAATGAAATCCTCAGGTTGGAAGGGACCCCTCTAGTTACTGGAGAGGAATATGGAACTTTCACAAATAGATCTGGAGATGATGACTTGGTTATACCAAGCTGCATAGAAGCATACTCACTGATGATACTGAAAGAGGAGTCCCTGGTTTTACAAGGACATCTACGAATTGGAGCATGGAATGTGAAAAGGATGAAACAAGAGCCCCTTGAAATTGTCAGAGCAGAAATAAAGCATACTAAATTAGATTTTTAGGAATGTGAACTTGGATAGATTATCAGATGATTACATGATTCAGAGCATGAGATCATATGAAGTAATAGAACAACAGTGATATTAAAAAAGGACATTACTAAGTATATGATCAGCTATAACCGAATAAATGAAAGAACATATCTATTAGATTTAGTAAGTATCTAGAAAACAAAAATATTATACATGCATATATGCAGTGGTAGAAAATATTGAAGAATTTTATGGCAAATAACAAAGAGCCGAAATGCAGCATTAACAAAAAACAAAAAACTCTAATGGGTGAATAGAATACTAAAATAGGAAAATAAGATGGATCCAGTATTATAGGAAGGTTTTGACTGAGCAAGTGCCATATTGCAGAGATGGATTAACAGTTTTATGAAGATAATGTCTTATTCTGTTTGGATTTTTCTGGTTGATTGGGAAGATTTTTTTGCCTGGAGTTTTTTTACTATTTTTTTCTGTTGTTTTTATACGTATGTTCCTGTTTTTATGCTTGTCAGCTCAGTATATGATTTGATTTGATTTAAGATGGGTAGCCATATAAATTGACATAATTAATAAATAAAATAAATACAAATAATTTTAAAAATATTATTTATTTATTTATTCTGCCCCCAGCCTTGAGAATAGACTTGCAGATTGCTGAGTAGGTATGGGTGGTGAGCCAAATGGTTGTATCATTTGCCTAACAATAGGGCTGCCTCTGATTTCCTGTTGTAGAGGCACTCTGAAAAGAGCTTTTTCAGATGGTAATGTATGCATAGTAGAAGGAGAATGAGAGGAACCCTTTGTTAAGACCTTCTGCATCTAGGCCACGTTGGGCTTTGAAGATCAGAAATAGAATTTTAGATTGTGCCTGGAAATGATTATTTAGTGAAAGACTTTTGCTGTTCTGCTGCTGAACAAATAGGTGGATAGGTTATTGGATAAGTTAGCCAAGAAATAAATAATTTATTTATTGTAGAACCTTCCATAATGTCTCCACATTCTTATAGAGGGAGTAGCACTTTGGGATATTTAGCTGAAGCTTGTAACCAAGGGATGTAGAAAACCTCTACAGCAGGTTTTATTCTCAAAAGTTATGTTTGCAAAAAAGTCACACAATCATAATAAAGAATTTATCAAATTACCAGAAACTTCGAAGTTGATAAACTCCCTTTCCATAAAAATCCTCTGCATCTGTCTGCTGCATCTTTCTCATAAGTCAGTAAAAAGTTTACAGACCTTGATTCATGTTCCCCCGCTAGTAGATAGAGAAGTTTTTCAAGGCTTCTGAAAACTAACCGAGGCTGTGTCTCAATGTCAAGGTAAACTGAAATACCATTATAAAGTATTGAAATGACCAGCCATTGACCAGGGTAGCTTTGTGCACAGCCTATATTCAGAATATCTCTAGTCTGCAAGATTAAACCATGTCATCTATTGGATGGATTCACTTTATAACCAGAGTAAAATAATCCATGTTAGTGCCAAGTTTTACATGTGGTTCTTATATTAGATTCCAGCATTTTTCCAGCTATTTAACATCAGGACCTAGAAAGAGAATTTTTCCCATATTAAGTACAGGTTTCTCTTTCTCTTTCTCATTCTTTTTACTGAACCTTCAAACAATAATATTAAAAATTACAGAATAAAACTTTCAAATTAAAGGACTAATTTCTATGCAATCATGGACCCAGCACCTCTTATTTCACAAATTAATTACTGTCTGAAATATATGCTGCTTTGCCTTGTATTACCCATATCATGTTGAACTCATGATGTTCAGAGAATACAATCATGAGAAAACTGTGTGCTTTTTCAAATAAAAAAAAAATCCAAGGTGAGTTTTTAAAATATTCATCTTCGAAAAGGTAGATCTTATTAATGTAGTCACCTGCTAGCACAGTTTAATTCTGAATACTTTACCTGAAAAATAAAAAATTGCAGTGGCAGCATAACAGGTAAATGTCAAGGTCTGACAACTGTGCAGATCAAGGAAAACTTCATTGCTGGTGAAAAGTGAAGCAGCAGGATATGTGAAAAAATTAATAAACCTTGAAAAGGACAAAAAGAAATAAGTGAAGAAGAAACTGAATTTCAATTGTCTGTAAGGAATTAAAATTATAAGTTTAATTCAGGCTCTTCTCTAGAATGTTGTCTTTAGACAGAAATGTACACAAGGCCAAATGCTGAAGGGTTATATAAGCATTTTCAAGAAAAAAGTCAGATGTGTCTCCAGATATTGTACTCCCAAGGACTTGAAGGGGAGACCAGATGCTAATTTGTTATTAAAGATGAAGGAACCCCAAACATGTGTTAAAAACTAATTGGGAAAATATCTACTATTTATTATTTTACTTATAAAATGTACATCATAGAATCACAGGGGCCTTGGAGGTCATCTAGTTCAACTCCCTGCCCAGTGCAAGTATCCTCATACCATTCAGACAAATGGCTGTCCAATCTTTTCTTGAAAACTTCCAATGATGGAGCACCCATGACTTCAGGAGGCAGGCTGTTTCACTATTTAATAACTCTCACAGTCCAGAAATTCCTCTTTATTTAAAGTTTCCTAACAGTGCTCATTGCAAACACCTTAAGAAACTGTATCTCGCCAGTTATGGGCTCTTTGCTTGACAGCCAAGTATGTTCCGAGGGGCACCGAAAGGGATGCATTAAGAATTGGCAGATTTATTCAACACAAAGACTAGACTTCAGATTCAGTGGATGCTTTATCAGGTGTAGTAAACTGCATATCTTGAGTTGCCAGGAAGGAAATGGGGTAAATAAAAAAGTGAGGGGTCCAGCTTGGAAATGGACGTTAGAAGCTAGAGTTGGATAGAAATAATGCTAAGTAAAATAATGACAAACCAAGAGGAACCCTGGGTCAACCTTATGTCAAATAACTATGCTGATTGTTTAGGTGAAGAAAATGAATGGACAACAGTGATAACAGTGTTTTAGGCTGTGATAAGATGCATCTTTAACAGTAAAAAGAAACTTCAGAGAGAGTTGGAATTATATGGTTTTTTTAAAAGCAGACCATTAAAAATTATTGTGACAGTCAAATGTTATTCTGAGCATTATGATCTTTTAAGGGATGAAAATGGTTCACAACAAATCTATTTTTCCAACCAGAACTCTGTATTGGATCAAATCAAGGATTTCCCATGTGGGTTTCCTGGTTTGAAAGTGACTAAGAATTGGAGAAACCTGATTCAATGGTCTTGGATGGCTATTTGGTTTGCTTGAGATAAAGAAAGTCCACATGATTATCACTGTTGCCTTTCAGCTTGTGCCACTCTTGAAAGAATTTCATGGTGTACAAAATGAAGAGAGATGTTGCGTTATGGTTTCTTGTGAAAATGCATGTTTTAACCACATTGATGCCAGTGTTCTTATTGCAATAATGACAGCAGCAATATTTCTGGAATAAGTATTATTTGACATGTAGGAAAAATATTAATCTTCTTTTTCAAGACAAAAGGAATACAATTTTATTTTTCTTATGGGACTCTTGACAGCATCTAATACCCTCACTTCCCCTGCCCATGAGTCATTTTGTACAATATACTTTTGTTAGACTTATTATTTTTGGCAGCTGCTACTGCATAAAGCATTCATCTTCCTTTAAAATTATCAAGCTGGGCCACTAGTCATATCCTATCCACCCAGAAGAACAAATAATGTGGTATCCATAGAAATATATAATTTAAATCAGTTTAAATTCCCAGATTCAATTCATAAAGATCTCTGTTGCTATAAACCTGTGCATTTCAGTGAGACTTTCCCCCTTCCTAGGCATTTGTGCGCTGGACTATAAATTCCTTTCTAATATTTCATATTAGATAGTTTGCTTTTTTTTCTGATTTTTTTTTTGCTTCCCAAGACCTAGCATTCTGTAAGCAGTTACTCAGTGATGAACATATAGTATTTATTCTTTTAACATGAATTCAATTTTCCGTGTATTCTGTGTATTGATATAAATTGATATAAACAAGCTTTTCAGTATTGCATATATTGAAATGAAGGTTTATATGCTAAAAATCTTGCTTTCTTTTGCTGCTAAGCTTTTTAATAGCCAATGTAAAGGGGGGGAAAGCCTCTTTAAACAGTTAACTCAAACTTGCCAGTGATTATACAGCCAGTTCCTGGTGTATAATAAAATGGCTTTAAGAGATTAAGATGGTGTTCCAAATTGTGGCATTGCCTAAAAATGAAATCACTTAAATCATTTAGACCATACAGTAAACCTGTTGGGGCATATAGACATGGAAGGAAGGCAAGGAGGACAACTGGGGAAAGAGATCCAAGCTCACCCCCTACTCCACTAAGCAGGTGAATTCCACTGTTGCCAGTAATCATCTAACTGGTCCTATATCAGCTCTGATATGTGTCTGGGGACTCTTAGAGTTGGAAAGAGAAAATTTAATGATACACTCTTAGGTATGTTGTGTGCACTGAGGGGCTGTGCTCCCTCAGATTGTCATTATGGTATATTATCTGTTAAATTCTTCTGGCAGGCCATAGTGGAAATCAGAAAACTACATTCAACTGCTTTATATGCTACTTATTGCTTCATTCACAGAACGTAATAATACTTGTTTTTCTCAGGAAATCAGTTACATGAGATTAATCAGAGCTGGGGTGAAATCCCAAATTGGGGGATATTCTGCATCAGATTAGAGCAGTGTTTCTCAGCCTTGGCAACTTCATGTGTGGACTTCGACTCCCAGAGCAACTCCCTTGCTGGCTGGGGAATTCCAGGAGTTGAAGTCCACACATCTTGAAGTTGCCAAGGTTGAGAAACTCTGGATTAGAGGATCATGTGAAACTGGAGGCAAAAGCAAAATTGTCCCTTCACCCAGTTTTGTCAGTGGAAACTGCTTTCATTAATGAAGTCATACTCTGGATTTCATGCTATGCTGTACTGCCTCTCTTTTTAAATTTCTATGGAAAGCTGTTAAGTTAAAAAAAAAAGAGTTTTAGAACTTGGTGTGGATCACACATTATTTCTCTTTATCAGAGGTTTCAGCAGCGGCAACGATAGTTCGGACCTGCTCTCTAGGTATAGTAATTGGTGGGATTAAGAGTTAACAAGCTGATGTAGATAAGAACAATTTTTTGATGGCTGGTTTCTCTTATGACTAAGATGGGGTGGATATCCTATCCTGAACTGAGTCACACCCTGCATGAAAATGTTCCAAGAAGATAATTGTTTTCTATGATAGTTCCTGATCTATTACAGATGTGCCCTGGGAAATAACTGCTTTCTGTCTCCAGTTTTTGGTATATGGGAAAATGGTGTTTTTTTTAAAAAAAATAGTAATTTAATCAAAATCTAGGTAAATATATTCTTGATGCAAGCACAGAATTCACTGGCGTTTTTTTGTTTTTTGTTTTGGCTAGTTACAGTGATATCTGCTTGCATTTTACTTTGCATAATTTAAAGAAATGTGTATGCATTGTATGGTAGTTAATATAGTAGAAATATTCCCTAATCCTAGTGAGATAAATATCAGTGTCAACTGCATTAATATTAAACCTTTAAAATAATATATTAAGGAGATGACTGACAAAGTGCTCCTCGATGGCAACATTGGTCCTTTGGAATGGCCTCCCAATGGAGATGAAATTGACTTTCATCTTAATTGCTTTCCAGAAACAGCTCAAAATGAAGTTCTTCCAGAGGGCATTTAGGTTGTGATGTCATCTTGGCTGAGGTTTATAGACTGATTCTTGTTGGGGCTTGAGTTTATATATTCTGAAAATTATATTTCAGTTTTAATCTGGTTGTGGATGGTGTAATTATAATTGTGTCTTTTATCTTTTTGAACTTCCAAGAGTCCTTTGGGATTTCAGTGGGATGGATGGATGGATGGATGGATGAATGGACGGACGGACGGACTGTGTGTGTGTGCATTTGTTGGTGGGTGGATGGACAGGCAGACAGACAGACAAAGCAACTGCTAATTACACTGAAAATAAGTGTTCTTGAATTTGTCAAGGAATGTCAGGCAATAAGATTTGTTTTCAACTGTTACAGATCCCCTGCAGCTTGGAATACTGGGATGAGCTCCAGAAGTCATTTGTAGCTTTCAGAGAGTTCAGCTTATCAGAAAGCAAAGTTTGTGAGCTGTCCCTGCCAAGCATCAACCTAATAACTGATCCGAAAGAGCTTGTAGCCTCAGATCTTTGGAGAATTGTTTTGAACAGCAACCAGAGTTCAGGGGATGACCAAAGGTAAATACAATGTTGATTATGAAACAGTAATTTATTTCACAGAGACTGATCATGCTATTTTTGAACCACCAAGCTAGGACACTAAAACAGACAAGAACAAATGACTCTTCAAACAATTTATTATTTACTGCAAGAAATCTTGCTAAAATAGATGACTGAAACACCACATTACAAACGTCTAGATTTGCAGGTTTGGAAAAATACTAAAGTATGTATGATCCAAGCCTTTCACTGAGTATTGTTGGTTGGTTGTGATATTTATTTATTTATTTATTTAGTCCCCGCCCATCTTCTCCCATTGGGGGACTCTGGGCAGTTTGCAATAATTAATTAAAACAACAACCATACAATAAATAAAATATACAAATATAAAATTACTCTAATAAATAAATATAAATAAGAGTAAAAAAGTCCAAGTGGCAGGAGAATCTAAAACAGTCCAAGTGTGGGAGGAGTGGTCTATAGCAGCCATCCCCATGTAGATCTATTCCCCTCTCCGCACCAAGTGAGGTGGCAGAACCAGGTCTTCAGACTCCTCCAGAAGGCCAGGAGCAATAGGGCCAGTCGGGGCAGCATGTTCCACAGGACGGGAGCTACTGCAGAGAAGGCCTGCTTCCTGGACCCCACCAAATGGAGTTGTCTTACAGACGGGGTCCGCAGCATGCCCTCTCTGCACGATCGAGTGGGACGGGCTGATGTAATGGGGAAGAGGCAGTCCCTCAGATAACCTGGCCCTATGCCATGTAGGGCTTTAAAGGTGATAACCAACAGCTTGAATTGGACCCGGAAGCAAACCGGTACCCAATGCAGCTCGTGCAGCAGCAGTGTTACATGTGCCCTTCTAGGGGCACCAAAAACAGCCCGCGCAGCTGCATTCTGGACCAGCTGAAGCTTCCAGATACTTTTCAAGGGTAGCGCCAAGTAGAGCGCATTGCAATAGTCTATATGAGAGATAAGAAGGGCATGAGTGACTGTTCGAAGGGCCTCTTGACCCAGGAAGGGGCATAACTGGTGCACAGCACATAGCTACACAAAGGTTCTCCTGGCCACGGCTGTCATGAGTAAGGATGGTGAGCAGGGGGCTCCCATCCAGGCTGTAAAGCGCATGCGTAGTACTGAGGAATTAGGTTGCCATTCAAAGAGACATAGATCGGGCCCGCCTTAGTCTTTGGGGTTTATATGTCTGGGTTTTTCCCACGCTTCTTCAGTTTGTTAGGATTTTCTGTTATGTAGCAGTAATAAACACTAGAGACCTATTCCTTGTCTCAGCGTGGTTCCTGGCTGTTAGGACAACGGCTGCCACCTGCTCTTTGAGCAGGAGCCATGAGTCCAGGAGGACCCCCAGATTACGCACCGGGTCTGTCTGGGGCAGTACAACCCCATCCAGAACCAGAGAAGATAATGTCCCTGATATGGAAGAGCCATTAACCCACAGCCACTCAGTTGAAGCCTGTTGTTTTCCATCCAGACCCCTACAGCCCCCTTGGCACCGAGAGAGGGCAGTCACAGCATTACTTACCTCACCCGGGATGAAGATGTACAATTGAGTATCATCAGCGTATTGATGATACCTCACCCCATGATGATGGATGATCTCACCCAGCGGTTTCATGTAGATGTTGAAAATGAGCAGAGAGAGTACCAAACCCTGCGGCACCCCACAAAGAAGGGGCCGAGGGTCGGATCTCTCTCTCCCTATCATCACTGATTGGGACCAGCCCTAGAGGAAGGAGGTGAACCAGCACAAGACCACTCTGCCCACCCCCAACTCCCTGACTTGCCCCAAAAGGATACCATGGTCGATAGTATCGAAAGCTGCTGAGAGATCAAGAAGAGCGAGGATTGGATGCACTGCCACCATCCCACTTCTGCCATAGATTATCCATAAGTGCGACCAATGCCGTTTCTGTCCCATAACTGGGCCTGCAACCTGACTGAAAGGGGTCTAGATAATCTGTTTCCTCCAGGACCCTCTGGAGCTGCAAAGCCACCACTTTCTCAACCGCTTTCCCCAAAAAGGGAAGGTGGGAGACTGGATGAAAATTGTCCAGAACAGTAGGGTCCAGTCATGGCTTCTTGAGGAGGGAGTGCACCAATGCCTCTTTAAAGGCAGCTGGGAACACCCGTCTCCCAAAGGTATATTCACCATCGCCTGGACCCAACCACATGTCACCTCCTGGGCTGCTTTTACCAGCCAGGAGGGGCATGGGTCTAGATGACATGTGGCATTTACTGTCCGTAGGATCCTGTCCACTTCCTCAGGTCCAACAGGATCAACCTGTTCCCAGATAACTGGGTAAGCACATTCCCCTGGTATCTCTCCAGACCAAGCCTCATGCCTGGAGTCTAACTTGGAGCAGATCCGAGTGATTTTGTCCTGCAGATGCTCAGCAAATTCCTCTGCACGACCCTGTAGGTGGGTCACTGAGCCCACCTTCCCCAGAAGGGATTGAGTGATCTTAAACAGGGCCATCGGGTGGCATTCTGCGGATGCAATAAGAGCAGAGAAGTATTGATGCTTCACTGCTTTTATCGCCACAAGGTAGGCTTTAATAGCGGCTCTAACCTGTGTTCGGTAGAATTTGGTCTTTGTCTTCCTCCAGAGGCTCTCTAGGCATCTCTTAATCCTCTTCAGAACCCTCAGCTCCTCTGAAAACCACAGGGAGTGCCAGGTTCGATGGGACAAGAGAGGCCGCATAGGTGCGATCCTGGCCAAGGCCCCAACTTCCTCCCTATTCCAGGCCGCAGCTAGGGCCTCCACTGGACCATGCAGCAGATTCCCAGGTATAACCCCCAGTTCCCTCTGAAACCCTACCGGGTCCATCAGTCGCCAGGCACGGACCAATCAAATGGGTCCTGCCTCCCTGTGGAGGTGGGTGGCATAAGAGAATCTCAGGGCCACCAAGGCGTTGTCTAAAAGAAATCTAGGCAAATCTTGGGTCCATGTAGTCCCCTCCTGTCTTTCTCTGGCATGATCACAAAGCGATTGGAAGCTTCTCTTTTAAATACATCTGAATCCCAAGCTGCAGTTATATTTAATTGTTTTGTTGAGACAAGGCAGGTATGTAGCCCTTTGTATCTAGTTAGCAGATTAACCACAGTATATCCAATTCAAATAATAAAATAAAATAGAAGTGTTTATAAATTTATGTTTGTATTTAACGTGAGGAATGTGTTTCTGATACATTGTGTCCTCAGAGGAATCTGGTGAAGTTAATTCAGCCAAAGAGATAATAATTGACCCAGGTTCATCTGGGTTCATCTGTAGGCTTCATGGCTAATTTTAGTATGTTTCTTCCTGATTTGCTTAAAAGCATCTACAGCTAGTAATACATACACATTCACATATGCCCCAGACATATTTGAAGCAGTTGATGAAATAGGAGAGAAATTTTTTATAATACAGGAGATTTTAGACACAGAAAAATGTATCATATTTACATCAATTGACCTGATATGATTAATGAAGCCAATCTGTTTTTATTTATTTGCTTCCGTGAATTATATATGATCAATTGATCATATCAAATGATTTCTTGCTGTTATTTGCAAAGGAATGCATTTTAATCATAGTAAAGTTAAATGTTTTAGGCAAACTTAACTATTTTACATGTCAGACTTTCCCTAAATTACATTGTGGTTAGCTTTTTTATGTGGTGGGAGGAACCTGAGACAAACTTGACTTCTGGTAATTTCACAGACAGGTCTGTGCAGTTTCCTTGGCAACATTGTGAAAGTGGCTTGCCATTATCTTCTTCAGGGTCACACAGCTACCTTCCATGTCTAAGGGAGAACTAGAACCTACATCTCCCCACCTTATCCACTACGCCATACTGGATTTCAATTTTTGTGGTCAGCTTAATACCACAAGAATTCTAACTCTTTGGGAAATGAGTACAAAACTTGAAATTCAGTAGATTATTTTTCATCAAAGCTTTTAAAATATTTAAGTTTGTGGTCTTTCAGTGTGTGTAGTACATATTTCATTAAAAAGCGTTTTGTAAAAAATGCTTTACAAAAAACTATGTATGATACAGGTAGTCCTTGGTTAACAATGGTAATTATGACCAGAATTGCCATCACTAAACAACATGGTTGTAAAGCTTGATGTCACGTGACCACACCACTTAGCAACAGCTGTTCCAGCAATTCTGATTGCCATCATTAAGCAAATCCCATGCTGCTGTTAAGTGCGCCATCACATGGTTGCCATTTGCGACCTCCTGCTGGCTTCCCCATTGACTTTGCTTGTCAGAAGCCGGCAGTGAAGATCACAAATGGCAATCACGTGACTGCAGGGACACTGTGACAGCCAGAACTTTAGGGATCGGTTGTAAGTACCACTTGTTCAGCACTGTTGTAACTTTAAACAGTTGCTGAATAAGTGGTTGTTAAACAAGGACCACTTATATTATGATATCAAAATTATCTATGTTCCATTAAATGCTAGAGAAAAAAAGGAAGTATATGGCATATATGATTATTTCTGCTGGTCAAATAATAATATAATACTTGCCCATGCTAAGAAATTGTAGTAGGTATGTATAATGTGGAGTTCTCTGGTATGCCAGTACAATTTTATTCCTAAAAATAACAATATTGCTATAAGTTGAAAGGAATCCAATGTAATGTCCAATATGGGGGGGGGGGGAACCAACAACTAAGAGTGGAGGAAAGAAACTAGAGATTTGGAAAAGTCTGCCTGGAAAAGCATGAGATGGAGAAAAAAAGGAATTTTTGTTGGAATACAAGGCCCACAGTAATTTCAAGACATGTCTCCATAGCTGGTAGGGCTAGAGATTTATTTTTTACCTAGGAAAAAGGACTTACAACATTGTATGTGCATGTGATGTGTGAAATTTCTACCTTCCAAATTACCAGTGTTTCAGCTTAGCTACATTAATAGATTTTTACCAGATTTACCATGTTAGCTCTTAATGCTACAGTTTGAACTTCTCCAAAATGAAGTATTATCCCTAATTTTCTTCCCATTATATTATGCTGATACCTTTCTTATTCTGCTGCTTGCTGTTACTCATCAATCTATTTAATATTTAAATTGGTTCTGCTGTCTAATGGCTACTTTTAATTTAAAAACTTCTGTTCTTGCACATGATGATTTGCTCCTTTTAAAGAAAGTTAACAATTGCCTTGCTGGATAACTTCCCCCACTCTAATACAAGTAGGTTTAAAATGCAGCTACACAATAATTAATATTCACTTCTTACAGTCAACAATTGATTGCAAATTTGATATCGCAGGAAACTGCTTGGCAGCTAAAGTTGGAGCACTCACAAGACTTCACTCTGAAGTCTCCTTCCATGGCAAATCTTAGATAATTCTCTATCTTCTCTGTCATTTCTTAAACAATTGTCCTTGGATGGCGGCAATGTTTGCATGTTCTTGTCTGTGTAGATGAATAAAATAACCCTTTCTTTTTATTAAATATGTGTATGCATGCACGTGTGCACACACATACACACTCAAGCATACATACATTCATACACGCACCCATATTCACATAAGGAAAATGCAGGTAAGCTGTGGTGTTTTAATGGTGTTAGGCTGTATAGTATTTTCACTGCTTTGGTGTACAAGTCTGTGTAAAGACTAGGCCCTCTATCGGGCTATGGATTGTAGTCCTAGAGATTTGTGGGTATTTAAACATGATTGCTGAACACACTGTGGAAGCCCTTCATGGCAGCCCAAATTATTACTGAGAGGCAATGCAGGGAGATGGTATGCTAATAGCGATTCTTCAGCTTTAGGTTTCTATCTTAAAAGTAACATCTCCCCACTTTTTCTTAACAGATGACTCTGCAGTGGGATACAGTCCAGGCACAAGTCTGAAGGGAAAGAATGTTGTCTAAGAAAAGTTTCTTTAACTTAAATGGAACATAATATGCCCTTGTTATAACTCTGTTACTGGAATTACTGTTCCAAATACTTACCAGAAAGTGTTTAATAATAACTGAATTTTTGAAGTTCTGATCCTCAAACATGCTGGTATTTCGGAAAACAATTTAATTCAGTATATTGAAACATTATTCTTGTCTCCCCTCACTCCCCCACCCCAGTTCAGAAAGCGAATCCGGTTCTCAGAGTACATCGGATCAGTTTGTAACTCCTACCGCCCTGGCAGCCTGTACTAGGGTGGACTCATGCTTTACCCCTTGGTTTGTGCCTGCCCTTGGGGTTTCGATTCAGTTTGCTCATGTGGAACTTCATCTTTGCCACCATCTGGATCAGCTGGGCACAGGTATGTGTCTTAAACCCTGAAACAGAAAGCTGTAACTGTTGCTTTCCCATTTACTCATCACCCCACCTGCTTTACATTTGCAGTTCTTTCGTCCCCCGGACCATATGCTCAGATAGCTTACACCTACTTATCGATAGCAGGAATGTGTAAAAAACAGATGTATTTGCATGCAATAATTGCAGAAGGCACTGCATTTTCCAAATACCCCCCTTTACTTCATTGTGAGCCTGATGGAATAAATTTTGCTTTTCACATTGCCGGCATACTAGCCCTGCTTCGTATGTCCTCTTTGACAAAGAGACACCAAAGAAAGTACCAGGTGCTCGGAACACAGTTACAGCATCATTTTACAAAGAAATTGGGAGTAGGGATGCGATCCATCTATGTTCATTCAGTACTATGTGCTTGCATTATTGTCAGTTTTGTTTCCAATACATTTTGTTAGATTGTCTAATTTCAAATCATATTCTCCAGGAGAAATGAGCAAATATTTAAGCAATTTCTAAAGCAGGACATCTTGCTTAAATGATGGTTTTGAAAGTGGTGAGTGACTTACACCTTCTTCAGATTTCTCCATTACTAGTTACCAGTTCTAGCATTTCAGACGGCAATGAAAGAAACAAAAGAAGCTTGAACCAGGCAGAGGTCCTTCAGAAGATTCATTTTTCTTTTTTAGAACTTTTTTTTAATTAAGCTGTTCTTAATTACTGTTTTCTTTACTAACTTATTCACAGTGGAACAATTAAATATACACAACTGTGGCCATTGCAGATTGACTATGACAAAAAATATTTGTCCTTTCTAGGATAATTATTTTCTGCAAATTCAAAATTATGTGTTCTGTAATTTTAGTTCCCATTTCCTTTAAAAAAAAACATTTGCAGTATGATTCCATGTATGCTTATGATTGCTTTGGTCCTTTATATTTTTCTTTACCCTTTTGATAATTGAGTATATTTTAAACAGTCTTATTTTCTACTTCCCATATGTGTTCACCAGATGCTGATCTCTACCCCATCAATAATTACATTTATTTTAACTTACACACCAACACTATGTCTGAACATACAGTCCTGAATGAGTATCATCTCTGTTCTCCTCATTTGATTGCCAATTTTGATTCCTATTTTTTTTTTTTTTGGAACAGAAATGCTACTGATAGCACTAAACTTTCAGTGGAGAAAATGTTGATTTTCAATATTTTTCAGTTTACATTTCATGTTCGTTATTAATTATGGTCAAATATTTAGAATTTTTATTTAAAATAAATTGATTGGATCTAGAAAAAATATGGCTTGATCATTCTGGACATATTATTCTCCTGCATATGTTCATTCCTAGTTTTGTATTTGCAGTATTATATTAAGTATTAATGGTTTATTTTTACCTTTTGTTCTACAGGGCCACCAAAGTTCCTACATCCATTTATCTCTGATAAAAATGTGCCATCTGAGTTAGAATACTCAATAATTTCTTTTGAAGAACCACATACCTATTTAAAGCAATGGACTGATGGATCCGTCTTCAAGGAGATCCATTTCTCAACTAGAATTGACTGCAAACTTTTGGAGTGTAGAAATCTAACTATGCAAACTGTTGCAAAACCATTTGGTATATTTGGGCAGCTTTCTGTTTCTGGCAATTCTATGGAAAAGATTTTGGATGTAAATATGGTAGTGGATCCTGTATTCATCAGCTTTGGCCAACATACCATCCACTCTCTGCATAAAACCTTTCAGGCTTGGCAACAGGTAAGCAGATAGGCCTGAAATTGAAAGGTTAAACCAGGTATCATAACTCGGGATTCCTAAGAATGAAGAAGTGCCAAAAGCTATGTAGGGTTAAGGGATTGAAACAGGAATGGCAAAATGGTCTCAGGTCCTTTTTATTGTGTCATGCATTTTATTGAAAGTGAAACAAAAGCAAATGGAATGCATAAAACCTATTCACATATAATGATTTGGTGTTGTATGAGCATGATTCATACTTGTATGTTTTTTCCTGCTTTTCTATGGGGAAGGAAATGAGTGAAAGGGTGAATTGAATACGAAAGTCCTATAGAGAAAATGAATGAGGATTGAATTGCAAAAGATATATATGAAAGAAGGGTGAATGGTTTGGGAGGAAAGAGTAGAGGTAGTAGTTGTAGTTGGATGGAGTTGATGAGGTCCTCAGATAGAAAGGGATGAGTTTAAGGAACAAAAGGAAATGTGTGAATTCATGGAAAGATGTGGTAGAAACAAGACTGGTTTGCAAGGACAGAAAGGTATGAAGAGTTACAGTGGTTGGTGTTTGTATAAACTAAATTTTGCAATATGTTTTTCTTCTCTCACATACTCATTTTTTTCTGTTTTTTTGCATAGTATTTCTTATGCCTTTTCTGTGCTTCATATAACATTGCCTAACCCCAAAAAGAATAGCATGACAGCTGTGGATAGTATTTTGTTTCCCATTTAGCAGAAACCAGAGATTATATGGTTTTTGCCATTATATCCAGACCAGCAAGCTATGGTTTTCTTTACATTTGCAATCCAAAACAGAAGTCCAAACCATGATCTGATTATGGCTTGCAAGTCCAGTTTGGAGAATGAGCAAAAATCATAGTTTAGCAGTTCAGATCTAACCTTGTAATGCAATTTGTGCTTATCATCAACTAACTGGATCTGAAAGTACATATTCAAGGAGAAGAAAGATAAGAGATTCGTGAGTTCATAGCAAGAGAGCAGATTTTCGGGGTATGCACGTCACTGAGTGGCTCTGGAAGGACTCAGGGTGAACATAAGATGTATGCCGAGGAAATGGTCAGGCTGTCAGTGGGAAAACACTTGGAAACAGAAGTGCTCTTTCCCTCTTTGAATTCAGATAATGTGTGGATGATCCAGAAGACACCCTGACTCAACTATTTTCTGGATCCAGCACAGTTATCTAGATAATAGGATACACAGTATCCAAACTGATTCACAGAATAATTGACATAGGGGCTATGATAGTGAATTTTGCCATGATAGAGAGCAGCTATTGCAGACGGACCAGAACCTCTGAAGAATGTTTGGCAGAAGCTCCAGCAAGTATAGTCTGTTACTTTTATTGTCCCATTTTGGCAATAATAAATTAATTCTTACTACTATGCCATTAAAGGTGATTACAAAAGACATTAAGTTTCCATGGGCCAATTTGGATGGATTTAAGCCTGTGTAGTTCAGATAGGAATGTAACTTGTTGAATAATTGTAATACCAAGTGTTTCTCAGAGATAGCTAGCTAGCTAGATAAGTAGATAGGTAGATAGATGGATGGATGGATGGATGGATGGATGGATGGATGGATGATAACCTACTAAGGCCCAGTCTATGTATGACATAGAAAAATAATCATAAGCTCTTTCCTTTTAGTTCAGATAGGAGGCAGAACCGGAGAGCACTGTGGATGTTTGACCCACTCCCTCTGAATGATATCATGGTTTAATGTTATACTTGCCCCTAGTTTTTTGTTTATCCTGCTGAATGAAAAAAAGACTCCTATTACATTTGATATCTGGCATGCATGCATGCATGCATGCATGCATTTGTCAAATTTATATAGCCACCCGTCTCACAAGAAGTGACTCTGGGTAGGGTACAACAATCAAATAAAACAACAGATATATAAAACAATCATTATAAAAATATAAAACAATCATTATTAAAAATTAAAAGATTATTAAAAATTAAAATATACAAACCACTAGGCACAGAGAGAATGTATCAACCATAATAGTGGAGCCATCTTAGACTATAACTGGTTCCCTGTTGTTCTAATGAAGGTTTTTGCTACAACTTACATGATTTTCTGTATATAGAAAACTGATGGGTCAAATTAATAAAAATATATTCAAATAATATTTTCTGCAGTTATCCAAACAATCTTGCATTAAGCAGGCTATTCAGTCCTTCCCCCAGAATTTCTCTTCACCAATCTATATACCTATATGAAGTTTTCTGCATTAATTACCCATCACAAAACTACAATAGTAAAGCTAAAAAAGATAAAACATCTGTTTCGCATCAGAGTTTCTTTTTTCAAGGCATTCCAGGATTTTCTTATTGTAAAAGGACATTCATAAAATAAGAGCTAGTGTGATTTAAATCTTTACATCTGGTTCAAATATCACTGTGAAAAAAGAGTCTTTGTAGCTCCTATTTCTGCTTTTTGTCATATTTTGAGCAATGTGCTTAACAGAAAACAAGCAAACAGTTTTGAAGGAGGCCTGTTTGCATGGGCTGGTGGAGCCGTAACTACTGCAAAATGGCCTTCAGAAAGACCCATTGCTTTGTGCAGTGAAAAAAGTCTCTCCAGTATCACATATGTACAAATAAAATGCATTGTATAAATATTTAAATGTGTAAGACCACATCAGAAAATGACTGACTGACTTGAACTATAGGGAGCCTTAAAGAAATACTCCGAGTTGGAAACAACAGGATTGTATAAGTAAAGCCATATGTTGCTTAGCAAGATGTTCCAGTCAGGTACATTCTATGAATAGTTAGACCTGATTTATATGCAGGGGTGGCAATGTTCAAATGACCCACAGAGGATATGCCTCTGTAATTGTTGTTGCAATTTCCTTGTTTCCTCTCATCTCTGGAGTTTTTGCCACCATCTTCTGATGTGGTGGGTGAGTCTCTAGCCTAGAGTGTCCTTGATTAAAAGCTTACCTTATGTTTACATTAGGGTGCATTAGCTATTGAGGTGGGCTCTGAACTACATATTAATGTTAATTGGTAACAATATGTTTCTTCAGCGGGTTCTCCTCTACCACATACTGAAAATTAGCTTCCCACTAGTAGGTATTTTTTGATGTTCAGCATTCACAATTAACACATTATTCTGCCAGACAAAATCAAGACCACCACCATTAATTGAACTCCTCACATTTCCTAACTAAGTATGAGAAACAACTAATTTTGTACATGTTGTGGATAAGAGCTGACATACGAAGCATAAAGTAATTTGGCCTTACACCTTTAGGTCAAGAGTTCAAGATTAACAGAAGCCTCTGTCAGAATTTGTTTCCCAAAAGGTGAACTGATTTTATTCTTAAATAATGATGGAAGTTTTAACAATAGATTAGACATTACAGGTATTACCAGACTCTGTGCTTTATGATCCCAGGTCATCCATTCAAATCCCAAGATGATCGAACTTTTTTTTTCTTTTAAAAGCAGCGATTTCCTTCTGTAAGCAACTGTTTTTATAGTCTTATGTTTGCAAGTCTTTGAATATTTGGTTGGGAGGAAGTTTTATTCAACTTAATAGGAGTACCTTTCTGAGTTTCTATAGGATTTTCATAGTTAAAGTGGAAAAAGTATTGTGAAACATAAGGGGCAGAGTCCAGATAATTCTCTTTTACATGACATGTATTTAATATTAATATATGTGATAAGTTCTCCCATTATATTTGGATACAATAAGATATATTTCAATGTTTAAGGGGAATCATTTATGGTAGAAAATTATTATAGAAATCTTGAAAGTTTGGATTCTTTTGCCAATGAAATGTTGGCCCAGTAAAATCTTTTCCTCTTCAAATTTATGTAGCATGAATAGTAGTAGATGTTATGTAGGCCAATACATAGTTCTTCAGATTTAAAAAATGCTTTAAGGAAGACCGCTTTATAAATTGGTAATAAGTAAATCTACCACATACCATGCTGTGGCTAATGGTAATCAGAGATGTACCATTAGAGAATGCCAAAACAAAATATGTTCTTATGTGGCACCAGGAGTGACAGTGTTGCTTTCGTCAGTTGTTATTAAACATTTTAATTAAATTATAATGGTTATAATTTATAACATTATAAATGCATCAAATCCCCTTGAACTTAGCTCTGCCCCAGTTATCTTGAACCCAATTTCTAACTTCTACAGTTGAGTGGGATTAAGTGTGGCTAGGTATCTACATATACATTTAAAAGGGGAGAGGAAATAAGCAGGGGCTATATAAATGGCCTCTGTGGAAAGGATGCAAGACATCAATCCTGCCAAGAAGATGTTAAGAGAATATAAGAATGCAGTATTTTTTAACAGATAGCATAAAATGGAGTGTATGCATTGGAGCATGTGGTCACCATAGAAACCAAGTTCTGCTTTGGGATGTTCAGATAACCTGCAGGGAAGATGTATTTACCTACATACATCATCATGGTTGATTTTGCATAACTTTCAAAAATAATGGATTACACACTTTGTACACCTAAGACCTGAGAATGTAGCTCTTTGTATTGGTCTAAATGAAGTGTTGACAACTACATCTTCTAAAGTGCATTCTTTAGAAACCTGATGGCCAAGAAAGAGTTGGCTGGCTGAGAATTCTGAACGTCTTCCTTACTTTTATATGCTTCCATGAGTTCTACGGCAATTGCTGAGAGAACCATGAATAACTAAACAACAAGGGAAGAACTTAAGCACTAGTGTGGGAGAAGATTCTACAGAAGAAGAAAAAATCACTCAGTAATAACTCCAGCTGTGAAACTGACAACCATCACAGGAATATAACCAAAGAGAATGGAAATATGAAAATGGGACTGAATAAAGAAAATCAGTTGAACTCCTGTAGGCTTCGATAGAAGAAGTAGGCAATGTAATATATTACCTATTGGATAAGGGATACAGAGAATTGGCAATTAGCTTCAAATTGATGGAGTGAGAAAATATAAAGGTCAAAATGTAAAGGAAAAATGTCTTGAAGTTCTCATTGTAACATTGCCACTTACTCTTCTGCTTTCAAACCACTCTTGTAACACAATGTATTATAGGGATTAATAAACCCTTGAGACTTTGATAATTTATACAGACTGTCAAATAAGGCAATTGTTCATACTGTATGGAAAGATGCCCAATATACTTGTTGCTCTAGCCTGATCTCTTAAAAGCAGTAGCGAAGCGAAATACAAATGATTGAAGACAGACAGGGAACAGTTAAATGGGGTTTAAAGCTAGGTATTTTCTCTAACTTAAATGTCAGAAATGTATGATGTGCATTAAATGTTACCCTTTGGATCTGCAGCATTGTTCATTTTTCACCTTCATGCCTTGCTCTGTATGCATCTTGAGGAGAATGGTGTTCCCAGATATAGAAGCATTTCTGAATAATTGACTATACATAAATTTGCCCTCAAGCACAAAGGAAGACTTCATTGTTTCAGAGTTGTTCATGCAATTAAATATGATATTTGCTGCTGAGCCATTTTAAAAGAAAAATAGTGATTTTTCTCCCAAAAAGTATTTGGTTACATGGTAGCCTTGCAATAGAAGAAAATATCAACCAGCCCTTACATAAGTTTGGAATGGTAACTACTTTATTACCATCAAAAGGTTATTGCGTCATTTTATTTTCTATTTGTACACAGCCTGGTACAAAACAAATCTGAATGTTTTGTATTTGCGTGAGCATTCTGAAATCTGTGAATGAATACTACAGTAATGTTTAAGCCCAGTTCAGAAAGCTTGAGATCCATTTCAAACAAAATTAAATTTGAGTTTGGCATTAAATTGGTAGGGTATGTTTGGGTCAGTGAATTTGGTCAGTGAACAAATGCAAACTTTACTATATCTTTTTTTATTAGTTCAAAAAATTATCTAAAATGTATTTTGTTTTCTAAAATGTTAAATCTCAAATAGGAACTTCACTAATACTGGCAGTGTTAGTGTAACTATGGACCATGGATAGAGTTTGTTCACATTTGTATAATATATATCAAATATTTTAAAAATTGCAATTCCCTTGTTTTGTTGTTTGTCTATGGTTTGCAGTTCAAAATGTATAAATGAATATAAATTTCGGGACCCATAAATGATTCTGCCATTTTTTGTTATGAAGAAAAAATGCTTTGTAGGAAAGCTTGTGACAGAGAAGGCCTTTGGTATAGAACCTTTCACCACTGGCAGGTAGTTGCCAAACATCTTGGAATTAATCTGAAGCTTGTTTGATTTTTCTATTCTTTTTCTTTCAGAATCAGTGCCCTGAGGCAGAAGAGCTAGTCTTTAGCCATTTTGTAATCTGTAATGACACGCAGGAGACACTGCGGTTTGGCCAGGTAGACACTGATGAAAATGTTTTGTTGGAGAGTCTTCACAGTCACCAGTACAGCTGGCGCTCTCACAAGTCCCCACAGGTATGTCAGAGAAGGCCATACAAGTGCAACAGTTGTTAAAAGTAGGAAGTGTTGAAATAATTCAATTTAGTTTTCTCGGGGTAGGGGTTGTTCATGCATTCTGCTATCTTTAGCTTTCCAGATTTCAGCTGAAGGTCCATGCTTAAACTGCAAGACAGAAGAGATAAACAGAAAGGATGAGCAAACCCAGAAATGTTTATATTTCATTCAAGTTTGGAGCTGTACAGCAGTGTTTCTCAACCTTGGGAACTTTAAGATGTTGGACTTCAACTCCCAGAATTCCCCAGACAGTATTTTGGGAGTTAAAGTCCACACATCTTAAAGCTGCCAAGGCTGAGAAACATTGCTGTATACTCACACACTTTCCAGTTAAAAATGAAGAAGAACTTCAGGCTTCTGTATTTAAGAACAGCAATAATTTATTGGGCTTGAGAGAAAACAATCATCTTCAGATTTTGGGATGTTAATCCTACCAATGTGGGCACAAAGCTTCTGTTGACATAAGACAATACATTTGAAAACGGCAGTCCAAAAGCTGAGCAATGAACCATAAATTGGGATTTTGGAGAAGGATATCCTCCATGATAACTGCTTGTTGCATTCTCAAATATACTGACAATAGAATCTCAACTTCACCACTCTTAGGGAATTCATAGAGATCCATATTCATCAACATCTAATGATTTTGATGAGACTTTTTCCTCTCTGCCTACTGTATATATACTTAAGCTGCTTTCACAGAGTGGGAGTATATGCCTGGTGCATGCACACACAGAACTGCAGTGAAGAAGCTCATGTTGGTTTAACAAAGCAAACAGCCCACATGTGTCTTTCATGATTAGTTCCTTCGTAAAAGCTTCTTTGGTCAATTTGATAATGAGAAGAGATTCTAATGGTAATGAAAAGAGATTCTAAAAAATCAAACATTTCTAGGATTTATTTTTATCTTCATGCTTTAGACAAAAATAACAAATGTGTAAATAGGAAGATCACTGCAGTATGCTGTTTGCTGTTGAACAAAAGCAAGAAAGGGATTGGGCTGTGGAAAATTAGATTACGGCTGTAGAATTTTGAGGTCATGGCTGGAAAGAGCAGTCTGGCGATTGAAGGACAATTTCATATTACTTGACTGCTGCTGTTCCTGCTGATTTTCCAGAATAATCTGGGCTGGGCACTCTATTGAAAAAAGGCTTGGCAGCACAATATGTTGTGCACAGTCATCACTAGTACTTGGGGAAAAAATCAGTGAGAAAAGAAGATAATTCTGGGAGAACAATTATCTTTAATTTTTAGTTCTTCCTTAGTAAGAAATTATACGTGTTCTGTATGTTGAATGCAAGTTCATGAGTGGCTAAGGTCAATCACAGAAACCTGCACTCAGTATGCATTTACTGTGGAATAACTACACTGACTTCACTTGTTAACTTAGCAAAAGGAGAAGAGCTTTACAATTTCCCTGCCTATAGATTACTCATTGCAGAAAGCAATTTAAGGACCTTTTTTTTTTGGCAGGTTATGGCCAGTATAATTGATAACTCTATATTTTTCTCGGTGGGTTTTGCTTCTGTGGAAGCAGCACTTTCACATTCATCTTTCTCCTTTGAAATAGCCTTGTTTTTATAGCTGTTTCTCTCTCATTCTAAACTGCAGTAAGAAACAGAGCCAATCATGATCAAGAGTTTTTAACCCTTTTTTCTGAACACAATAGTCTCGGTGAAAATCATTTATTTTCTACTCACCTTTCTGCCAACATTTAGGATTGCAGGAAGTAAGACTGCCCAACTGACTACAGAATGTTATTTGGATTTAAAAAAAACAAACTGGAAGTACAATTTCAGTCTTCCACAAGCAGGGAAACACAAACAAACATGAATGGGCACTGTTAAACTATCCTTGTCTGGAAGCATCACTGAATATTCAGAGATTACTGAATATTATTTTAGGGTTTTGTTACTTTTGTTATGTGTGTGACTGTGAGATTACCACTTAACAATAATAAAAGTTAACAACACAAGTTAGAGATCTAAAATAAAACAATAGAAGATTTCAGAGGTAAAATAATAAAGGAACAGAGGACATTTTAAAGTATATAAAGCAGGACCAACTTTGTTAAAGATTCTTGCTAAACAAAGTAATTCCAAGGGAGAAACTGTACTGTTTTCCTGAGTTTTCCAGAGGGCATTCCTAACTTTGGAATGGATCCTCCTATTCCTGCAGCTATACTTTAAACTTACCTCTCCAGGGGGAGAGTTCTGTCTTCTCTCCCAGGCATAGAGGGCAGGGGGTGGCATGGATCCAGCTGGAAGTCGTAAGAGCCAATCTTATATAACTTCTTTCCTGGGGAGCATCCTCCCTACGATACTCCCATGTTTAAACAGGATGGGCCCCTTCCTAGCACCCATTTGGTTGAGGCCAGAGCAGAGCAGAAGCATGGGAAATGCTGTGAAGGCCTGCATTCTAGCCATGAATGAGTGGTACAGCTCTACTGCCATGCAAGAAACATCCTGGATCCAGCCTAGTGTTTCTCCCAATATCCACAAAAGATCTAGCCAGGTCTAGAAGCCAACAAAAGCCTAGAAGCAATATTTGTAGTTCTACTTCCTCTTTTCTCAAATAAGGAGATTGGGAGTGATGCAAGATCTCATCATGTACCAACACAAGTGACAGACAGTAGCATAGAGGAGACATCCACATCTCCTCCAGGGCACCGGTGGTTAAGATGCAAGCGTCCAAATATGCAAAACCTGAAAAGGTACCAGCTGATGGCTGGCTGGGGAATTCTGGGAGCTGAAGTCCACATATCTTAAAGTTGCCAAGGTTGAGAAACACTGCCATAGAAGAAGCTTGATTCTGGAAGCAGATGAAGGGTGTTACTTCCCATGAGATATTGGGGGCCAAGACTATTTTATGCAGGGTAAACCAATAAAACCAATCCAAATCTCCCTCTCTCCAAGAAGCAGAAGGTGAAATATAGGAGCAATCATTACTCTAAGGGCCAGGCTTCTTAGAATAACTAGAGGTAGCACAAAAGCCTGGGTCATTCTTCTCTGACTTGAGTTATTTCAAGCTCTCCTCTCTTCTTGGCCCTCTTGTCCCCGAAATAATACTTCAGGGAGCACTTCTCTTAGAAAAATGGCCAAGGTAAATAAGGACAACAGTGCTCCCAAGGAAAAACTGTAAGCTTCTAACGAGAGGCTCTTTTTTGTCTTAATCGTTCAGAAATCCCTTCTAACTATGACAGAATGAAAGAATGGGGATTTTCTTAGGAGAAGCAGAGGCTCCTAATATTAAGAACGGGGATTTTCTAAGGAGAAGCAGAAGCTCCTAATGTTAAGACATGACTATGGCTTGCTTGATATCAGTTGGATTTCTTCCTGTAGGAAAGAAAGGTTTTAGTGTTGGACACCAATCCAGTTTCATGAGGACTGGTTCTGGTGCTGGAACTTGTCTGTGTTTTTGGTGGGCAGCAGCATCCTGAAATGGCAACAGCAGCCTCCAGAGCTGCCAGGAATGGTCTATGGTGTTATACCCTAAATCTGTGTTTTGTTGTTGTTTTTGTGGATTTTAGGCCAGTTTTGTTGTTCAAGATATTGTAATTTTGTTTTTATTTTTGCTCAGAGTTGCATTTTTGGGAGTTATTTTAGTCAATCCTAAAATTTTATTTATTTATTGATTGATTGTTTTTCTGTGCTTCCAGATTCCAAAACTTCCAGCATTTTACAATGCACAAAATAAAATCTTATCAAATAAGTACCTAATATTAATAAAACCACCAAAACTATCAGCCCAGTGTGACTTCTATTATCCAAACAAAAATCCTTAAAATGTCATGATTGAAACTCTTTGTATTTAACCACTTTCCCGAACGCCGGTATCATATTTAGATCTCTGGAGGCAGACCATTCCAGAAGGATGGAGTCATAACTGACACTCATTGTCTTCTCCCCCACTCTCCCCAAACCTTACATCCCTACCATGGGTGAATGGACCAGATAGGTTGGTTTCACTTGAAAGAGGTGGTCCTGAAGATACAGGAACCAAGTTATAAAGAGAGTTTAAAACCAGCACTTGGAAACTTACTGGAAGTCAATGCAGTGCCCACAAAAATTGGTCTTTGTGGGCTGAAGTGTTTTTCCTTTGCCAGGAGGCAGGCCGTTGCACCTTGCATCAATTGCAGCTTCTGGGTAGTTTTCAAAGGCAACCTCATGGAGAGCTCATTGAAGTAATTTCCTCTAGAGGGGATAAGGGCATGAGTTACTGATGCCAAGGCCTTCTACTCCAGGTATAGTCACAGCTTTTGCAGCAGCCAAAACTAGGCAAAGAACCCCATGGCCACTGCCTCCGCAGTATGTTTTTTTAAGTCATGATTTGTGAATTGCAATTCCATGATATATGCTGTCATAAATCTGGTATAAGTTACAATGGTAATACCTTGTTTAGTTTCTTTTGAAAGAGAATTGGACACATTCATTGAAGATACGAGTCTGTCAATAGCTACAGATCAGGACAAGTACCGCAAGTGGAATCATGGGGTTCAGGCTACAGAATGCCAGTCACATGGCTGCATTTTGCCTTCAGATTCTACCTGGAAAAACCTAAATGTCCACTGTGCATACCAGTATTTGAGATGGGTCTTTAGATGAAGCTAGCAGAATCTTCCTGTGTTCATATAGGCAACCGCTTCTCAAACAATTTACAATCTGGGAATATAATTTATTATTCATGCTGAGCTCTATATTGCTTTATTAGTAATTCTGTTACTGTGAGGTTTATAGTATCCTTAGAGTTAAAAAGTAGATACACATTTTATTAATAAATACTATTTTGAGGAATATATAAGCCAGCAGGTGAGGAGATATCTATATCATCTGTATCGGTATTTTGAAAAAGTAGTTTGGAAAAACGTCAAATAGCTTGATACCTTGTGGATTGGATAAGCAAAGTTCTTTTTTTTTAAAACCCTGCCTTAGTCTTTCAATGGGCAGTTGCTTGTAAGTACGCATGATTAATACAAATTCATTAGGACTTCAGCGTGGGCATATTACGTTGTGGTATATTCCAAACCGTTTCAGTGCTGGACTTATTCTTGAGGAAGTCATTATCAGAATAGTGCCCAACCGTGGACAAGCTATGCAAGTGTCAGATTAATGGAATGTGGGATGACTTCATCGTTTTGAAGCTATTTCATTCCTCATGATAATTCTCATCTTGCCAAGTTAGTGAATTTTAAGAACTCTGAGAGCAGATTGTAAGATAAATGTGAAATATGAAATAATCCATACTTCGGAGTCAGAAATTTTCCTCTAGGCATTAGTTCATATTTGACTTGTTTAACTCACACTTGGGGATAAAATGAGTTAGGATCAGGTCTCAAATACCACGCTCCCTTATTGGGAAGGAAAACCTGCAGCTCGTATTTCCAGTTACAGAGGCACTAAGCAGCAGCGATTGCCATAAAATACTTTACTTAACCTTTGCAAAAATGTTTTTTTAAGTATGGCAAAGCAGTTCTTTCAGTGAAAATGAATAGTTTTCAAAGGGTTGAATTTCATTAACATTTGTATCATTTAAAGACTTAATTGTTATTTTGCTGATTACAGTTGAGAAGACATATTGTAATTGCCCATTTAAAGTGCATAATAAAAATAAATGAAAAGAGGCCTAAAATTCCTTTGGTTTTACCTCAGTGGTATACAGCTAGAACCTCAAAACATATTTGTTTCAGATGTAAATTTGTTAAAAGAACTGAACTATGGGATTTAAAAGTAAACCCTTTATTTAATAGCTACTTAAAAACAGCAATAAATGGAAGATAGAATTTTAGATTCCCTTATTTTGGAAAACTGCTGAAAATCTCAGTGAGTACATACGGTTAAAAAAGAATTTGTCCGAATTATTCTTTTCCCTTTATTCTCTTCATTCTGTCTAAATGTCTCACTGCATTTTGTTCAACTGTACTTCTTTAGCAGATAATATATCTAGTACACTTCTTTCAAGATTTGAGACCCTCATTTGTTCAGATGTCCTTGATATCATTTGAATTCAAGGTGTTTCTTGAGCAGTGTTTCTCTTTTTTTATATAAGAATTTTATTAAGTTTCAAGCAAAGATAAAAGCTACAGAAAAAACAAAAGCCTATAAAGAAAAAAAAAGAAAAAAACTAAACAAGTGTAGAAGCACAAGAGAAAATTTTTCAAAATTACAAAAAGAGGTGACTTCCGAATTTTAAAGCAAGGATACACAACAGTTTTCCATAATCCCTTACTGTATATTAAACCAAAATCACATTATTTCTATAAACCATTCCATTGGTACATTATAAAAATCACCAAATACAGTTGATCCGTCCCCTTATATTAAAAGATATACACACGCACACACACACACATACACACACCTCCTAATCAACTTCCCCTCAAAGATAACATTTAATTATTTCCTTCCTACTACTATTCGATACATTCCTGTCTAATAAAGATCAAACTAAAAAACATGTAAATTGTCTGCCATTGCACTTAATAATACAACAATTTTAATAATCCTAATCACAATAAACCCAAAACCAGACATTTATTATTTTTTTATTATGCCTTAATAACCTTAATCCAAATTGTTAAAGATAAATGAAATCAGGCAAACCCTAAAAGCAATCCAGATAAATATTCTTAAACCCTTATCCCACTTTAAAATAAACCACAGCATTTACAATGCACACAGAGCTTTTTTTTTTTTTTTTTTAAATCGAACAACCCAACTGCCCCCCTCAAAAACTCCAACTTCTCTTCAGGAGACCTCCCATACACAATAACCCCTTCTTTTCCATGGCGTTCCATCAGAAGATCAATATCACTTATGGCTTGCAACTCGATCCCTCCCTTTAATTTCTTCAACTCGTCTATCTGATCTTCATCCAGCATTTCAACAGAAGTCCCAATCTCACTCTTAGAACACACATTTCTGTCGCTGTTAAATTCCTCAGTTTTATCCACAACATCCCCTACCAGATGACACATTTCAGACCTCATGTTTTCCACAATGTCCTGAATGCCTTGCATAACAACTTGGTAGGAATCAGAAAGAATCTGTTTAAAATCTTGTTGGAAGTCAGGGAAAGTCTGTTTAGAATCCTCCATGTCTCAAGCAGTAGATTATGACATCCCCCAGGAGCTTTACCAGTGAAAGCTGAAGAGATGAAAGAATTCCGAAATATGTTTACAGAAGGGAAAGTGAGATATGTAGACAGTTCCCCAGGGAAAGTAGAAGCAGAAAACTGAAAGTTCAAAACAGCCAATTCAACATGTAGGAAAATGCTAATACCTTCAAATTTAGTACAAAAATAATAACAGGGAGACAATTATTTACTCTCAATCCTCCTTAATATTTGGATGTAAAACAAAGTCCAAAACTTTAAAAAAAAGTTGTTGTTTTTTAAATTGATCCCAAAAATAATGATAAGCACCAAGAGAACCCGCTTCTCCTTGCTGTAGAAAGCCTCTCTTAAGGTACACATACTTAAAAGAAATATAAATTGGGTGATTTAGAAATGGGGTGGCCGGTCTTAGTGTCCCTTTACGGCCACAACGTGGCTTGGAAATGGTGACGTCCCAGCCTCCCAGATACTCTTACCAGTCAAACGTGAACGCTGTTTGTGATCTTCTGGCTGCAAGCAGCCATCCAGAGGACAGATGGGGTGAGTCCAGGTGTTTTCTTTTTTCCAGAAAAACACTCCTGGGCTTCAGGAAAAACCTGCCTGAGCCCGAAAAAACTGCCGCGTTGTCAGTTCTGCTCACTGAGCCCGCAGGCACAGCTGTTCAGTCTGCCATGTCCCCACTGGAAGTCTCTTGAGCAGTGTTTCTAAACCTTGGCAACTTGAAGATATGTGGACTTCAACTCCCTTGTTATCCTCATGCTTGCTAGGGAATTCTGGGAGTTGAAGTCCACACATCTTCAACTTGCCAAGGTTAAGAAACACCATTCTTGAGTATATGATTCTGCTCAGTTTCACACTTAGGGAACTGGTGCCTTAAACTACAAAGTACAACTTAACAATGGCTTCTTGACCTCTTGAAATTGTAACACTGTGAAGAGCAAGTAAGCCAGAGTGCCATTTGTTTGGAAGAAGAAAATGAATTATGCCAACCTTTTCTATCCTGATATCCTCGAGATACATTGGAGTGTACCACCCAGAATTCTGCATCACTGCATCGAACACTCATATTGGCTGGGAATTCTTGGGGATTGAGATCCAACACATCTGGAGTAAGCAGAGTATGAACTGTGTGATATAGTCAGTAACTTTTGTGTACAGACCTCTGCAAAAATTCTCTTAAGTATGGCTGTTTTATTGGAAAGAGGTGCTGTCCTAAATGCTTTTCCCTCTCAGTTTTATTGCAATTTATACTACAGTGGTGCTTAAAAGTTTGTGAACCATTTTGAATTTTCAATATTTCTGCATAAATACTGTAGGACCTAAAATGCAATCTGTTCTCCACACAAGTCCTAAAACTAGATAAAGAAACCCCAATTAAACAAATGAGTCCAAAACATTTTACTTGTTCATTATTTATTGCGGAAAATGATCCAAATTCAGACGGATTCACAAACTTTTAAGCATCACTGTATCTATTGCTTTTATCAAGGATCTCATACTTTTTGTTGTAAACACAGTATTAATCAAATTACTGCTAGCTTTGAACCTCTTTTATTCATTTTCTCCATTCTGTGGATCCAAGATTGCCTTTTTCTTCTCATGCTTTATTTTATCATTCTACTACCAGAATTTTTAGTTTAACAGCAACATATGGCATGGATTCCTAATTTGGTGCTATTAGTTTGCCTCCTTTTTTGAAGCATTTCGAATCTCTATGTGTTCCTTTCTCATTAGAACTCACATGCTTTCTGGATTGCAAAATTAGCTTTCATTAATGATATAAATGATTCCCAATAGCAGTCCATAAACAATTTTGTTCAAAATTAAATACAGTAGTTTAGAATAGAAATATCAAAGATAATTCAAATTAAATTAATAGGGGTAAACTGTAGTGGGTTCTATAACCAAGGCCAAAAATAAGGTGCAAGTCAAACGTTTGTGACTTAATTTGTCTCCCAGTTTGGCAAGTTGATCATAAATATTTACACCTGATTTTTTTTACCTGCAAAGCAAAAGTAAAAACTTTTTCACAGTGCACTAGCATAGCAATTGGTGATCCAGTCTAAAAATGTTATTTTCTGATGTAGTGTATGGCAGCCTGACAGCAGTTTAAGATGTTCTGTGAATTATCTACATTAATTATCCCACTCTTCTGGAATAATGCTACAAAGGACCAGAGAGGTAGTACTATGAATCTTAATGTTTGGAGGTTTGGACTTCTTACCTGCGAATTTCTAGCTAAACAAACAACCCCCTTTTAAAGAGAAAACACATGAATTATACAATTTTTCCTGATTATTAAAATACGATGTAATTGGGTTACCTCTTCCAATTTATGTTAAAAGGATTAATGCAAGGAAGAAGTTCATGGCTGTTGACGTTGAGAATCACAGCAATATTGAGCAGATGTTTGGAATAATACCATTAATCTTTTTTTCTTCCTCTCTGCTTGTGCCTTCTGTCATTCTGCTTGCTGTACTTTTGTCTTTTTTATCAAGCTATTTATTTTTCCTTGTCCACTGATAAATTCATTTTCAAAGCCAATTCCTTTTTCTTGAATTTCATGAATTCTCCTAGTTTCATACAGTCTACTTTTTCACTAGCATTTAGGTTTTCTTTTAACTTTTACAATTAATGGAAGTCATCTGACCAAACCCCATTCTTTTCTTCTTAATCTATTCTGGTTTTAAGTCTCTTGTAAAGGACTGTGTTACTTCAGAATTCTGGATGCTGTCAAACATAGCTATCAGGCTGATGTGTAACACTCTTCCATAATTTATTTCTTTTGCTCATTCATTATGGCTTAGTCTTATGTGCAGATTAGGTCCCTGTGGCTTGTTCAAATAATGATTAGAAATTCTGGCATTGCCATGTTATATAGGTGGTAGACAGTTTAATGGTTCACTTCTAAGTGGACTCAGCATGAACAGGCAGAAATCAGTAATAATTCAGAACTTCTTCTGGGAAGCACTCTCTGTTGACTGCTTTGGAATGTTTCTTTATGTTTACTCATAAAGCATAAAACTTAAAAAAATGATAATAGTGTAGGGAAAAAAAACAGGAACACTACATCAGCATTTAAAAATAAAATAGTAGCCAAACCCAGTCCTCCAAAAAAGCCCTAATTTATATTAAAATATTATAGAGCAGGCCATGAATACAAAACCTTTCAAATATTACCTAATGGCATCAGGAAGGGGCTGGCTAAATTCCACGCTTTCCCGTACTGAGAGGAGGGAAGCAAATGAAACATATTCAGAAGCAGTAACTTAATTGTACAGGGTTAATATGAGGCTTACTTGAGCTTGCTCAGGTTCTAAAGTCTGAAATCAATGCAATCTGCACAGCAACCAACATCTCTACATAGCTGCAGTAAAAGGGGAAGAGGGACCATGCATGTCCAATGCTTCCAGTGGTACAGGTTAATCCCACAATAGCTTAATATGATTGCATGTGGCCACGAAACTACCATTTAACATGATGCCCACATGTGGCCAAAAAATCATAGCATAAGCCAATGCCCCAAACTGGGATGTAAATGTGAAGATAATACGAATTGTCTTCCCAATGCAGAGCCACAGTGGCAGCCAACTGCAACTTTCCTGGGGAGCCAGATGCAAATAATTTTTCTGATGCAAAGTTATTATTAAGGCAACTTTTTGTAATGGAATGCCTGCAGGTTGAAAACAGACAGCAGATTAATTGGTGATACTCAGTTAATAAGCTAGCTGTTTATACAAGGTGGGAAAGGTTATTATCTAACATAAATAGTCTACCTTTTTCTCTCTGAAGTCTTATTCCTTGTATTTGGTTTCAGCCACAGCAGTTCTGTTTCTCTATTTGGTGTCTAATATTTAAATATCAAAGTTGTTTCAGATAATTACTTTTTCCCTGAGGGTACCCACTATCTTGTATATTTGCATTAGTAGTCAAGGCGCTACTCCTGTCATTCAAACGCCACCCACTGTATTGGACATGTTTGTTTTACATGCAGTTTTGTGCTGAAGGGACCAAACATTGCTAGCAGGCTACTGGGTTGCAACATCTTAGCCGTTTGCTATTGCGCCTCCTTTTTAAAGGTCAGTGTCATCCTTCACTGGATGGAAAGCATAATTTCAGAATGTTCAGTCCATTAGCCTTGATTCATTGTCCTCAATCTGTGAGTAACGGGGTCGTTATCTCCTTCTCGAGGCCTTGATTTTTATTTGTGTTTTTAGTATTCACAGCACATCAACTTGGTAACCTTCTTTGGGCTGGAGGGAGGGATATCATCATAAATAACTATATGGCTGGCCGTTTCCCTCATGTAAAAAGTTAGCCTCTAATAAAATAGGCTAGCATGCTTAGAAATTCTCTTTTCAAAACTGGAAGTTTATTTACTTTATAGAATATAAAACACATGATTATCAAGACGTATGATGTCCTCGAATGCTAGATTACGTGGGTCATGCGGCTTGTTTATTTTTCCAATGAAAGGTAATAGACATTTTCAGTTCTCATAATGAGAACCTTTTCAGCAATAAAATTTGTTTCTTGCCATAAGGTTAACTGGTTATTATGGGTCATCAGTTAACATGTTTATTGTTTGTTTCTGGTTTGTTTGTTTTTTATTCATTTCAGCTGCTACATATTTGTATTGAAGGTTGGGGAAACTGGCGGTGGTCTGAGCCGTTTAGTGTAGATAATGCAGGAATATTTATCAGAACTATTCAGTATAAGGGAAGGACAGCCTCACTTATTATCAAGATCCAGCAGCTCAGCGGAATACAAAAACAAGTAAGTAAAAAGAAGGTTTGCATGCAATACATGGACAGTCTTTTCCCCTCACATTGTCTAAGGATGCTGTTAACCATTCTTACACTTGGTAATACCATAATAGCAACCGACGCGTTAATGCTTTCAGGTCAAGTGTAATCGTGAAGCATCTTTCTCTCTCTTGCCACCCTTTTCCTCCTTCTGTGGAAGGTCTAACAGAGGCATTAGGTCCGAAAATAAGAATTGTAGGAAACAATAGAAAATCTGTCAGTTGTAGCAAGTTCACTTTATAAATTGGAACTAATACACCCATCATACTGCCTCTTGGAAAATCTTGAACACTCTGCCCCCCTCTGGCTTTTAGCTATTCATACCTAGAGTAATTTCCTGCACTGATCATAATTTCACAGTAATACGGGTAACAATGCAAGAAAATAATAACACTGAAAACAAACAAACAAGACCCAGTTTAAAATATAATGTAATGCAGTAATTACTAACATTAAACTGTGTGGTGAAGGGAAAACACCAGCTCCTTCAGAGTAAAACACAGCAGCAAAGCATGAGTGCCTGCAGACTCAGTGCCTGCTGAGCATTAAGGCTGCTCACAGTACTCTTAGAAAAACAATTACAATTCATAACAAGGTAAGTGGCCTCTCAGATATTAATACCTAAGCAATTTATGGTTTCAAAGATTAAGGCTAACCCATTCAGACCTGGAAGCAGCTGCCAACCAGTGCAGGAATTTCAAGGTATGATATGGTCACAGGTAGCAGCTGGCATCCTTTGAAGCCTATTGGTGGTCTTCGTGGGTAGCACATTGCTGAACATATTGCAGTGTTCTAGACATGGTGAAACTAAGGCATGGGTAACTATTGCCAGCCTGGAGAGAAGCTGATTTAGTTTTATAATATTTTCTTGTCAGTTTTCTGGTTTGAACTGTAAAAACAAGTCTGTGCTTTTTTTCTTTACACTGATAACTGCATTCACATACCCTGATTTTAAATCAGTACTTAAAATATAGATTCCCAATTCAGATAATGTGGGAAACTGATTTAAGAATCTGTTATGTATTTCTTAAAGTTCAACACAGAAAAGAAAAATTCAGATCAGATCAGAACATGTAGATAAAAGGCCTGATCTCAGTATAGTAAACATTGGTTTACTGGCCAAGGTAGTTACATCTGAGCATTCTTTCTTTTCTATGAGCATTTTTCTATAATGAAAATCTTTGTGTTCAATGTGCATTTTAGCTTTCAGTCTATGAACTGACTCAAATAGAACATTCTTCTGTGTTGTCTGTATATGTTTTTTTTAATCTAGATAATTATTTGTGGAAGACAAATTGTATGTAGTTACCTCTCTGAAAGCATTGAAATGAAAGTTGTTCAGCATTACATTGGGCATGATGGACAGGCTGTTGTGAAAGAACACTATGATTGCCTTGAACCCAAGCAGAAACTACCATCGTATGTTCTAGAAAATAATGAATTAACAGAACTGAGTGTAAAGGCTAAAGGGAATGAAGATTGGTCAAGAGATGTGTCACTTGAGTCAAAGCTCACAGAATACAGCACAGTCATCCAGGTAAGGAAGCAAATTTTGGGGGGGAGGGCATTGAAAAAGTCAGGCTACCTCTGAATTAGAGGAAGATGGATGATCAGGCTATAATTTAGGGTGCTTCCTGATGAGTTGTTAAACATCTTCCAGGGAATCTTTTAACAATAGTTTTCTAAAGGCTAAAAATAGATAATAACAGACACACAATTAGCAATTTGCCTTAATTTCATTTAAAAGAAAGAGTAGGAATGTAGACCCTGATCCAGACTGGTTAATGTTCCCTTCTTCTTCCTCCCCCTGCAACCCATAAGCATCCCAGTCCGAATGGGGCAATTCCTATATATGCTTTTTTTTTTTAAAACCTATTCAGTTGCTAATAATGTACGTGGGTGCCATTTCTAGTCTGAACAAAAATAGGGGATAGCAAAAGAAAACCCAGTTTGGCTCTGCAAAAGAGAGGCATTCACTAAGGAAGTGTATGTGTGTGTGCGTGCATGCGTGTGCGTGCATGCGTGTGCGTGTGGTATGTATACATACGTACATACATACAGTATTCCAGAACTGTCAGGAAAGCTGTCATTAAAAACTTTATGTATGTTCAAAATAAAGAGAAAATAATTGATGTAACAGCTGCTCAGTGAAGATAATAAAATGCTAACAGCAACAGAGGAAAGAGAGTCAATTAACTCCTCTTTTTGCTCAGACGTCTCCAACAAGTGGTTGTATTACCACCAGGCAATTGCGAAGAGCAGCTAAAGGTGCTAGATTGAAACTTGAGATTGACAGAAATTTGGTCAAGGAACACCCTACTTTCAGTGAATTGTAAATCTTAGAGCTAGATGAATTCCACCCTAGAGTACTGAAGGAACTTGATGATAGCTGGCAAAACTTTTATGTATTCTCTTTGAGAAATCCTGAAGAACTATTAAAGTGCCACATAATTGGAAGAATTATGCTATTCCTGTATTTAAAAAGATCATCAAGTGCTACCCCTATGTTCAAAAAGGGGAAAGGAGAGAATGGAAGGAATTACAAATTAATCCAGTTCTGACATTGATACCTGGAAAGATTCTAGTGCAGGTAATAAATCTTTAAGGACTTTGAAAACAATGTGGAGCATCGACTGTCAAGAACAAATCTTGCAAAGCCTAACATCTATATTTTTGATAGGATAACTTCTTAGTATATTGTGGTAATGTATAGACATCATATATTATGATTTCAACGAAGTATTTGAAAAAGTACCACACAGCATTCTTATTAGCAAGGTAGCTAGATGTGTATTGAATGTCATGACAATTAAGTGGATACATAAGGAGCTTAAACATTTTAATCAAGGAAAGTTCATCAGCAATTCCTTATCCAGTGGGAATGAGTTATTATTTGATGTGCCGCAAGGTTCAGTCTGCTTCAACATTTTTATTAGTGACTTAGATAAAGAGATGAAGGAATGTTTATCAAATTTTCAAGAAACAAAATTGGGTGGGATGGCTAATACCCTAAAAGACAGAAATAAAATTTAAACCATTTTTAAGCTAGAGAAATGAGCTGACAAAAATGAACGATTTTAACAGAGACAAATAAAACTTTATTTGGATAGGAAACAGAAATCAAATATCTGGGAATGGGAAATATTTGGCTTAGTAATAGAAAAGGCATTTGACTAGTAATTGATTACAAATTGAATATGAGTTGTCAGTGTGTTGTGACTGGGGGGAAAAAAGATAAATGCAATTTAAGATAGTATCAACAGTAGTATAGTTTGCAAATCAAGAAAAGTTTTTGTTCTGCACTGGTCAGACCCCATCTTATTATTTATTTATTTATCTATCATATTTGTATAGCCACCCATCTCACATAGTGACTCTAGGCAGCATATATAACAAAACAAAATAAATAAAAGTAAAATATATAAAAATCAATAAAACTGCAATTTAAATTTAAATAAAAAACAAAGTAAAAAACAAAATGGCAGCCGGCATATATAGAGTGCATCAGTTAACGATCACATAACCATCCAACAGGCTTCACTCTACCATAAGTCCCCAAACTTGTTGACAAAACCATGTTTTGAGGGCCTTTGGAAGGCCAACAGGGTTGAGACCAGCCTGGGGGAGTGATGTTCCACAGGGTGCTAGCTATGGCAGGAAAGGCTTTCCTCCCAGGACCCATCAGACAAAACTCCCTAGCTGATGGGACTCACAACATGCCTGCCCTGACAGACCTGATGGGATGAGTAGATGTCATTGGGGAAAGGCGGTCCATCAGATAACCTAGTCCCATGCCATGTAGGGCTTTAAAGGTCAAAACCAGCACCTTGAATTGGACCTGGAAGAAAACTGGTAACCAGTGCAGCTCATGAAGCAGAGGTTTAACATGTGCAGTTCTTGAAGCACACATAACTGCCCATGCCACCACATTTTGCACCAGCTGAAGCTTCCAGATACCCTTCAAGGGCAGCCCCATGTAAAGCACATTACAGTAGACCATCTGGGAGGTGACTAGGGCATGAGTGACTGTGAGCAGGGCCTCCCGATCTAGGAATGGGCACAACTGGCACACAACATGAAGCTGCGCAAAGGCCCTTCTGGCCATGACTGCTACTTGGTCTTCAAGCAGGAGTTGCGAGTCCAGAAGAACCCCCAAATTGCATACTGGGTCTGTTTGGGGTAGTGGAACCCCATCCAGTACCAGAGATGATAAATGTTACATATTGTATCCCATTCTGGGCACCATACTGTAAGAAAGATTCCAAGAAGCTATGAAAGATTCAGGGGAAAGTAATGAGGATGATCATGACAAAAAATTAAGACCTATGAAGAGAGAGTGAAAAAGTTGGGAATGTTTAGCCTTGAGAAGGGGTGGTGAGTGAGATAATAACACTCTTCAAATACCTAAAAGGATGTAAACCCTGGGCTTTATTGTTCCAGAGAGAACACTAGGAATTAAGTTTCAGGAAGGCCTATTCACATTGCGTTTTAACAGCAAGAGAAGTCTGCTGATGGAATTTATTACTCAGAAAGTTGGTAACTCCCTTTTAGTAGACGTGTTGGAGCCAAGGCTAGAGAGCTATCAGCCACAGATGCTTTAATTTCGATTCCTGCTCTGAGGAAGGGGTTGCAGTTGATGGCCTAAATGGCCACTTCTAATTCTGTAGTGTCAGTTGGGCTCTAAACAGGCATTCTTTAGAATAACATGCAGAAGTAGAATATATCTGCTGAAAATGGTCTTAGCACTCTGCAGTCTGTTTGGTTGTGATTGTTTACTTCTATGAGGCTACATTAACCTCTATAAATATATCTTCCTTCACTGCAGGTGCCATCATCAAACAGTTCTATTATTTATGTATGGTGCATGGTTTTGATGTTAGAGGCCCAGTCACAAGTCCAGCAACGAATTGTGAGTACCTTTCCCATTGTGCAAATTGATCTTGCTCTTTATGTTCTGAATACGGTCAGTCTGACCCTCAAAAGAGATTTATTGACAGTTTGTTATAGCTGGAATGCTGAGCTGGAACACTGCATCCAATATTGCTCTGTTCTTTTACCTTTGTAGATTGTTTTCAGCCCTCTTTTTATCATAAGGAGCCATCTTCCAGATCCCATCATCATACATTTAGAGAAAAGAAACCTAGGTCTGAGTGAAATGCAAGCAATTCCTGGAAAAGGACAAGAAAAATCATTGCAAAATATAGAACCGGACCTAACCCATCACTTAACCTTCCAAGCCAGGTATAAATTTTTGTTTTTCCTAAATATGTTAGATTTCAAAGTAGTTAGATTTCAAAGTAGCTTTTGTGTCCCTACAAAACTCCGTCAGTATTGACCCTATTTCAGATGGGTAATGGAAATTTGGAGCAGTAGTTCCCAACCTCTTGCTTTATGTGGATCACCACATGGTTATTGGAAACTTAGCAGACCCTAATATAATCCGGGGGCCACTCTCTCAGCTGGCACCCACAGGACTCCAAAATTAAATAAAAATTAATTAATATAGAAGTATATACAGTATATGTCCAGAATTTTACACAGATCATCAGATCTCATCAAATGTCAATGTTCTCACCAAAGTCCTATGAGATTTCAGGCTCCAACTCAAAATACAGTAAGATTTGGCAATTTCATGGCCATCATTTTGAAAAAAAATAGTCTTATTTTATTTTGGAGCCTGAAGCACAGATCACCTGCAGGAACCTTGTAGATCACCCCAAATTGGAAACAGCTGCTTAGAGCTTAGACAGCAATCTAAGAGTTGGGTTTTAGACTGGTAAGCAACCATTGGATAAACAGCAACCATTGGATAAACAATCCACAGCTGTAGACTTCAAAATATGGTCTCCTCCCCAAAATCTAGTATTTTAATATTTTATTCACAACATAGTTTTATATTTAGTCAATTAATTTTAAATATTAATATTTTTCTAGTATTATACTATTTATATTTATGTTTTATAGTTTGAACCATTTTATTTATTTCAATTAATTATCTAGAAAATGGCTATGCATTTGAGTCTTGTAATCTTTTTGCAGACATTGAATAAAGTGTTGCATCAGTGAACATAATAAAGATATTACTATTTTTATCTTAATAAATTTGCTAATGAGGACACTTGGGATTTGCATGCTTGGAAAAATCCTTTTGAAGTCAGATAGCTGCCAAAAGTTTGCCAATTGCTTTCTTAATGAATTCATGCAATGAATACCACACCTTTTGTATTTTTTAATCTGTATGGCAGGGAAGAAGATAATCCATCTGAATGTGCAGTCCCTATCTCAACAGCACTTATTAAACAGATAGCCACCAAATCGAATACAAGTGGCACCTTATATGAAATTCTCAATGATTTCTATGGGTACAGCATCTCCCCTCAATCTGTCTGGCCTTATACAAAGAAGGATTTTGCCAGGTATTATGCCTTTTAACTATTTCCCTTTGGAGATATTCTACTTGTGATGGCAGAATGTCTTTGTAAATGATACATGATCTTCAAATAACTCATGTTTAAGGAATTTATAAATTTTAGGTTAGTTTTCTTTCCTAAAGAAGGGAAGGGGAAGGATATTTATTTATTTATTCATTCATTCATTCATTTATTTTCAAATTTTATCACCGCCCATGTCCTCCGAAAAGAGGGACCCTGGGTGGTTTACAATAAAACTAACATTAAAACTGTGAACATACAAAAATGCAAATGCAAACTGCCAAATATAAATAGAAGATAAAAATAAGTATAAGATCCAATATGCCTTGGATGTGAAATGTCCCATTCTCTCTTACTGGCCTGTCCAGGACAGAGTTGAGAAAGGCCCCTTTCCAAAATATTAGAACAGTCTTTCTCAACCTTTTGACCCTGGAGGAACCCTTGAAATATTTTTCAGGCCTCGGGGAACCCCTGCACATTCAGGCTCAAATATAGGGCAGAAGTTACAAAATTATTATATTCATTTCATGTGTAGGCCTGTAGATATGCATTAACGATGTTCTTAAACTAAAAATAAAGAATGAAACTTACCTCTTTAATGTGAAGTTTCCTAAATTTGAAATAATTTTTTAAATAAATCGTGATCTCCCAGGGAACCCCTAGAAACCTCTTGCGGAACCCTGGTCAAGAAACCCTGCACTAGAATGTCTCTTTCACTCATGATCCAGACTATTGTCTTTTGCCAAAAAAAAAAGTAATTGCTATTGTTCAAAAAAGACATTAAATATATAATTTAATTCTAAGAAAGTTAGTCTTATGGTCTAAGGGCAGAATAGTCCAGAAACAGAGTGCAGTATTAGTACCAGCAGATTTGTTCCACATCCTAATTCAGCAAATAATAGTATAGGTTACTTTGGTATCAATTTATCAGTTACAATTGTGTAAATGTAGTAATAACAACCAGAACCATGAATGAATATATCAAAAATTCTACATATCAGGAGAAGTACAGAATAAGCTGAAGACAGACAAAAACTGCTTGTAAACTTGCATTTATCTAGATAGACCTTTGGCTTAGTTTGAGCTGTTATTTATGTTTGTTTATTTTTAAAATGTTTAATAAGCAAAAGAAGAAAATGGCAGCTCAGTTCAGCCATCTGGCAGATGCTCTGAACAATGTGAGATGATTGAGGCTGCCTGTCCTTTCACGCAGTGCACAGAGCAATGCTCTGTCATCATCAGTGCCTGGGGGAGGTCAAAACAGGCAAGATGTCAGTTGTGCCATTGCGCTCAAAGCCCTTCATTTTTGTATGTGCTCCAGTGTAACTCAGAGGTACAAAGGGGCAGTGAGGATGGTGATGCCGCAACCCCATCTTGACCATTTTGACAGACACACTTGGTGTGTATCCTAAATGTGGGGGGACATTGAAAAAGGTGGGACAGGGTGGGTATCACTGGTGGACTGGTAGATTGCAAGTGACCCAGCAGCAACCTAAGGATGTCTGCTGCTAATCTCAGCCCGACCTGCATACTTCCTTAAGTCCTATAGTTTTCAGAGAGACAACCAGGAGAGTTAGGTAGCTGCAGCCAGCTCTTCCTTTTAAAAAATAAGTAAATGAGGATAGGAGATTTGCCATTAGGCTCTGTGTAAATGTATTCAGCTCCTGAAGGATCTGTAGCTGGAATATCAAGAGGATTTACTTGAGCTCATATAATTTTCAGTATCTATTAAGCATTTCCCTCCTAAATAGGAGACACTAATCTTTTCCTTTTGTAACTTCCCATCTAAAATGCATTCCAGGGCAGAGGGTAATTTTTCACATGGCAAGATAGGGGTAGGAGGGGGATGAGAGTTAATATTTATTTTAAAAAATGGCAATCATATTTGCAGAAAGCATATGTACTATTTCAAGAGTAAGAAGCTGGCAAAGAGTCTCTTTGCCAGGTGTTGCCTAGAAAAATACTTCTAATTCAATTACTTAAAAATTTCAGTTGCCTTTGATCCTTGAATAAAGCCCTATTTCAACGAAAGGAGAGAACCTAAATCAGGGACAGATTTGCCCTGATTATCTTGCAGAATCATATCTGTTACCAGGAGCATTACAGTGTAACAAAAGCTTTATGAATGGCTAGGATGATAAACGGCAAATCTTACCAATGAATAAACCATTTTCTTTTATCTCACCTTTGATGCGTTACTTGGAACAGCAGTGAACAGCTCACTCAGTGGGACAGCCCAATGCGCGTGAAGCTGTCGGTGTGGAAGCCATGTGTGAAAACCCTGCTGATAGAACTCCTGCCATGGGCTCTGCTGATCAATCAGTCCAAGTGGGATCTTTGGGTATTTGAAGGTGAAAAGATTGTTCTGCAGATTCCTACCGGGAAAACAATGATACCACCCAACTTCCAGGCAGGTTTTCCATTTAAATCTATATGTGTTATTTTCTTGAAAAAGCTTCCTTTTTATTTCATGTGGGTGGGACATGTCAAATCAGAGTTCACAAGGTCTTCTGAGCCATGACATAGGGCACAATGCATCTTGCTTTTGTCAGTAGCTACACAAGTAGAGAACCACATTAGTAACAAGCGGCAGGCATTCTTCTGCCCACTCTCCAGCTGAAAATTGGCCCACCTAATTCTATTCCTAATGCAGGACAAACAGTGAGAGGTCTCTTCCTAAGATCAGCGACAGCTTCCATTATTTGAAGTGTGAGGAACTTTTATAGGAGTTTTTAAGTTGAGAAACAAGGATAATACGCTGGCTAGGACAGTGCATGCTTTGAAAATGTTTTGGAATTGTTTCAAACTTCACACAATCCCTGTTTTTCCTCAAAATAGCTCAACTTTTTCAGGTGTCTTTGTTAGCCTTTAATAAATCCACTCATGAATATTAATGTGACTCTTAAACCATTAAAATTATAATTTCTTCTTTCTCTTGCTTTCTTTTTTGTTTTCCACAGAAGTGTGCAAAGTTTTTTTTAATACCAGAGAAGTGCTGCACTTGTGCATATTCCAAAGTCTTTTTCTGTGGAATCATTTCTGAAATGTGCACAATCCTTATATTTACTCCTTTAGGGCCCTTAAATAAACTGGGTTAAAACTCTTTAATATAACTTAACCATTTCTAATTATCTATGTAGGGTAGATTGATTTGTTGATCTAAAATACTTCTACCTAACTTTTTGTGCATGACCCTCTGATGCTTTCTTTATTTACAATTTCTAAACCATAGTATTTGGATGTACAAAATTAGTCTTAGCCTTGAATCATACATTTAGCTGGGTGAGAGGGTGCAGTACAATTGGATGATGTGGAAGTGACTTGAGTGTCTCTCCCACAACATACAAACAGACTGAATTCCCACATCATGCTAAGGTGTAATTGCACAAAGCTTTATATATTAGAATGGTAGAACAAATGAAGAGGTAAAAGCAATACCATTGTGGGTTTCAGAACCAGCAGGAAGAATGTCAATAGGGATATAGAAAGTCCTTCATCTAAATAGAAAAAAGGCAAAGGCCCAGATATAGTATCAGGGAGAAATACTGGACAGCAGTACAAATGAAAAGGATCTGGGGCCTTGGTGGATCAGAAGGTGAAAATGAGGCAACAGTGGAGCAGCAGGCTACATGGACAAAAGTTAAGTGTCGGGATCTTCATTCCTTTCTATTCTGCATTGGTTAGAACATACCTAAAATACTGCTTCCAATTTGCATTTGCATTTTAGGAAAGTAAATCATATCCAGAGAAGGTCAATCAAGAAAAGCGGTCTATAATAAGAACTTAATGAGGAATGGCTGGAGGAGTTGGGTATGCTTAGCCTAGTGAAGACAAGACTGTAGGGAAACACAATATCTATCTTCAGGTATCTGAAGGACTGTCCTGTAAAAGATGTTCCAGTGTTTGTTCAGGAAGATATAAATGTGGAAACTCCCTCTGCCTAAATATCAAATGGAACTATTGAGAAATGGAACTGTTGAGGGTAATCAAATATTTCTATTTCAGGAAGCTTTTCAAATTGGAATATATTGGGCAAACAGTAATACTGTACACAAGTCAGTTGCCATTAAGCTAGTTCACAACATGACATCACCAAAATGGAAGGATGGTGACAATGAGGAGGTGGTAACACTGGATGAAGAAGGGTTTGTTGAAGCAGAGATCAGACTTGGAGCCTTCCCAGGTCATCAGAAGGTTAGTACTACTAGCATTATATCCTAATCTTTAAAAGCAATAAACAAAAAAATGCATAAATATTTTAAAAAATACTTATCTCATTCAAAAATAACTAACTAAAGATATTCCAAATAGTCACTGGGTTGCTATGCTAGATTGGTCTTTCAAAGTAAATTAATTGCTGATCTTCCCTAGAAGGGATTTCTACTTGACTGGAAGCCATTACTGTTGCTCTTGTGCTTATTACTCAGAAGAAAACAATTTGGATTCCAGCTTTGCTATTTAGTATAGCCAGGAATGGAGAACTAAATTCTGTCTGAGAACCAGATCCCATTTCTCAACTGACCTGTCAAACAGGATAATATCAAAAGCTACAACCTTTTATCATTAGTTTGTGCAGGAAGAGGCAGGAGCAAAGGGCCCAAAGAATGGTTCTGAGGGCTATTGTTTTTTTTTCCTGTTGTGGCTAAGCAAAGATGTTCCTGCTTAAGTGCAATAAATAAGATGGTGGAAGGTCGTGAAGAAATGGAGAACTGTCAGTTAAGTCATCTGTACCACAGAGATGGAGAACTTCCAGTCAGGGGGCCTCCCATGTCTGTTTCTCTGCACTGAACGAAGGGAATGCCTTAAGAAACGGCGCAATTATTAGGCTTAGGAAGAAATGGATTTTCCCATCCTCTCTGGGTTGGAATAAGGTGGTAATGGGCAGAGTTTTATTTATCTTTCTCCAGGACAATGTGTTTTTCTATTTTTTTTCGTAGTCTGAAGACAAATCATTAATTGTATATGCTTAACCTTCTGTTACATTATTCTGCAGTTGTGTCAGTTCTGCATTTCTTCCATTGTTCGGCGTGGTATTCAGATCCTGCAGATTGAAGACAAGAGTGTACTTGTCAATAACACCCCCTACCAAATCAGTTGTAGGCCGCTGCTCTCTGTTATGAAGTCCCAGCTCAGGGAAGAGGTACAACTTTGATTACATACATTTCTTTAATATACATACAAACTGCTTTGGGGGTAAGCTTCTCTAAGCTTTACAGCAGGAGGAATCTGAGTCCGAAGTAATATTTTTCTTACTGAAGAGAAAACAATGGATAAGGAATAAGAAATAATGGCCATTTTAGGTTATTCCAGTTAAAAGGTAGATGCCACAGTACAGTCAGTCATGGAAATGAAAAACGATTGTTGTATAAGTCTTAATAGTTCATAGTATTAGTTCTGCCTGCCTGTCTTTAGAAGCTTAAGGCTGCTGCAACAGGAGCAGCACAGTCTGGAATAACTATTGAACAGTTCTAAGAATTATGGTATAGCATTTTCATATAAGGTGGGTGCATCTGCTGACAGCCTGAAACTGTTTACAGTATCTAAACTTAACTCTGTTGGTTTATAAGCATTTCCCAAGCTCTGTATACAAAACATGTGAATAAAATAAATTTAAAGCTGCAGAATGCCACACTTCCATAAATCCCTTCCTCAGGAACCAAACAAGTAACGTGAAGCTTGTGGCAGTCCTGAATGCACTTTATATGACTTGTATTGATTTTTTATTGAAATTGAGGCATCTGCTAGTATACCGTTGTACAGAACATGTTGGTTCTTTCTTTTACTAAGAAAGGTGTATGTCTTCCAATTTCATTCAAGGTAATATTTTTCAGTGAAATAATTGTGTGAGCTGCTGAAAGTTGTATATTGCTCTGTTCTCCCTCTCAAGTTCTCCCATTCCTTGGAAGAATGAAATCTGAGCATTGACAGACCAGGACAAAGACTTCATCATACATGGAATGGCAAATTCTTCAGAACTTTACAATATCAATGTGTCAAATATTCTGGCAAATAACAGTTAGGTATTCTGTTCCTTCTTTTATTTATTTTTTCTTGTCCTCTTGTTTCCTAGTTTTTATCAGCTCCAGACAGCAGAATATTCAGTGTTTGTTCTGCTACAGAGTCAGATGCTGCCAAAGCTTGTTCTGTGCTTTACTGGGACTTGATGTCTGACATTAGCCAATCCGTTTCTGAGGAGCTTCCCATTCAGAAGTATATGTTGCTTAGCTTCAAACACAACACAAATGGTCCCGACACGCCATGCTGGAGTTTACCAGCTGTCATTAGACAGGAATTCCCAAGGCAGAGCATAGCTGTACCTATTGGCAGTAGAGATGAAAATGGATTCTGCACCAGGTATGTAGACTGTGTGTGAATGAAGCTTTCATTTAAGTGGAAATAGTGTTTGATATTGTAGATTCATTAATAAATAATGGATATTTAGATTGAGTCACAAGAAATTCAGTTGTACTTTTTTTATAACCCTCTTCATAAGCTGTCTGTTATTCAGTAGCAGAGAAAGTAAAGATTTTTTTTTTCTTACAGTATGTGTTCACTGTGTGTTTCCAATAAGAAAAGTAAAGGGAAAAAAAGAAAAGAAATGTATAATATCTCACTGGACAGATCTTTTCTGGCACAGTTAATGTGAGCCAGACAATACCATGATTCTGTAAAACAAGAATGTTCTTCTTTGTGGTTACACATGTAGGTTTCCTACACCTGTGCAACGTCCTCTTGGGATGTCATGTACTGTAGCTCAGCTTTTGACAGGCTCCCTTGTCACCACCATTGTCTATGATGTAGCTCAAAGACAGTCACTTTAGTTCCTTGCAGCAGTTACAAAAGCTGTTTCATGGTTACATAAAGACCACAGAGGAAAGTAGTAGCAGCAGCAGCAGCAGCAGCAGTAGTAGTAATGTTATTTTTCTGTGCCTCTAACTAGGCCCAATAAAATACTGTGTCGAGAAATTGATACAAAAATGCACTACAACCCAGATTACTATCACAACTAAAATATAAGACCTCAGTAATCTATATGGCCCATAACATTTAAAACTGTCATTAGAATTCATAACACTACATTTTTACATAAGGAATTAATACTTAAGCCAGGTTCAGAAAGGGCCATAAGGTACCAATGGATCCATTAAAAAAGAAAGCAAAATATATGGAAGAATAGAATGTTTTCTCCTTTTGCAACTCACTTCGCCAGATGCAGAGAGTGAATAGACTGATTTAAGGATTTCTGTGTACCTGATGAAGTGCACTGCTGCTCCTGAAAGCTTATACCTTTTAATAAAATGTGTTAGTTGGAAAAGATGCTACCAGACACCTCCTGATTCTTTGCCACGATGGACATAACACATCTCTCTTCCTACAAGTTTTTAGGAATTGGGCAGCATACAGATTAAATAAATAAGTACATAAAGTTTTTATCCTGTGTTCCCATAAAATAACAAATCCTTCTGAAACTATAGAAACTTGACACTTCCATCAGAACGCCATATTCCAAAAATGAGTAGTATTCTTGATTACTACTGTTCAGTTATGAAATTAACTTTCTTCAGAGATTCACTCAAGTCAGAGCCTTAGTAACTTAAGAAAGCACTATAGAGCCTTTTGGTGCAGGCCAATTGGAATTAGGTGCAAGTTCAGTTGAGAAACTATATATTCCTATGATATGTGCAGCCTCATATCACATAGGAGATGCAAATACTAACAGTAAGAATGGAGGAATTGTTATTTGAATGGTTGGGAAATGTAGTAATGTACTTGTTACATGAAAAAAAAGCCTTCTTTTGTTTCTTCCATATTTATGCTTTTGATTCCTTATATATGACAGCTGTCAATGATGCAAATGATTTTGTTCTCGAAGGTTTAGGTATTTTGTGAATAATGAAATTTTCATAATCTGGCCTCTTCCACTGGACGAGGTAGATCTCTCTCAGTGCAGCAGTTTGAGAAGAAAGCTAGCTACTTAAAATCACACAATTATTTCAAAGAAGAGCAAATTACAAGAACAGGGAAGAAAATTAATGAAGGAAATGATGATCCGGAGAATATAGAAGGAAAATGTCCAAGTTTTAAAGGCAGCCTATATCCAAAGTTGCATTCTCCTTTGAAAATAAGCCACTCCTTACAGTAAAAATTCCATTGCTGATTAGAAAACTTGATTTCCATTTCCTGTTCCAAAACTGATTTTGTTCTTAGAATATGCTGTAGATATAAATAAGAAGCTATATAAAGTTAAGTAAGATCAGAATCAACCATATGGTATTGCCCTTAGAATGAGCTATGTGGGAGATGCTTTGAAGACAATGAGTTTCAATCCCTAAGCACTGAGGAGGGGAATACCTTATATCATTTCAATCACTCAACAGTGACTTTTCTGGATGATTTATGAATAGTGTGGCTGAGCTTCAAGAGATTCCAAAATAGGCCTTAGAAGAAAAGTTGCTGACAAAACACAGTAATCCTGACAGACATCAGCAGGACACAATTGCAGAGTTCTAAAAAAGTAAAGATTCCTGGCTTCAAACTGATACATTTTTTATCTACCTATTCTAGGTTTATTCTCTACTTTACAATAAAAATCCTGTATAGACAGACATAGATGCTCAATATACATGAGAGCTCAGTTATTTGCTCATTTCTCCTTAAATAATATAGTAGACGAATTATCTTCTTTTTTTCCCAGCTGCATACTGAACAACACAAGATTTTCATTTTTGTGTGTGCGTGTGTGGTATGTTATTATTTTCTGGATAAAGATTTGTAGATCTTTTTTTTAATGACCCCAGTTATATAAAAGGATCTTGGATAATTGTTCTAGTCTACTAATTTCATCTTACAAATATTTGGATATTTGTTTCAAACAACTGGCCATTAAACTAAGGAAACTGCTAGTATTGAATCAGGTCATTTTCATCAACACTGCCTGGTTTTCCAGAGTAACCTTGGACTTTCTTCATGGAAACCATACAGAGAATATAGCTGGTTCTTCCAGCATTGAAAATATTTCAGAAGATTTTAGCATGCCATGAGAATTTGGTTCAAGGGGCATTCTAAATATTTTTTTAAAATTTGTTTTGCTAGTATAACTAGTCTTGCAAGTTGAAGAATATTATCAATTTCTATGACAGTGAATAAGGCCATTGTATTTTTAATAGTGATATTCTTGATCAATATTAGGTCAAACGCTATTTAGAATAGAAAAAATAGTTGGTTTAATTCAAGTTCAAAATTAGTGCCCAAGTTTTCTTTCATTAGAACTTTTTAAAACTATTCAGTACTTAAAATCAGATGTTCACTATATTCACAGCATTCTAATAAATATTTGGGAAATATTCAACAAACAGTAAATAGGACCATTGCTAAAAGTGTAAGAGTACACACTTAAGTTAATTCCAAAACAAATGATTTGGGGTTGAACAAAACCTTATATTTTTTGATTTTTTAATCTGGATGAGACATATGCCAATAATCCCATATTTCAATTACTTTGTATATGTGGGTGCTATAAACTGAAAATATGTAACACCACTGCTTCAGGAGCTGCATTGGTTGCTGGTGTGTTTAGGGACCGTCTTTTCCCAGTTGTTTCTACCCGTCCAATCCGGTCCAGCAGGATGGGCATGCTCCGGGTCCCATTAGCCAAGGAATGTCAGCCAGCGGGGACCAGGAGACACGCTTTTTCTGCTGTGGCACCTGCCTTCTGGAACTTCCTTCCTCTTGAGATTAGGATGGCCCCAACCCTTTTAGCTTTTCAGAAGGCCTTGAAGACCTGGCTTTGTGCCTGGGCCTGGGGCCCCGAGTGTGTAAAGGGGCCCGTTTCATGGTTGTGCTAACACCAATGGTTTTTAAGATGTCTCAGCTGTATTTATTTTTATATTTAATTTTTTATTACTGTTTTTATTGTTCTATTATTGTTAGCCACCCAGAGTCACTGGTTTGAGATGGGCGGCTATATATATTGAATAAATAAATGAATAATGCACTAAACACATTTTGTTACTTGTGTGCTAGTCCAAAGAAAAGATGTTTAGACACTTTGCTGAAAGAAATGTCTGATAAAACATTTCTTGAGCAACTATGTGAGGTACTTGGTATCATATAACCAATCAATTTGCTTTATTTGCTATTGTTGCAAAAATATATGAATGAAAGTTTTAAATTAATGGCTGTTATTAACATGCTAATTCAGTTTGATTAATAGTTTATTTATATATACATAAATTGTAAGAATCTGATTTCATTCATATTCTCATATCCCTGTCATTCATTATGCCGATGAATATGTTGATTGAGCATGTTGCTTTTCATTACTATTCTGCATTTATTTTGTATAAGTGGTGTTTGGTGCTGGAGAATTCTTTGGAGTAGTGTTATTAATGCTATAGAATTACCCTTTTAAATGAAGGGTACCTTTAGGGGAAATCTTGTACATACGATTATATTTTCTCACATGAAATCCTTTTGTATTATAACTTCCCCTTCTTGTTTTTCTTTGTTAAGTTCTTCATAAGTGTAACGTTACATTTTTTTAAGATAGGAAGATTTGGGATTTTAGATAGAAAACCTTCAAATATTTATTCTTTAATATCTTACTATGAGGATACAAAGTTTTTAACTGCAGAAGAACTTTTCTTAAAGAAGTATGTAATGTTACAATCTTTGTTTAGAGCTATAGCTCTGACTTACCAGGAACATCTTGGGGTGACTTACTTAACTCTACAAGAAGATCCTAGTCCTCGCATAATTATCCACAACAGGTGTCCTGTCTCACTGCTTTTGAAAGAGAACATCAAAGGTATGTCATTTTTATTGCTACAGCATAATGTTTAAGCCTTTTAATGAAGAGGCTTGTTTTCCCTCAACTGTTTCCGTACATTTATTCAAAATGAAACATATTTAAGCCAAACATTAGAATGCGTGGGCAAGGAAATGAAAGGGCGATCCATAAAATAAACAAACAAGAAAATGGTATGTGCTGATAATCTGTCAGACAGAGTTCATTACAGGCTAGGCTTGCATGTGCATATTGAGATATTATGTAATTGCGCCATAAATTCAGACATTATTCTTTAAAACGTCTGTTTGATATTTCCTTAAATTCCAGACACACCAAAGTTTGCTGTTTATTGCAAGCATGTTCCAGCTGAAAGTTCAGTGCACCATGAGCTTTATCATCAAATTTCCAGCTACCCAGATTGCAAAACGAGAGAACTGGTCCCTAGCATTCTTTTGAAAGTTATATCATCGGAGGAATTAGCAAATGAATGGAGTGATTTTGTGGACATTAATAACCAAGGCACACAGGTTAGTGGTTTGGTTTGGTTTTAAATTCTGAGTGTTGCAGCATAAAGTATTTTGACATTAAAAGACAATATTTGCATAGAACAGATTATAAATCCACAATAATAACATGACAATATCCACAGGTTAAAAACAGGAGTTAATTACAAATAAAGGGCTTAAAAATATGAATGCATTTTCTAATAGAAAGGTTTTCTTTTTGCTCATTTCATGATATTCTGTCTTTAGGTAAGTACGCTGGTCCACTAATTTTGTATGCCATCCTTCTATTTTATTTTTAAAAATACAAGAAATATGTGCTATGAAAAAAAGAGAGATTAATGTGTTGATCCTCCCATGGGACTATAAATGATCTTTTCTTTAAATAATTGTTTTTTCTATTGTGTTGGTAAGGTGGATTCCTCTACCTTAGCAGAACAGTACATGTAAACATTTCTTGAGTTTAAAAAATAAAGCAGTGTCAGTTCATAATACTTATTGATTTGAGGGCAGTTGTGTTATCATTGTGAGGATAGAAATACCATCTTTATCGTGCTTGTAAGAATTGTGAATATTTTTTTACATTTGATCCTTCATTCATTTTTCAATCTCATCAATCAACATGTGCTTTCTGTTGTACAGAAATATTTGCTATTTTGGGTTTGGTGTTGGAAGCTAAAATTGTCTTATTACAATTAAAACGTGCATACTTTTTGGTGCCCTTTAACTGTATTTAAAGATAGAACCACAGTTTCAGGCAACGGATTGTAGAATGGTATCATTTTTCTGCCCCCAATCAATGTTCCTATCCAAAGTGTTTTGGGGAGAGATGAAGGTTGGATAAGGGTATCATTTTAACTCTTTAAGAGTAAACATTAAGTCTCACATTGGTACTTACTTTCACTTTAAATATTTAACAGTGGCAGAGCTTGTTTTGCTGAATTTAATAAAACCTTGTATTATTTAGTTGCACCATGAATGTATATGAAGTTTTATAGAGCAATAGATTTAAAAGGGAGAGAAATCCTGGCCAAGGAGTTTCCAGACCAAATGTTGATAGTGCGGAGATAAAAGGAATGAGGAAAGATAATAAGGAAAACTTACAGGGAGGTGAGAGGAATGATAAACACAACGCTACCAAGGGATTAATATAAGCAAATGCTATAGCTTTCCCAGCCTAAGCTAAAAAATAAAATTAAATCAGCAAATTCTGTTTATTGCTGAACAAAAATAGAATTGCCACTAAAAGAAGAAATATTATGTCTTTCCTTGGTCTTCTCCTGCAAAGTTGTCCATCATCAGCGGTGGGGGGTTGTGCTTCTCCAGAAGATCCCTTAGTAAACATTTTGAAGAGAACAAAGAGGGCTTGGATGGGAAATGGATTTTCTCAGTGGCAACCTGTATTCAAAGAAATGAATGCCACTTTCAGTCTATGACAGTTTCCCAGTGAAAGTTCACATTTTTTATGATGTGGAGGCTTTTATCCTGAGAGCATCAGCTTCTACTGCTTTTTCTGTAGGTTTCATTTTCTTGGTTATGTATTAAAGTTCAAAGAGCTTTTGGTTACATTACTTAAAAACTTATTTGCCAAATGGAGCTCTATCTTGAAATCAGAATATTGAAAAAGAAAAAAATATGTATCAAATATATAATCATTTCTCAGAAATACAGAACTTGCAATTCGTTTGCACTAGAATTGGTTTGTTCTGGTTGTAATTTTGGCACAAAAATAAAAGCAACTCTGATATCATAGGATCATAAGCTGTTTGCTCTTTCAGTTGAGCCATTAATTTAAGTGCTCTTTCTTCTTGTAAGAAAACTCAGTAGATAACTAACTGAAATTCCCATCTGCCATTTGCTATCAAAGCCAACTTTGGCTCAGATTCCAAAGTATTCAGAAACAGGCAGGAGTTGCAAGGGCAAAAAAGCACTTTTCACAATGCAACTTTAAAAGCATAGTTGGTGAAGGCAAATGTCTGTAAATCTAAGAAACTAAATAGTAGAGCTTCTTCTGCTGTGTTTATTTGACCTGAGGAATTAATTGCATTCAGGAAATCTTCAAAGAAATAATTCAGCAAGATGTTATTTTATGTTTCAGAAGAGTGCTGTGTTCACTAATAACATCTGTAAACCAAGATTAAGTATAATCTAGAAACAAAAATAATAATTTATCAAGCTTTTAATAACATGGCTACATTTGGAAAAAGTTCCCCTCTCCCCTCCCCGGGTTAGGTTAGCACATTCCAGGGTTTTTACCTGCCTCAGAAGCACTGGTGTTTTGTCGCTGGTAGGAATATAGATGTCTGGGCAGACCAGTGGCTTGGTGATGTAGTTAAATAAGTAACACAGACCTTCTTCTCGGCAAATTAACGCCAGCACTTTTCCATTTATGTATGTAATGATATTTCTATTTTCAATAAATCTATGAATTTGAAAATTAATAATATAATTTTTGAAGAGCAAAGGATGAGCCTTCGTTGAGTTGGGCAAATTCTTCTGCGCCCATGCTGGAAACATTTGAACTGGAGAAGCTCTGGAGCCAGTGCGTGAGAAAGAAAGAAATTCATCACAATATAGTATTTATAGTTCTTCTCCAAGAAAACTGCTAATAAGAGCAACTGTCTTCAGTGGCAGCAAAGACTGCCTAAAGGTTTAGGATACTTATCAGAGCCACATTCCCCATCTGTCTTCTGGCATATGTTATCAAACAAGTAACCAGAGACTTTTGTTCCCTGTCCTTAGTCTGTTAAAATGGGTCTAGATAAACAACATTATCCAAGACTCTGGAATACAGAGCTGACGTCTGATTAAACTTCCTATCTAAAAAACAGTACACTGCCAACAGATCATTAGCTGGCACAGTTCTTCAGTGTGTAATTCTTTAGAAGAGGCCATACAACTGTGTCTTTCAATATGGCTGGGCATACTTTCATGCAAAGATTTAGTATGTCCTGTCCTTGCTAGATGTTAAAAGCCAGTGTAGACAACCATTCTTATGGATGGACGATGGACCTTATGGAATTCTTTGAAAACCAAATAGATGATTTTAAGCTAGCAAATGGGGCTACAACATATCACACAGCACACTCCTATACACATACCCACACCAAGTATATTCATAGACATACAGCATGTACCAGTAAGATTCTGAGCACAGGAGCATCTCTAACTCTCATCCTCTTAAGTATTTTAATTCAGTGAAGATCATTAAGTGTCACAAATTAAAAGTTCCTATTCTACCCTGTCCTTCCCTAATCCTAATAAAATAGCTATGGGGGGAGGGATTTCTCTCCATCCATTATACCTATGTTTGTTTTTTCCCAGACTTTAAACAAGTTTAAAGTCTTGTGGAACCCAGCATTAAGCACAAAGGCAATTTGCATTTCCCAGTTTTAGGATGGAACAAAGAGCTAAAGCATTTTTGTTAAGTCTAATCTGGATTGAGACTCCTGTACTAGCTATTTATGAATATAAATATAAATTCTGCACTGAAGATCAAATGATTAGAATAATATGTCGTTTATTCCAGTTTTTCAGTCAACCGGTAATTGTATAGCAAGATAATATCACTGCTGTTTGGAGTTTTGTTTGATTAAAAATAAATAGCTCATAATGTGCTATACTCTATGACATGGATAAGATGCATCTTTCAAAACAGTGATTCCTCCTGCAAATTTTCTCTGGAGGGTCCTCTGTCTACAGAAGAATTTAAGGGAGGAAAGAGCTGTGAAGGTAGGATCAATTTTATCAAATACTGCCAAGAGATCTAAAAAGATGAGGAGAGGTGCACTCTTCCATCCCAATGTACACCATCCAGCAGTGCAATTAATGCAGCTTCTATCCATGCTCAGGCCTGAATCCTAACTGAGAAGGATCCAGATAATACGCTTCCTATCAATGCATTGCATTTGGAGCCCCATCATTCTCCACAATCTTTCCCAGGAAAGGAAGATTGGAGACTGAATGGTAGCCATTTGACATGGCTGAATCCAGTGTGGGCCCTTCCAGGAGGTGATATGTCACTGCCTCTTTCGATGCAGATGGCACCACTCCATCCCCACTGAAACATTGACCATCTCTTTGATCCAGCCTCCATCTGCTGCCCCAGTTGGGGCAGAGGTCCAAATCATATGGAGTAGAGCTTATACTGCCCAGTATCATATCTACTTATTTGAAATTCCACAAGAGACAATGAATCCCAGATCACACTGCAGGACTCAACATCTCCATAGTTCCTGTCCATGAGGAACCAACACTTGAGCAAATTTAAGTGATTTTTTTGGCAAATTTTTACCCCAGATTCTCATAGAAGTCTGTGGGCAGATCTTACCAAATCTTGGTCCCAGAAAGGAAACAAGGCATCCCAAACAAAACTGCTGGGACAGAGTTCACCAATTCAATAACAGTGAAGAAGTAGGGTTGCTTTGCTGCCCTAATTGCCATGTGGTAAGCTTGGTCATTCTCCAGGGCTGCAACTAGGGTCTGTGTCACCCAGGGCAATCATGGATTCCGCACCCATTTTGGCGCCCCACCAGTGCTCATTTTGGCGCCCCACCAGCGCGGCACCCAGGGCACATGCCCCGGTTCCCCGCCCCCAAAGTTGTGGCCCTGTCATTCTCTATCAGTTCTGTAGATGTTCTTCATTTGCTTCCTCTCCCTGAGTTTCTTAGTTAACCAAGGAATCCCTTGGGATATACTGACAGGCAAATCTGTTCTGATGCAGCCTTGTCAAGTGTTCTGGTTATATCCAGAATTGAACCAGATGCTTGGCAGACCTGTTTTCCAGATTGGTGGGAAAATTCTCAAACTCCTCAAGTGCCTGTTGGAATCCATTTGAATCCATAAGGTATCTTGGATGAATCAGTTTAATGGGTCCTCCTTTCAGGGGTTTGGTAGCAGTAACTAGCCTCAGGTAAACCAAGACTGAGGCATTCACAGCAATGGATTCACTAGCATATCCTCTACCTTCAGATTCCTTACCAGCTCCAAAGTGAAAACTAGATCTAGTATATGGCCACTTAAGTGCATCACACCAAAGAAAATCTGGGACAAAGCCATGGTTGCCTTGGAGACAATGAACTCCTGAGCTCTCCAGAACCCTACCCCAAGACATAGAGATTAAAGTCTACTACAAGCCAGGAAGACTCCAACACCACCTCAGGGATGAGCTCCAATTGCTCAGGAAGAGACACTACTATGCAGCAAGACAGGCAGTACACAAGCAGAATCCTTAGCTTCTCCCTTACCCCAACATCACCAAAAAGCATTCATAGCCTGCTCCCTCATGAGCAGAGCCCCTAGATCAGTGTTTCTCAACCTTGGAAAATTTAAGATGTGTGGACTTCAACTCCCAGAATTCTCCAGCCAACCATGCTGGCTGGGGAATTCTGGGAGTTGAAGTCCACACATCTTAAAGTTCCCATGGTTGAGAAACACTGCCCTAGATGTTACCAGATTTCCTTTGAGGATCATTGCTCCCTCCCACTTTGGCATTGAGATTAGTGCAGGACCCCCAAGTCTGGAAGGCAGATCTTGGAGAGTGACATTACTGCCTTCACCCAACCAGCTTTCAGTAATACGTGCCAGGTCCACTTGGTCATCCATGACTTTGTTCACAATGTTGTAAGAAATTATGAATAGAATTCCTTATAACCTAATATTTGATTGAGGGAAAAAGCAGGAAAAAGAGAAAGTTAAGTCTCAAGAACCTGTAAAAAAAAATACTGTCATAATAATTAACTCTAACTTTTATTGATAAAATATTTTCTTAGAGTCATTATCTCTTCTAGTTCAGAAAGTGCTTCCTCGGTATTCTTTTTCACCAAAGTGGTAACCTAGGAAAGTTCCATTTGATATCACTTGACTTTAGTTTTTGTCTTCCTTCTTTAGACAGTTAGATTATATCCTAAATTTGAATATCTCATTGTCTGAAGCAGTTTTCATTTTGTGAGATTGGAGGAGAAGGTGGTCTGCTCTGGGGTAGCATCACAGATAGTGACGTGTCAGCAGCCAGAGCTGCAATGGTCTGCGTAACTGAGCAGCAAGGAGCAGATGCTCCTAACAAGTAGCATTGGAAGAATCTTTTAACCAGCAGTGTCTTCCAGGATGCCTCCACAGCCAAATAGAAAACTCTGAGGCATTATGCCCTCATGCAAGAGGTTACATGCCATGTCCAAAATCATTTAGATGAAAAGAAGCCTTTTAAGAAAGATGAAAATTTATTAATGCTCAAATGAAGTTTTTCTCTTTATGGTAGAAGGTGTTTCAAACACATAGCTTTTAACACACTGTATAGGCCATAATATTCCAGAGAGTACTGTATAAATGTTCTTGTAGTGTGGGGTTTTGTGGGCAATGCAAATAAAAATGTGTAGATGGATATGGGTAATGAAGGTACACCTGGATGAAGCACCACTGCAACCTTCATGCAAGCAATGAGTTATGCTCCCCTCACTTGAGGGAATGATATTAAAGGCAAAACTGAAATACTTTGGCCACATCATGAGAAGACAGGACACCCTGGAGAAGATGCTGATGCTAGGGAGAGTGGAAGGCAAAAGGAAGAGGGGCCAACCAAGGGCAAGATGGATGGATGATATTCTAGAGGTGACGGACTCGTCCCTGGGGGAGCTGGGGGTGTTGACGACCGACAGGAAGCTCTGGCGTGGGCTGGTCCATGAAGTCACGAAGAGTCGGAAGCGACTAAACGAATAAACAACAACAACAAACATCCCTGGTAATTGGAAATTGTAGTTGGGGACAAAAGATATAAACTGTCCCACTTGTGCAAAAAAACATATACACTGTAAGCTTTTCTACCTTGGAAAAAGGCCTGGAAGTATCTGTTGCACATAATTCTGGGATAGTATACCTAAACAAGCAAGACAAATTCAAGAATAAGGTATGGAGAAAAAAGCAAAACGAAGTCCTCATGTCCTGGACTTTATTTGAGAATTCAGTTCTGTTAAATTGGGAGAATCCATATTGAAAATTTTTTGTCTAATGCTGTAGGTCTGTTATTTAATTTGATGCAGAATATTACTAAAAGTTGCCATTTTCAAACACTTGTTTTATTATAGTTCTGTAGATGTCACTCTGGAGTAAATAATTTTAATCCAAACAGCATTAATTTTAATGAATCAAGGCATAGCCACATTTGGTAAATTTCTAAGTACTGTTTCTTTTCCATAGATTATATTCTTAACTGGCTTCGGCTATGTTTATGTGGATATTGCTCATCAGTGTGGGACAGTAATAATCACTTTAGCACCTGAAGGAAAACCAGGACACCAGGCCAGTTTGATCAGGTATGTTAAAACTGCTTAGAAAGAAAATTGTCCTGGGTAGCTGTTTAGCCCTCTAGGTGTGAAGTGACTTATTAAAACTAGCACAACTATTTGTTTTGTCTGGTGACACTGCATATGTGTGGCATATGTTTAGACTACAAGTTAACATTTTGTATATCATTGTAAGCCATGACAATTTAACATCTGAGGTCATGTCACCAAAGGATGAACATGAAGTGCCTGTTATAATAAACAAGACTCAGAGAAGACTCACACATTTCAAGTTTATTGGCCAGATCAGCAGACCTTTCTTGCACATAACTCCCATTGAGGTCTGTGGGAGTTCTCATTCATGATGAAGGACAGAAGAATTTTCCAATTCAGACTGTGTAGTTGATCATCTTTATTACACTGCCTTATGCCCCCAAACTGCAAAATCTCTGTTGTGAGGTCTATAATATCACCTATTTGTATCTGCCAAAGTGCTTGAGTTTATGATTTGGCATCACGGAGAGCACAGAAATTTTATTGCAGGTTTGGTTTGTGTGTTTTTAAAAGGTCCTATAATTAGGAATCGCCATTCAATTAGCAAGTAACAGCATTTACCGGTTCACTTGTAGAATAGGTAAGCTTGGCAGAAGAGCAGTTAACACTATAAAGCAAGCAAGCCCATCATCAATTTAAAATAGCCATGGTGATTTAATAAGGGAAAATACTGCTTCCATAACATGAAATTAATGATCCATGATAGAAACTGTCCATACTGGTGTCAAACAGCCCAAGATGTAACAAAATGGGAGGATATTTTCCACTGACTGCTTTACTTGTCACTACATTACATATATAACTGAAAACTGCTGTACACAAAATGTTACAAGGAAGTTTGAACATAACTTTATAGTAAGAATTCAAATATACATTTATGTTAAATGGGTAGGTAAGATGTAGCTTGGCACATAAAAGTAATAATATCGGTTTGCATAAGCTGACCAATCCTCATATTCAGTCATAACAATTGTGTTTTCATTTTATTTAATTTTTACTTGAAACTGGAGGAATCCTTATGATGTTGTTTTCTCTTATACAGAACCCAAGAGCAAAGCCTTGTGTTCAAATTGTTTATTAACCAGCTGAGCCTCACAGTACATGATGACATCACGAGCCCTAAAACATCATCAGAACTTCTGCGGTTCACAGTAGACCACATTTATCTTCATATGGTTCCAGTTGCTAGCTACCTTAGACCTCTCTTTCACAAATTTCAAGGAGAGACCACCAGTGGCCTTCAGCAATTTTATACTCTCCAAGTCTACTGTGGAGACTTACAACTGGACAATCAGCTTTACAACAAGTCCAATTTTCATTTTCCAGTGGTGTTATGCCAGGGAGAAAAAAATGAAACCATACAGTGGGCTAAAGTCCATAACCTTATGCTTTCCAGTAAAGACCTGGAAGATTGTGACAAGAATGCATTTGTAAAACTTTGCGTCACTTTGTCAAAAGAGCAGAATTTTTTATTTCATGTGAATGACCTCAATTTTGAAATGAAACCAGCCAGGTTATATGTGGAAGACACATTTGTGTATTACATTAAGACTTTATTTGAGACCTATCTTCCAGACAGCAAAAGTGTTTACCATTCCGCAAAAGCATTGACTGTTAGCCAGGCACTGCCAGAACAGGTGAGGCAGCATGCAGATGCTTTAGTCAATCCTGTGAAGTTAAGGAAGCTGGCCATCCAGCCAGTTAACCTCTTGGTGAGCATCCATGCTTCACTGAAGATATATATTGCTTCAGATCACACTCCTCTCTCCTTTTCTGTGTTTGAACGAGGACCCCTTTTTACAACTGCAAGGCAGCTTATCCATGCCCTGGCCATGCATTATGCTGCAGGAGCATTATTCCGAGCAGGTATGTTGTTGTTTTTTAATAGTGGTATACATTGTTTTAGATTAAGTTTAAAATGTATGCCTGCATTTCTGAAAGGTAACAGTCGAAGTTATGCTTGGTCCTACACTGATGACTGAAAAACGTATGTTTATCCACCCAACTATTTTAGAATTAAAGAATGTTGTCTTTAAAATCTCATCTGAAAATGACAAGAAAATTTAGTAATATTAAACAGCAATATGGGATTTTTATGGGATATTCACAAATGGGGGGATGGTACTACATTCTGATTATCTCTGCTGTCCTAGCCAGCTACTCAACTTGGCATTCAAAACCATTTCTTAACATGATCTCACAAAAGGAGTTTCTTTCATGGGCATTATCCAATCCATCTCCGTGCATTTGAAGCAAATTAGGCCATTGAAAACTGTGTTCTTGTTCAGTTTTCCTTTAGCTGCCGTTTATGATTAGCAATCTGTCTTTCTTCACAGAATCCTCACACTAGACTGGCATGCAGATGTTTATTGTCCTTTGATCTGAGGAGTGTGTTTGTTTTACTGATTCTTTGCCATCCAAGATCAGTACTGAGCAAACAGTCTTTTAGATTAATGGATAGCTTGTCTTACTTCCATACCTGCACATTCACAGAGTCACTCTATCTCTGCAGCACATTTTTTATGTGCAAAGTATGTGCATTGCATTGAAACAATTATCTTTCTCCATTCCAATTGTTGTGGCCTAGATCATTCTAACTAATGTGTGCTCATGTCAGTCACTGTCAGCCCTCCCAGGTAAACCAGACAGGAAACACGACCAGATGAGCTACTTCTACTTTATTGTTAGGCTACATTAACAGAACCTTGCAAGTCTGAAAGTACAAATCTCCCACCATCCCTGTTTACCACCTGAACCTTACGATGGGTCCTTTCTAAGTTTCTTTCTCTTCCATTACTCAGTTGTGGGCTCCTCCCCCTTTTATCCAATTGTTCCCTAGGCAGCATCATTTCCTCCCCACTGTCTTCCAAAGTTATTCTCACATTCCATTATAGTCACTCTGTGTATGGGTGACAGTGGAATAGCTAATTTCATGCACATTCAGAGCCCATGTAAATGTTGTAGGACATAATCCAGATTGGTCTGTTTCTAAGAACAGACTTGGATAGGAACTCGTACATTGTTTCCTATGAAATGGTAGACAAGCAAACATTGAAAGGGCTCATTGTTCACACCTGCCTTGCATGCATAAAATCCCAGAATTATTTCTAGTTCAGAAGGAGTAGATAACAGGAGCTGGGAAAGTCCACTGTCCGAGGTCTTAAAATGCCAGTCAAAATGGATAATGCTGGACTAAAAAAACAAATGATCTATTGATATTAAACAGCTGTTAATTCATTCAGCTGTGCCAACCCTAAGCAAATCTTTCCTTGTGACAACCCCCTCACTCAAATGTGAGCTTACATTATAAGCTATTTCAGGTTTATAAGCAATCAAAATATTGAAAGTTTTATACTTACTCTCAGCAAAAGTGTTTACAGTACTGTTCCACAAAAGCCTTGGGCCTAAGTCTGATACTGCTGGAATGGATGAGCCAGGGTGAAAATATGATCAATGAAATGATGTGAAAGGTGGACCCCAGGACAAGCATCATAGTGAATGCTGGGCTAGAGTTTGATATCTGTGCAATTTGAGTACACGTGCACATTCAGTCCAGCCCAACTCACCTCACAGGGTGGTGGTTGTGAGGAAAATAGGAGGAGGAAGGAGTATTAGGTATGTTCGCCACCTTGAGTATTAAAAAAAAATAATAATAAAGGTGGGACAGAAAATAAATAAATAAATAAATATTCTATGTATAGTAGAATAGTAATATCCTGGTGTGCACATACAGCCATTTGGAATAATAGCTGATGGCACCATTGCTTGTTTGGACTTCTGAGACTCCTATGAGAAGATGGGGTTGGGAGTATTGTTTAAACAATGTTGATTTTGCTTGTGTGATACCCTGTGGGGTGGGTTGTTTGTTTGTTTCTTGTAGGATATGGACTAAATAATTGAGGTGGAAAATGTAGTTCCACCCTAAGATGATCAAACAAGTTATCTGTTTCATTTTCACAATGCTTTTGTGGATTAGTTTATTCAATTATTGAAACTCACTGCAGAGTTTCAGGAAAGAGCAACCTCTTGATATATGAGGAACTGAAAAAGGAGAGGGGGAAATGCAAAACAATTAGTTTTACAACCCTCACTGCAGAATCAAAGAAACGGCATTTGTCAGAGTGGACTCGTAACTATTGTAGCTTATGTGGTGATTTTTTTTCTTTTTTTTAAAGTAGCCTTCTAAATAATGGAATGAAAAATCACAATGTTGAAACATTTTTTTCTTATTGGCTTGAAAGTCAATTGCTGTATCAAATTACTTCTCGATTTTTCTGTAACCTTGTAAGTTGATCAGTATAATAAAGCCCTCTCACTCTGGAATATTTTTCTATCGTAAGTTGCAAAAATATTGCATTAAGTGGAAAGAAAAAAACAAATCAGTTTTAGAAGAAATACAACCAGAATGTTCCCTAGAGGCAAAGATAACTAGGCTTAGACTCTCATACTTTGGGCACATCGTCAGGAAAGACCGATCACTTGAAAAGGACATCATGTTTGGTAGAGTCGAGGGCCAGCAGAAAAGAGGAAGACCTTCAATGCAATGGGTTGATACAATTACTGCAACAATGGATACAAACATTGGAACAGTCAGGCATATGGAGGAAAAAACGAAAGAAAGAAAGAAAGAGAAAGAAAGAAAGAAAGAAAGAAAGAAAGAAAGAAAGAAAGAAAGAAAGAAAGAAAGAAAGGAAAGAAAGAAAAGAAAACTGGCATGAGAAATTGTCCACCTATTGTGGCTGCTCAGTTGATCCTAACCAGGGTGAGCAGCTGGTCATGCATTCAGGCAGGTGCAAATTGAGTTCTCCTAGTTCTGACAGGATGGCCTTTCTAGCTAGCGATCTGCGTGATGCCCGAGCCTCAGAGAACCTCTTAGCCCTGGTGCCTTCAGAACTCACATGGCTGCAGTGTGCTCAGAGTCAGGCTCTCTGCCAGCAACCGTAGCTTTGTGTAAGAAACTAAATCTTAGATTCCTCCACCCTCAAGCCCTTGTGGGGAATTTATGAGGATCCTCCCTCTGAGTAATTTAATCAGCATGCAAATGCCATTTCTGTTTACACAGTTATGTTGAGCAAGAAGTCATGTATCTGGCCATAACTAGACTCTACAGGAAAGTGATCAGCCCAGAGCTGTTGGGTGGATTAAAATAATTCCTTGTGTGCTTGTCAAAAACCTGCATCCCCTTTCCCAACACCCCATCAAGCAGCTGACCTTCACGCTCCCACAAGGCAGGACAGTGTGTCATGGTAAACTAGCTGTCAGGACTCTTCTGCTGCATGGACGTGAAATAACAAAGTTGCTTTGCGAGATGTAAAGCCTCCGAAGCAAAATAAGCCACTGGTCCTGTTACTCCCAGCCATCTGACTGCAGCATCCATCTCTCTACACGCAGCTTTAGCAGAAATACGGGAGGCTTATGGAAGGAAGTCATTTTAAAGCTATTTGTGATTTTGCCAAAGAGATTTCTTTGATTTAGAAAGCATGAAAGATTGCCATTGCTGAATCTGTAGTGGATGAGCTATTTCCCATGTTTTTCTCAAAGGAAGTTCACGATGTGATAAATTTTAGTGTAAAAGGAGGGGGGACGCGAGTAGGGTTTTTATTCTTTTTATTTAACTGCAGCTTCTGTGAAGTTAGCGTGAGCCTCAACTCATTTTTTACCATGCATCCCTTTGCAGGATGGGTCGTTGGATCTCTGGAAATTCTTGGCAGCCCAGCCAGTTTGGTAAGAAGCGTTGGGAATGGGATTGCGGACTTCTTCAGGCTTCCATACGAAGGTCTCACCCGTGGCCCGGGAGCCTTCGTTAGTGGGGTTTCCAGAGGAACCACATCGTTTGTAAAGCACATATCCAAAGGTATCTATCCTTTCTTTCTAACTCCACCATCGCCTTATCAAGATGGGGTGTTAAAAGAAGGCATTGGCTTTTCAGATGAACTTGCTACCCTCAGCTTTATCTAAGCTCCTTGAGTCTCGGTGAAAGGCGCATGTTACTCTGTGTGCGTGTGTGTATTAGGGGGGGGAGAAGAGACACCTCATCTACTTTTTCTGTTCTACTATTGTTTCTACTAGTGACTTAAGCTTTCCCACATGACCACTTTGTAATTCAGTAACTGAACACAAACGTTAAAGAAGTTCAGGATTTCTGCAGTACCTCAGAAATCTTACACCACATTGCCTCATCATATGTACTTGAAAAGATAATAATAGACACTGTTATTAAATATTGCTGAACACATTTGTAAAGCAAGCCCACATCTGGCTTTTCCCAGATTTGTATACAGACATAGCGCCATCTTGTGGCTTCAAAGGTCAGCTGGAAAATAGAAAAGATTCAAAGATAGGAAGTTCTAAGCACTGTCAGATTATCTCCAAATCATAGTATTATTTGCCGCATCTTCATAAGCTGGACACTTCTTGTTTTAGGACAGCTTAACAACCTTTTCATATCCAGACAAAATCATGCTTGTTTCTGCTATGGCATAGATGCTGAAGTTTTTTAAAAAATTGAAAACCCCACCGACAAAAACCATCTGAAAAAAAAATCTAAGAACATTACTTAGTTTTGGAATTCCATGGAGTCCGCTATAGACTGCCACATTGCCAATCCCAGTCTAAGGTCTGTGGTATCCCAGTCACAGCAGGCCTCATTACAGTATAAAGGCTGCTGGGTGGGTAAAGAATTGCACTGGGGACATGTAACATTTATTATTAATGTAACATACCATTTTTTATGTGTTACAGGCCTGGATTGTGTTAGGAGAAAATTCTGAGCCTAGTAGTTTTCATTGTTTTTAAACAAACCAGTAACATCCCTCGCCCTTTGCAAACAAACTGGGCATTTACTCATCTGTTTGCCTTCAGGTACACTAACATCCATTACCAACCTAGCCACAAGCCTGGCTCGAAATATGGACAGGCTTTCACTGGACGAGGAACATTATAATCGGCAAGAAGAATGGAGAAGGCAGCTGCCGGAAAATCTGGGAGAAGGACTAAGGCAAGGCCTTTCACGACTGGGCATCAGCCTTTTGGGTAAGAAACCCTCTTTGGCCTTCATTATGTCAAGCAATTTGGGAAAATATGACCTGAAAATATCCACCGGGTGAATATATTTATTTGGAGCCATTCATTTAGTCATTTTCCTTTTGCTGACTTGAGTAGAACCTTTTTTTACTGTGGTTTTCAATTCCAGATTCTTTCTTGAGTGAGGGCACAAAAATAGAGAGCCAGAGGATCACTGGCAGAAGCAAGAACTTTGCGCCCCGTGGTGTAGATCAGTGTTTCTCAACTGTGGCAGCTTGAAGATGTGTGGACTTCAAGTCCCAGAATTCCCCAGCCAATTCCTCTGGGAGTTGAAGTCCACACATCTTCAAGCTGCCACGGTTGAGAAACACTGGTGTAGACGTTGCAGTCTCTGCTTGGCAAAATACAGTTCCTCCACTATTCTCAATTCCTCTAGTTTTTCCGTTTAACTGAAAGTGAGTTATATATTTCCACGTTGGTGGGGATTAGAAAATTCATTTGAAATGAGAGCTTGTGTCAGACTAGCTGCTGCCAAGTGGAAGGAAGAGGGGCTGGGCAAGCAAAGTTAGAAAGTGAGGCTGTTGCCTTGGACAGCAGTAAGTTGTGTTCTCAACTGTGATGATGGGATCCTCCCCTGGGGACACCAGGTATGCTTTGTGATGGGGGGAAGCAGATGCATTATGTTCATGTATTATTTGATTTCCTCTTCCTAGCCAGGCCCTGGGTAGTCTGATTATCCCTGGGTAGTCTGATTATCCCTGGCAAGAAACTCTCCCTGAATCATATCGGACTTGCAGGGGTGACTACCTCTCCCCCCATCTCATCGTCCTAATCTAATCTGAGAAAAAGAGAGCTCGGGAAAAGCTTGGGTTTCTTGTAATTATGAGTTCCTCTAATCTTGGAGGGGAGCAGAGTCATCCTGTTTTAGCCATCTGGTAAGAACGATGCTCGATGAATGCTCCATTCCACAGAGCTGTATATGTAGCGGCAACTGCATTTGAATTCTCCACAGAGAATTGGGGAACAGATTATTTAATGGGGAATCACAGAGTAATCTAATTCAGAAGGAAAGCAAGTTCACAAGAATGACTGCCTGAGGCCAAGATGCCAAATTTGGGAGGTTTTATGTAGAAGTGAATTGTGTTTATCCTCTTGCTTTAACATGTTACTCCCCCCTGTTGTTCCCGGCATGGATTGACTAGCTTGTACTAAAGCAGTGCTTCTCAACCTTGGCAGTTTGAAGATGTGTGGACTTCAACTCCTAGAATTCCCCAGCCAACTCCTCTGGGAGTTGAAGTCCACACATCTTCAAGCTGCCAAGGTTGAGAAGCACTGTACTAGAGCCTAATGCTTACGGTTTCCCTGCAGACTGGCCAACAGCCTGTCCTGGGCAAGGAATACTGCGTTTGTTATCACTGCAGCAAAGCAGGTTTATTAACACAATCCACTGAATGTGATTGGAGATGAATGCCCATTTAAAAACAACACCAAAAAGCCACCAGAAACTACCTGCCCCAGACTGAAGGCTATGGAAGAGTAATACTTAAAAATGCATTATACCCTTTGATTTGCATATATTATGCAGTAGGATCATGGAAAATACTTGAATATTTTAGTTATGGCAATGAAGTGTTTGCAACACATGAGAGCATGTACAGAGCACCTGTGTCTGAATTATTAAAAGGAGCTGTTTTGGGGGGAGGCGGATTTGCCCAGCAGCTGTGGGAGCTGTTCCTGGCTGTCTTCACATCTTGTAAATGGTAGGAAGAAAAACACAAGAATTCAATTTTTTCCTTTCATTGAAAAGGAATTATGTTTCCATTGCTTCATAACTCAAGACCTCTTCAGTTTGCATGATTATAAAACATCTGGAGGGCACCAAGTTGGGGAAGGCTAACTTAGATGCTTGTTTTTGTTTGAAAACCACTAGTGCAAATGTCAAATAAACGATGAAAAATATTTCTTCAGCAGGAGGCACATTGCACCAACCTAATTAACCACTATATAGAAATTTCTGAAAGGAAAGTGGGATTTAGAATTGTGAAGGAAGAATGTACACAGACTTTTTTTACTAGCCAAAAAATCACAAATATGTCTTGCTTGGCAAATGCTTTCATGGGATTATGAGACCACATTATCACCCTGTGAGATCAAAGTGACTAGAAATAAGCAAACATAAAAGTTCAGAAGAATACAGTTTGAAAAGATTTTTTCTGTTTCTTAAAAAGATTCCTTGCCGTACAGTTCAACTTAAGAGTAAAAATAGACATTATAAATAGAATAGCAATCATAATTCATGGTTTCTCTTCTATCCTGCAGGAGAAAAACATTTTTATGACATTCTTATCATTATATACATTATGCATTTCATTATTCCTATAAATTATGTTGTACTGACATTGTAAGGAAGGGACTCTATAGGGCAACTTTCAATTTCTTTTAATCTTGGCTTGATCTACACTTCACAATAAGTCATAATGTGATTTGTTTTTCATTAGTATGATGTGTGAATGGGAACACTGAATAAACAATATTTGTTTAGTTTAAAAGCAGACTTTGTACCTTTCTAGCTTATGCATGTTTTAGTTTTATGCTCTCCCAAGTCTCATTCTAAGCAACCCTCAAAGGGTGCAAGTTAAGAGCCACTAAAATAAGTGGGGAAATAAACTAGGAATTGGTCAAATATGCCATTATTACCTTATTCAACAAAAAGACTAGCTTACTTGCTTTGGGTTCAGCGAACAATGGGTGAAACAAACTATAGCTTAGCAAGATGTCTAAATGCAATTAGTGGCCTAGTCCATAAATAACATTAAGCCATATTGTGCTTTGTTATTTTTTGCTGTGTTTTATGTATGAACCAGATTAACATAACTTGTTCAACAAACCATGGTTAAAATCCTGGATTATCATATATGAAATAGGGCAATATATCTACCAGGAAATAATTTGCCAAGGAAATTTCCAAATGATAGAAATTAGTATAAGGTAAGTGGTAGGCAGCAATATTGCAACCTAAACTCTCCCCACGACCCAGGTTTGATCCCAGCGGAAGCTGGGTTCTCGAGTAGCCGGCTCAGTTCGACTCAGCCTTCCATCCTTCCGAGGTCAGTAAAATGAGCACCCAGCTTGCTGGGGGAGGTGATGACTGGGAAAGGCAATGGCAAACCACCCCACTATAGTCTGCCAAGAAAACGTCATGAAAGTGGCATCCCCCCAAAGGGTCAGACATGACTTGGTGCTTGCACAGGGGACCTTTCACCTTTCACAACTGCTGATTATGTTACGGCATAACAGAATTTACAGCAACCCTCTCTACCTTGGGCATCATCCCAAATGAGATTTCAAGTCCCAGAATTCCCCAGCCATTACTGAGAATTCTGGGAGTTGTAGTACACATATCTGGAAAGCATCCAGGTTGGGGAAAGCTGACCCAGGGTGCTGTCTTTCGAAAACTCTCCAGGACAGGACCTGCCTGGAAGCAGGATGAAGCAGCTTATTTCACATGTCCTGTAAAGGCTTGATGAAGGTAGGAACTGATTTCTAAATGGTGTTAAAGCACTTTTCAATTTTTTTCCCCCTAATAGCTGGTGAATACCATTCACTTTCATTTAGATGTAGATGTAGATGTAGATTGGGTTGCCAAAGAAGCATATGTGCCAACAAAGATGTATCTTAAAAGAAAATTGCTACAATAGAAGGTTACACTTTGAAATCTTGATATGCAGAATCCTTAGTAAAAGCATCATGTGCAAACTACTATCCAAGGAATGTAAAAAATATATATTTTAGCTATGATAGCCATGAGCAATCACCCAAAAGAAAATTTGTGGTACATGATTAATACATACCCACAGTATTCACTATTTATTTGTGCCACTGCACTCCATACCATAATTAGAGTCCTGTAGAAAAGTTCTTCAGAAACGTCAATCAGTTATTTGAAGTTCTACTACACAGTAAAAGTTGTGGCATCCATAACATCTCCTTCGTTCTTAGATTAGCCACACAGAAGATTGTCTGACTATCTAGCTCTGAAGGTTTTCTTGAAGGCTCTCATTATTACATGAATACTTGTGACTGGAATGATAGAACCTTCTTGATGTTCTAGGGATTTAGACACTGCGCTGGAAATCTGCAGTTATTCCTATTATATATCCGTTACTTCTTGTTCTTAATGGCTGCCTTTACTCAAGATTTAGACAAGAAATCTGAGTTTGCAATTTGGCTTAGGCTCCGTTGCCTGTACTGTTTTGCTTAAAGAGAATGAAAGACTTGAACTGGCCTTCAGATTCTGTTTACAAATTCTTTATTGCTGAAATAATTCCTACTACTCTTAGTCTCAGAAAAATTAACTATCCAAATGAATTATAAGCACTTTATGATATAAGTATCTGAAGTATCTAAATTGAATTTTAGGAGTAATGAATATACAAGCAGATTTTTCATGAGCACCAGGCGTTATCATCTGCCAGTATTTTAAAAGTATCACATCTCAGCACAAACCCAGCCTGAGTGCACAGTTCTGTAAATAATGGGTCCATCAATATTATTTGGTCTCCCCTTGCAGTCTCTGCTTTTCACTTGTCTCTTCTGGTATACTGAGGTTTTAACAATATATTTGTCATGGCTCTTCCCAGGTTTCATTGGTTTACCTTCTCTGATGTCATAAGTGGCTTTGTCCAGTGGCCTTGAAAGGTTCCAGCCACACATTCTGAAGTTCATTGGAGTTATTTTTTGAAAGCAAGGCAAATTTGGGAATCTAAAATTGTGGTGGATGAGAAGAAAAAAAACACATTGAACTTGATAAATACATTATTTTTTTCAGCTATTATTGAAGGAGAGGAACACACATAGAGTCTTACTCAAATGGGTGGGGGAGAGGCATAAGCTGCTAGTGTAACTGTTTCCAAATGGCATGTTGCATTGGTGCCTATTTTATCTAACCTCTTCTGTCCAGAACTTGCTAGCAGATAAAAAGAACCTGGAATACGTAGGATACATTTATTAGTACCTAGTGACATTGTTTAAGTGTGATTTGCTGAAAACATTGAATTAATTCTGACACTGGGAAAGTTTTAAAATGTTTAATAAGCTATTAATTCTGAGAATTTCTCTGGATGGACAAAATAGGTACAGTGAAAGAAGCCAGTAATGGTGACCTAATGCTGTTTTGGGGAACCACATTTTGCTTTTCTTTTTAGATGCTGTAGTGTAGTATAAAGAAACAAGCCTTCTAACACACAAATACACACACACACACACCCATAAAAAGGAGCAGGAGTATTTGTTAGACATGAGGAGCTCTTCGGGGGGAAAAGGAAATAAGAAAATGGCAAGAACGAGTCACTGTTAATGGGGCAGCATGAACTGCAAGTAGCGCCCTTTCTGATTAAACATAAGAGAGAAAAGTGTTTCGGGGAGGGCTGAATTCCATGTTATAATTCTGCAGCATGCGTTGAAAGCCTTGTGGCTTCTGCATGTTGGACATTTTCCCCCAGCGTTCACCCATCATTCAGCTGCTTTCCTGGGGCTCCAGATCTGTATGGAAAGTCTGGAACACTGATAAGAGTAAAAAGAAAAGGAGATTTCAGGGGGAAAGAAGCTACAGAAAAGGAATTAAGCACCCCCTTTGCTTCTGCAGCATGAATTACTTCCTGTTGAGGGCTATTTGCAAAAGAGAAAGGCAGCTGTAGTAGTATAATACATGGTTTGGTTTTGAAATGCAAGATAAAATGAGGGAGCACATTTTTTAGTGTGTTGTGGTTTTATACAAGGAGTAATTACTGTAATTGCATCCCCTCCCCAAAATGCACTGAAGACTGTACCACACATGGGTTAGATACTTAGCATCTTCTGCAAATACGATGTGCATCTTTCTTTGATGATGGGTACTTGTCTAATTCATAGCATGCCTGTGCCACAAAATATACATGCTCATCCTAGAGAGGGACCAAAGACAGTTTCTGCAAAGGTGACAAGTGGGTAAGGAATGTGATGTGGCCTAGAAGGGAAAATCTTTCATTTGAAGATATTTTATATGATCATCACTAATATTTAATAAAATGCCACTATAGTAAAACAGTAATTTTAATATAATTATATATCACTCATTCCTTTAATCGTTTTTTATATCATGATGTACCAGTTAAAAGGAAAAATACTTGCATTTGATCTCAGGATTCAGGCATGGATTGTAAGATAGATGCAAAGAACAATCTGAAACAACCTGAGAGCCATGGCTAGTTTGTGAGCCTTATGGTGCATAGAGATTCTACCTTTCAGTTAAAGTAGTTTTGTTGTCTCCAGGGGCACCTAATCCTTTTTTCAGAAATATTTGTGTGGTTTTTTGTTTTTGTGTATGTGCACATAGTGAACAGCAGTTGGCCATAATAGAGTTAATTGCTGTCCAGATGGGATGAAAAGGGTGTCTCTTCCCTGGGTTTGTACAAATGCCTTACCAAGAGATCTGCAGGCTTTACCTAGTATTTCCTGTACTGAGTGATGACCTTGAGCATAAGCACTTCAGATTCATAACATAACACCTTGTCACCTTGTCCAAGCGTTCTCCTTTCAGTGAGATCCAAGTAGCTTATCCATCAAAGTTCCAGCAGTTAAGGCATCTCTGTGGTACGTGGCTTGAATAAACTCAGGATCAAAGAGAGATCCCACATGATGTACCTGTTTACATTTACGAAGCTTTAAACTGCTGTCCTCTGTTGATATGAAAAGCTGGTGGGGTCATTAAGGCTCTTGTAAAAGTTTGACCTATACTCATTAAAATAAAATATGGTGTTCACAAAAACAGTAACAAAAGTCTCCAGGCCTAATTCTACTAAGCTGAGTAATATATCAGAGATTGCATTAGTTTATGAGCAATTTTGTAATATAAGGGCATATTAAAATGATATATCGGACACAGGAATTTTTTCTTATGAAGTCAGGTTTAGGGGGTTGGTGAGATTTACTTTAAATAATAACCTAAAGTCTCTCTATGTTAGCAGAAATTTGTTCTTATCTAAAATACACATATGTACAATATATTCAATTTTACTATTTCAACAACTTTATTTAGAAAAAAGATGAAACTTTAAAAAATGCATTATGAAACCATGTTTGAATGTTTATATACTAGTCCCCCACATGGTGCCTGCATACACCAAAATGTCAACGAACATCTACACGGGTGCCTATCAGGCTCCATACGCCGCACCTGATTTTATTTGTTTTAGGTTCTTTTATATTTTTAAAGAAGTAAATGTGAAGTCCGCATGCTGCAAAGCATAACCTTTATTTCCAAGAATGCTTCTGAACTCAGACATTATAGAAACAACAGCTCAGTGCTTTCTTTGGTAGTGTGCTCACCTACCCAGAAAGAAGACAGAAAGAAGGGGTGATATGGGACATTCAGAATTTGCTTTCTGGAAAACTGATTGTTTTGTTACTGGCTGTGTCCATCACTGCAGTAATTTGGAGTGAGGGCCCACAATATGCTCTCAGAACTCCAAATCTGTGAAGCAGCTCAAAAAGTTGGGGTCTCTTATTTAAGAGAAAGAGAAGATGTGACTAGCAGAAATTTCCTTACACTGAATTAAAGGGATTGAATTTCTGTTCCTTATTGCTATATTAGATAAAATGGCCTAAGATTCAAGTGAAATGAAGCAAAAGTGTTCAGAAGTCAACATTTCATCCTGCTCTGGGATTATATCCTTCTGTAATACTTGAAAACTCATTACAGGTGCAATTGCTGGGATTGTAGATCAGCCAATGCAGAATTTCCAGAAAACATCAGAAGCCCAGGCTTCAGCTGGACACAAAGCCAAAGGCGTGATCTCTGGTGTGGGGAAAGGAATCATGGGAGTTTTTGCTAAGCCTATTGGAGGAGCAGCTGAGTTAGTCTCACAGACTGGCTATGGTAGGTTTGAACAAATTTATGAATTCAGTGTGTTACACATTCATTGACAGTTTTCATATATTACTTTAATTTGCAGCATGCAGTATTACTGAAATCTTATCAAAAATATCATTTTCTCTCCTATCATCACTATCTTTTAATGAGATTACATTATTTTCCTACTTCAGGTGCTTAGCCTTCATTATCCAGTTATTCTATATATTAAGAAAATAAAACAGACATGGAATTTTATAGAAAATGCAATCAAGAGCCAAAATGGGATTAAAAAAGATTTTGCAAAATCTACAATCCACAGCAAAACTAGCAGATTCCATAGCAGAAATTTTGTTGAGAACTTATCTCAGATTAAATCTTGTCAAAATATAAACCACAAAATTAAGTTATAAATTTCTGCTTACTCTTTGGCCATTACCTATCTCAGTGAAGAAATCCACCAAGCCCAGATGATACCACACAATTTTCGAAGGGGAGTGACATGGACCTACATCTGTTAAGCAACCACAAAATAGATGTCCTTCATTGCTGTTATCTTATTAATGTAAATCATTGCCTTATAACAAAAAAGGAGCCATGCTATCTGAATTTTACAAGTTAAATGTAGGCGTCAGGTTAAGGAAACCTAATTTAGAATGTTTGAGGTGGCAAATCGCTTAATAGGAATTATTGTAGAATAAAATCATCCTGCTGGCTAACAGGTCCAGCTTTTCTTTCTACCAAGAGCAATGTTGATTGTCCCATATTTTCTTCAGGGTGGCTGAAGAGTAATAGCAGTGCAGTGAAAAATTGAGATGTCTTTCTAAAATAACAAACTTTTTAAAAGATGAGAAAAGAATAGTAATGACAGGGTAAGACAAACTGAAGGCAGTTCTGGAGATGGGAGGCATCTTCTAGAGAAGCACTCTTCCTTCCCAAATATTCCATGGGTCTTCGAGATGGAGGTAGACAGGGCACCATTTAGCATCTTAAATAAATGGACAGCACTGACTGTATGGAAGATGGCAGCCTTTAGATACCTTCATGTGAAGCCATAAGGAACCAAAGCCAAGAATCAAATTTGCAAGGTTGGTAATACTGTTAGTATTATCTCATGCATATACACCATGAAATGTGTGGACTAGTGGGAGCTAAGTGTCCATTCAGACAGGTTGTCTTGATAACCATATTACAGCTAAGTTGCCAGCTGCTCTTTCTGCTTCCGGAATAAGGGCTTGTTTTGAATTTTCCTCCCAGGGCATATGATGTCACTGTGTATAGTATGCTCACTTTCTGGGCCAGGCCCAGATATGTAGTTATTCCATTAATGATATATATTGTATCCAAGGATTGCAAACACTGTACATATTACTGCTATAATGTGATTACTCATATAGCATCTTCTTTTAACTGGCTCAACATTTTCCTTCTTGAGATGAATCACTGACCACGTCCACTGGCCAGCTTTTTGATTTCCATTAACTAAATATTTAGGCATTATTTTGCACCCCAAAGAATGAAGAGTCTAACCACATAGACTCTGTTCTGCTCCTCCATGCTTTTAAAAACATTCTGGAGGTAAAGATCCTATCTGGACAAATGATGAAATTAGAGGCCTAAGTTTCAAGCAGACCCCTTCCAGAAAAAATAGGGGATCATCCAAAGGTTACTCTCACAAGTTTTTCCCACCTTCTTCATCAGCTCCAAAAACCTAAAAAGTAGCTTAAAAAGAGCCAGGGAAACTTGAGCTGAAGAGTAATAGCAGTGCAGTGCAGTGAAAAATCATCTTCTTCAATCTGTGCCTCCTTCTGCAACTCCAACTTGACATCTAAGGTTTTCCAAGAATCTCCTGATTCTCTGGAGACGTTTTGGAGGGACAACATGAAACTGTTGTGTGTGGCTGTTCTCCCACATAATTGTTTGTCCAATGTGTGTATCCAGTATGTACAGTTCTTTAGCCTGTTGAGTGACTGGAAGTTTGTTGTAGATGAAACTTTGGTTCAAGGAAAACTAGAAGAAGTATGAAGCTGGAAGATAGTGTAAGAGATGTTCCATGTATGTATTTTGAACTTTTAAAAAATGTTGGCAACTGAGAAGTGAACCAAAATAATGGAGATGTGTATTTCATTGCAAACGGTGGCTTGAATCCACAGAGCAACTTGAGCAGAGCCAACTGTTTGCAGGCACTCAGGAGGATTTTTAATGGTTGTTGTTGTTCTTTGAGTAACAACCCCTCCAAAAAAATGTCAAGTTCTTTTGCAACTCTCTTTTGTCCTCCATTTGAAAAGGGGTTTGCAATGCAATGTTGCCTTGGGTGCACAGAATTACTGACAGGGTGTTCTGGATTCTGACAACTGTATTTGTATTTTCTGTGTCTATTGGCTGAGAGAACCGAGAGAACACCCAAATCTCTTCCATAATAAATGGAAGTGCATGGATCAGTATCTTGGTCATGACTAATGGGCAAATGGACTTATGCCCTATGGAGGGAACAAGACCACACAGAAGTAATCATGTTCTCTCTTTTTCCAACTGCCAATGACAGTTTCATTCGCAATAACACTGAAAACCTCAGCTAATTATTACAACTGGAATGTATCTTCTAAGCATTTCCAGGAGTTTGTGTGTTCAGTATTAAACTCTACTCTTCTAAACCAGTGCATTATTTAATTTGGTATTTGTTTTATATATTTCTACCCTGATGTAGAAATGTCTACTCTGCTACGGGTGCATGCAACCTGTCAAAGCCGTATCAACCTTCAACCTCTCACCTGGCCCCACAGGCCTCACTCATTAGTGCTCAGCTCTCTCCCTGTCCAGAAACTCTGCAGTCTTAAGCTGCACCCCCGTTTCAATCCCTCTTGTAGAACATTTATCTTTGAAGTGTATCATTAAAGTGTTGACGCTCTGCCATTTCTCAGTATAAGGGGCATGCCCTTTGTCTATAAAAATGTACCAGCCATCAGAAAGCGACATACTAAGTCACCCCCTTGTTCTGTTCTGATCAGTGCAAACAGGAAAAGAAGTAGCTCCATAGAGCTCTACTGTAGTGCAAGAAGAGACTTCTCGAGTTTCAGATACCCCAGGAGAATTCATAAGCATTTGGGTTTCATGTTTAACAGCTGCATTAAGTAATTTATATTGAAATGTAGTATCTAGGGCAAATTTACAGTACCTGCTGATGCTTAGTAATTATGAGATACGCATGAAAGAATGTGACTATTAAGCAAGGAAGTTAGCCATGGTGTTGAACTGTTACGCCTACGTTCCAAACTGACTTGTCCAATCCCATTCTAAACCTATGGCCCTCAAGAGTATTCAGTTTTCCCTAATTGCTAGTTTGTGACTGACGTTCTGTCTTTTGTTTATTTCTAACTAATGCTAAAATCCATTAGGGTTAAGTGCGTGATTATTGTATTCTAATATTGAATGAATTATCTCCACTAGAGCATCCAAAGATGTGACATCACTTTGGATCTGCACAGTTTTATGGACTGCTTTAAGAACATGACATCACTGAAACATGTTTCTGTTCTCCCACCCCATAAAAACAAAAGCCTAACTTTCCTCACCACAGGTATTTTGCATGGGGCTGGACTTTCCCAGTATCCTAAACAGCGCTGTCCTCCAAGTGATCAACCTGCTGAACAGGCACCAAACAGCCACGTCAAATATGTCTGGTAAATTTTCTGGATACTGACTCATTTCTATACCCAAAGTGTTGATTAATAGATTCTGGCCTCTGGTCAAGTGAAAGCTGTTGCCCAAGCAAAAGGCTGAGTTATAGCAGATTATTTAGGAATGCTAAACACAAAGTTCCTATTCAGAAGCCCTCTCAGCTGTCCTTTGAGCTTTGGAAATCTGATGCTAGCCTGTCTTTGTTTATGAAAGGGATTACTTAGTTGCCTTTGCCCAAATACTGGCCATCTCTAGAAATAGCTGCTAGTTTCTTCTCAGTTTGGTTCCAGTTTCCAGTTCCAGTCTCTTGAGGTGGATTCAGTGCTGGAATGAGAAATGAATTGGACAAAGGAGATGTGATTGTAACCATCAATTAGGTCAGCTTGGCTGCGGAAGATGGAGGTTTGAGAATATTACAAAATAAACAAGACCTCTTTGGGATCTAAAAGCACAGTAAGATTTGCAAAACTCTGGTGTTTCTCTGTAATGCTACTACTGCTTCCTTTAAAAAAGAAACAGCAGCTTCACTGAGAAATTTTGACTATCAGGTCAACTTACATTCCTTATCTTGAACATTTTTTTCATAGGAAAATGCTTCAGTCACTAGGGAGACCAGAGGCCTACATGGCCCTGGATGTGGTAATTGTGAGTGGATTGGGCCAAGAACATGAAGGATGTTTACTACTTACCTCAGAAGTGCTGTTTGTGGTTAGCATTGATGAAGACACACAGCAACAGGCATTCCCAGTGACAGAAATTGAGTGTCTGCTAGGCAGTGAACAAAGCAATCTGTTGAAGGTGCAGCTCAAACAACAGAGAGTCCCTTGTGATTTGGAGGTAAAGCTGTTTCACTGTTATTTGTAGTCTTCAAAAACAGTCTTTTTTTTTTTTTTTGAAGTTTATTAGCTATACACTGTCCATTTCAATAAATCTGTGTTCTCTGATTTCAGGCAGATGGAAACAGAGAGAGACTATCTGAACAGCAATACAACAGACTCGTTGACTACATTACAAAAGCATCCTACCACTTGGTGACTGTCCCTGTGGTGGTACAAAATTCAACACCCCTCGTAGCTGCAGAACCACTCCCAGCAACAGTAAAGACTTACCAATACCTGGTTAATCCCATTTTTGCTCATGTATTCATCAGTAAATTTACTATGGTAAAAAATAAAGCTTTGAGAAGAGGGTTTAACTGAAAGACCCTGCTGAAATGTTTCCAGATCTAAAGTACTATCTATGCAGTTGCCTAATATGAACTTTTAAGTTCCTCATCACATGAAACAGACAAGTTTAAACTTAAGTGTGCTGGGATAGTGAACTAGCACATTTCAAAAAGTGTCTATTTTGTACTCAGTGCATTTGAGATGAATTCTGTAGTCTGCTTTATGAGACAAAATTATGCATATACATTGTAAAATAAGCTGTCAGTAAACAGAAATTGGCAACCCTGTAAGGTGACAGTGAAAATCTGTCTTTTCTTTTTAACTGGAAGTCTGATATGCAAAGATAGGCAGAACGCACAGAATGAACATTAGAATGTTCTTGTCCTACAAATATTTCTATTCATTCTTTCTAAAGGGGTGCCAGTTTCTATAAGCAAGGTTTAGAACTCATCTTTAAAAACTTGCTCAGGGCTGAAATTTGTACTCCAACTGGCCCAACCTATAGCAAAATGTTTCTTCCCATTCAGTCTGAAAACACTGAGGTGTGCTAAGTTACTAGTGATAGCTGGGCTTCAGGATTATTCTGTTCAAATAATTTTCTTTGACTGAAATTTTGCAGGATTTCAGTCCTTAATATAGACTAGTGCCTTTGTGTAATTTGAAGAACCACCTGGTGACATTAATTTATGAGACTTCTTGTCCACAATGATAGCAATGTTTTCTTAAGATTTTGAATGTATATGTTACTGCAGAGTCTTTAACAATGTATAATTATGCAAGAATTGTCATTGACTATTAATGTGGGACCAATAATTTGCATTATATAAAACTTTACGAAGTGTTCAGCCAAGTGTACCAAAAATGAGAGGGTAATGTAAATCATTAACTGATCCAAGATGCATTTCTCAAAGTAGGTTCCATTGACTTACATCCAAGTAACATAACTGCCACATTGTCATATTAACATGTTTACATTTTGATTAACGTATCCAAACTGGAGCCCCTCATCAAACACAATTGGGACTCTCACAATTCCCAGCCAGGCTGTTGCAGTTGCAGCAAATCTGGGTGGGTGCCAGGATAGGGAAGGCTCATTTAAATACATAATTGACTTGAAGCCTATATAGCCACTCTTTAAGAAGTATATATAATTTGAACTCATGTTTATTTGTCCCATACTTTTCTATAAGAGACTTCAGTGTATCTCTAAAAATGTAATTTAATGCAGTGAAATGTAGTCCGCTCTGAAAGCGTCAGTTTTTAGCTGAGCAAGTATAGCCAGTTTATCAGCTCCCATGTAGCCTATGACCCACCATCATCCAAACGTAAAACCTTACATCCACTGGGAAGGGCTCAGTAAACCATAAAACTAGTGCCTGGTTTCATTATTGCTGCAGTAATTCTGCAGTTACACTTGCACTGGAAGGTATATGGTGGATACTTGGGAGAAGAAAAATATATACTTGTAACATAGAACTCCACAGTAAACCATCACACAGGAAAAGTAAAGTAAAATTCATGGGTGTATGTCCAAGCCCTATTTAGACCATACAGCCGTGTTACTGGATCAGTTATCAGATTTCTCATTTCCTGTGTTCATCCAATTTTTCAGAGAGTTCTAGTATGTTAATAGTGGTTGTTTTTAAATATATCTTTTCTATAGACTTTTCAACATCTGTTTTCAAGTTTGAACTATAGAAGAATCACTGGTGTGGAACAGCTATTAGATATAATTGTGATTTGAAATGGGATCGGCAGGCTTTAGTTTGAGAAAGTGTGCTCACTATGGGTTCTTAGCAATTGTTTGTATTTATTTAACAATTTTGATCCTAAATATTTATTTTCCTCTCCCCCCACCAATCCTCCTGCTCAGCTTTTCATGGCAAGAACTCAATATTAATATTTGCTGAGCCTATTTGTACTGCAAAACTATGCTGAAAGTCAGGTACTGAATTTAAAGCAAGTTTTTGCCATCTAAATTTTGCTAGCATTTCCAGTGTTCCTGGGCACAGAAAGATTTAGAAAATTGTTTTGATTTTGTCATGCATCTTATGTGTCCCTTTTAAAAAAAATTCAACCTCTGAAAACCAGGTTTATCCTAAATACAAAATAAGAACTCCCTTTGTTAAGTGTTCATAAGTTACCTGTCAAACTAGTCATTGTTTACCTACACTGCTTTAAAATATTGTATTTTGTAATTGAATCTTTCATGAGAAATAAAGAGTTATATTGCCACTTTTGTTTGTTGATTGTACCAATTATAGCAATTTGATTCAAAAGAAATGCATTTTATTTGTAATGTGCCAAAATAATAAACTAGCACAGACAGGACAGGTTATAGTTAGAGTGAGGCAACCCAATTTGTTTAATGCTCTTCTAAATTATAGCAATAATTGCTTTACAAAGCCAATTAAATTTAAACTGCTGACCTAGCTACAGTTCTTACTGTTGGCTCCATTGTATGAAGATGCTACTCCATCATCCTGAGACACATCAGAACAACATCTATATTGCAACTGACTTTTAAGATTCAAATAGTTGCATGGTTAATCATAATATTTTTGTATTTATTTATATGATTTAAATACCACTTTTCTGCCCAGAACACATTTTGGGCAGCTAACAATTAAAAAAAAACTCTAAACATTTACAGTCTGAAAATGTTAACAATCACTATTAATTTAGACTGAAAATATTTGGCTAAAGAAAAACATCTTTTGTTCCCCAAAGCAGAAAGAGTGGAAGCTGAGTGCCATGCCTCAGGGTATGACTTGGGAGCAACCCAGAAAAATGTCCTCCCTAATCTGCAAGTGACCTCAGAAAGCAAGGGCGCCATTGAAGGCCACGCCCATGCCATACAGGGTCACAACAAGCTATGCAGTCCCTTGGTTATTACCATGAGATGGCGAATCACAGACTAAGCTATGGCATCACTAAAAGACTAAGCTATGGAACAGGAAATCTTGAATCTTGATTCAAATTGGGCTTCAATCATAAAAGACACTGGGGGTGGGTGGGGACCGGTGTTAGGTAACTCAACGGTCAGTCTAGGCTCCTCCCACTATATTTAACATAAAGCCTTGTCATACTATATAGTATTATTCTAAGGACTACAGCTAATAATGCGTATGTCTGAACACTGAAAGCATGACATAACTATTCAGTTTTCTGCAACTATTTTTCCGTACTACTTGTAATGTTTCCAACCATAAATGTCCTTGGAGGGCCTTGCTGCTCAGTGAGAAGAGCACATACTTAGGGCAGAGGTTCTTAAGTTCAATCACATTCTTACATAAGGATGAAAATAGAGATGCCTGAAACAATCAGAATCTGGCAACAATGCTGGGCTAGATGGGCCAATGTCTGATTAAATATCTGGATGCATTATCAACATAGCCTTTTTGGTCACAGGTTTATTTGCTTTCTAATTAATTTTTTCTTTCCCTTATATGGCCAAACGCACTCACAGACAGCACAAGAATCTCTTAAATGGACAGCAATGTATTACTAAAAGCAACCCAAATTTCTAACAGATTGGGGAGTAATAGCATGTAACCACTGAAGAATAAGACTTGGTGAAAAAAACAGCAGTAGCTTATAAGAATAGGTTTTGGATCAAGAAGCAAGAGACCAGTTAGTTCAACAAGGTCCTCTTACCTATATTCTAACATTTTTTTATCCAGTTCAAAATGAAATGTCCAAGAAAAGGGTGCAATATGTTATTAACCTTAAAAATAATATTGCAGTGTTCCTAACCTGCATGTCTGTGGTTGGCCACTATGGAATTAATGCTGAATTAGATGGGCTGGTAGCCTGCTGTTACGCTATGCAGCACATCAGGTTCCATCACTCCTGTTACAAAGTGAACTCTCCTGAATAACAAGGATCTTTAAAACTTCTTTTATGGTACCACAAAATGAAAAAAATACTTTTTGCTCAGCAACGTTCTATCAGCAAGGTACTTAGTAAATGTTTTGAGGAAAAAAAATTATAATGTGTAAAATGTGGATTCCGTACATTTGACCTTCACATGGTCATTTAATACAGCCCAGCTTTGACTTCTCTTTTTTGTCTGACTTGTCTGGGAAGCAAAAGCTACAAGGTGAGAGAAAAATTTTGCTCTCAACTGCAAACAGTACCCCACTGAAAGGAAGCTAAGAAGACCCAAGCATAATATCCAGATTTTTCCTGTTGTCACCTAGGTTTGACACACATCTTCCCCTCAGTGTTTCCTTTTAAAAAGAAAGCTTAAAGACTGCTGCTGCTAGGGACATTTCAGCCTTGCAACATTATCCAAGAAAGCTAAAGACTGCAATACTCTCCATGAGCTTTGCAACATTGATTGCCACCAACTGAAAGAAGGCAAGACACGCTCTGAGATAAGGAATTGATTTAATGAGCAAATTACAGCAGGACCAGCACTGAAGGTGATCGTTATTGATCACAATAATATTCAATTATCTTGTCTCCAAGAGGAGGCTCTAAAAAAAGAAAATATAAGTTATTAAGCACTTGGAATACATTCTCCCATTTTGAAGATGATGTGCAAAATATTTTGTTTTCTCTAAGTTATTTATATAATATCGGTTTTTATGTAGCCCAAGGGATTTAACAGATTACAATCCAAAAAACATGCTTATGATAATATGATGAAATACCATTGCAAACATAATTAGCCAACTTCTGCCTTAATAGTAAAGCTTCTAACAGCATGATATGAAAACTGTTGAAAAATTGGAAGCAGTGAAACTGGCTACATTTTTCCAAGAAAGCACATGAATATTAGAATTAAGGAAAGTACATCATCCGCAATGGACAAAGATTGATAGGATTATACAAGGAGTGATTTAGTTAATGAATAAATCTACTTATCTAATTTTCCTTTTACCTATGCTTTAACTGAGTTGCTATTTTTTATTTTGTAATTTTGTATTTCAGTATGCACTGTAAGCCACCTTAAAGGTGTTTGATAAACTGTTATAAAACAAACCAGTAACAGGTCCATGCCATATCCTTGCTAACACTGTGGAAGTGGTTTAATCGGTCTTATTTATGTATACGGCTACCCAACACACAAAAGAAACTCAGCGGTGTTCCTGGTCTTCTCCCAGGAAGCATTTTGACTTCCTGGGTTAGGGCAGAAAAAGAATGACTGGCCCAAGATCATTAAGGGAGAACTGATCACTCGATGCCAGCACTTTAATCACTACACCACACTGGCTCACTTCTATATAAGCATCCCTAGCTTAAAAGAAACACTCCTTTGAATTATTATACTGTAAGTTGTACAATTACTTACCTACGATTATTAGATGTCAGTTAGGCCTCAGGCTTTGAAACACTCCTGCTTTTTTCTTGTCCTCAAAGTCTTTCGCGAAGTCAAATGTTTTATAGAAATCTCTGTATTTGTTTTGCCTTCCTTGAATGAAAGCATACTGAAGAGAAAAGTTACCATTATAAGCCTTTACAACAGGTAATTCAATTAATACTGAACAAAAATAGTATTCTTTTTTTAAATGAGAGGAATGTCTATGAAAACACTGTGCTCATTTGCAGCCTAATTGTTTATAAAATGTTAGTTGAGAAAACAGTGCTGCAACTGATGGAAAAGGTGCACATCATTAAGGCTACAATCCTGTACCTATTTATCTGGGACTTACAGGTAGTCCTCACTTAACAACCCTAATTGGGACCAGAATTCCCATCGCTAAGCAAAGTGGTTGTTAGGCGAAACATCATGTGACTGCACTGCTTAGCAATGGCAGTTGCAGTAATCCCAGTTGCAGTTGCTAGGCAAGGACCTTGTGCTTCCCCTGCCCTGCCACGCTCACCTCTGCTTCAACTCCCCCCACCCATCTCCTACTCATCTCTGCCCTTTTGGCCGCCCTGCGCTCCACCATCGCCACCTCCCCTGCCACCCCCCACTGCAGGCCCCACTTAAGCTGTCTCAGCCTCCCCCCCCGCCCCTAGGGGTCATGCATGAATGCTTGCCTCTGCCCCTTGCTCCTCCTCCCCAACTGTGGGCACCTGACAGGCCTGCAGCAGAGAGGACTACCTGTAATTTTGCAGGTCTTGCTCAAATATATAAAAATTACACTTAAGAATGAAATAAAGAAACGGGTTTGTATTGATTTTTAACCCAACAAGTCCTGACCTCCAAGAAAACCAGACTTCCTGTTACTAAAGTAACTCCTATCAGAAAATTCCTTCTTGCATATTTTCCCAGGAGGTCTTTCATTTGTGGCTTGGGCAACAAACCAGAAGACATCGTGATGTTTTCTCCTAAAAGAGAAAAGGGAAATTAAGGCTTTGCTATCATGATCATATCATTAACTCAACAAGAACAAAAATCACAGCCACAAAGAGTTCCCTATAACAGAAAAACAACAATCTTTTATAGAACTACCCAATTCTTTGGAAATTCTGTTTTATTTGCAAGAAATACATAATGTGTGGTATTAGACTGGGGCTCTGTAAAGTTTTTGAAGGAGATGTTCAGCAATAGGCAAGACTGAGTATATAAAGGGCCACTGCCGAAACTAAAGCAACCAAGCTGCAAGGCTCCAGAAGCTGCACACAGCTGTTGCTATGTGCATATGCGCAACAGAAGCAGATGGGAGCAGTTTCTATAGCAGCTGTGCCACTTTGCAAATCAAGTGGCGGCCTTAACATTCCAACGACAATTGGTCCGTAGATGCTCCCGCCCTTTACAAAGCATCTCATTCTAAAGCTTTGCACAACCCTAAAGTGGATGCAGCCTGTATCCTTCCTTTCCCCAACTGCAGATCGACTTTCAATCTTACACTTCAGGAGCTAGTATTAATTGCCAGCGTGACAAGGGTTCACATATCCAGGGTCAGCCTGTTGACATTTTTTATTCTGCTACTCATCCAACATACAGTACTCCGTTCAGCAAATTGGTCTCTCCCCACCTCGTGCACTACAATCCCTGGAGACAGCCACAGCTTCCTTAATCATGGTTTACAAAACCAATAATCTGCAGCATTCACATGGCCCAGCACGCCATAATTCACGGCTAAACAACCGCAATGGTGGAAGAACGAAAGCCACAAGCTAAAAATCATCTTAGCCTTTCGGCCTCATCGCTGAGCAACCACCCAGCGCGACTCTGCCGCATCCGGCGGGGACCCCGAAAGACGGGCGCCCCGGCTGGTCTCCCCCGGCCTACCAACTGCACCGCCACCAGAGGCACAAGGCCTCCACCCCTCCCGGAGGCGCCAGGGTTGCGCCTAGGCTGCTCTTCGGGGCATCGACCCGGTGCCGAACTAAGCACGGCGTCCTCCGGAGCCCCCGAAGGGCAGCGAAGGGCCAATCGGCACCCGCAGGAGAACTGCCGCGGACACTCACGCCCCACAGCACGCAAGAGAAACTGCCTCCTCTGACCCCGACGGAGTTACGGCTGCCCTTCCTCCTTCACTCTCAGAAGCACGGTTCGGTCGGCGCACGCGCGTCCGCGAATCTGACTACGGCAAGGCACTCAGCCCAAACTTGGACCGCGGGGTGCTTGCCCGAGCGCGGTGGGCGGGCTTTTCGCCGAAAGTTGACGTGACGCTACGGAGCGACGAGGCTCGGGGTTAAATAAGACGCGGTCGAAGGAGCGAGTCCCAAGTCACAGCGACCGAGCTGCTTTCACCAGCCTGGTGCCCTCGATTCGGGTGCAGCCGGGGAATGTACGATGGTGCTCCAAACAACTACTCTTGATTCGGTTTAGAGCTGCGTTTACAATTCTGAGTGCAGCAATGTGCTAACGGTGAATGTCGCCGGTATTGCTCCTGGAGCATGCCAGTGTGATGTTCGGGGTGGATAGCGCTTGTCCAGCTTTTAATGGAAAATTCATTGCCGATCCTGGGATTTGGATTGCTAAATTCCAAATTCCTTGCAGTTCCAGGTTGTAGAAGTGTTGTAGTTTAGCCACCCCCGCAGGTCCTTTGGTTCAGGTGACCAGAGAAGAAGCCCTGCGAGAACATCTGGACAGCTGGAACTCCACCAAATTGAGCTCAGCTCCTGGTGACAAACAGACAAACCCACGCAGTTTGAGGGGCCTCATTGTAAAAGCTGCCTTGAGGGGAGGGAGGGTGGCATCCTGATCCACATTCACTGCTGGGCACCAGCTGGGCCTGATACTGCTGTAGCTTTGGAGGCCAGGTGAGGTTGGCCAGATAGCACCATCTACTACCATTGTTCTGTTTGAATACATCATTTTCATGGTTCTGGACTGGAGTTACTTCTGAAAACTGGACTAGCAGCTGGCCTGTCAGATGTAATTGGCATTGTTGAACACTGAATACAAAAACAAGTCCTGTGTGCCACAATCAAAATCAGATTTGCTCCTTTTTTCTGGGCCAGAAGTGAATTCATGGCAAACTCTTGATTCAGAACTGACACGATGCCAAAGATATTATAGCATTGTTTAAAAATTAGTATTTTAAAGTGGCTGTTACTTAAAACAGACATCAGCATTTCAGACATTTCATTTGGATTTGTTGTACTGTGTTGGGCACACCACAAGCATTTGCTGTGTTGTAAATTAAATTGGGACCAATGGATCACATCATTTTTGCCATCTTGTGACAAGTTGTGTTTTCTGCTGATATGAGTTCATTGTATCCTTTACTAAACTTCTGGTATATGGCTTCAAGAATATTCCTGGTGTAGGTTTTGCTTTAGATAATTCTAAATGCAGTTATAGAATTATTACAGAATGATATCTTATAAGAAGAAAAAAATGATAGGCTTCCCATTTTCTATTTCAGTTACATCAGGTTTCTAGATTGTGCTTGGCACTATTTTTATTGCAAAATTGGCTATTTCTACATTGTTTTGTTAGGAAAAAAACTTACCTTAAAAAGTGTATCCCATGTCTCTATTACATTAAAATATCTGAGCTACGTGGTTAACAGAATACAATAATAGTCTAAATAGTCAAAGCTGCATAGGTAAAGGTTTCCCTTGACGTAAAGTCCAGTCGTGTCCGACTCTAGGGGGTGGTGCTCATCTCCGTTTCTAAGCCTTAGAGCCGGCGTTGTCATAGGCACTTCCGGGTCATGTGGCCAGCATGACGACTCGGAACGCCGTTACCTTCCCGCCGAAGCGGTACCTATTGATCTACTCACATTTGCATGTTTTCGAACTGCTAGGTGAGCAGGAGCTGGGATTAACAACGGGAGCTCACCCCGCCGCGCGGTTTCGAACCGCCGACCTTCCGATCGACAGCTCAGCGGTTTAACCCGCAGCGCCACCGCGTCCCAAAGCTGCATACATTTAGATTAAATGAATTTTCATATATTTTCCTAAGGCACACTCGGTCACCCTCTGTATGGTATAAATACGTATATGGAATGGTTTGAAAAAAAAAGTGGCATTCTTCACCACTTCCTGTCTCTAAGCAGAAGGTATGATCTTGCTACAATCCATTGCTGCCATCCGGGTATTAATTAATTACTTACTAACTGGAGCTGTAATTTAACTAAGAGGAATTCTAGAAGGGTATCAGCAAAGCAAGATGTTGAAGCCAAATGGAAAACATGAACCAATAAAAAGACTCAACCAGTGGAACAGCAAGTTTGGCTTTTGAAGTTCTTTCAAGTACTGAATGCTTTAATTTTGGAGTAATCTTACGATGATGGATGCAAACAACAAATAAGCAGGAATGGTTTTTCTAGCTTTTGGACTGTATGAAGATGAAGCAATATGTTGGTGGTTACCAGTGATTGCCACAACTATTGAAAGCATTAGTCATTGTCATGTTGGATTTTTAATCATTGGCTTGAAAAAGCTTTGAGTGCGGAGAAAACAGAAGTTTAAAATGCCCTTTCTTCTTTCCTTTGATTTTTTTCTTTAAAAAAATGACAAAAAGTACTAAACTTCACAGAAAGGGTTGCCCAAATAAACAATACTATTTTGGCAGCTTGACAAACAACCATCAATCTAGTTCAATTGAAAAGTAGACTGCAATCTACAAAAACGAATTTAGAAATAATTGCTTAGTCTTTAAGGTACCGCAAGACTCATTCTAACAATTAAAGGTGAATTTCTCATATCTGGTCTTTAAGTATTGAGTCTTACTGTTGTTAATTTACCATAAGAGTAAGTGAAAAATTAGAATTTTAGCTCACACAGCTTGCTCACATTTCTATGAATTTTTCTTTTAGATTATGCTTATATGCTCTTGCTATATCCCAAACAGGTTGGTATTCAGAGAAGGTACTAGAAGCAATAGAGGCAGTATATGAAGGGAGAATGGAGGTTCACCAATTTCCACTTCCTCTTACAACTTCCTGGGTTGGCTCATGCTGTCTGCAAAACACCCAACTCTCCAGAGCAGATTTTCAAGAGGCACAAAGGGCTGCAGGAACAAGGATTTACAAAGATTGATTTCTATCCTCCAACATGAGCAGAATTTTGCTAAGTCAACTTTTTCCACCTTAAGCACTCCAGATATCTGCATTTCAGCTCTCGAAATTCCACAACTAGTATGGCCATTGCTAGGAGTTGATGTCCACACCTTTGGAGATCATCTAGATTCAGGAGGCTGGACTAAACGCTGCTGTGAGTATAATCTCTAAAGCACAGAATTAGAAGAGATCAAAAGATTATTGGAGCCATCTGTCAATGCAGGAAACTTTCTGACATTGGTCATCCAGCTGCAGCTTAAATTTTTCTCTTTCTGGGAATCTGTTCTTTTGTCTTTTTCTAGTCTGAGGAACAGTTTGTGTCTCAGAATACCTCCTGAAGACTGCCTGATATCAATAGATACATATGCCAAACCTTTGATCCTTCTGAAAGCCTCATCCATTCCAAGAAGCAATCTATTCAAGAAAAAAGTAATTATGTCCTTTCTTCCATTTGTCAGATTTTTTAGGTGGTAAAAAAAAGAGAGGGAGAACTTCTACATTGTATTGACTGAGTACAAAGCTAAACTGTTTTTCCTTTCAAAAATGAGCATTTTTATTTGAAAAAAAATGGTTTATTTGAAATCCTCTCACTCCAGCAATGAAACATAGTGTGGCCATTTCTAAGGAATATTTTTAATTAATTCTATTTTCAATTTAATAACTTTGGAAAAAAAAATAAGCTTTTTAGAAATATCTATATGGTTAGGATTGTCAGGTATGTAGGTTTTAAAGCATATTATTGCAATGTGTTTTCTGAAAAATATCACTTACCTAATAAAAAAATCAGCATTATTTCACCTTAACATTCTCCATTTACAAAATAGATAGATAGATGGGTGCCATTTTGCATTTAAAACTCTCCCATTTGGTCATGTCACTAGATAAGTGTACTTGGTGATTAAATTTTTCCACAATTAAAGGATTGTATGCATTGCTACCATAAATGTAAAGTTAAAATGCCAGGCATCCCCAGTGCCTCAAATAGAATTATCCATTCAGTCATATCCAAACCTTGGCGATTCCATAAGCCAGCTCTCCCCGGTGCCTAGTGCAATGTACGAGGATTAATGATGTGGTAAGTTTCTTCCAAAGCAGATTGTTTAACTTGTCTGGGAATATACCCAGTAGAGATGGCCTAGGATCTGGGCTAATGGCTAATGTTATTTTATTCATTCTTTGATATATCTGATCCCAAAATTTAGAGATTATTTTACAAATCCACCATATGGATAGACTGAGCCTTTTTTCTGTAAATCAAGTGAACAGCAGAAAATGAATAGTACTTATATGGTGGTGTTTAACAAGAAATACCAGCAATAGGTAAGATTAAGCACTGATATTTCTACAGCAACTCTTTCTCACTGAGACACATCTGCAAGCTGTCTGTTAACAGCTACCCATATTTCAAAAATAATCTAAATTCTCCCTCTAATATATAAAATTAACAGCCATAAGCAATTGGGATTTGTGCAGCTTAAACTTTTACTCAGAGGCCCCACAGAATCCAATAGATCTTATACCCATTGTGAGCTGTTTCCCCCCAACAGTATGGGATTCCACCTTAGATATGTAAGGAGATAAACATAATTTCTGGTAATTCTGGAAATCATAGTCCAAGGGATCTAGGAAACACCAGGTTGGACAAGTCTGAGGACTGCATCCAACAGTATCTCTCTGCCAGAAAAAAATCAAGAAATAGATTCTCTGAGGATGGTAGATATTTTAACATAGGCTAGAGGGCACATAGCTCAGGGGGAGAAGAGGGAGTGGGAATCCAATTCTACAAGTGAAAATCTATTTACCAAATGTTGGACATTTTTTTTACCCAATGTTGGCTCAAAAGCTCTCTTTACAAATGCTTACATGTGAACATTTAAACAGTGGTGATTCAGGTAATATGAATATATTCTAAGAGGACCTTTGTTGAACAGGGTATCCAGTTTCCTGAATGTATTGGTTAATCTTGACAAATAATCCTAATGGCATCACAGGCTAACAGAAGCCTATTATTTAGTTGCAAGTGTATGTTTTGTTAATGCAGGATCTAAACCAGATGAAAGTTTTAAAATTATGTACATTCTTGCCAATCTGATTTTTAAAATCTGAACTGAACTAGCAAAAAATGCAAACATTAATGAGAAATGTCATTTAGAAATGGTCTATAGTCATGGACCATTATGATTTGGTGATTGGCCTTGATATGAGTGTCACTGGAGAAATGAAGACAAGAACCCTAAAATGATTCAAGAGAAAAATAAACAACTGCTACTTTATCAATACCTTTATTAAGACTAACCATAATGTCACAAAAGAGAGTGAAAAATTAGTTGTTGTCAACAAAGTCACAAATTAATGACTGTCCATGTCTTTACTGTCTGCAATTCATTTTCTTCTGACCTCATTCTTTACAACTGATCTTTTCTCCAAACATTTCTATGTATCATGTATTGTATTATGTAACTCAAGATAATTTTAATATATTTGATCAAACAGATGCCAATCCATGAAAAATTATGCTATAGTAATTGTGTATGTCTTAAGGTGCCACAATGCAAACATGATGATGATCACATTATTATAAGTTGCCATTTATAAAACTGTTGTATCACAGTTATCCTTGTTTGGGTAATCTAATTCGCACATACACTAAAAATGCTTGTCTCAGTTGAAGTCACAAGTGACAGAATTGACCACTGAAAGCATAGTGGTTACACTTGGATCTTATAAACTATACAGAAACACATTAGGAATACAGCTAAATTACAGCTATGTTAGATAATGTTGAAAGCATAATATCATTTCTTTAGAAAAATGCAATCGATCTGCCAACCTTTAAAAAGGTAAAGGTAAAGGTTTCCCTTGACGTAAAGTCCAGTCGTGTCCGACTCTAGAGGGCGGTGCTCATCTCCGTTTCTAAGCCTTAGAGCTGGCGTTGTCCATAGGACACTTCCGGGTCATGTGGCCAGCATGACGACATGGAACGCCGTTACCTTCCCGCCGAAGCGGTACCTATTGATCTACTCACATTTGCATGTTTTCGAACTGCTAGGTGAGCAGGAGCTGGGATTAACAACCGGAGCTCACCCCGCCGCACGGTTTCGAACCGCCGACCTTCCGATCGACAGCTCAGCGGTTTAACCCGCAGCGCCACCACGTCTCCCTCTGCCAATCTTTAAGTGCAACAAAACATCACATTCCGAAGTTTTTAAAAAAGCTTAAGTTTCATTGATTTTTCAAATAAAAACATGTGAGTATATGTTTCACTTTCTCCTTAAGATAAAGTAGACTGAAAACAAGATCCTAACTTGGCTAGATAATAACCAAGTTCATTCAGTCAAATTTAAAAGGCTGACTGTAAATTGGATAAATCTAATATCAACAATTTGTGAACTACTCTGGAAAGGAGTGATAATGCAATGGGTGAATTACAACCAGTCACCCAAAATTCTGTGAGACACCAAAATTCTGTGAGACACCAAAGCTATGACATTTCTTATGACAGGCAAGTAAGACATCTACTTACACCACTTCCATCAAAACCACAAGGGAAACATTGTTTTACTGCCTGGGTGGAAACAATTCTGCAAGACCAAGTATCAATCATGCAAAGTTTATCCTCCCTGACATATGTCTGGATTATATCCTTCACATAACAAGTCTGCTAAATATGACTCAGAATGGAGCTACTGAGTGAGATAAACAAATCGTTTGGTTATTAAGTGTTTGAAGGTATCATGGGGGACATAAGAAGGCAAGGATTAATGGGTTGATGTTTGGACTGGCTACAAAGATAGTCCAAATCTAAAACACGGGCACATCGTTGGTTTCGTATTGTGTTTGGCTGGAGAAAAAATTAAGTACCTAAATGAAAGTTACTTTTTAATATATGACATAAATCTTTGCTATAGAGAAGAAACAATCCAGACTGCAGTTGTTTGACATACGGCAAAGAAAACAGATTTCTAGCATGGTGAATCTGATCATAGACACAAGGCCAAAAAGCGATGTATCATGAATCTAAACCAAATAATCTGTAACAGGTGAAGGCAATCGTTTTGCAGCAGGGCTTCATTTGTTGTTTTTCTTGTGGTTGTTCCTCCTCCTCCTCCTATTTGATGCCCAGAGGGACCAGGGGCAGGATTTGGTCCCAATTTTCCCCTTTTGGGATGACAAGTTCTTGGGGAACTTTGAAATCATCAAAAACGACCACATATGGACTACAGATACCTCCCTTCTTGATTTATAATACATCATCATTTAACTTGAACGCTGCAAAAGGAAGAAAGATCTAATGTGGTTGAATCCTTCAGCGGCAATCATCCGCAACTCAGCTCAAGTTCTTACTGTAATTTATAGTAAGAATCAGATGTGGCTGTGAAACAATATGGCAGATATGAGTCACAGATGTTGTCATTCTGAAGCCCTACAAATGGTTCTACCAGTGGACCTGTCCTAACAGTCAGAAATCACACTGAGACGAGGAGTAGGTCTCTAGTGTTTATTAATGCTACATTAACAGAATCCTAACAAACTGAAGAAGCGTGGGAAAAACCCAGACATATAAACCCCAAAGGCTAAGGCGGGACTGATCTGTGTCTCTTTGAATGGCCGCTTAATTCCTCAGTACTACGCATGCGTTTTCCACCCTGGATCGAGGCCCCCTCCTGCTCACCATCAGTACTCATGACAGGACCAGCCCTGATGTTCTAAGGAATGTTTCGTATACCTGCTCCTGAGACTTCCATACACCAAAAAGCAAGAGGAACTGCCTTGGATTTCCTTGTACCCTAAAATTCCCGAACCTCACAGTCCTAGTGAGGTATATAGGCTTCGTCAATGAGCTGCGAACTTCTCAAATATTTTGTAAGTAAATTGATTAGCAATTCCTCCTTCATATATATATGTGTGTGTGTGTGTGTGTGTGTATACACACACATGCACGGACGCACTCATGCACAGGATTCCCAATCTGACATTGAAAGGATGCTGCCTCCAGATGACGGGAGCTGCACTACAACATAGCTGGAGGATGTTAAATTGGGGAAGGCTATAATAGTATAATATGTAGGAAAAATGTCCCACTGGCACCAGAGTTAGTTTCTTTCTTCTCTTGGCTATTAGTTTTTTCCAAAAAATAGTGCAAACCAGTAAGCTACATTCATTTATTTCTGATGATTTGTGGTCCCAGTGTGAATGCAAACCCATATTTCTTCATCAGGTTCCTTAAAATTTTGGAGTTCCTAGGGTTGGGAGGAAGAGATATACTGCATTAATATAATAAGAAATGAAAAATCATAAGACGAACTGAAGACAATAATTCCTACAGTTCCTACTGTTTTAAATAAAAATCATGGGGAATAAATTCTTTTGCCTTTCCATAGGTAATTGCATCTGACATTTGCTTCTAAATGTTGGAATATATTGTTAAATTTATTGATTGATATAAAAATTTCTATCCCTGTCCAATACACGTTATCTCTCTGAGCAGCTTACAGCATTTAAAAGCAGTAGTAAATTTTAAATGTTAAATAGAAACCATCTCAACGACAAAACTAAACAATTTTAACAAAAGCAAATAGAGAAATATAATAAATAGAGAAAGAGGCAAGAGAGCATCTTCTAACATGTATGTTGCCTATGGAGAGAACAGTTGCTTAAAAAAGGAAATTCTGAAACACCAGCAAATAAGGAGCCAAGTGGGCCTGCCAAGGTAGGGATTCAAAGAGCTTAACTGTGTAAATTATAAAATATTTTATCTTGTCTCAATCAAAAATATCTCTGTCACAGAGAAGGGCTTTTCTATTAGATCTAGTAGACTGGACAGCATTACAAGAGGAGGTGGACCCTAAGATATTCTGGATCGAAACCCTTTAAACTTTAAAAAGTCATTGCTAGCACTCTAGCTAGAATTCTGCTAAGAAACAAACCATCAGTGCAAGCCTCAGAGGACTGATGGACCCTGACTGCAAGACCTTACCAACATTCTCGTAGGTGCCTCCTAGATGTAATTGCTCTTGAAGACAGCCCCAAGAAGCGTGTGTTGCAGAAATTCAGTCTGGATGAGCTGAGGCAGAAGAGATTATCTGGAGCTCAGGGTTGAACTGCGGAGTCCTTGGTGCTCTCTGAGCTTGTTTGTTTGCTTGCAGATGTTTCATTGCCCGACTAGGCAACATCTCCAGTGCTAGAAGGGAGTGGGGTGTGCTCTCTGTTTATATACAGTAGTTAGCTGTTTATTTACTGTTGTTTATTAAACAACAGCCTAATCAAGGAACAACCAAGGAGAGAACAACACCCCATCAGCACTGTCAGGGCAAGCTACTGTATATAAACAGGGAGCAAGGCCCACTCCCTTCTAGTACTGAAGATGTTGCCTAGTCGGGTAATGAGACGTCTGCAAGCAAACAACCAAGCTCAGAGAGCACCAAGGACTCCATAGCTAAGTCTGCTTTTATCAGAGATATTTTCTGCATTCAAAATGTAACCGCCACCATTCAACTACAAAGATCGTGTTTAGATTATGGAATCAATCTGGAATGAACTGGAGGATGTTCATGTGTTCAGTCATGGTGTTTAAATGACAGAGATTATGAATTATTAATTCCATATATACAGTAGCTCAAAGAAAAGTAACATCTGCTTTCTCAGAGCATAGTACCTTTGGCACTAGAAAACTAGCTTTCTACATAAGCCTGATCCCCTGCATCATCACTGCAAATAAGTATAACATTGTTCAACAGAACTTGCTTCTGAGGAAACATGAAGAGCATCCCCCCAACCCAGTGCTTTCCACATGTGTCAGGGCTATAACTCCCACAATTTCCAGCCTTCTGTGTTTTTTGCTGGGATTTAATTACAAGCGTTGGCCTTATGGACCAATTCTAAAAGACAGGTTCAGCAAACATATTAAGAACATGCATAACCACTTCCCACTGAAACCACTGGAGCCTGAAACGGTTACTGTTTGGTGGGACAACTCTTAAGAGGGCAAGAATGTTAATATTTGTGAACTAGAATCCTGCTGTGTTTATACGACATCCCTAAGCAGACAGTGAGCTATAAATTAAGATAAAAATGTGACCACTTCTTTTGAAAATGGACTAAGGTAAAGCAAGAGTTAGAGGAAGCAAGCCCTGCAGGAGGACCATTTTCCCACTGCAGGTAGAATGACAACAGTGTGACTTCAGATGAGGAGCACAGATGGAAGGAACAAGAATGTTTCAAGGCAAGCTAATGAAAAGCTTTCATTGCTAGCTTGGAAGGACAACTCTGCCTAGCTTATGTAGGCAACCAGGGGAGGAACACCAAGTATGAAGCACTGAAAAAGCTATTGGCGCATCAAGGAGTATGTGCTACTTATATTGCATGCCCCTCCTAGACTGAATCAGCAAGGCTTTTCATTAGGAACACAAACGGAGCATCTGCTGAAACAACATCATACATTATCAACATGGAGAATTAACTGTCCCCCTTGAGACATACTTGCATTGTCTTTAGGTGGGAATGAACGTTGCTTCACAAAAGCTGTGCTGAAGTTGGCTGGGAGAGCAGGTTTTTCGGAGGTCATTATTTCACTTTTCATAGAGAGGAAGGATGGGAGACCTGAAGAGAGAGAGAGAGAGAGAGACTTTAAACCATAATAAAGCCCATAGTCTTCAGAGAATATAATATTAAATTGGTGCTTCATATAGTTAGTAGGGGACGTGGTGGCGCTGCGGGTTAAACCACTGAGCTGCTGAGCTTGCCGATCGGAAGGTCGGCGGTTCGAATCCATGTGACAGGGTGAGCTCCTGTTGCTAGTCCCAGCTCCTGCCAACCTAGCAGTTCGAAAACATGCAAATGTGAGTAGATTAATAGGTACCACTTTGGTGGGCAGTCTACAGCGTTCCATTTAGTCATGCCGGCCACATGACCACGGAAGTGTCTACGGACAAACGCCGGCTCTTCGGCTTTGAAACGGAGATGAGCACCGCCCCCTAGAGTCGGACATGACTGGACTTAATGTCAAGGGAAACCGTTACCTTTACCTCATATAGTTCGTAAGAAAATCAATGTTAAATGGACCCAAAAATATCTTTCTCGCTGATGAAAAGCTGACCTGAATAAGCAGATGATGCTACTGATTTTTTCTCTAAATCCTCTTGAATCTGCAGGAGGACCCTTTCTTGCTCAAGAGCTTCTATGTACTTTGAATAAGACCAGAAAAACTGCAACAAGCCATTTAAAAAAGCAAACAAGTTAGGTGGGTATGATGGTGTGCCCATAAATGGGCAATCCTTCTTAACACCCTAAGATAATGTTAGCAGTTGTTGCCTTCAGAAAACTGAAATTATAATAAAAGAGTGTAATGAGGTCATTAAGGCATTATTTATGAGTGTGGCAACATAATACTTCATGTGGCTTCTTAATACCACTTGTAATAAGAAATGCGGATTTCCATTCCAGGCATTATACTAGGGTTTTTCAACCTTGGCAACTTTAAGATGTGTGGACTTCAACTCCCAGAATTGAAGTGCTGGCTGGGGAATTCTGGGAGTTAAAGTCTACACATCTTAAAGTTGCCAACGCTGAAAAACACTGCATTATACCCATCTAGACTCTTCAACCTACTTCAGTCCTTACTTTTATGCAAATGAAACAGAAATGAAACAGGCCACTCACACATATACATATAAACAGGCAATTAAACAGCATAAACAATGTCATGATTCCACTACAAAGTTCTCTTAATCAAACCCCACTGAAAGGAATAGGGGCCATTTCAGTGGAATTTACTTAGGAGATGGATGTCCAGATCATTTCCTCTTAATTCTTGGCTCAAGTCTAAATCCATTCCATAGTTACTTTGACTAGACAGTGAAAGAAAACATGGGTATAGATCTACAACAGAATGTCAAACTAAAATGGGTTGAAGAGCCAATTTCCTCCAAGGCAGTTGTGAAATATATGAATTTCATATCAAATAACTGATTCCAATGCTTTTAATTATTTGGATTTATATCCTGCCTGAAGTGGTTAAGATGCTGAATTAATCCACATTTAGTGCTTGAATATGCCAGTAGCAGATGTACTTTTAGATCTTTACCAGTGCTATTTGTCTATTCTCAGAAGTATTCAAAGACAACAGGCCTTTCCTCAGTTCAGTTCTGCAATTTTACAGAAGGGTGTTTTTTTAATTAATAAAATAACGGGTTCATTCAACATGTTTAAACTACATTTTTAAAAAAGCTTCCACTTGTATAGCAATATTCAGTCCCTGTCATGAGAGTTATTCATATAAACATCCTCAACATGCTTTCAAAATTTCAGACATGTCCACCCTTTTGCCCCCTTTTCCAAAAATGTTTTGAGATCCTAATGACTGCTAGCAAATTCATTTGCCCATAATTAAACTATATCAATCTCTTTAAAATGAAATTGGTAACACATCAGACTCTTCTTTCAATCTGTTCTAGCCCATTTTCTAAATCCACTGAATCCTACTGGATTATCACATTTTGCTTCCGGAAGGACTGATAGTATAAAATTCAATCACCTCTCGGCCCAATCCAGAGAAGCTATGCGTTGGTGAAAATTCAGTTACACTCAGTCTTGAATCAGTGGGTGAACTTATTTTCAAAGGCGGGGGAGGTTTCTTCTTCGGAATCTAGCAATGAAAACATATTTGATTATCCTCAAGGTAAAATAAATTAAGCTATTGGAATATTATAATTCAGTGTAGTTTTGAGACTCCACTTTATATCTTTCTGGTTTTGGTTTTGTATCAAGATTTGGACCTACTCAGACTTCTGCTGAATAAACTCTTTGTCTTATAAGGAGACTTTCTGTCAAGACAGATATCTGAAAGAACTGGAAATAAAGGAAGTATTTTGGGGCGTAGTTGGAAAGATTGTCAAGGAATCCAGACAAGATCCCTGTGAGGCTCTACTTGGCTTGCCCTGGGACTACCATGAATTCTTCCAGTTACTCAGTTGTACAGGGGATTTCTATAGGATCTTTCTCTTTCCCTGAGATCTCTTTCTCCGAGTTTCCCTCAACTTCTGGCTCAGGCAAGATCTACAGGTAGTCCTCACTAACCTACTGTAATAGGGACTGGCAACTCCATCACTAAGTGGTGAGGTCGTTAAGCACAATGTCACTTGATCCATGCTGACTTACAACATCAGTTCTGGTTGTGGTTATTAAGCAAATTACATGCAGTCATTAAGCACGATGACATGTGACCATGACTTGCGAATTCCTGCTGGCTTCCCCATTGACTTTGCTTGTTGGAAGCCAGCAGGGAAGATCGCAAATGGCAATCACGTGATGCAGGATGCTGCAACCGTCATAAAGTGCACCGGTTGCCAACTGCCTGAATCAGGATCACATGACCCCAGGACACTGTGACAGCCACAACTTCGAGGACTGCTCATAAGTCTCTATTATCAGCACCATCGTAAGTTCAAATGGTCACTGAACAAGTGGTTGGTAAGCAAGGATTACCTGTACTGAGGTTCTTTTTTTCCTTTTTCCTCAGGTGATGACCCTCAGCCTTGCCCTCCATGACAAGCACTGGGGAGAAACACTGAGCTCAGAAAGAGAAAGTCAAATGGCATGCTGTTTCTCTCATGGAAGAGAAGATTTAGCTTGTCACACCCAAAACAGGGGATATGTCACTTCTCAGGTTGGCCGTGGGAACTAAGCAACATTCACTTCCATCACCATTTAAAACCCTCCCCCTTGTTCATGGTTGATATTTGCACCTAAATATTGCCTCCTGTTGAGTGTTGTGGAGGAAAGTGAGTTGCTTCACCACCACCACCCCGCTTCAATATTTTCCCACAAGGGTGGTAGTTAGAGTTTCTATCATGGTGTGAAGCTCTGCTCTCTCCTGGCTTCCCCTCCATTAAAAGTGGAGGTTTTACCATTTTTATGGGTTGTGATCTACCTATCTCTTCCCCCTTCCCATTGGGCTCCTAAGATCTGAGGTGGAGTCACCTGGCTAATAGCATTTTAATAACATTTTTTTGACTGGATCATATACATACAGCATTTAGCAACTCTCTACAAATATAGAATTCCTTCTCTTGGGAGGATTCACAGAATTCTTAAAGCAGACAGTATGGACTGGATTACAAGAACGTGCTGCTGAGAATGATGTGAATTGTATTCCAACACATCTCAAGGGCAAAAGTTTGGAGAGAGCTGGGTTCTGGAAAGCTGGCATCAAAAGGTGTTTTCATCTAGGTTATTACAATTCAGCAACCTTTCAAAGCGTGTTTTATTTTAAAGTATTGCTGTCTGTCTTAAACTCCTACGGGGCCTGATATCAAATATAATAAATGAATACTCATAAATAGGGAAATGCCATTTGTAATGTGGACATTGGTGTCTTTTCACTTCTGCAGGATTTGGATACAAATAGCTGCACTATTTCAAGAGTTTATCTTATTTTGAGTTATTCACATTGCTGTTTAGCAGCTCTTCTCACCTTCTCTTCTAATTCTTTTGCTTTTTTTAATTTCGGTGTCTTCTTTTCTTTTTCCAGAACAGGCATAATAGCCTCATCAAACAAATTGCCTCGAAATTCACAAAATGGTGGCCAAAATTTAAAGAGAAGCGCAAAAATAGTCATCTGAAGCAGGGAAAAAGAAGGGGCTGTCTTAAGAGTACAATACCGCACAAAAACAAACTGTACTGCAGATAATTAGACTATTTTGCCAGCAATGAAGTAAATGGTTCTATTCTAATGCACAGCATAAACTCCCACCACCCTACAGATTTCCTTTTAATATTTTACTCCAGACAGGCACATGCTTCCCATCAAAATGTGTTTATTGTTGATGAGAAATTTCTGAAGCCACAGTTTCAAAGCCTTTCCTTAAAAAAAAAATAATGTCTTGCATTAATAAAAACATTTACTGGTGAATTGTTTAAGTTTTTAATATGAGGTTTTTAAAAACAAACGAACAAATTGCATCAGAACTGCTTTTAAACCCCAATCGTTGTCCAGAATATTCAACTTTGACAGACAATGGAGCCTCTTTTGAAACTTTACTTGAAACTGCTTTTACCTCCAGAAAAATTGTAAAACAACTTTGCAGAACAGTGAGATTTTTGAAATGATATAATCTCTTTGCAGAGATTATTTCCTTTACACTAGATGAAGAAAAGAGTTCTGAAAGTAAAATCAGAGATTCAAAGGGTAACTTCACTGCATGGTTTCTGGAAAATTAGCATAAGATAAATGTAGGAGATTCATGTATTTATCTCTTCTTCCTTCCTTGCCTAGCATCCCTGTCAGTTGCTATTTAAGAAATGCTGGGATACACAGCTCTCTGGTTACCCATCTGGCACAAACTCAGGGATGCAATGAGAGCCATCACACTCTGTATGATCTCTTCTCTCAAAGAAACCTCCAATTTTAGTTTTTGAAAGTTAATTTTGTTCTCACACACAAGTCATTGAAACCTGGCAGAAGCTAGTTGATGAAGGAAGGGAAAGGGGCCGTGTCCAAGAGGGCTTCCAGACTGTGAGTCAGATCCATCTCAGGGACTGAAAAGACTCGGGCTGGCTCCTCCCTAACTCACTGGGGTATAAGAGGGAGGGGAGGAAAAACACAATCAGACCTGCAAGGTTTTATTAATATAGCCTATCTCAATGAAGCTTTGTTCTAGTCTTTTTGTGGAGGTTGTTTCCTGGTCTGGACAGCCTTGAGAGGCTGATGTTACCCCACAGAAAACAAACTGAAATTCCCTAGTACCAACAGTCTAGGAGACTCCAATACCAGTAAGGTCCCATAGTTTAGGCAGGGATAAAGCAGTGCAGTAGGTAGGCCAGTATAACTGCAACACACCTAGTTTGTTCTTTAAGCCCAACTTCACAAAAGGTGTTATGTTCACTTTTCTACAGAATAGTGCCTCTTGTCACCTGCAGAGTCTCCCAAATTCACACACACACACACACACACACACGTGAATTCAGTTTCTAGAAAACCTATTTTGAAGAAAAAGATGTGAGGGAAAGCACTGGTGAGTTTATTCAGTAATATGTCTGAACAGATGCCTACCGTGAGATTTAAATCCATAACCTTTGGATCTGAAACAATGTTATATCGAGGGGCATCGACAACCATATTCTCTGGCTTCAAAATGGCAGGCTCAGCTAGATGATCAAAGTCCCTCCCCTTTTTAACATGCATCACATGCACTACTACTACAATGTCTCTACATGGAGCTGCCCTTGTAAAGCATTCGGAAGCTTTAGCTGGTGCCAAAAGCAGTGGCATGGGAGTTAAAGGTGCCTGTTGTTTGGTGCAAGCTGCATTGGCTACCATTATGCTTCTGGGTACAATTCAGGGTGGTGGTAGTCACCTTTAAAACCCATCATGGCTGGTTACTTACAGTACTGTCTCTCCCCGTATTTTCCTACCCGTCTCATTCAGTCCAGCAGGAAGGGCATGTTCTGGGTCCCATCTGCTGAGGAATGTCATTTGATGGGGCCCAGGAGGAGAGCCTTTTCTGTCATGGTGCCCCCCCACCTCTGGAATATCATCCTTCCAGAGAACTGATTGGCCCTGACTGCTGGCCTTCTGCAAGATCCTGAAGACTTGGTTCTGTGGTCGAGCCCAGGGGCCCAGGTATGTGAAAGAGCCAATCTCCTGGTTGTGTTGATTGTATTTTTAAAAAAATTTAAATCAGCTGCTATGTGTTTTTATGTGATATTTTGTATGTGGTTTTATTTTTAATATTGTTAGCTGCCCAGAGTCATGTCTTTGAGATGAGTGGCCATATAAATCCAATAAATAAATAACATGCAAATAAAAAGGGGTGGGGCTTTGATTGCCTGGTTGTGCCTACCATTTTGAAGCCTGTGACCATCACTGTGGGTGCCCCTGGCACTATCCACTATTCTTTAGCCCATACTAGTGCTATTAGTCCTTTAAAACCTCTATCGTTATCTGGATGAATTTTTCTGAATTCTAAACTGCATCCAAATCCAAATTGCATTTTTTCACTGACATAATTGGTTTTAATTACCCCATAACCTATATGAGTTCAGATGATTTCCTGGCTATTTCTTCTGGTGATGCTGTGAATTTTATGGGCTTCTATTAACTGACCTTTAAAAGGTGAAGGATAGTCAAAGTAGACAACAATCAGTTGTATTTCATGGTGAAATGAGGAAGAAATTATTAAAATACATTTTAAAAACAGAAGCATAAAATTAATAACAGTCGGTAGTCAACAGTAAATTTTTGCAATGTTTTTTACAAGTTACCTCATTTGGTCTATACAGCAAATTGTTATATCTCATGCTTATGCTTATTTTTTAAAGGGAAATAGTAACAGGAGTGTACAATTGGACCCAATAGCATCCTAATTTTTTTTTAAAAAGACTTGATAAACTACTCTTGTGCAATGCTGACATATATTCCACACAGATCTACAAATCTCTGTGCTTTTGTATGTGCATGCATACACACACACACACACACAGAATACACTAGTTTTTTTCCTTATCAAGAGCTGCTTCTTGGGGGCTGCATCAGACAACTCACTGAAAGATCATCTACTTTTTAGAGTACTTTCTCAGGAATAACCAGTGGCCAAAGTGGGAAATGGGTCTCAACAATATTTGAATGTGACAAAATCTTCTGCACACAGATGGAAGCTCCGTGCATATCTTGGATCCTATTCTTCATTTTTATTCTTTAATGCCTTAATACTGAAGTATGCCAATCCAAAATCCTTAACAGGGACAGCTTGCACCCACCATGTTCATTCATAAAAACAGTTCTCAATCTATACCACAGACATGTCTACCTACAAGGCTTACTCATGTACCTGTGCTTCTCTAAACACGTATGGGCCTAGTTCTTTCCTGTGTTCAACGATCTTATGGGCTTGCTCCTCAGGTATGTCAATCTGAAGAGCAGGTGGAATGGCAGAATTAATAAAGCAGTTGATAATGGTTGTGATCTTATTCTGAATAATGGCATCATCACAATGAGAATGGCACAGGTCCTGAAAAGGAAGAAACAAAACATTCAGAGTATATACTGTATGCAATTACATAGTCAACACGTAAATCAGTTTTCCTCAACCTGATGAGTTCCAGATGTGTTAGGATTGCAACTTCTACAATTCCCAATCTGCATGGCCAACAGCTGACTGGAAATTCTGGGAACTGCCATCCTAACACATCTGGAAAGCACCAGGTCAAAGAAAGCTGATGCAAATTTAGTTAGATAGTTAGCTTGATTTATGCCTAAAATACAATTCCCTAGCCTCTCTTCAGGTTCTATTTCTCAGACCAACTTGCTTTACAAAAATTTGAAATAACAAAACATACATCATGTAAAAATGAATAAAACAGTAATAGCCCATAACAAAATAAAAGACCACATTAAAAACAGTGATAAAAAGCCTGGGCAAATGAGATCTTCACATGATCCCCAAAGGCCATGTGGTAGGAAATTTCCCAGGGAACCACTTCAGGATCAGGCCTCCAGAATGTGAAAATCTTCCTCAGACATCATCACCTACTTCAGTTTGGCAAGAACCTGAAGAAGATCTCAGAAATTGATCTCAGTAAGTGGGCAAGTCCAATATTTCTTAAAGAAATCAGATAAAAACTAATTTTAGAAGGGAAGATCTTACTCCCTACTCCTTTTTTACTGGCTCTGTAACAATCATTGTTGAGAGAGAGAGAGAGAGACAAAGAAACCTACCCCTGAGAAGACTTTTTAGGGTACTAATGGCCAATATGTGACCTTCCAGATGTTGCATGAATTGTAACTCACAGCCCTAGGCAAGATGATCAACAATGTGGGATGATGGAAATGTGTACTTCAGTAACACTCAGAAAGCTTTTTTCTTTGGTCTACTCATTTCATACTACTTAGCCCTACTGTACTATTAACTACTTTATATCTTGATTTTGTGCCAAGCATGTTCTTGGTGTTAAATGATAAAAATATTACAAACTGCAAGCATGTGATAGGTGAATTTGCCACCACTGCAGTGCCATGATTAATGAACTGTTACACTTAATAGTATCAAGACATCACTAGGATGATGAATTCACAGTAGTTCCCCCACCCCTTCTCATCCACTTGCCCTGTTTCTGGGCTATTCCACATAGCCACATTAATGTGCTTTTCTCTCATCCTTGAGTTCAGAGGAAAACATACTGACATAAATTGCACTGCCCCCATGGCGTGCTGTTATTGGGCCTCAGCAATGAGGCTGGGCAGTGTTACCACTCTCATACAGTTTAATGTAGGGAAGTGGATGGATTCCCAGCTATTCTTTCCCCTCCCACCCCATATCACCTATTGTGAGGAAGACCGGCCCCCAATCACTCTCCTGAACATTGGGTGGAATTGGGGGTTCAATCCTTAATTATTATTTTTGTTTAGCATTTTTAAAAATTATTTACTATGTAGTTCTTCTGACAAGATTATTGATCCTCACAGCTTTGGTCCAGTCTTGCTATGAACCTTTGAACTGGGATGACTTTGAACTAGTGACTCCTGATGAAGTGGACTGTTAGTTTGGCCACCTATTTACTGGACCTGAGTCTTTCCTGGTTGGATCCATGGCATGGTATTGGCCCACTTGAGGGAGGGGGTGGTTCGTTCCTCCAGCCCTGAAAGAGGTGATGGTGTGCCATCTCCTCTAAAGGCCATCTTTGGGCTCAACCATTTTAGACAACTTTTGTCCTGCCTCCAACCTTCTTGACATAAAGGTGGTCAGACAGCAGCTGATGAGAACCCTGGAGGAAACTGATTATCTAGACCTGTTTCAATCAGATTTCAGGTCAGGGTTCAGCAGCTGTGACCAGGAGGGCCTTTGCACAGCTTCAGCTTTCCTAGATTGGGAGAGACCCTTCAGGTAGTCACTTATGCTATAGTCACTGCAGAGCTCAATTACTTCAGTGTGCTATAGATGGGGCTGCCCTTGAAGATCTGAAAAGCTGTACATAGCATAGGGCCTGGTTATTTGAGGGATTGACTGTCTCCAGTGGCTTCTGACTGTTCACTTTGGACCAACAGGTAGGCACACTCAATTAAACAGCTTTCAGGACCGAGGAAGCATACCTTCTCTGACATGGCGTCTGCCCTCTAGAATGAAGTTCCCTTCTGAAATGGGGCTGGCTCCTATTGTGATGGCATTCCAGAGGGCCTTAAAGACCTGGCTCTTTTCCCAGGCTTTGGGCTGGGGTAGTTGGAGCCCCTGCTGGGTATATAATATCTATTTTAGGTGTTGAGCAGATTCACCATCTGTTTACTGTTTTAGATAATTGTTCTTTTTATATTACCTTGTATTATGAGCCACCAGAGTCAACCTGTACTCAGGCAGCTCCTACACTGACTGACTGACTGACTGACTGAGAGGCACACTTTTCTAACTTTTAAAGTGTTTCAAGCAGGGAATAAAAGGTGTGCAAAAGTGCATCAAGGTTCTGTTACAATTCTGGCAGTTCCAGAGATAAAGAAGCCTTCACACAGGAGTAGGAAGCCAGGAACCCCAAGTCAAGCAAGAGGCCAAAAGCAAGGAACATTTTAGTAATTAGGCTCAGTGGTTCTTAGGAACTAGAAATAACTATATCCGTTATTATTTTTGTTATTGTTATCACCACCACCACCACCACTCCTGCTGTGTCTCTTCTTCCTGGCAAGGGAACCACTGGCCAGCTGTCATCCCCAGCAGGTAGACCAGGCCAGGAATTCAACACCACAGGAGGACTAGAACTACCTTCATTGAGATTGGCTAGAATGACAGAATCTTGCAAGTTTGATTGTGTTGTACCTCCCCCACACCATACTCCAGTGAATCAGGCAGATATCTGCCTGAGCCACTTCTGAATATTATCTTGTTTCCCAGGGCTTAAAAATTTCTTCACCCCCCCTTTGCCTAGGTAACAGTTCTTGCATATTTCAGTCAAGGAATCTTCCTTATTCTTTACACCAGCATGGATGAAGAGAGTAGTTTCAGCACACTTCCTAAAAAGATCATTGGAACTGTTGTCACAGTGCACCAGGCACTGTGCACATACTTCAACATCACAAATTTTAATAGCAGCCATGTTACATAAATCAAGGCAGTTATAAAATTAAGCAAAAGACTTGAATGTGTTCATATGATTCACTTACTTATGGATAACTTAACAATGAGTAACTAACTCATTTTTCTGAGCTTGCACAACACACTGAACTAAGCCAGAAGATGGCCTCACACACAAGATGCCAGATGAAAAGTTTATAAATTGCCATATACACTGCATAAACAAATCAGGCAAATTGGAAGGTTGGGTTAGAAGGTTAAGAGCACAGCAAGCAGCAGAGAACAAACTAATATTTCATTACATGCTTAGCAGCCATATCAAATCAGTTCTGGTTCAAGATCTTATTATAGTGAGATTTAACCATCACAGTGTAGATGCTTTTATAAAACTATACCAAGGTTAAAGCAAATCCTGGAGGGAAGAGGAGTGCAAAGCATGGAAGGGAAGGATCGGGGAGGACGTGGCGTATTCCAAATCTTCTAGCCACAATTAGGAATTACAGTTAGGATATTATACTTGCACAGCTACTGTACAGCTGGAGCTACAATATGGAGCAGGATTTCTTGCTGGATTATTTCTCTTATTTGGAGAAAGCCACAGTACCCTATCCTGTGTTGTATCTGACAACGATAATATGACAGTGCTTAAGATGGCTTTAGAGATTGCCATCTAAACTGGGTAGCAGGATCAGACCTGATTACTATTTTGGTGGAGGAGTACCAAGAAATTCCAGAGGTATAAACTAGACAGAGGGGAAGGAATGGGATGTTTGAGAGACATGGTTAACTAAGTTGAACCCTAGGCAGAAGCAGTCCATTCTGCAAAAATATGTTATAGACTTCACTGATCTAGTTCAAATGCTTGTACGTGTCTCATAATTCAGTTCAGGATCAGGGAATCAATGGTACATGTGAACACCATAAATTAGTGGTGAAAAGATGGTGAAACAGACTGAACAAGCAGGATCTAAAGCTTAAGTTAAAATGATAAAAGCAGTGCTGCATTGTCACATCACAAGCTTCACCCCTTTCATATGTGCATGAAACACCATAACTCATTTACAAAACTTGCAACACTTGTGATGCAATGCAGAATGCCACTTTCATAATCTGCCTCCCCTTGTCCCCTCCTGCAGATACCTTTGATTAGACTAAGATGTTATAAAAAAAACATCCTGGCAAAGATAAAGGCAAACCACTTCTGTGCTGTTGTCAAAAAATCTACATGGGTGTATCCATGTAATCACCAAGGTTTTATTTCAATACTTAGCTATGTAAGAGGACAAGCCTCAAAAAGTCCAGGGGTCAGCCCCTTTAGATCTCCTATTCTGAAATGACCCCAAAGTAATACCATAGGTTTAGATGTAAATGTCAAGGTCGCTGAGTAACTGCATTATTTCCATTCCATAACAGTGCTATACCTTGTATTTCTGTACCTCCTGCCAGAAGATCACTCCATTCCCCAGTAAATCTCCTTTCAGGGATACAAAGCGTTGAAACTGAATAGCTGTGATGGGATTCATCAGAGCTTTGCGGAAAGTAATTATTTCCTTAGATGAAAATATCCACTTGTTCTTCTCATACTGTTGAAAGGAGGGGTGGAGAACAGAAAGCACACGTTTTATAAAGGAATAACATAAGCATTACTTAGGGCAAACTGTCTGATGCTTATCTCTGCACTGACCCCAATGTTCAGTAGTTCATTGCATAGACACAGTAGAACTTGGCAGCCCCTTTCTCTCTCCCACTCTTCTGTTTGATTTGGGCAAAGTTTCTTTGGAAGGGACAACAGGAAAAAGGAAATGACTAATAGTGATTTAGAACATATGACTGTGCTGTAAGGTATGAGTTATGAACAGAAAGGGGAAAAGTTTGAAATTGTTTAGAAACATGCAAGAGTAATCACAAATCGCAGAATGTACAAGTTTAAAACTGCCTTTGACAACTTATCTTGTTGACAAAAGCCACTCTAATCAATTGTCATGAACAAAGACAGACGCTGAAAGTTCGTTGTTTCTGGAATTAATGCCACTGAGACATTTTGTGGATCTTCACACCAAGAAAAGGGGAGCATGGAAGCCAAGTATGAAAGAATAGACAGACTAAAAAGAAACTGAAAGAAATAAAAGGCATATAGCAATGAAAATTGAAATTGAAATACCACTGCAGATCCTACCAACACAGTTGAAGGAGTCATTTTTAAAAGTCACAATAGAGCAGGCAATAATTTGCATGGTGGATCGTAAAACAAATGTGAAATCTCATACATTTCTCTTGCCCTCCACCAACGTTTTTGAGAGACATCTTTAAGAAGGAAAGTTACTATTAGGAATAGAAAAAAACCCTCTTTGTTTCCAAGCTACTTTCATTTTTAAACCAAAATCTTGAATTAGCATCAGGGAGAGAAAAACAAAATAATACGGAAACATTAGTACCAGATATAGCTGAAGGAGAGGGAATGTCTAAATGTCTTTTTTGAGCATTGTTTCCTGAGAATAATCCCTTCAGCCTCATTGTACTTTTATGTCTAATATACATTCATACAAGTCGTTGTTAATCATGCTACTAAGGCAACTAAATCAGATCCTAAGACATCAGTGTTCAAGTCCTGCATAATCACATGACAAGAACTATTGTTTGCAGATCTGTCCTTTCTCAAAGCCCACTATCTTTGGGCCTCCCTTTCCTTGAACTGGAATTCGGTGGTTATTTTTGTCCTCTTCTTACTTGTGCCCTGCAAATTCTTCCCTGCACACGGGATGCCCCTCCTGAAATACCTCTCCACCCTGCCTTCATACCTAACCTGGCTGTATGCCCTGGTATTGCAGTACCTGATTCTGCCAAAACAGATCTTTCTGATCCTGATCTAGCAAAATGTTTTCAGAGCTCAGCTGGCTCCTGCCATTGGCTAGCTAGCAATAGGGAACCCAAATAAAAAGCAAAAGACCCCGCCTCTTGCATGTCCAAGAAGTGTTATAAAGAGTTTGCTGCTCTTTGAGAAAGAAAAAAGAAAAGAAAGGCCAGAACTCCTCCGAGATGTCATGTTGCAAGGCTTTAAGAAGTTTAACAATGATACGGTCGTCACGTTAGAATGTAGTTGTAAATGAAACAGACTCCATGAGATATGATTAATCCTGCCTACTTTGCTGCATATTTCAGATTCTTTCTGCCATTCAATTAAATGACATGGAAGTCTGGGGGAAAAAAAAAGTAAGCACAGTAGTGCTGGAGTCCAGAACCCAGTTATCTTTTTTTGATGGTATATAATATACAGAATGATGATCTGGATTAAAAGTAATGTTGGCCAGTTACCCACAACTGCCTCAAGAAGTAATGAAGTGAAGCAGATGCTTAGAGTTCTTTGCAAGAGACAAACATTTCTCAAGAGTTAGTGTTCTGGCCTACACACAAAATAATATATCTAAAGTTTTCACCTTTAATCAGCATTTAATCAGGTATTGCTCATACATTTATTAACTGTATTTGTAGCCACAGGAACCAGAAACAACAAAAAAAAGACAAATGAGATTTTTTTTAGTTTCTGACTCCAGTTGTGCCCATTCCAATAATAATAGAGACCGTGGTGTTTGCATTAAATTAATTTTGTTAATTTACCAACATGATCCACTGCTATCCACACAGCATCATGTATGCAATAATGACTGCTCCTGCTCAACACCAACTAAGCTTATTCTCTTGTTTATGTAAGGGTTGCATAGTATAGAGGTTTTTAAGTCCACAATGCACAAAGACCCAAGTAGAAATAAACACAGCTTGCCTCCCATGGTACTTTTTGCTTTTCCTTTTTCTGAATTAAGATATCTTCTGCTGCCTCTTGCATATGTAGCTGAAAGCAAACATGACAAGAGAGCATATTGATTACTAGCATGCATATTAATAGAGATTTTGAGAGTACCCTATTGTTTCTTTAACGATATCCAAACTCTTGTCAAGATTAGCATTAAGTTACCTCTAAAGAACGAGATTACATTTTTCATCTGTATGGACAAAATCAAACACATTGGCTATCTTAAAATCTGAAGCCAATGAGGAAAAGTCACACAGATGGCTTCCTGAAATGATATGGGCCCGAATGGACCACTGCTGAAAAAGAACAGCTGCCTTTATGCTTACTGATACATTTTCCCCAAACTATCATTTCTCCTAGTCAGGAATGTAATCTCATACACTGAAGAAATGAAAAAGAACAGAAAACAAAGCCAGGCTTAATCCGGCATTCTGTCAACCCCCAACTCTACACCCATAAAATCAGTGAAGTGAAGACTCTGAAGATTCAACAGTTTTCCTCTCTGAAGTGGTACCAAGTTAAAATCTCCTTCCTATCCAGTAGATTCTTTGCACCATAGAGAAAATAATTCTTCCCTGCACTCAACGAAAGGTCTGGCTGATAGCCAGGCAGGGATTCTATCTACTTCACTATTGTGCAGTATCAATACTGTTCTTGATACAAGACAGTGCCCTAGGTGGGAGGATGAGGAACAGCTGCGATGTGAGACCTGAGCGTCAGAGAGCCAATCTGTTGTCTTCAGAATCTGCATTACTCTGTGAGCTTCCACATGGACTGAATTGCATTTGTGTTCCAGGGAGGGAGGGACTGTGGATGATGGAAGGAATCCTACAGCGATCAAGGTCTCTACCTCCCCCCAACGAACTCTGGAATGCTTGCCAGATGTAGAGGCCCAGCTTCAAGAGCCCCTTTCATTTTCAGTGGCTTACAGGAATATCTGCTTAAGGGATCCATCAGAAGAAAAACTGCATACAAAGTCATCTGTACTATCTTGCATGCTTCTTATTATCATTGATTTTCAGGTAATCCAGTGTTCTGTGGTATGAATTGTTAAAATATTACCTTTGGTTTTTTCCACGTTCCCAATTCTTTGCGTGTATAAAATAATGGCAGCCACTTATTCTCTAATCTTTTCTGGGCATACTTCTGAACCTCTAGCAAGATCATGGGAGCAACTTGTTCATGGAGTATTTGCCCCCAGCCTCCACTTAACTTCATGATCTAGCAAAGACATCCACGAGACAGCAAAATGTTAAACAATAAAGAATTATTTTGCAGAAGCAAACTAACATCAGTTTTAGATTACTAGGCAATGTACAACCTAGACCAAAACAAGTGAGGAAAATGCAGATTTCACTTCAGATTTATTTATTTATTTGCAATGTGCTGTGCACTCCCTTAACAGGTGGCTTTCAAAAACAATCAAAACAACAGAATTCCAGTTAAAGCAAACCTTAGATCATTATTAAAACAATAAAGCAATTCCTTTTAAAACAATTAAATAATAAAACAGATAAAGCATTTAAGATGCTTAGATAATCGAACATGTTTTAAGTTCCTTCCTAAATTGTAACAAAGAGGGGGCTTCCTTCAGCAATAATGGTAGACATTCCACAACTAGACCTTTCCATGCAGAAAGCAACATTAACAGGAGATGTTCAATGTATCTCTGCCAGAACCCATCAAACTTGCCCTATTGATGATCCAGAAGTGTAGAGGGAATGTATAGGAGGGGCAGTCCTGAAAATAGCTTGGTACTGAACTATATATGGTTTTATCCTCATCTGGTCTTTATTTTATAGCCTAGTGTGTTTTGAATTAAAGTAGTCCTTCTTCAGAGCTACTGTGTCTATAAATCAACTGCAGCTTTTAAGGGAAAGAATTTCCACTGTAATAGTGTCTTAATCAAATCCCTTAATTACTTTCTGTAATATACAGATAAAGGAATGTCCCTGAACTCCTCACTATATAATCTGTCAAATCTAGGCCAGCATTCCCATCTGTTGTCTTCCTTATAAGTTGCTCTACCCTCCCATCATGCCAGGAACACCAAAGCCATGTTAAATGTAAATGATGGCGGTTGTAATCCAACTCAGGTTAGGAAAGGGGGTATAAACATAGTTTCCACATAAGTTGAAAACAGCTGTTTCCACCTACAGCTAAAATGAACATAACCTGAATTGATAAAATGCATAAATGTATGTAAATTGTCATCTAAAAGGACTTTTTGTTAATATTATGTACAGTATAGGAAGACACACAAAAGGAAACCATAGTTCTTCAGGGATTACACTTTATATGTCTGAGATATCTGAACTCTTTTGACTTCTTTCTTTTTTTGCTTTTAATCATGTGTAATCTCCTTGATCACCTTGACTGACCAGACTGTCGCTGGACAGAGTCCTGCTGGTCACAACTCGCTTTCCATTCATCTCGAATTTCTTCTCCAGGTTCAGCTGAAGTCCTTGACTTCCCATGTCTTTGGAGGTCAGCCAATAGGCCTTTTTACTTCTCTTGGATACCATTCAGCAACTGCTGTTGTCCAGTGGCCATCTGACATGCGCGTGACATGTCCTGCCCAGTGTAGCTTCCGTTTTCAATATTTGATGATGACATCATTTATTCCACTTTGTGTTCTAATCTGGCTGCATGGGATGTGGTCTCAGAGATAAATTTTCAGCATGGATCTTTCCATAGCCCTTAGTACTCTTGAAAGCTCTTCCTCTTCTGCTTTTGTTAGTAACCATGTTTCACTTCCACATAGCACCGCCAATAAGACAGTCGAATTAAAAAGATTAGCACACAGTTTTCTGTCAATCTTCTCTTTCTGTAAGACTTCCCTAATGGGATGGTATCTAGCCCATCCAGCTTTCTTTCTTCTGACCAGTTCTTCTCTTTGATCATTGTTCATTTTGATTAGCCATCCCAGGTAGACATAGTGGTCAACCTCTTCAATAAGTTCATTCTGAAGCCTCATTTGGAATTTTGGAAGGTTCCCTGTCTGCATATATTTTGCTTTAGTGTGATTCATCTTTAGACCCACTTTTCTGCTTTGGGCGTCAAGTTGTCAAAGCATTTTTTGCAGCTTTCGAGCATCCTTTGCGATCAGTACAACATTGCCCACAAATCTGAGATGGTTTATCTTCTCTCTGTTTATATCAATTCCATCTTCCCATTTCATTTTGTGCATGATATTTTCCAAACAGCATTGAAAAATTTAGGTAAGATCGTATTGCCTTGCTTTACACCTTTCTCCACTGGTATTCGTATTTCGGTTTCAAAGAGAGTAATATTTGTAAAGCAGTTGGTATTTGCTTCTTTGAGCAGTGCGATGTAGTCGGAGTTGATTTCTTGTTCACTGATCACTTGCATTACTGCATTGACTTCGACACTGTCAAATGCTTTTTCATAGTCTACAAATGCGATCGCATTTATATTGTCTTGACCGTCGATGATCTGAGTAAGAGTGAACATATGATCGGTAGTACTGTACTTGCTTCTAAAGCCAGCCTGCTCTCGTGGCTGTTGCTCATCAAGTTCTTGTAAGACGGTTTGTAATCACTTTTGTGAATAGCTTATAGACAGTCGATAATAAGCAAATCTGCCTATAATTTTTGAGATCTTTGCGATCTCCCTTCTTGTACTGTAGGACTGTAGTAGACTCCTTCCAGCAGTCAGGGATTTTTTTCATCTCTACGTACCTGGTGAAGCACTCCGCCAGTGCTTTCCATAGTTCATGACCTCCAGCCTTCAGTATTTCCATTATTATACCATCTTTTCCTGGAGCTTTCCCCAGTGTCATCTGATGAATGGCATGCCGAACTTCACTTACTAGAACAGGCGGTATATGCTCAGTCATGGCAGTCAGTGGTGGCATTGGAATGTCCAAATGGGATGCAAACAAGTCCGTGTAGAATTCTTTGCAGATTTGCTCAACGTCTTGCTTTCCTGTCTTTTCTTTTCCATTTTTATCTTTTAATGCAGATATTGTTGTTTTACACAGTGCTATTTCCTGTTTGCACTTTCTGATGCTGCTTCGCTTATTTGCTGCCTCAAGAAGTTTCTGCTCTCATAATTTCTCCAGATCTTCTTTCAGTTTCCTCCATATTAATTTGCAGAGGAAAGAGTATTCAACATTATTCCGAGCAGTTCTAGCCACCTGTCTTCTCTTTTGAAGAAGCATTTTGGTCTCTTCCGAAATTCTTCCTTTTGTCTCCTTTTGCTTTGTCATTCTTGCTTCTTTAGTGCATTGCATCAGCTTCTCAATGAAGTTGTTATAGTCTTCATTATGATTTTCTACCATGTTCCAATTCATCTTTGAAATGCTTTCCTTCAGGACATTTTCATCAAGAGATTTTGGTAACAGCTTTTGATTTGCAAATCGTAGGATTTTCTTCTTGATCTTTCATCAAAAATTAGTCCTGCCCTTAGCATCCGGTGGTCACAGCTCGTATTAAATGAAGGCACTACAGAGACATCTTTCAGCAATCTTCTTTTGTTGATCAGAATGTAGTCAATTTCATTCTTCTTCCTTGCATTCAGAGTGATCCAGGTCTATCGTCTTTTAATATTCTTCTTAAACCAGGTGTTGCCAACATATAGTTTGCTGGTTTCCACCATTGTCGCAAGCTTTTCACCCCTTTGATTCCTTTCACTGGATCTATACTTCCCAATAAATTTTTCCCCTACAGCTTGTTTTCCAATTATTGTGTTGAAGTTTCCAATCACCATTGTATATGTCATTTTCTGAGACAGAGCATTAAAGAGATCTGCATAAAAGCTATCCACTTCATCGTCATAGCTCTGACTTGTTGGTGCATATGCCTGAACAACCTTGAGTATGCTGCTGGGACTTAGTTTAATAAGAAGAGATCCGATCCTCGCTGATGAAATATTGCACAATATGATTTTTGAAGACCATTCCTTGCTAACAATGAAACCGATTCCTCCAGTTGTTCATGGGCCATCTCCTTTACCAAGTCTTACTGTGCTTCCATCTTTCCAGGTTGCTTCTCTTTCCTCCGTCGCGTTTCACACAAACCAGGTTTCAAGAATGTGAAATACTATTTTTTTAAGCAAAACCCTGTTATTCAACCTGTATAGCAAATAATATACATGAAGCCCCTAAGTGACCAGCTAAAGTGTTGCAGAATGCTGGGAAAGCCTTTAGCCCAGGAGAAATCAGAAAAGTCACACACCAGGCATTTCTATAAAAATAATTTATTTACAAAAAGCAAAACATATTTAAAGGACTTAGCTCTCATTCAGAGCTACCTAGCTTGGCTACATATCGGCAGAGAGAAAAAAGAGGAAGTAAGAAACAAGTCCAGGCAGGTCCTCCTCCCCCCCAGGCGATTTGCATCAAGCATGTGAAAGGAGACAATCAAATACAACCTCTTCACCCGGCCAAAATGATTAGGTACAATAGCAGTCTTAATCGTTAGTAGGAAAACCTCAACACTCCCCTTTTTACACTATAGATTAAGAAGCAAACCAATCTTCTCTGACAACTCTTTGTGTCTTGGTACAGGAAGAGGTTTGGTTAAAATATCAGCAATCATGTCTTTTGATTCACAATATTTTAACATTATTTCTCCTTTGCTTATCATATCTTTGATATATTGATATCTAATATCGATATGTTTTGTTCTATTTCTGCAGGCTTCAGATTTTGCCATAGCAATGCAAGCTTGATTATCCTCATGAAAAGCTATAGGCTGGTTCACTTCCATGCCTATGTCTTTTAACAAATGTTTAAACCATGTAACCTCATTACAGGTTTGTGTTAGAGAATAAAACTCTGCTTCTGCAGTGGAAAGAGCAACAAGTGTTTGTTTTCTAGAATGCCAGCCTAAGCTAGATCCAGCAAATTGAATTAAAATCCCAGAAGTGGATTTTCTGTCACTGACATCTGCTCCCCAGTCAGAATCGGCAAAAGCCTGCAATTTCTCGGTTCCAGAGGCATTTAGCTTCAGGCAATAATTCTTTGTTCCTTGCAAATACCTCATTAACCTCTTCAATGCTGCTTTTCCAGTAGATGTAGGCTTCTCTACCTGTCTACTTAAAATGGCCACAGAATTTGAGATATCTGGGCGAGAATGATTTGCAATGTACAGTAAACTTCCAATTGCAGATCTATAGTTCTCTGCCTCAGTTAATTGAGTTTCTCCTATATCTTTCTGAAAATCTATTATCATCGGAGTAGAGACTGGTTTACAGTCTTGCATATTAAAATACTCTAGGAGCTTTTGAATTTTACTACATTGGTTTAACAGAAAGCTACCATCCTTCTCCCTGTGTACTTCCAAACCTAGGTAATTGGTCACAACTCCAAGGCTTTTTAATATGAAATGGCTTTTCATGCAGGCTTCAAAATCAAGCCTTTGTTTTTCTGTTGATGTGAACAGCAGCAAATCATCAACATAAATGCATAGATACATACAGCCTTGTTTGTCCTTCTTCATATATACACAGGGATCTGCTTTTCCTTTTTCAAAACCAAAATTCTGCAGTTTTTCATCTACTTTTTGGTTCCAGGATCTAGCAGCTTGTTTTAACCCATAGATTGACTTCTGCAGTTCACAGACTAGATTCTCCCCTTTTTCATAGCCAGGGGGTTGCTGCATGTATAATCTGTGATCTAAATCACCATAGAGAAATGCAGTCTGAATGTCATAGTGGTTAACTGACATTCCTTTTAGTGCAGCAACTTTTAACAGTAATCTAATTGATTCACCTTTAGTAACTGGTGCAAAAGTCTTGTCAAAGTCTAAATCTTTCCTTTGAGTGAACCCTTTTGCAACCAACCTTGCTTTATATTTTTGGATTTTGCCATCAGCATCCCTTTTCAGTTTGAAAACCCACCTACAACCCAGACAGCGTTCATTGGGAGGTAGATTTACCAGTTTCCATGTTTTATTTTCTTTCAAGGATGCTAATTCCTGTTGCATGGCAGAATGCCAATTTTGTGCAATCTCAGGTGGTAAAGCATTCACTTGTTCTAAAGACTCAGGTTCTGTGAATATGTGAAAAGCCTTTACTGTTTTAGCCTGAAAACGTGATGGAGGAACGCCTTTATTACTCCTCTGAGATCTGCGAGGTAATACAGGGCTTAAATTTTGACTCCTATCACTTTCCTGAGAAGCATCTGTCTCATCAGACAGATCTTCAGTTTGCTTTTCTGGTTTAATGTCCTCATCAGGCAAAAGATCACCATCAGCAAGTCCTTGCTGTTCTCTTGTGGTGGTCAGTTCAACTGGAGAGCTAGAATTTAATCTCCCCCAGTTTTGTTCAGCAAAAGAAGCGCTTTTGCTAATTATTAATTTCTCTCCCATTATGAACCTGTAGCTCCTTTGGCTTTGTTCATAGCCAACAAAGATGGCTTTCTTTGTTGTGGGGCCTCCTTTCCTTCTCTGCTGTTTTGGAATGTGAACCCAAGCAGTGCTACCAAACACTCTAAGATGGTTTACCTTTGGTTTCACTCCATAAAACAAATGGAATGGAATGTCCTGAATCACAGAGTTATACAATCTGTTTTGTACATAAGTGGCAGTAGATATGGCCTCTCCCCAGTACTTAAAAGATAATTGTGAATCTTTTAACATGCATTCCATCGCATTTTGCAAGGTTCTGCCCTTTCTTTCAGCAACACCATTTTGCTGAGGGGTGTAAGGGTTAGAAAGAATTTGTTCTCTCCCTTTTTCCACTAGGAACCTTCTGAATTTGTGAGAAAGGTATTCTCCTCCTCTATCACATTGGAGTGCAGATACAGGCCTAGGGAATTTTCCATTTGCCCACGTCACAAAACTTTTAAATTTCTCAAATGCCTCATCTTTATGTTTTAAGATGTAGATAAATGTGTATCTTGAGAAATCATCAATGATGGTCATTGCATACCTTGCTTGTCCAAGACTTGGAGCAAAAGGACTAATAATGTCAGAGTGTACAATTTCCAAAGGTCTAGTTGTAACTCTGTCACTGTGCTTACTCACAGGAGCTTTTAGTGTTTTGCATTCTTTGCAAACTACACAATCTAAGTATTTATCACAGGGTTTTATCTTTAGGTCAGCACACAGCTGTGGCATTTGTGCTATATACTTGAAATTAGCATGACCAAATCTCCTGTGCATCAGGTGTACACATTGGTCATGATATGGAGTGTTGCCAACTGCAGCCTTGCAGCTTGGCTTCCTTGCATTTTGCACAATGTACAAGGAGTCTTTTAACATACCAGTAGCACACAATTTCCCATTTTTTTGTATCTCACAACCATTTTTCTTAAATGTTATGATATACCCTGTTGCAGCCAATTGTGCTACAGATAAAAGGTTTGATTGTAAATTTGGCACATACAACACACCTTTTACAGTTTCTCCTAAGCAGGATAAATACAAGTCACCTTGTCCCATAATTTTGGTCACAGACCCATCAGCCAAAGATACACTTTGTCTTTCAGTTTTAGACAGTGACACAAAAGAGCTTTTACAATTACATAAATGACAATTGGCCCCAGAATCTAACACCCATACATCAGAATTACCCTTCTCAGCAACCTGTGCAATTTGGGTTGTCTGAAGAGCCTTCTTCTGTGTTGCCCTTGTGTTTTTCTTCTCTGTCTTTCTACTCTTGGGTCTCAAGGCACAGTCTCTTTGCAAATGTCCAGCTGAACCACAAGTGAAGCATTGCTGGCTGGCTAGCGCTGTGGCCTCAGATTCCTTTCCCTTCTTTTCCCTCATTTTCTGGTATTGCAGCTTTCCAGAAGAGATGGGGGGGGATCTTTCCTCTCTCTTCTCCCATTCAGCGAGTAAGTGCTGTGTAACATACGATGGGGTGAGGTCTGCTTCAGGCATAGCCTCCAGGGTACAGATCAGCGTGTCCCACGTTGTATTTAGTGAGGACAGGAGGATATAGGATTTTGTGAGAGGTGTAAATTCCATTCCTCTCTCCTGCAACTCAACAAACAGCTGCTGAATAAAATGCAGGTGCTCAGGAAGGCTTTCTCCTTCTGCAAGGTAGGCTCTATACAGCTTTTTCGTCAGAGCAACTTTACTCCCTGCTGTTGCCTTTACATATAAGTCTCTCAAAGTGTCCCAAAGTTGCTTTGCAGACTGCATGCCTCGCACGTGGACTAGCTGATTGTCCTCAACTCCCAAGATAATGGTGGCTCTAGCCCGCTCATCCTGTCTCAGCCATTCAGCACTGGGATTTTGGGGGTTTTGCTCACCAATTGGCAGCCAAAGATTCTCTCTGCGAAGATTCATCTCCATCTTCAGGGCCCAATTCAAATAGTTGGTCTCTGATAGGCGCTCCAGAGGCATCGCTGAGGGCTGGGAGGTAGCTATGGATTCTTCCTTCTTTTGCAAGTCACCTCAGCTAGCTTCTTTGTCCTGTAGACCGGTGTCATTACAACCGGCAGTTGCTGGAAAAACTCCAGGCGGCTCCAAAGAAAACCTTCACAGGTCTTTGCTACCTGCCTTTAAATTGTGCGTGAGGTGTGGAGCTGATCTCTCTTGGTTTTACTGGGTTGCTCACTGGGCACATAACCTGTTGCAGAATGCTGGGAAAGCCTTTAGCCCAGGAGAGATCAGAAAAGTCACATACCAGGCATTTCTATAAAAATAATTTATTTACAAAAAGCAAAACATATTTAAAGGACTTAGCTCTCATTCAGAGCTACCTAGCTTGGCTACATATCGGCAGAGAGAAAAAAGAGGAAGTAAGAAACAAGTCCAGGCAGGTCCTCCTCCCCCCCAGGCGATTTGCATCAAGCACGTGAAAGGAGACAATCAAATACAACCTCTTCACCCGGCCAAAATGATTAGGTACAATAGCAGTCTTAATCGTTAGTAGGAAAACCGCAACATAAAGCTGGGTTGGGGGCCTCAAACATCAGGGCAAGAAAAGCATTAGACAAAAACAGAGCAAGCAGTAACAAAAACCACCATAGTTTGGGATATAGATAAAGTGCTAAAGCACTACTGTATACAATGCCCCCAAATAGATTCTTCTTAAAAATCTCTGCCCTTTCCTATTTCTTCTTGCTGTGCCCATGCATATTTCTCATTAAAATAAGTCTTTTTAGTAGAGTTGGATTGTTCAGAAAAAGTACAAGAAAGACTTTCCAATAAATGGTTCTGCCTGCCAGATCTGCCTTATGCCTGCCAAATTGTTTCATGTTCTTTAATGTTTAGGGGAGAAAGGCCTGAGAATTCCTGAAAATTATCACATTGATGTTTTGATTATCATTATTGCTGTGTGGAATGGTGGGAAGCCAAAAGCCAAAGAAGCAGGGAGAAAGGAGACTGTCCACATAGAGACACATTTTAATCCAAGTGGCAGTGTAGACCCTGCTGGTTAAACACTCATACCCAACAAGTGCATGTCAGTAGCTTCTGATAAAACTGGAAGCAAGTGTCAAACAGCAGGCGGCAGAGCTCCATTCGAAGGGTGTGCTGTTCACACCCAAATTTATAAATGAGTTAGATGAGGGATTACTAACTTTGCCAATTATACAAAGATAGGGAAGATAGCAAACATTTTAGAGGACAATATCAAGACTCACAAGCTGGAACAATGAGCAGAAACCAGCAAGACACATTTCAATAGAGGCAAGGGCAAAATCTTATGAGGGGGTGTGGCACACTAGGCAGCTGTATATATAAAAAGGATCTGGATGTCTTGCTGGATCACAAAGTGAATCTGAACCAACAGTGTGAGCATTGGAAGTGGGGTGGGGGCAGGGCCGCAACTAGGGTCTGTGTCACCCGGGGCAAACATGGATTCCACGCCCATTTTGGCACCCCCCCAGCGCTCATTTTGGCACCCCACCAGCGTGGCGCCCAGGGCACATGCCCCGCTTGCCCCCCAATAGTTGTGGCTCTGGGTGGGGGGACAAATTCAATCCTAGGCTTCAGCAAGAGAACCATAGTGTAAGGGTATTATATGCAATTTTGGGCACTGCCCTTTAGAAAAGACACTGACTAACTGGAGTGTATCCAAAGGACAGCAACCAAGATGATGAAAGGCCCAGAAAGGGAAAAAAAATATTAGCAACAGAGATGTTGGGTATGTTTAACCTAGAAAAGAGACGACTGCATGGAGATTTCAAGGCAGGACAAGACACAATAGTTTAAATTACATGGAAGTAGATTTTGGTTGGATGTCAGGAAAAATTTCCTAAGAGTAAGAAGTTTGAAACAAAATATTTTCCCCATACTGGGCACACCCCTTAAGCCTTCCAAAAATGTTGGATGGTGTCTCAGGGCTGACATGAGGCCCTTAATGAGGGGCAGAGCAACCAAGGGAAGCTGCCACAGCTTCTTCGCTTTCAGTCCTTTAAGCGAGGCACTGACAGTTGGGACGGTCTGTGTTGATGCCCAGAAAGACTGGCTGCCGTGCTCACCTGCACCCCACTTATACCTGCTTTTCTCTGCTGCCCGAGGTAATGCCTGGGGCCCCACACTGGGCTGAGAAAGGCCATACGATCAGTGTGATGTTGAAGTTCCCCTACTACTTTCAGGATGTCAACATTCCGAATAAATCTGGGTTTTTATGGACTACCTATCCAAGTCTATCCAAGTCTATCCAAGTCTATCCAAGTAATGCGTGCCCTCCATTTTGAGGAACAGGTGGTTCCTCAGGCAGACTTGTTATTGTTATTGTTAAGGCTGGTATAATGGCTGCTGGGGTGGACAAAAGTCACAATGCTGCTGTTTCACAGAATGGTAAATTTGTGGTGCTAAAAGGCAAGTAAAAAGTACAAGACAACACAACAAAGAGGGTGCTAAATAAATCTGATAACCTCATAAAGCCCACAGAAAGACCTCACTTTGAATTGAGCGAGGCTATTTTTATGCTAGGATTTCAGACTAGTTAAAAATATTTTGAAGTGATGTGTAATGCTTTTTCTCATCAATTTTTCATTTTTTTATATAGCTCTTAAACATATTCCTCTGCAAAGTATAAGTGGACTATCAGTTCACAAGGGATAATCATTGTTGCAGAAAACACCTCTGAATGCACATTCAACGTCCCTACAGAAAAGTATTAAAATAATATATTGAGAATAGGGATCAAGCTATCTTTTGGAAAAGCTTGTCCAACATTACTGATCTTTTCAGAAGGCTTATGAGAAGTCCTACGTTACTCAGTGCACAGGTTTTAGGTCCTAAGGTAGAGCTACCATATCAAGGCAGGCTCAAATTATCCTACTTTGAACACATCATGCAAAGACATCATGCATTAGACCCTTCTCTTTGGAGAAGGGTCTAATGCTGGGAAAGGTGGAAGGAAAGAGAAGAGGATGACCATCAGCAAGGTGGATGGACTTAGTTTCAGTGGTGATGGGTGTACCATTGGAAGACCTGAAAGACCAGGTTAGGAACAGAGCATCATGGAGAAAATCTATCTATGTGGTTGCTACAAGTCAACAACAACTTGATGGCATATAGTCAATTCAATCACCATATCTGGATGCCAAATTCTTGTTCTGCTGCCATCTAGTGGTCATCTGGATTTTGCAGCCCAAATACAGTAACTCTATTCTATGGGAACATCCATTTATGTGGAAGAATGTTTAGCTGTGCTGGATCAGACCAGTGGCTCAGATATACAGCTTATGGGAAAAATAGGAGTGCAACATTTCCAGCAACTGGTATTCAAAGGCAAACCAGCTCTGATGCAGGAGGTCATATATAATCATTAGACAAAAAAGAAATTAGTTAGGACTAAAACAGTAAAATAAAATATAGGTTTCTTTCTTTGTAGAGATGTTAATTGTGTGGAAAATTCCTTTGTAACTGCTTAACCTGCATGGGTGTCATTCACTGCTTCTGTGGGACTGCACCTGGAAAAAGCAGCTTCCGCACAGCAGCCTGGTTTTGTTTAAAGGGCATCACATTAAATGAAAACACAATGCATATTGGCCACCAGGAAAAATATAGCTAAGTATTAAACACTGAAGTCAGCAATCATAAGATGTTAGAGCTGACTGGATTAGCAGCCTCTTTTGCTAACATTTTAAAAACATCCAGTTACCTGCTCTTGTTCTTCTTTTGTAGCTGGGCTGTCAGGTCCAAAGAAATATTTCTTGTTTAGATATTTCTTTTTAATGTCTTTAGATTTTTCATCTCGTAGTATTTTATTTTTGTGTAACGTTCTCCTGAACTGCTCAATGTCTAGCCAACACATGAGGTCTGTGCTACAAAGGAAGCAATATTTTTTATCACAGCATCATAAATATTACTTCAAACCAAGGGCGGGCAAGACTGGAGGAGATGGGAGCTGCAACTCAGCTTCCAACCTTTTGGATGGTCACCATCTACTGACATCACCAGAAGGGACAGGTTTTTCTTTTTTCTTTTTTTCTTTTTTCTTTTTTACTGTTTTAGGCTGAAGATGAAAACAGGACGCCTCTAGCAAGTAAATTGTTCCTATTCTCACCTTAAATTACCCCATCGCCAATCCTCTGAAATCACTGTTCTGCTATGTGGGTTATATTCTTATGCACACTTCTTCAGGCAAATATCCAAGTGAAATTCTTGAATCTGAATAAACATGCATAGAATGGCACTGAGTAATTATTGTATGCCACAAGCAGTTTACCACTCAGACCAAGTGATTCTTCCACATACTTACAGGATCTATGAAGATGGACAACAGTGAATTGACAACACCAATAAGCTCCATAGTATAATAAAACTAGATCACTTATGTTGTCATCAGCTTCTATGAACTAGTCCACTTTTTCAAATTTGTGGTATTATAAAATGAAAGGAAATCCCCATGTAAGCTACCTTGAATTCTTGGAAGAAAGGCGGGATATAAATCTAACAAATAAATAAATAAAACGGAGGCTGACTTCTAGTGATTAATGGATGCATCTATGTATCCTTGGCAATAACATGGAAGAAATTTGTCATGCCTTCTGCAGGGATGGTTTCCAACTTTCTCGTCCAACCATTTAACCTGGGATTCCTGCTTAGCTTCCAAATCTGGATAAGGTCGGTCACATGCTGTTCAGCCGCCACTTATTGAGAGGGCGAAGTTACAGGAGAATAAAAAACAGATTGCTACAACAGGGGCAGCACCTACCTGATTTTCAGTGAGCTGATAAAATGTAGGTGGGGGTAGCTAATATTTGGATGGGTGACCGTGAGGAAAACCCAGGACTATAGGTTAGACTTGGAAACTGCAAGATGTCCTGGAAGAGGTCAAGAGCAAATCACTTCTATACTGTGGCCAATAAAACTAAGGGCAGTGCCCAGGAGTTGACATTGACTTAATTGCAACAATAGATGTAAAATTATTACTACGGCAATTAAAAAATCTTTTGGTATTGTTGCTCCACAGGGAAAGCTGTTGACTATTAAAGCAACCTTCCCAACCGGGTGACCTTCATGTGTTGTATTCCAATTCCAAGAATTTTCTATCCAGCATGGCCAAGCACATCTGGAAGGTGCCACATTGGGAAGGATATATTAACAGCTCCCTAAATGGAAACAGAAGCTTATAGCCACTACAACTGTGATGAGTACATTGGACTACAGTTGCCCATAAGATACAAAAGTCTAGCTACCATTATGTTTCTACAGTACATGCTGGAACTGAGGAAGTACTTGTTATATAGTACAAAGAGCAGGGATTTTTTTCCTTGAAAGTATTCGGCCAATTATTTACAAATCCCATTTACTATCCCAGCCGAATTCAGGTTTTAAAACTCCTTACTTCATCCCCAGTGAGTTAAGCTTGGAAACCATTTTATCTAATCTATAAAATGTCATGTGCCTTAATTGCACACATTACAGCTTTGTGAAACTGTGATTCACAGATTCGGTTCAGCATATCTCTGGATTGAGCCAACTTTCCTACTGCATTAGAAAGTGGAATCAAATGGTCAGATGTGAAGAGGAAGGATTTGGAAAACCAAACAGAATCCAATACTTCCAACTGAAGTGTTACATTGATTTAAACTGAATGAGAGTCAATTTCTACATCCCTAATAAAGATCACTTCTAGGGTTGACCTTGTTACACAGATTCTTTAAAGCAAGACAACCAAGAGGGAAAAAAAGGATCCAAGAGATAGCTAGATTGCTATAGCAAAGCTCTTGAATATTGTAGGCTTTACAGCTTTAGTGCACTAAATGAGAGACTCCTTTCCAGATTTCTTGTGGAAAATCGGTAAAAGAGAGATATTTTCAACTGAATACTGCAAAAGTGTGATACAGCAAAGTTTCTTGCATCAGCCCTGTACTTGTCTTATATTCCCTTTTACTTTTTGGTGCTGGATAAATGAACAAGGAGAAAGTATATCCGCAGGTATGAGTATCATATCCTTAATCAGCAGATGGAAATGACAAAAACAGAGGCTGGAGTATAGCAAAAATTCCAATACGTGCCTGGAGCCAAAACACGTTTTTTAAAGTTGGGATTTGATTGGGGCATATATGAGTCCTTGGCATTCATACACATCTCATTCTTTAAATACATTAGCTGTTCAAAATCCACCAAGCAGTGAAGAGATTTAAATTACCTTTTCATTGTCATATCAGTGAGATAAGATACAGAAATTATAAACTTTTCTAGGGAAATTGGAGTTCATAACAGGGCTACTCTACAACAGGAGAAATACCTTGCTGATTGCCCCTCAAGAAAGATACGGAATTGTTCCAAATCCAGCCTGTTGCTAAGCAATTTAGCAATGGCGTATGATTCAAAATCTTCAGAAAAGCCTTGAGCAAAGGTTTCTATGATTGTAAGAGAATCAGTCTGCTGTTCTTCAACCGCTGAAGCCTATGAAAGAGTTGTACAAGATAATAAACTCATACCTCCTGGTTTCTTGACTCGTGAAGATATGTATGCACTTCTTTCCTTTATGTACTTCCATGTAATTGTATTTCAGGATCAAGGATTAAAAGGCACCTCTATGCATCAAGATCTGTGACTGGGTGTATTTGATTAATGATAATGGCTATATAATCTCTTGTCAGTACTAGATGGCTTTATATATGAGTGAATCATTGAGGGAAGGGAGAAGAAAAACATTTGCTATCAATGTTTTCTGATTGTGAAGATGAATAATATAAGCTGACTACAAAAACTAGGGTGTATGTGTGTGTGTCTATATAAAAGAAAAGAACAAAAAAGTAATTTATTTATTTCTTATATCATTATCACCACCATCATGTAGTATTGGCACCATGACAATTGCTGGCATTTTTAAAGACATATTATCTCATGGCTCAAGAGAAGATATTGTATTGTCCCTCTCAATACAGTATATGGATCTAGGTCACAGTAGCAGATATAGCTAGAAAAATGGGGGTAGGACTTCTAGAAGGTGATCTGCATATTACAAGTATGTTTTCTAGAGCACTATTACAGAGCCAAATTTAAACTTTGAAAAAGAGCCATATTGTAACATCATGATTCAAGGCACTTTTCTTAAAGGAGACTGGTGTGTTCTGTTCCATTGTCCTCCTTGCAATGGGCTTGTTTGGTTACATTTGCTGGGAATTATGAGGGTTGAAGTTCAATATGCTGAGAGCTTCCAGAAGTCTGCCTTAGGATATGATTTAACAGTATAACTATTTCCTTATTGCCATTAAAAGGGGAACAGCCATGGTTTCTTATGGTTTTTAATATTCAGTAATATTAAAAATATTAATATTCAGCATGAGTTTTCTGGACTGTTGTGTGAAAGAAGTTAACTGGTTGATGCTATATTAGTACTTATGTGAGAAAGAGTAATGAATGTAGCATTTTGGCTGTACAAGTAAGATGCCAATAAAATCTAGTGAGACCTAAATTCCTTTCTCACAACACTTTTAATCTAAAGCTGGATGTTTGAGCTTTTTGGGTGAGTCACCAGCTGTCTGCAATGAATATTAATTCCCCCAAATTCATAGAAAGAAATGAATACTCATTTACATTTCAGTTGTTAATCAGATAGTATTTTCCCTCTATCTTTGGGTTGTATGTTTATTGTCCCAAATCTTCCACTATCTTATCTATATTAGTAGTAATAGTATTAGTAATATTAATAGCAGCAGGATGAATATTGTTGGTTTGCATGGTAAGCCATTTCTCATGAAACACTCATTATAATTTTGAAGCCATGCAGCAATTTGCTAGTATGGACTAAAAGTCTGTCCATTGGAAGTTTGTAATGTAGAATTGCACTGTGTAAAAGCTTTGTTGGTTTCTCAAAAAGTAGATTTGCTGTCACTGAGAAGCGCATGGCGTTAAGCTCTAAATACGAGGCAAAAATAAGGATGTTGTCTTTGTTAATAGGTGCTTGCCCTTACCTCATCCTTCTTGGAAATGCCCTCTGTGTGCAAAGCCTGCAGCTTTTTAAAGTACACCGAGTCCAGCTGTCGAGTTTCTTCCACCAGCTCCACCTAATAAAAATAATATCTTACGTCATCCACCCAGTACACACTACAGAAAGAGAGATGAAGGGGTAGGAGAGGAAAGCTGCCAAGGACAGTGGGTAGAAAGGAAGCACACTTGCCAGAAACAAGACAGATGTTTAGAAGGCATATCTCTGCATGTTGCGTTTCCCCCAGACCAGATGATTCAAGAATATTTGCTGAAACAGCTAAAGCAAAAGGGATTGTGTGCATCTCAATAAGGACCAAGTATCCCATCATTTTAAAAGAGAATGTGGCAAAGTCACTAGTGGTGTGTGCATGCTAAGTGATAGGTAGCAATTTGCATTAAAAAGAAACTTTATCATAAACTCATGTCATGGTCCCTGTTCCAATGTTCCTGGAAAACATCGTAACATGTTCCCATGCCATGCCGGTGCTGACACAAGTTGCTTTACAGGAGGGGGCTGCTCCTGCTCCTTGTACCAGGCTGTGATGCGAGGAAGGAAGCATGCATGTTTGGGTTATCTTGACTGGTCAAGGACATTTCCCGCAGACCGGCAGGAACCGTTAGGGGCACCTGCAGAGAATGGAATTGTACTGACTCTGGGGGGAGGGACTGGACACTGCTTGGGTTTTTACTGAGAGAAATCCCATGCTTTTACTATTCTCAGCTTTGCTTGTGATCCTGCATACTATTCATTATTAAATCAGATATCCATGAAAGCCTTGTATGAGTCTGATAGTGATTTTGAATAGGCAATCATTACAATTCACCAGTTTATTTAATATAGACTAACCAGTGGTTTGTTTGTTTGCTTGTTTGTTTATTAGAGAGATGCTAGAAACACTAAAAAGAACATTGCAACTTCTGATAGTGAATGTAGGTAAAGAGTGCTTATTGGGATTATAGGCAAATAATCTTTATTGAAACATTATTAACAATTTTTGATATTATTTGTAAGCTACCTTGGTAGGATTTGATTCTAGAAATCTGAGATGCAAATAATGTTGATAAATGAATAATAAATAAAATGGGAGCACCAAACTATGGCAGAGGTATCAGCATGTTTGTGGAAATGCTACAGTTTGCACGATTACAAAGGAAAGCCGACAACTAAAAACCTAAGGAGGAAAAAATTCAAAACTTACACCAGTTTGGAGTGAGCATGCTCAGCAGCCAGAGAACTGGAAAAGGAAGATGAAAGAATGGATTGTCATACTTGGACAGAAAGGCTGATTGATCTCTGAACAGGAAGACTGCAACATTTACCAAGACCTAACTTTCAAATGGTTATAATTAAGCAGTTGAAAAAATAAGCTGCTTACTGCAACTCTCTACTTGCTGGCAAAAAGGAAGATGTAATTGCTAATATCGCCTCCTTTGCACTTGCTGTTGGAAAAAAGCATCCTAAATACTTTGTTGGAAATACAAGCTGGGGTGTGTAATGATGGCTAGTAATATTGTTTTATTTTGCAGAACTACTGTATGTACCTGTAAATTACCTTCTAATACCTTGTATCACCTTGTTTTGTTTAATGGCACAACAATAAGCCTTAAATAAAAATTGCTAATGCCACTCTTTTTACCCGTGAGCAGAGGATTTTGTGGCAATATGGGGGTTGCTACGTTTGGTCAATCTCCTTCCACAATCCTGAAAATAGTTCCAAGAGATGATGAATTCCAAGTGGCATGCACCAGCTTATTGTATGGAACGTGAAAAGAGATATTTAACTTTTGGTTAAATCTAAATCTTTCATCATAAGACCTGGCCCTTTAACAATGGTAGCTCTTTTCCATGTATCTTGGGAGCTGAAGCCAGAGTGAAAAAATGCTGCAGGGTGGACTCTCTCCCTAGATGATGGTGGGAATGGACTACAGTCAAACAAGAGAGATGCTGAAACAGAGGCTTAATCACAGCCAGGAAAATCAAGACAGTAGCCAGGATATGGTTACAGAATCCAGCAGTAGACTTCATGTGTTCATAGATTACCTTTCCATATGTTTCTCGGTCTTCTTCTACCATCTTCATCCATGGAACCAAAAGAAGGGTAAGGATATATTCTTCTGCTGGATCAAAAAGATCTTCAAATGGTGGATCAATTCCTTTATAAATCTCATGTTTTGTAGTCTGTTGTATTCCAATATCCATAGCAGCAGAAGGAGCAATATAATTGGCATAAAGGAACTGTGTTAAATGAAAAAGAAAGGATTAGTTGCTCAACAATTATCCAGTACAATAAAGTTCTGTTAAAATGAAAACAAATGATCAAAAATATTGTAATGTCATTTGAATTACCTCTAGTTTTATATTGTGATATTGCAACTAATAACTGCAAAATCTAGTATTTTTCCTTTCTTCCCTACTTATTTTTTTCTAATGATTTCTTCTTTGTTTTTTTCCCCCTCGAACAAGAGAGATTGATTTCTTTCCTGATCCTAAGACTTGTTCATGCACAAACATTCATGGCTTTATGGGTATTTGTGAATGAGCTCCAGATAGTACATCTTACTTACTGTTGCAGACACAATGATTTTAAACAACGATACTTGACACATTATAGTCTATACTTGAAGCAAAATCCTGCAGTAGTAGAGGTAAGGGTACTATTCTGGGCTGAATGAATGTATAAGGAAGGAGCATGAGCATAGGGCAGGATAGATTAAAATCTTTCTGTCAGATACTATAGTTACATGGAAAGATTTTTTAAAAAAATACAGAAGTAGTTTTAGAAAAATGCCACTGTGGGTGGTCTAGTAGTAAAATCCATTTTAACATATTTCTCTGCCATCTCATTCTGCTGCACCTTCAGATCAGCTAGACCTCAACTATAAGTCATCATTGTATCTTGTTATGCTTATTTTCTGATTGGTAAGAAGTTCCAGGGTAAAGTTCTCCTGAGGTTTTGTTTCCTTTGGAAGAAGATCAGTACAGTCCTACCAATATTTTAAAATACTGACATTTATTTATAACTACACAGGTTGAACACAGGGCTGCTACATCAGAGAAAACAACCAGCACCACAAAATGTTCTTAGCTTGTCCTTCTCAAGTCTGTAATTTCTCTTCACATGTAGACATTATCCAAAACCACATCACTCTCAGCAAGCAATGACCTAACAGCTGAAAATCCCAATCAGCCAATTTCCCTAGCAAGATCCTCAGCAATGTTACCAGGACTATTGAGGCACTTGTCAGCAATACTCCTGAATCAATTAAATTTCTCTGATCTAATCCCTATGAAACAATAATACATTTGAGAACCAGGTTCCAAATGATGATTCAACGTAGTTCACCCTCTGTGAGTTATAAAGTGTGAGTAAATGTCATGCCACTTTGAAGACCACATAGAAACTACTAGGCTGCAGGAATATTTTTTAAAAAAAATAGATTGTCAAAGCAACTGATTTGAACAAAATCTCTATATAAAACCTGGTTTCAGCCTACATGCTCAGACTAATTTTTGACTCTTACTATGTATAAAATTCTTGGAGAATAACAGTAAATGTTCTAAACCCTGAGAAACTTAAATTCAGTTTAATTTATGCAGGAACTAAAGGTGCATGGATTAGTTCTGATCCAATTGGAATAACTGATTTAGTTGAGATCATTGACCTGATTCAACAGTTCTGTTTAATCTGTCAATCTGATTCAGAGAGTTGACTGAATTGATTTCCCAAATTGAACTTCACACATCCCTAGTAAAAACTATTTTATTTTATTTATGTGAAATAATTAGAACTTAAAAAAAAGAAAGGGAGTGTTATGTCACATTTTTTAAAATTACCACAATATCAAAAAGTGAATACTTTCAGGGACTACTTATTATGATGAATAAATATATGGTGATTTAATTGTATTTATTGAGGCTATGGAGTTTCTTTAAAGAGTTGCAGACCAGCACAACAGTTGTGCTCCTGTCAGCTACAAAGCACTTTTGGGAATTGGATCTGAAACACTACATAGCACCATTATTTAATAAGGCATCTATATACTTTTGCATAAAAGCACCACGGAGGACTGCTTACAATTACTTAAAAACAATTTTAACAAAACAACCAAGAACAGCACACAGAGTCAATATTTAAAAACAAAACATAACAAATATTTTCTACCATATAACAAGTGCTTGTTGGAATAAACAATATTCATATCCAGCAATGCGAAAAACAGCCAGGGAAGACACCATCTAACTTTGTGGGTCAAGATGTTCCATAATATGGGTGCAATCATTTAGGACGTCCTCTCAAACTAGTGAATAGTCTTCTATCTTAGATGGGGCATAGAAAAGCAGCTGTCTTTCCAAGATTGGGAACAAGCATATTAAAGTTGGAGCAAATAGATTTTAACAAGCAATCCAAGCTATTTCCCACTATCTGTCCTAGAACTCTAAAACAGAGACTAAGAAAAACCTCCACACAGTCACAATTCTGGCACTGATCTTGGGTTGTTGCACTGGTGTCCCAGCCAGGATTTCCTCCAGCTGCCCAATGGGAATATGCAAAAAAGGGAAGTAGCTGGCACTCTTCTGCTTTTTCCCTTGTGTTTGTGTTTGCTGGGGGGTGGGGGTTGGGTGGGGGTGAGGTGGGGTGGGGTGGCTAAAACAAGAGCTAAAACAATGTGAGGGGAAAGACCCTCAGAATGAAGGATGGGGACCTGTTAACAGGAAGCCATGACACCTTGCCTAAAGGAGACTGGAGGAATTCCAGAAGCTAATAGACAAGGCAGGACTTGATTTCCCACCAAATTACCCTGCAGCTTTTGCCTTTGCAGTGTTCCTCTGAAGTACAGAATTATAGAACCATAGAATCACAGGTTTGGAAAGGACCTTGGATGTCTTCTAGACTAACTCCCTGTCCAAGGTAGGAATCCTCAGTCCACCCCAGGTAAATGGTTGTCCAACATCTGTTTGAAAATCTCCAGTGATGACGCATCAATGACTCCAGGAAGTAGGTTGTTTCCTCTGCTTAATAGCTCTCACAGTCAGGAAATTTCTTCTTATTTTGAGTTTGGATCTCTCTCTGTAAAGCTTCCACCCACTGCTTCTTGTTCTACCCCAGGACATTATGGAGCATAAATCCACACCCTCTTCCTTGTTACAGCCCTTTAAGTAGTTGTTATTTGACAATTTTGAATTATTATAAAGTCCTGTATGAATTTTAGAGTCGCACAATTGAAATGGCATAGAAGCATTGTGATCAATAAAATTAAAGAAGAAATGAATACTTTATAAAACACAGTTGATGGATTTGTACATTAAACTCTGCCCAAACCCAAAATTTCAGGACGAATCACGAGATGAGATTTAGCAGCATCAACCATGGGAGCTTCAGAAAGGAAAGTTAATGCCCCAGACATTTTGTCATCTGAGGTAAAAAGTATAAGTGTCATGATCACCGTTGCAATGCTTGTAACATCACAACGGCTCACATAACAATACAAAGAAATGAGCACCGGGCGGATTAAGGGATAAGGCAACCAACTAACAAAAGCAAGCAACAGGTGCTGGCAACAAAGTATCGATCCTAGCCAGAGGCACGGAAGGAAGAGATACAATGTTGCAAGAGAAGTAATTGACAACACCCGACCACGAGGCACACCCGAGCTGTCAGAAAGCTTACGAACCGGATCGCCCGGCAATGACCCATCACCGGCCGGAGAAAAACAATTAAGGAGACACCCAAGGCACAGGAGGGGCTGCTCGACCCCTCACCTACCGGCAACGGGGCTCGGGGTACACTCGAAGGAGGGGTGGAGCGCTGACCGGCGCGGGCTATTTAAATCCCATTCGGGCGCGCTCCACTCACTCTCAGCTTTTCCTAAGGCATGCATTCTATACTCTAATAAAACCAGAACCTAAAGTCTACACTAGCGTCTGTGTTTTACTGGGTAGCAGGCAGAGCCTGACATAAAGCTGAGAGTCACCAAACCAAAAATCGCCAAGCTCCACCGGACGAAAACTTTTTCCGCGGGAGAGACCAACTGGCAAGAAATGGAATCGGGGACAGTGATGGAGCCAGCACTTCGCACCAGAGGCGTGAAGGACGGCCCGCAAGAGGCAGAGGCGACCCGATGGCGGCTGGAGGCGGCGTACCCCACAGGAGACGCAGACACCCTCCCTGCCCACACCGCTCCCCAGTTCCAGACCTGGAGCCCCAACCCAGATGGGAGAACCCCGACGGAAGACGAGGTCAGGGACCAACAACTCCTCGCTTGGGCCGACGGAGCAGGATCCTGGACGGGAACACCCTACCCCAGCTGGAGGCTCCGCTACCCCGAAACACCCAAGCAGGAAGGCGCAAGACTACGTACTGGACAGCATCTGGCAGCACCGACGTCAGATGACCAGGGCACGCCAGACAGGGTCACGGCTCTAGAAGCCAGAGTACGATACCTTGAGTACCTGCTCCTGTCCCCGCCAGCGGCAGATGAGGACACGACTCTGAAAGCCAAGGTACGAGACCTGGAACACATGCTCCAGTCCCTGGCAACAATCGTCAGCGAGCACTCCAAGACTGAGGCAACACAGGGGGTAAGAGGGGACCGGGGCAACATACCCACCCCGTCTACAACCCCGAGCGGGCGGGGCCAAGCTCGAGACTCTACCGCAGAGATTCGCGCCCCCAGGCCAGTGGGAGCCATCCTTCAACACTCACGGGTTGGGGACCCGCAACACGGGATGTTCGCAAAAGACTTCCCCATACAATTTGACGGGAACCCCACGAAACTGTCCTTCTTTTTAACTAACGCGAGGGACTACATGGCCCAATACGGCCATTGCTTCAACACAGAAGCCGCCAAAATCTCGGCGGTGGCCACCAAGCTCCAAGACAGGGCTGCGGACTGGTACGTGCAGATGTCCAAGTCTGGAGCCCCAGCCTTGGCCGATTTCCATGATTTCCTTGTCAAGTTGAAGCATTACTTTGAGGACCCCCTGGCAAAGGAAAGGGCCAAGTGCACACTTCAAGCACTGCGCCAGGGAAGAAAAACGGTGGCCGACTATGCCCTTGAGTTCAGGGTCCTCGCAGGCAAAATCACGGAATGGTCTGAGGCCACCCTGATCGACATGTTCAAGCATGGCCTCAACCGGGAGGTGCTTCAATGGGCACTCTACAGGGACGACCCAGCCTCCCTTCACGGGTGGATTTGTCTAGCCGGTAAAGCAGAGCACGCGCAGCGCACGTTCCTGCTCGCAACTGCAGAAGACAAAATCCTGCCCAGCACAAGAGGACCAGTCCCCCAGATGGGGCCAACCTGGCACACAGACCAACAACGGAGGCTTGCCCGCGGAGAGTGCACCAAGTGCGGGAAAACGGGCCACCGAGCGGCAGATTGCTTCACAAACAGAGCAACGGATCGCCCGCCCAGACCCACACCGAAGACGCCGCACAAACCACCCAACCCCCCCCCCCAGACGGCTGACAGGAGCATTAGCAACCCCGGACAAGGACGCGGACGCCTACCTCGCAGGGGACGTGATCGACGCCCAAGAACAGCTGGCGGAAAACGCTCCCCACCTGCTCTAAGCAGCGCCGCTGGGCAGGTGGTGAAGAAGGGGTGCAACAACCCCAGGCTGAGTGACGACTGCTCCATCCTGGCAGGGACAATCAAACTCGCTTACGGCCCCAGAGTCATTGCGGCAAAAGCTATGGTGGATTCTGGGTGCTCCAGAAATCTGATCCACCCGAACATTGTCACCACACTCAAACTGCCCTGTGCCCCCCTCCCTAAACCGCTGGCATTCCACCAACTAGGCGGTTCTACAGCGGGGGGGAGACCGGCCACCCAGAGGACCGAAATGGTCACCCTGACAATGGGCACCCACAAGGAATCAATAAACTTTGTGGTGACCCAGATAGGGAAACCCATAATAGTGTTGGGGATCCCATGGCTAACACGCAATAACCCACACATCGACTGGAGGACACGCTCCATCACGTTCAAAGACGGGGTCTACCAGGCACCAACACCGGACAAACCATCTACTCCGACAGTGGGGAGGGCAGAAGCCGTCATCCACAACAACGACCCCCCTCCCAGAAGGACTGCCAGAGCAATATGCAGACTTTGCAGATGTCTTCGGAGAAGAGGAGGCGGACCAATTACCCCCCCACCGCAAGACGGACTGCACAATTGAGCTGCTCCCAGACGTCCCATTACCCAAACCCAAGATCTACCCCATGACCCAGAGAGACTTAGCGGCGCTGCGGGAATTCTTGGATAAAAACCTTTCCAGGGGCTTCATAGAACCAGCGAACTCGCCGGTTGGAGCACCCGTCCTATTTCGAGAAAAGAAGGACGGCACCCTAAGATTATGCACTGATTACTGCGGATTAAATTCTGCTTCCCTATCCAATAAATACCCACTACCCCTTGTAAAGGACATGCTAGCACACCTGTCAAAGGGTAGGGTGTTTTCCAAACTTGACCTCCGCGAAGCATATTACAGAATCCGCATCAGGGAAGGAGACGAGTGGAAAATGGCATTCAACTGTCCCTTGGGCTCCTTCCAATATAAGGTACTGCCATTCGGCCTTGCGGGGGCTCTGGGGGTCTTCATGCAACTCATAAACGAGGTGCTGCATGAACACCTATTCAAGGGCGTGCTGGTGTACCTGGATGATGTCCTCATCTACACGAGGATGCAGAGGGAACACAAAAGGTTGGTGAGGCAAGTCCTCACTAAACTACGAAAAGCCAAACTCTACACTAAGCTGTCCAAGTGCGAATTCCACAAATCGCGCTTGGACTACCTAGGGTACAGAATCTCTGACAAAGGCATAGAAATGGACCCCGCGAAGGTCCAGGCAGTTTTGAGCTGGGAATGCCCACGCACCAGGCGCCAGCTTCAAAGCTTCCTTGGGTTCGCGAATTTCTATAGGTCCTTTGCGAGGGGGGTCGCGGAAATAGCCCTACCATTAACCGATCTACTTAAGACCAAGGGTGTCGGGGAAACGTGCAAGGTTAAAAACCCGGGGGCCGTACTTAATTGGACTCCCGCCTGTCAAACTGTGTTTGACAGGCTGAAAGTGCTGTTCACAGCGGAGCCAATCCTAGCTCACCCGGACCCCGAATGACCTTTTGTGGTGCAGGTGGACGCCTCTGACTTTTCAATAGGCACCATCATACTGCAAAAGGACTCCGCAGGAATCCTTAAGCCATGCGCCTACCTTTCAAGGAAATTCTTGGAGACTGAGAGGCGGTGGCACATATGGGAGAAGGAGGCGTTTGCGGTTAAAGCAGCACTGGAGGCTTGGCGTCACCTTTTGGAAGGGACGACTTGCCCGTTTGAGGTCTGGACAGACCACCACAACCTCGAGGCGCTCCGTACGCCCCAACACCTCAGCCCCAAACAAATACGCTGGGCACAGTTCTTCAGCCGGTTCAACTTCCAACTGAAGTTCATACCAGGCAAAAAGAACTTCCTGGCAGACGCATTCTCCCGACTACCCCAGGATGTGGAGCCTATCTCCGACATCGTAGGGACAGTACTTTCCGACTCCCAGCTGGGTATGGCAGCGGTCACCTGGGCTCGCGCTCAGGGACAGCCTGGTCCCCCCTCACAAACAACTACAACGCCACCCGCCCCCAGATGCAGACAACCTCAAATACCGGGTGGGCTATGGGCAGACTTCATAACGGCATCAAAAACTGAGCCCTGGCTCCTTGCCAACCCCAGCAAGGTCACCATGGACCAGGATCTCGCATGGGCGGAAGGAAGGCTATATGTACCCGACTCACAACGGCAGGCGATCCTCAACAGATCGCATGACAGCAAACAGGCTGGTCATTTCGGGTTCTTGAAGACCCTACACCTGACTCGGAGGCAATTTTGGTGGCCCTCGCTGAGGAAAGACGTCAAGACATATGTGGCATCCTGCCCAGTGTGCGCTATGGCCAAGCGACTGGCTGGCAAACCCCAGGGGCTGCTGCAACCCGTGGCTGAACCCTCCCGCCCTTGGGATGAAATCTCAATGGACTTCATAGTCGACTTACCGCCCAGCCAAAAGAAAACGGTCATTTGGGTGGTAAAAGACTACTTTTCAAAACAAGCGCATTTCATCCCCTGCACCTCGATCCCATCAGCCCAACAACTGGGGAAACTGTTCCTAGTTCACGTGTACCGCCTACACGGATGCCCATCCCGCTTGGTGACCGATAGGGGCACACAATTTACCTCGAGGTTTTGGCGGGCTTTTTTGAAACTAATAGGTGCCCAGCAAGCCCTGTCAACCTCCTGGCATCCCCAGACAGACAGATCCACAGAGATCCTTAATGCCACACTGGAGCAATTCCTCCGCTCCTATATAAACTATCACCAAGACGACTGGGTAGACCTCCTCCCATTCGCAGAGGTTGCATACAGCAACACGATACACCAGAGCACCAGAAAAACCCCATTCGGGGTGGTGTCGGGCCGGGAGTTCGTCCCCATCCCTGAACTACCTCAGCCTCCATCCCCAACAGTGGCCGCTTGTGACTGGGGTGAGAAAATCGCAGCTTCCTGGCCAGTCATCAAGGACATGCTTAAAGAGGCACAAACAGCGTACAAATCCCAAGCGGACAAACACCAGTGCCAGCAACCAACATTTCAGGTGGGAGACATGGTCTATTTATCCACCAGATTCATAAAATCACCACAACCATCAAAAAAGCTGGGCCCCAAGTTTATTGGACCGTTCCGGGTAACACAAATAGTGAACCCAGTCACGGTGCGCTTGGACCTGCCCCATAATCTTAAAAGACTGCACCTGGTATTTCACTGCAGCTTACTCAAGCCAGCAAGTGACCCCTCCCGGTGGCACCCACGCGCCCCCCCCCACCAGTGATGATAGACGGACAGCAACACTTTGAGGTAAAAGAGGTGCTTGACTCCCGGAAGCAGCGGGGCTCCCTCCAATACCTCGTGAAGTCGAAACACTTTCCACATCCTGAGTGGGTCGCTGCCCGTGACGTCCAGGCTCCCGACCTGATCCGCACCTACCACACCACCTACCCCTCCAAACCCGCGGCTTAACCTTTCTGAAGGGGGGCAGCATGTCATGATCACCGTTGCGATGCTTGTAACATCACAACAGCTCACATAACAATACAAAGAAATGAGCACCGGGCGGATTAAGGGATAAGGCAACCAACTAACAAAAGCAAGCAACAGGTGCTGGCAACAAAGTATCGATCCTAGCCAGAGGCACGGAAGGAAGAGATACAATGTTGCAAGAGAAGTACTTGACAACACCCGACCACGAGGCACGCCCAAGCTGTCAGAAAGCTTATGAACCGGATCGCCCGGCAATGACCCATCACCAGCCGGAGAAAAACAATTAAGGAGACACCCGAGGCACAGGAGGGGCTGCTCGACCCCTCACCTACCGGCAACGGGGCTCGGGGTACACTCGAAGGAGGGGTGGAGCGCTGACCGGCGCGGGCTATTTAAATCCCGTTCCGGCGCGCTCCACTCACTCTCAGCTTTTCCTAAGGCATGCATTCTATACTCTAATAAAACCAGAACCTAAAGTCTACGCTAGCATCTGTGTTTTACTGGCAGAGCCTGACAATAAGATGGTATCCCTTCCCTCCAGCTCAGCCTCAGAAGGGACCAGATCAAGGAATCACTGCAGCCATTGTCCCCTCCAGATCACCCATTATCTCTGCCTGAGCAAAATGCCTTCTTCTCACTAATGACGTGGCCACCCTGCTAATACTATGGCCACATCAACTTGTAATGGAATCTCTACTTTTCACATATAAAAGCAACTTTAGCCAAGTGCCCGGCTGGCATACCATAAGAGCACATCTAGAAAACTGCTTTTCTCCAGGACTGGCTATTTTATTTAGCTCCAAGGCAAAACTGATTGCCCCCCATCTCCTGGCCAAAACTAATCATGTACGAGATGAAAAGGGAAGGGAGATGTTTTCCTGGCTGGAATTGCTCGCTCAGCCATGAGCATGGGTGTAGTTTTAGGGGCTCAGATGTCATCTTCTTGTTCTGCTCATGATGAAAGTAGGGAGTTCTGCTTCAGGGATGCAAAATCTATAGAAAGCTAATTGTTACATTTTGTTATATGGAAACGATCATGTTTTATTGTACTATAATTACACAAGAGATGCTTGAGGATTGCAGGCTGAGTTACTTCCTCCCCATTCTGATACAGAAACTAAGCTTCTTCATTTAACTGATAGATTTTTCCTCACAGAAAAACATAAGAAGTTGCCTCATGGCATGACAGATCTTTCTATACAGTACTGTGACCAGTTGTGATTCTTCAGGGCTAAATAGCCATAATGTGATTTCTACCCTTAGTCCCTGCTGTCCTCATTTCTTAAAAAGTAAATAAATAAATAGGAAGTGCAAAAGCCAGAACGAACCCTAACCCTAACTTATGACATGAAGAAATGGATTTTATTTTTAGCCATTTCTTCCTGGCAGGGTCTTGATCCAGATGGGAAGATCAGTAATTAGAGCTTACAACAGCACTCCTCTCGTGTTACTCATTTAAACAAATGCAAAATGGAAGCCAAGCAAGAGCTAAACATGTGAATCGCATCACTTTCTCCTGGAGGGTCAGTCCTTTGGTAGATGTCAGCACCTGATCATTTGAGCATTCACACATACACAGTCAAGAGGCTGGGATTCCTTTAACTGTTTTAATGAAGCATAATGAATGGTACAGAAGGCAAGCTGTGAATAAAGATTTCCTGTTCAAACCTAATTTAAAACTACATCCCCTTAGTTAGTCCCCTTTCCCACAAAACATGTCACTCCTCCTCCCATCCAAATGGTATTCCTGGCATATCTCAACCCCGCGTCCTTGATGAGCTCCATAGCCATAATAAACCACTTTACACTGCAACTTCACACACCCCTCCCATCTGGCAACATGAGAGAATGAAATGATGGGAGATGCCCTGATAAGGGTTTCTGTGAAACCTTTAATCGGGGGATCTGACAGTAGAGAATTTTGGGGCCAAGAGCTATACCCAAAGTGAGCAGAAGCAGGACAGTGAAGTAGACAAGACCAGGACAAAACTTAAATTAGATTTCACTTCTGTTTCATTTCATGAAATTTAAATTAAGTAAGAATAGCTAATAGAATTACTGCTAAGCATCTAATAATTTTCCTGTGTTGTCCTATCAAAAATTACAATCTGGCCACTGTTTTAAGAGGCTCTAGAGGCTGCATCTAAAAATTTGTGTGGCTGCAGGTGATGTGTCTGCTTAAGAAAAAAAAACCCTTCAGCTCCATGTGGGAGAGCTAGATTATATTGTAAGAAAATATGCCATTCGTAACTGTGAAGGAACCATTCTATATATTGGTAAATCTGAAACATTTGCTTTACTATAACTCTATGTTTCAAGGAACAAATTGGTATCTGGACACTTGTACAAGTAAAAGTCCAGGCTCTGGGTCACCTTGGCTTTTAAAGGAGAAAGAAAGAGAGGAAAGAATCTGACATACAAAAATATTTGTTGTGGCATAAACCTTAAGCAGTATAACTGATTGTTGCAGATCTGTAAGAGCTGAACCCCACCTGCTGAATACTTGGCTTATCAAATTGCTAAACATTGCCATAACAACGGTGGGCTGTAATTTCTATTCACACAAAGAAGTTGAATTCAGGCTTCCTGGAGGAAATTACTTCTAGAACAGCAAGGTTTTCCACTACTGTATTGCTATCTGTTTTAGCTTATCCTTACAGGCTTGGAACTGAAGATCAAAGAGAAATTTAGGTTCTTCCCCAAGTTGGTGTCCTCTGAATGTGTGGGATTGCATTTTGTAGAATTCTCAGACAGCACAGACAATTCCTAACTAGGAATTCTGAGAATTGTAGGACACGTCTCCATCTGAAGAACCCCAGGTTGAGGGCTTCCAATGGGGGACATGGCCGACAGAACAGCTGCGTCTGCGAGCTCCGCAGACATAACTGACAACGCTCTGGATTTTTGAGCACAGGCACGTTTTTTCCCAAAGTCTGGAGCATTTTCACGGATAAAAAAAGCTTGGAATCATCCCATCTGCCCTCCAGAATGGCAACTTGCAGCCAGAGAATCACAAACAGCATCTGCGTCAATCTGATAAGAGCTGCCGGGAGGCCAGGACATCACCATTTCCAAGCCATGCTGTAGCCTTAAAGGGACACTAGGTCGAGCCACCCCATTTCTAAATCACTCAATTTATATAATTTTTTAAAGTTATGTACCCTAAGAGAGACTTTCTACAGCAAGGAGAAGCGATCTCTCTTGGTGCTTGTCGTTATTTCTGGGATTAATTTTCAAAAATCTTTTAAAGTTTTGGCTTGTTTTCCCATTTGGATATTGATGAGGACTGAGAATAAATAATTGCCTCCCTGTTATTATTTTTGTATGAAATATGAAAGATTTAATATTTTCCTACATGTTGAATCTGCTATTTTGAATCTTTAGTTTTCTGTTCACTTTCCCTGGAGCTGCTTGTTAACATACTTTTCCTTATGTCAACAACTTTCAGAGATTCTCCATTAACTCATTAACTCCTACTCTCGCTAGTGCAAGTATCTAGGGGGTGCCATAATCTACTGCCTGAAACATGGAGGATTTCAAGGAGACTTTCTCAGAGTTCCATTATGAGCTTTGCTGTGAGTTTAAACAGATCTTTCATGATACTTGTCAAACTATTTTGCAAGATATTCGGGACACTGCAAAACATATCAGCTTTAAAATGTGTTATCTGGCTGAGGACGTTGTGGAAGAAGATGAAGATTTTACCAAAGATAGAGCTGTTTCCACTGACAGTGAGATTGAAGCTTTTGTTGAAATGCCAGGCAACAAATACATTTTGGTATTGAAGGGGTTAAAGAGACAGTCTGACTTGCAAATTACAAATGGGGTTATTTTTCTGATGGAATGTTATGGGGAAAAAGAAGCTCTGTTCTTTGGGAGGTTTTTGCTGAGAAGTCTGAGTTTCTAAGGGGGGCAGTTGGGCTGTTTGATTTTTGTATGAAAAATGCCCTGTGTGTTATATGGAGATATGTAAATGTTTTGGTATATTTTGAGGTGGGGTAAAAAATTAAGAATCTTTTTTTTATTGATATTAAGGCTTGTATGATTCCATTTTTCTTTAATGATTTGGATTAAGATTTACTGGATTGCCTTTAAGGTTTGTTTGATTTTTAAGATCTATAAGTTATAATAATAATAATTGGTTGGTTTTAGGTATAATAGGGTTAAGATAGCTTAATTTAAATGTTTTTATAATTTGATTTCTATTATAGTGGACAGATATCTATAGAATAGTGGTAGGAAGGAAATAATTAAATAAATGTTTTTGTGGGGGGAGTTGATTTGGAGGTTTATATATTTCTTTTTCTTTTAATATAAGGGGAAGGAGCAATTGTGTTTAGTGATTTTTATAATGTGCTACTGGAATGATTTATAGAAATAATGTGCTCTTGGTTTGATACAGAGTAAGGGATTGATTACGGAAATTGTTGTGTATTCTTGTTGTTGAAAGTCCAAAGTCACCTCTTTATGTAATCTTCAAAATTCTTTTTTTCTTGTGTTTTACACTTTAGTTTTTCCTTTTTGTAGTTTTTTTTTTGCTTTTTTGTAGTTTTTACCTTTGTTTCAAACTTAATAAAATTCTTATTAAAAGAGAATTAAGAACCCCAGGTTGAGAAAAGTTCTGTGAAACTGATCTTAATGATTGAGCTACTTATACAGTACATTTGCAAGCTGTAGCATCTGACATAAATTAATCATTCATGCCATTTGAGTGGTGTCACCATGATGCCTGTGATGTCATTTGTCCCTCAGGTCAGATCCTAAGGCTCAGAGCACCTCATTGGTTCTGGAGGTCCAGCAGAACGTTATGCTGGATGAGATAGACTTGGTCTGATGGATTTCAACTCACTGAAGAACCACATCAGTTGACTATTGAATGCCAATAATTTCCAGGACACTTTTTTTCTTTTTCTTAACTATGAGGGTTCTCTATTATAAGTTAATTTCCCATTCTGTTTATGCTTTCCAGGTTTTTGCTGGAACACTAAAACTTTCAAATGGCCTTTGTATAGGATAATACTCCCAACAATTATAGTAAGATGCAGCCCATTACATGGAAAAATATGTTTTAACTGGTTGCCTATAAATGTTTGAAAAAGTTCATACAAAAGTCACAGTACATATAATAGCATATCAGGCTTCATTTATTTGGTGATTTCGTTTTTACTTCAGTAAAAGAAGAATGTATTATTCTGCACTGCTTCTATATATTTCTCTATAATATAAAATGTTCTAGAGATGGGCCTAAAGCAATTTCCAGATGTGGACTCTGCTTGGGTTTTGCATCTTTATGTAATTTATAAAAGCAAAATCTGGAGACAATAAATCCAGCTTTCCCTTCCCTACCGCCCCCCCCCCCCCCCGACCCAAAAAAATCAGGTCAGCATTCAGGTTTTTAAAATCCTAAATCCAGGAAACTAAATATGGATTGACTCATTTAATAAAATCCTAACTTGTTTTCAAGTCTCAGTTTTTAAACTCAGACTTCATAATCAAATCAGAATTAAGCATTAATCCTTCTTGAGTTAAATGAGGAATTTAATTATATGATTAGCCACATAAGGTCAGAAAGTTAAATCTACCCTCACTCAAACACAATTCAGATTATCTATGTTGTTTTCTAGCAGCTTAATTTCTATCTACAGAACAGTGGTAGTTATTTTTTGCCTTCGGTATACTTCCCATAACTGCCTTACACTTTTCTACCTCTAAACAACATTTTTTTTCCCAGGGCCAATTCCCACATATGTTTGTTGTTTTCCTTTTCCAATTCAGTTTGCAATTTACTATATGTACTTATAGCAAAATAACCACATACATTCCTTTCATTATACACACAGTGGTTCTCCCTCTGGAATACATTGTCTTTTCTTTAATATATCTCAATGTTAAGACAGATATAAATCAAAGAAATGAGAAGGGCTTAATAGAAATCAAATTAAGTACTTGTTTTAAGTGACATAATTACTCTAAATACAAAAAAAGCTATTTTAAAAACGTGGGGGACAATTTATCTGGAAACTTCTGTGTAATGTGCAATGAAATGAAGGACACCATGGAAGCCCTCAGCAGGTGGTAGGATTTGGTTGACTTGTTTAGGCTCAGAAGCCAAACAGAATCAGTCCTGTCTAGTATTTGGGCTGAGGACTACCCAAGGAATTCCAAGAATATAGCCTACACTGGAAGATCGATCGATCGATCGATCGATCAATCCATCCATCCATCCATCCATCCATCCACAGCAAACCACTTCCAAACTGTTGCCAAGAAAACCACATGGATGTGTCCTTGAAGTCATCAAGAAACAAGTTTGATTCAAAGGAGATTTTAACTATTACCTCATTTTGGAATACTAATCCTATATACAGTAATAGCAAACTAGTTCTCCAAATCATTATTCTTATGTAATCAAAACTGTAGCATCCACATAAAGAGAAACAGACAATGGAAACCTTGAAGAACCCAAGGTACACAGAAATACAAAAAACATTAGAGGAAAAGCATAAGAGGGAACTCCCAAAATAGTGAAATCAAGATTCAGCAATTTCATTAGCTAAAGAAAACCAAATCTTTTGCCTGGGAAGAGTGAGATGGAAAATATGGAGAGAGAATGGAATGGAAGACAACACAACTCAATGACTGGAACTTTAAGCAGAAAAGTTTATACTGCACCATCATTTTGCATATCCCACTTGTTTATTTCTATGAAAAATATACCTTGGGGTCTCTCCTTTCAATTCCATTGACATTTCTCCTTGTCATTAATATGTCTTGATTATTTAAACAATAGACTCACCCCATGCTCAGAGTTCAAGGAAAGTTACATTGTAAAGCATTCATATACGAACTGAAGAAATGAAGGATCTGTTATGAACTATGCATTTGAATATTGGTTTTGGTAAGCACTGACTCTATACGATGTAAAATTTTTAAAAATCATAAAAGTTATATGGCTAATATACAGGAGCTGCCTTAAACCTCTCTGCATGATGGTTATTACTAAGACAAAATATTTAAGTGTAGCCTCTCACCAATGATTTTCTTAATGTTACTTTTTAATATATTGATTCCTTCATTCAAAATATTTATATCTGAAGATGTCCAAGTAAAATATCCAAGTTGGGTAATGGAAGGTAAAAATTATAAATAACTAAATTAGACTTTAAGCTTACCCCTTGCAAAAACATCCTCCTCCTGTCAAAATAAAATAAAAGCATCAAAACAGAGCAGAAGATCTATATCAGTCATTACAAGCTCAAAAGAATAAAATCTGCACTGACACTGGATGTTTCCACTCACATAGCTCTTAGTGAGTGCTAGCAAACAAAAATATTATGCAGCTATTTTAACTTTTTTTTAACAGATTGCTTATGCAAAAAAACAGAATGGTGGAAGCAATGAGAAAATAAGGAAGTGGGTTATCCACATTAGGTAAAAATGGAGCAAGCTCTCTAATTTCTGTCCTAACATTTCTGTGTCCTGCTATGCTGAAGTTTCTGCTCAACAGGAGGAGATCTTTACCATTTCCATTGAATGATGGCTCAGTAAAGAGCATCTGCATATACTAGCTCAACCCATGTCCCACTTATATGGAACTGTGCCACAAAATGTAATCAGCCAACACCTATATGCTTGCATCATTTAAACATTTTCCTAATCATAGAAACATAGCCACCTGCAGAAAGGGCAAAGTTTAGAGGACTTTAATGAAAGGTCATCTTGTAAAGTACTGTAGCATCTAATGGTTTCCAGCCTATGGTCTTCAGCAAGGGTAACAGAGATGGTTTATCAATGACCCATTGGACAAAAAGATTTGTGTGTTAGAGAACAGGAGAGGTTTGCCTTAATTTCTTTAATTTTAGGGAAAAGTCCTCACATTCACCCACTCACTGTGAGTTATTCTCCTTCTCCTTATTTTTCAGGAATTATGAAGTGGCCAGACAATGTTGGTGTTTCTCTTGTTCTTTAACTTTTACAGATGAATCACCATGCTACTGTGACTGAGTGTGTACAGTCCAATTTTATATACAAAGGGGGTAACTAGACAATGTACAGTTCTTATTTCAGAGTAAGGTGAGCTTCTTGATGATCAAATAGCATTTTGATGAAGGCCTGCAATCCCATGAAATGTTAATATATGCCTTAGACATTGATTCCAGGATTCCACTTCAATTTTTGTATTCATGGATGGTGGACAGACTTTGGAAGAATGCAATCACAATATGCTGACTCTGGTCTTGATTGGATACAGCTTGAACCTCATCTGTGTTATAATGAATTTAAAACACAAAATCATGTGGCCATAAAAGTAAGCTCAAGAACAATATCAAAAGTTGCTTCACATGTGTTGATTTGTTATGTTCCATTTGGGCTGTTAGTTATGCTAGTGGAAGAATTTCAAATATTGCACTTTGATGAATTTGCTTGTAATGATCATGTGGCTATAGCTTTTTGCAATGTTCTAGTTATGCTCTTTATGCTATGTTCTACTGTCACCACCAGGCCAGATGGGAAATAAAATTAAAGGGATAAAAAAATAATAAGCCCATTGTGTTTAACGTATGAACAGATAAATTGTAGAGAGTGGCTGCTTAGCAGAAACATTGTTGCCTCTACATATACAGTACTCTAAGCTCTCATTGTGAATCCCCCATTTTACCAGTCACATATTAACAAGTGACCTTCTAAAATTCATGACAGAAATCCCAGTGAGGCAAATACTTTTCTTTTTCTGAAATGAACCCAATTGCTATAATTCTAATCAGTGCTTAAATCCTTTCCTTCTTTCACATTAATATTTATAAATCAGGCTTGTATTGCTTTTTCAATGCATTAGAAAAATTACTGGAAAGTAAATTAATCAGTGATTTTCAGTCATAGCTAATTGGAAAAACTTTTGGTTGAGAGGACTCTGTTCCAGAGAGTTAGAGTAGATGAGGTCAAAGGGCCTGAGACCAGAGTGGTCCATTGCAATAACAAAGCACAGGTGTCAACTGTTCCTCCTGTAGAAAAATTAGTGGTCCTCAGTCCATTACAATATATAGGCAGGAAAAAAAATATGAGAATCTTGGGTCTCCTACATATAGGGCTTAAGTTTTGCTGTTTACAGTAGCTGGTTTTCTTTGTTATTAAGCAGCTTTTCTACTATCTGCAATACAATGACCTTATCAAGAGCTGGGTCACTGAATCTCTGTGTTTTAGCTTCCTAGTTCAAGTATTGGTCTAGATGAAGCTTGACACAAAAAATAGCTCTTCCTATTCCCCCTTTTTTGGGAGGATAAACAAGTTTCCTAGACCTAGACCATGGCTACCAAACCCCTTGCAACTCTATTTTATTTATTAGCTTGATCTATATGGCTTCCCATCTCACTATAGCAACCGGCTATTGACTGTAGATCAAATTGCCCATGCCTGGCTCCAGTATTTGAATCAAGCAATACTGCATCACACCCAGGTAATGGCCCTGTTGGACCAGTTGACACTGAATCCCTTAGCAAAACAGATGTGCCAGAATGTACCCCTGCTTATACTGCAGTGCTGCCTCCTACTCAAGTTCAGGTCCTATACCAGTAGTGACAGAAGCAGTAGCAACTGCTGCTCTCCAATGATGGTCCCTTACCTCCTTGTCTGACAACTATGATGGCAAATCCAGGCATTTATCAACAACCTCACTTAATGTGAATCCTCTTTAATGATGGGACAATCTTCCATAGATTGCTCCTGTGCATGATTTATAATTGGCTTTTTGACCAGAGGACCTGCAAAAAGACGATTCCTCTTTTGCAGCCAAATACAACAAATACCTAACTTTCTATCAAGGCTGAAAACTGTCTCTGATGAACCAGCCAAAGGGTTGGCAATCAAATGAGATCTGGCATTTCTATCAAGGTAATCCAATGCAAGAAAAAAATAACCAAGGCACTACGTAACAATTCTATAAAAACAAATACACATATAATTGGCTTAATATTCTGGCCCTAACACTAGTCCAGGATGCAAGTGGCACACAAGACAAATCCATGCAAAGGGCCCACTGCCCATGGCTGCCACCTGCTCTTCAAGCAGAAGATTGCACACCAATTCTGTCTGGGGGAGTCCTGCCCCATCAAGAGCTAAAGATGATAAATCACCAGATCCAGGGGGCTCAGAAATCCATAGCCCCTCAGACTTGTGACAATTAAGCTGCAACCTTTTCTTCCCATAAAAAACTTCCTGTGTTTATATTGTGGAGAATCTGGCCATTTTCAGTAAGCTTGCCCTGCTAAGGCTCCCCTGTAAGAGGCAGCAGCTACGTGTTGTACTTCTGGAAAGGTGGGGGGGGGGCATTTTGTAACAGATGCCCTAAACACTCCAGAGCTGACTTGTCAGGATATGATTCAATGTCCTCCTCCAGGGCCAGGGTCTCAGGTGGAAAAATCAGAATATTAAATGGGGTCCAGATCTTTGAAGATCAGCACCAATGTTTGGTCCTTCCAGTTATTTCAAATTCAATCTCTCTCTGCAATACATCTTCAGCTCCTAATAGATTTTGGCATCACAGGCAATACCATAGACTCTTCTGTTGCATACAAATATGACTTGTCTCTTTGAGGGTGCAACCATAGATGGCAAATTCTTATAAACAATAATGCCAATTTCTGAATGTACAGATGTGTTTCTGCCCACCATCTGTGACCAAGTTTATTTGGTGTCTCCTTTGTATTTTCTTATAAAATTGGGAATGGGATAGCTTTATATACTAAAACTGTCAGGAAGAAAATTGGCCTGAATAACTGTAATAATTCAGTTCATTCTATTACTCATATATCCTCATTTCAAGCCTTATATTGCTACCATTCACATCACTTTCTCCAGGAACTCCAGGCAACATAGTGACTCGAAACTTGCCAAGGTTTCCTACAAACAAACTGCTGATCAACGTTGCCAGGAAACTGTTGAACTCACCATTGCTGCAGGAGACTTCATCTGGCTTTCTATCAGAGTTCTTCCTGGTACATGACTGTCTAAAAAGCTGGATGCCAAGCTTCTTAGACTGTTCCCAGCACTTGAACTGGTCAATCCAGTCACTTTTCTATTGCAGCTTCCAATTACAATAAAGATAAATCTGATTTTCCTCCTGTCCTAAGATGCCCCATTACATCTTACACAATTCTACCACACCACCACCACCACCATCTATGTTGATGTGGGGGGAGGAATAATTTGAGGTGGAACATATTTGGATTCTTGGCACAGGAGAGGCAGACAGGAATATCTATTTCATTGGCAGGACTAAGCAGAAACAGCCAGATCATGGAAAATAGGAGTCAATGTTCACACACTCCTACAACAGTTCTATGCTCAGTACCCAACCAAACCCAACCCTCTTGCATTGCAGCTTTAGCACCTATTGATTCTTCAGATTCTGAGAGAAAGGAGGTGGTATTGGAAGAGGATTGTTGGATTACTGTTGACTGGGGACAGAGACTCCCCAAATGAAGTCAGAAATGGACAGGGGAGAGTAACTAATAGAGATGGGATGTCCTCCCCTGCCTGCTGTTTGTTCTTATGAGTAGATAGATACTTTTCCTCCTCAAACCCTTCCCCCTGAAGCAGAGGCGGAGTTTTAGACTAGAAGAGCTACTGATAGTGATACAGCTTAGGATGAAGGGTGCTGAGAGAGAGAGAAAAAGACCCAGAGTTACCCAGGGCCTACAAAACTTTGGGGGCCTTCAAAAATGTAAAACACAAAAAAAATCTGAAAAGTCAAAATTTGTATGTACTAAAATTAAATATATCTACAATATTACTACTTTATTCTGTGTGTATTTATTGCGACTTATTCTCTGTGATGTATTGAAGTATATAGGTCCAGGGAATCCCTTTAGAACTCTTAATTATCTGATTACTACAGCAAGGGCCTACAAGGGTCTTAACAAAGCCTTGCAACAACTGGCAGGAGGAACCAAAACTGAGAGAGAAATGAAGTATATCTGAAATGATGCTGTCGTGACAATAAAAATAAGTCAAGTTTATTCAATGTTCGTGTCTCTTTAATCAGCCAAAAAGGATCCTAATATTTTGGTGGTCCTGGCAGAAATCTGTCCATGACACTTCCTGCAGGTTTTATGGCAGTATTCATTTCATTAAAACTACAAATAAAGCCAAACTTTAACTAAAAAGTTGAAAAACTGAACATATGAGGAACAAATGTGCATGCGTCTGCATGTGTGTAAAAGTTCTTCCCAGTGTAGATGAAGGGATTCCTTCCCTTTAAGAAGCATTGCATATTCCTGTTTCTTCCCTGCTGAAATCATAATAATTAACTACACCCTTCCCCAGTGACTGCTGCTTAAATAATAAATATGCAAAAAAAATTATTTAACATTAAATTCAGTTTGATTTTCATTGTAACTTCAGTAAAGTGTGAACTTAGTTCACTCTTAAACACTCATAGGCAAAGGCGTATTCTAGCCTTCTTTTCAAAAATTAACAGAAAGCTGATGGTCAGCTAGAAATTGCCCAGTAATTTCTCCATCCCATACTTGAAAAGAGTTCTTTCTCTATAACTGGATTCAAAAATTGATAGAATATAATAGATGTTTAAATATCTCTGGTCTGATGTTTCCCATCTATTCATAGATACGCAGACAAATATATAGATAGTGGATAGAGATAGCTAGATGTGAAATATCAAAAAATAAAATAATTTTTAAAGGAGAAAAAAGAGTCCCATGAAACAGATTCATGATAAAGTAACACTGAGCTGGGGTCAGGATTACTGAATTAGGATTAGGCTGCAGAATCTAGCATATATGATGATGCTATAGTATTTTTGAAAGAATGCTGCCTACTCTCTGATTAAATTATAACTCATAAGACAAAGCATTTTCCATCTTTTGGTTTCCAACTCCTTCTATATTTTGATAGCCATGTTTACCTAGCATAACCGTAATGAATTTTCTGATATTGTTTACCAAACAGTGATAAGATCCAGTTATTAGCATCATTCTTAACTTTATGACTTGCCCAAAGCCTCATTCACATAAGGCCAGAAATACGAGGTTCATACTGTCCATGGACAGATCCCTGTGAACCTCCAGTTCTGCTATAGTAAACTTCCAACATATAAAAAGGAAAAAAAAATGCATTTGCAAATATTTTTTGGATACTGTATGTGCAAAGAAGCCAGAAGTAATGGTAGCCCTGTGGCACATCTCTCTCTTGTCCCCTATACGTTACTCCCTTTATCAATCCCTGTTGAGTGGTGATCTAGTACATAGTTTTCCCAAGCTTTTAAAACATGTATGTTATTCAGTTATGCTTATACTTATTCTCATCTACTTCTTTTTCTTGTGATTTCTTCAAAAATAACAATTGGCTGCATGACGTATTTTACCATTTTAAAGTGAGATGTCCTCAGAGCAGAGTTAGGTTGGAAGCATGATAGAGTATAAATTCAAGGAGTAATTACCAATGTAAAAGAATTCTTGCTAACTACATTTATTCCCACAGAAACAGGACTGATGTAAGAACAAACATATGGCCTTTGTTAATTTATTGTTTTTGGCTCTTTAAAACATTATAAAAATGAAAAACTTATATATACAGTATATACCGACACACACACACTCAAGGAATGTTTGTGACCTCAGCCTTATTTCAAAGCTTCTCGCAAAAGATATGTAATTTTGACAACAATGGTCTGTTTTTCTTCTAGCAGCTCAGCAACTCAGTGGGCAAGGAGGGAAAGAAAAAGAAACAGAGGTACCATAGTAGGAAGACAGAGAAATAGCTTCAAGTTTTTTCCACCGGCAGGATGTGGCTCCTGAAAAATTATTTCTGAGAAAAGATAGCTCTGCATAGAAAAATAATTCCCACTCTTCCATGTACATAAAAGGATTAAGTACGATCAGGATTTATTTGACAGAGTAGGAAATTATTAAATTCATGAGGAATAATATTAACAATACTTATTTTATTTAACTGTAATTAAATATAAATTAAATCAAATTTAGTTTTTGCCCAGGCCCCACCAACATTTTAGAGTGTGGCCCCTTACACACTATTCAAAGGCAAAGCAGAGGTCTTGGCTGAAAAAAAGGTTGAATATTCCTGCTCTGAAAAGCAAAATTGTTCTCAAATACCCCTGGGGGATTTATCTCTTAATGGTTTTTCTAGTTGATAAAAACTTATGTAATATATGGATTAAGCATTTGGGAAGAGCATAGAAGCAAGATAGGAATGAATGAATGAATGAATGAATGAGCAGGCAGTCTTGATGGTTACAGCAAATTCAGCGAAGGGAACATAGAACAAACCAGAAGAATGGCTGAATGGATGGATACAACAGAAAAACAAAAATCTGAATTGATCCCTCATATGCATAGAGATGCCAGATTCTCCCAGATTCACTGAAATGCAAATTTATATTCATGGAAAATGAATGCTGGTTCACTAGTTAGTCTTGAAATCTGTGACTGGGAGATATATTGTCTCTGCCCAAGGAATGTACTTTCTAAATTTAGATGGGTTATGAGGTGGAAGGAGAAGTAAGAAAACAGGAAGAAAGATGGAAGGCAAACATGGGATGAATTAAAAATAATGACTAAGGAACTGGATGACACCCTAATCATCAGCTTAATCTTCTCCAAAACTAATTGCCAGAAAGTTTGTATTTATGACAGAAATATATTAAATTTTCTTCTCTGTTATACATCCAAAAAGAAAAAAAGAGCTTGAAAAGAGGTTTTTAAAAGCCTACGTAAGCAAGATGCCCAAAATGAATTTTCAGCTGATTGATACATGGCTATTCTTTCATTTTAGCATCCCACAAATATTTCCAAATCTTCTACAAACGTATTAACATCCCATCGAGGAAAGACAGACAGACAGACAAAACACTAGCTGCACAGAAAACAGAATAACTGCACAGGAATTATAAATCCATGAAATGCCTGGAACTGGGAGATATTTCTGAACAAAAACCATGCCTGGCTGATGTTTAGATAAACTCTGTTACTCCCATTTATACATATTTTGTTAATTATGATCCCAAGCTATTTTCCTTGGGGGTAGAGAGAGACTATGAAAAAGTCTTATGACTTACTTGTGCTTGCTTGCATAGTTTCAAAGGATGGAGGGTTTCTTGATAGAAAAGCTGATGATAATCCTGCAGGTCAAACCAAAAATATGTGCCGTTCTTCCATAGCTACAGATGGAAGAGATGGGAGGAAAGGTATTACTACCAAAGTGTGTATTGTTTAGTGCAGCGTTTCTCAACCTTGGCAACTTTAAGATGTGTGGACTTAAACTCCCAGAATTCCCCACCCAGTGATGGCTGTATCCATGGATGTGACTGCTATTTCAAGGCAGCAAATCCTGCTTCACAAACCCTTCACAAATGCTGCCGTGCTTGAAAAGACAGGGAGGGAAGACAAATTGGAGGCAATGTTTGTTTCACCCCAGTCCATAGTAGTACGTTGGCCTGATAAAACAAAAGAAACCCTAATACCAAATACCTAGAACAGCATCATTAGGAGGTGGGAAAGCACTGAAAGTTTGCTACTCTGACAGGTGCAAAATCATGAGGGAACACTAGTAATTTATTCTCTTTTCTTTTTGTGAAGATGGGAAATGGCTGTGTGCTTATGTGTGGGTTTGAAGGGGTAGCTAGAAGCAAGCTTCACTGGAGCTCCACTGTCTAATGAGCATATAAACATTCCCATGCTCATTGTGGCCTGATCTCCAAATAAATCATAGAGTCAAACTTGGTGGATTTTAAAGTAAATTCAGAAGATTGGGAGCAAAAGGTGGGTCATCTGGAAGAATCCCAAGGAACAGTAACTCTTTAGCTCCTTGGGATCAATGATAAATTATTCTCAATTTAGCACAGCTTGAGCAGTATTTTTGATATTGGCAGAATGACAGCATATATTAAGATACTGTAACTGAAATACATTCTGTATATTTTATTCTACCCTTTACATATAATTGGCAACTAAATTGTTAATGTAAATTGCAAAGTTTAAATACATTGGGGTGGAATTAAAGCAGGGGTTCATAATGTGCATCTAAAATTTTTGTTGTGACAGCATTTTTCAGCAATTGCTGATACTGTTAGTGTTTTTATCCTGACCATCATCACATTTTTATGAGGTATTTTTCATACTTTGTACTAAAGTTTGGTGTTGTTGCTCAGAGCTATCTGTTCCCAGAGGGACAAAAAAGCTTTATGAACCTTGTTGCCTCAGAAAATCTCCTCCTTTTAAAGCTCCTCTCTTTAAAAAGAAAAGAAAATCAAATATTTATAAAACTATTATTTTAAAATGTTGAACCAACCAGCTGGCATAAATATAAATTTTGATCATAAAAATTGGGCTATACTATATGTGATTTTAGTAAATCTACAGTAAATTGGAACAATTCTTATAGCTTTTTCCTAAACTAAAAATAATCAATGTACTTAATTGCTTTAAAAGTATATAATTTAAGACCTGCTGACTTGCTGTAAACAAACATATGGATTATGTTTGTATACAGTACAAGGAATACATTCAACTTTAGTGCAACATGTTTGTTTCCAGGTAACCATGCTGAGGATTAAAACTTTGTGTTCCAAAACCTTTACCTCTAAAGGTCCCAAAATTCTCAATAGGTGTCATTTCCAGATAAGCATTTCTGACACTTTCTAAAAACTTTGTTGGAAATAAGATCCAGTGAAATAAATGGGGCACATCTTCAAGTGATTATGTTTATGCCTGAAATACTATGGGCCCTAATTAAAGAAGTTGCACAAGAAACACTCCTATTTCTTAAAGCATCTTTCATCTGAAGTCACAGACACATATTTATACCAATTTATGTAACCTGTTTTTTCAGTGACACATTTTTTTGGCGAAAATTTAATAACTTCGTGCACCCTAAAGACAGAATTAATTACACAGGTTTCAAGAATAAAAGTGACTCCATATTATTAACCTCCTTCAACTTTATCCTACTGTGAATAGCACTTCTTCTGAAATGGGGTTTGAAACACCTTTGCTTGAGATTCTGGATACAATTGGTTATGCTGGCTAGGAGAAGGCTAGAACAGATCATTCCGAGCCACATGGAGCCCAAATTTAATGATACTAAATCAGTGCAAGGCAGCTTCAACTTGTTCAAATGTTTAAATACTCAAAATGTGAAAACTCCATGGAAATATTTCAGAACCTTCCTTTTCCAATCAGGGTGTTTGTTTTAACAGCTCAGTTCAGCTGGAATCCTCCATATTTTGAGGTAGGCTTTTTTGAAAATTGTGGGCAAAGTACAATGTTTGAGGCAGCCATCCTCAACCTTATACTCTCCATACTAAAACCTCCATCAGCCCCACCCAGCAAGTCTATTTAAAGTACCAGTGTTCAAATGCAATTGGCTTGAACGTGCAAAACTGTAGGTTGAAATCAACATTTAGTTTGAAGCTAAGTTGCTGATCTTTGGCTAGTCACTCTTTTAACCTTTACAAGCAATTTTTTTATCCCTTATAGCCATGGGGAGATTCCAAATGCCGATGAAAATCCAATCAAGAAATCCACCAGTAAGAAATTCTTCCTACCTTATCGCCTGACTTCTCACAGAATTCAGTGAAGATATAGCCTGCTCTGTTCTCCAGGTAAAGAGATTGCAGCATTCTTTCCATTTTGGAACTTCCTAGTTCAGAAAAATCTGGGGAGATTTTACCCTGAATAACAGAGAGCACAATTCATCAAGGCATGTAGTTTCATTGTGTCTTGGATGAAACTGTCTTTATAACTGCTGTTATTTTTCTTTGAGAGAAAAAGGACAGATATCAGATGTGCTTCACCTGATTTTTTATTATAAACTTCTTAAGTTTCTTTTTTTTCCCACCCAATTTCTTATATACTATGCTGTAATTTGTCTGCCTCACACTTTCTTTCCCCGTTTTCTTCCTGCTAACAGTTTTTCCTTTTTTGATGGCTACGAAGAGCCATGTGGCTGATAGCACTTTTTAAATTCTGTTGATGGTATGATTATAGTCAGTTGACATTTTTTACTTCTTTTTAGTAATTCTGAAGGGATTCTGGAAGAAACTGTAATATATCAGATCTGCTGTTTTGTTAAAAGGGGTTGTACCAGCTGAGTCTCATTTAAAAATAAAAACACAAACCAGCTGGGGGTTTATTTTGTGTAGCTTGTTCCTTAACCTATCTTGACGTTTGTCAAGCAGACATATCTTGTGATACAGATATATCTTGAGACCTTGAGATCAAGGTTTTAGCTGTAACAGTTGACCAACCATAGACAGATATATAGATAGAGATATTTCTGATATCTGCTGACTCTTGATAGACCTGCTAATTCTGGTGACAGATTTATCCACATTTTTAAAGAAAGTATTTTAATTGTAGAACAGAGATTCTAGTCTGAAACATCACTTTTATTTTGCATGAACACAGGTATCTTTAACACTGCTGCTAAATGGTAACTTATGTAGCATGACTCAATCCGAGTCATGGTACCAAATTTTAGATAGCAGAATTCAATTTGAAGGCAAGAAGTAAGAAATTCTTTGGTCTTTAGAGGCAAACATGGATGAACTGACAGAAAGATGACTAGGAAAGGATGAATTAATACCTATGAATATGCTCCATCACAAGATCATTTCAGCATTGAAATTTTGCATTTAGATGTTATATTAGCTGCTGACCAGTAGGAGGCACTACATAACCAATTTCATCCTTATTGTGACTCTTCAGGTGTAGGTATCCTCCATACTAGATGTTCTGAATTTAACTCTTTAATGGAATTTGAACCCACAAGAAAAAAAGGCGCACCTGCATAGCTTCTATAAATTTTGCATTTTTCATTTGCTGCTGCCCCAAACATAGGAACATACCAATTTTCATATGCCTTTTTAAAACTCTAGCCTATAGAAGTTCATACAATAGCCTCATGCAAGAAGCATGATTAAAGTCAGTTCTCTGCCGCCAAAAGCGGTTCTTATTTAGACATAGAAGCCCAAATAAAAAGAAACTCCATTTCCCCACAGAGAAGATACTCAATGCCCCAGTTCATGGTACTCACAGGGATCATTTCTGCATAGGTGTATTTTCGATCTAGTTGTGGTTTCAGGTAATCCAGTCTATCACTAAATGCTATATGAGACACATTGCTGCACACTGTTGCTGGCCTACAGAATGAAAAACAAAGGCACAGGAGGACCTTGAGGGTAATCAGAGAAATTAAATCATGGTCACTGTTGTTGATTCTGTACCTAAATAGTCAGTACCATCACTTTTAACTGCTCCAAGATAATAAGAAAATACATGGAGAGATCGAGTTCCTTTATCTTTCAGACCCTTTGTAGGCATCATCTTTTGTGATGAGACACTACAGTGGTTCTACCTCATGAATGAAGAAACTTCCACTTTTAATGGATAGAAAATAAGTCCAATATTTGCATATGTATGGCTTTTTGCAAGATCAGAGTACTAAGGAAATAATAATGTACCAGCTGAGTATTAGTATTAGCTGGGTGACTTATTCAATTGTAGGAAGGTGTTATGAGTTCAAGGCTATCTATTATTTCCATTTAAAAAAAAATTGCAAATAAATATTATATGCACACAATGCATTGTGACTGCTGAGAAGTGGGTTATTCTTGCCATTTAGATCATTGTGATTTGAAAACTTAAAATCAGACAACTGTTTTGAGTTCATTTTAAAGTCATTTGCTTAACAGTAAATCTTAATAAACGTTCACATTCTGATGGCAGGGACCAGTTTGTTCAAGTCAAGTCTGAAAAAAGATCACTTCCGTCCATGATTTGGTGTTGGATGACACAGCAGATCCAGCATGAATTACTGAAACCTGACTAGGTAAACATGACCAAGTTCCCTTTTGAGGAAATTCCATGGCTGGGTTTCATGTGCTTCAGCAGTGTTGATGCCAAAGTAAGGGAGAGGGGATTGGCTCTGATCATGAAGGATCCTGCTCTTGAGATAGCGGGATGTGAATGCCTATATGTCAGGCTGGGCTGTAAATGAATCGCCTCTCGGTGCAACAACCACCCTAATGTGCAGCAGGATCCTGCCACCCAGGCTCCTGGAGGTGATTCCCAGGCTGGTGGCAGAGACTCTGCACCTTTTGGTGTTGGGGAACTTCAGCCTCTGTGCCCTGGGGCTGGCTCTGGCAAAGCTCGGGAGTTCCCATCGCCCCATTACTATGGTCAGGTAATGCCATGACCCAGTTGTGATTGATAGCCACCTGTGACCAACATGGGGTGGAGAGACCCATTTGGATGGGTCCAGTTGGCTTCCAAAGGGTGCTTGGGGAATTTGTCACCTCTCTGGTGGGCAGTTCTGTTCAGTGCCTGGTGAGCAAGTGACAACAGGAAGCAAACCAGGCACTGGACATTATTACTCCCAAGTGGCCTCTTTCCAGTTGGTGCCTTTGAGTCCTCTGGGAAATGAAGCACCAGAAATGACACTTGGAGTGCTGGTAGAAGCAAGTAAGAAGCAAGCTTGACCAAACATGAGTACTTGTTCATGTCCAGGCCTACATCATGGCTGAGGGAGGTGATACATGCCTACTTCTCTCCCTTATTGCACTGGTGGGCTGTTATCCAGTGGTCTTGTTTAAGGTGACCACTCCCTATTGGGGAGGGGTCTGTATAGAGGCCTCCCATGTGGCCACTGTGACCAAACTGCACAGCATTTTGCCAATAAAATCACTCAGATTCACCAAAGTGTTGACACCACTTCAGCACAGTCTTTGGTAGTGATTAGGGTACCATCTTGCCATATTATCTGGGTTTTCTTTTGGCCTGCAAACTCTGAGGATAAGGTTGTCAGGGCAGCCTTACTCCGAATAAGACACGGACTCACTTAAAGGGTTTAAGGATTTCCGGGTTTATTGAAGCAGAATGCATGCGGAGAAAAAGACGGGAATGCGGGTGTGGTATCAGGGTCTCCCGTTTATACCCCGGTGGCAGACCTTGTTCTCCTCCACCCCCTATTGTCCCCCAAGCCAGGTCTGGATGGGTGATTACCGTTGCTATGGGTCCGACAATGGGTGATTCGGGCGATCTCCAACGTTCCCCTTTGTCTCCTTGCCTTCGTCTGGTGCAGGTGCGTCCCCCGGGGTAATGGGTGTGAGTTCCCCCGATCTGTTAATGGTTTCCAGATCCTGTCCGAGGTGCGTTTCTATTGTCCTGTAGATTTATTTATGGGTTTGGGTGCTTAAGGGATGATGTGTGTGTTTAAAGGATAATGGTTATCCCTTCCTCTTTCCTGATGTGCATGTTCCCCGTTGTGATGCACTTATGCCTTGCAACGGGGAACATGACAAAGGTGCTGTCTAGATGAACTCTGCTACTTGTTCTTTGGACCCCTGCATGTTCTGTCTGTTGTGGGGAGCAAGTGGAGAGGTAATTGCTAGGATCCAGGATATGGTGAATACCTTTCTGTGGAAGAGGGAGTTACTAGCAGTCTTCACAGAGGCTGAGTATGCCCCCTTCTGAAGAGGCTATCTCTGGATCTAGCTGACTTAGATTACTATCATTTGACTTTCAACCTCTCCTTTCTGAGGAAGGTTGTTGAGACAATGGTGGTGAACCATCTTTGCAGCAACCTAGAAAAAGCAGATTATTTGATCTCTTTCCAGTAAGGGTTCAGGCCTGGGTTCTGGACAGAGCTGATCCTGGTTACACTCTGGATGATCTGTGTTGGGACCTGGATGGGGGTTGTGCACTTCTCTTGGTGCCATTAGATGTCTCAGCAGCCTTCAACACCATTGACCATGGCATCTTACTGGACTGTCAAAGGGAGCTGGGGATTGGAGGCACTCTTGAAGTGATTCTGCCCTCTCAGTGGGCAGTTTTGGTCAGTTGTAAGGGAGATGTTGACCTAGTGGCCCCTGTTATGCAAGGAGATGTAGGGACCATCATTCCCTGCTCTTTAATATCTATATGACTACTGGAAGAAGTCAATCTACAGTTTAGGGTGCGGTATCGTCAGTACTTGATGATATCCAACTTTGGATTGTAGGGCAGGTGCTATTAACATTGTACCCCAGTGCTTGGAGGATAAAAAGGTCTAGATGAGAGAGACAGGCTGAAGTTAAACCCAGGTAAGCAGAGCTGCTGTTTGTACATCAGGATTCTCTGTTAAACCAGTGTTAATGCTTAATGAGCAAGCATTACTGTCATGATCACCGTTGCGATGCTTGTGACATCGCAACGGCTTGCATGACAATGCAGGGAAATGGGTCCCGGGTGGATTAAGGGAAAAGGCAACTAGGTAACAAAAGACAGCAATAGCTGCTGGCAACAAAGTATCAACTCTAGTCAAAGAGAAAGATACAATGTTGCAAAGAAAGCAATTGACCAGACCAGACCACGAGGCGCGCCCGAGCTGTCAAAGAGATTACGAACCTGATCGCCCGGCAATGAACCATCACCGGCCAGGGAAGCAATCAAGGAAACACCCGGAGCACAGGAGGGGCTCCACGACCCCTCACCTACCGACGACGGAACCGACGGGGCTCCGGGGCGCACCCAGAGTAAGAAGGGGTGGAGCGCTGACCGGCACGGGCTATTTAAATCCCGTTCCGGCGCGCTCCACTCACTCTCAGCTTTCTTAAAGGGCCCGCATAAAATAAAACCAGAACCTAAGCCTACACTAGCGTCTGTGTTTTTACTGGGCAGCAGGCAGAGCCTGACAATTACTTGTATAGGAGCAAATTCACAATTTGGAAGTCTTTCTGGACTCATGGCTCCTGCTTGAACAGCAAGTTCTCCTGATGCACCAATTGCAGCCTTACCTGGTACAAGAGAACCTGGCTAGAGTAATTCACACCTGCATTACCACCTGTTTGGACTACTGCAATGCGTTTTTACATAAGGCTGTCCTTAAAGACTATTTGGAAGCTACAACTGGCTCAGAATGTAGTGGCCCACCTACTCACTGGCTCAGTGCTCTGAACATATTACACTGATTCTACAGGCCCTGGTCTAGTTGCGAATTGGTCTCCAAGAACAATTTAAGGTACTGGTGTTAAAGCCCTGTGTGGCTCAGTGCCTGGGTACCTGCAAGACCACCTACTCCAAGCAGCTAACTTGCTGGTTAGTTGTTCACACAACAGCAGGTCTGTTTGGAGCTAAATCTAAATTTCTCTGGACTAGTTTAGCAGGTCATTTGGGGATGCTAGAAAGTTCACATGACAACCTCTCCCACACCCCATGACCTTGTAAAGCATGCTGCCCCAACAAAGCCATTGTTTGGCCTGGGCTAAGGATGAAGTATGCCTCTTCCTAGAAGAGTGCCCTCTTTCTCTTAGCGAGTTGCATAATACATTGTACAGGAGCATTTCATTGCTTACCTTTTTCTAATATTTTCTAAGCTAATTAAGTCATGAGGATCTTCCTGAACAGCAGTTTGACATCGAGGTAGGACTGCAGATAACAGCCTGGGAGACCTTGAGATATCCATCACACTTCCTTTTGGAAAAGTTGGGGATAATCCAGTTTCTCCTCTCTAATAAAAATGATGGAAAGGAGTGAAAGCATCTGAGAAATAACTCCTGCTTCTCCATGTCTATTTTCATTTGATAACTCCTGCATCAGATAGATACTTCATAACTATTCACATTTTATTTTAAAAAGTATTTTTAGCATTATACCAAAATAAAAAATAAAAATCAGATCAATTTATATTTTAAAAAGTATAGGTTGGACTAAGACAATAGAAGCCCAAGTTCAAGTATAATCTCAGCAGTGAAAGTTCATGGAGTACCATTGGGGTCAATCACCATAACTCTGACTATTCCACAGGTTTGTTGTTCTGGGAACAAAATTACAGACGAGAGTGCAATGTATGTCACCTTGAGTTCCTGTAGGAAAGGGAAGGTATAACAACAAATGCATGCAAACGTGCATAGCTATAGCCATGACAGAGATGTGGCTTTTCCATTTGCAGAAGCAATGTGTCTCTAAATCCCAACTTTAAGAATGATGAAATCACAGACTAGGACTCTACCCTTTAAGGTTTACTGCAGGTCTTTTTAGAAGCATCTTGTTGCTCTCTAATAGAGACAGGATGCTGGAGCAAAAAGCAAAGCAAAACAAAACCCTTTATATTAGGCATCTAAGCTGTAAAAGTTGGGAGAACCACAAGGTGGTGGTAAAGAGGTACAGAAAGTGAACTGCTGCCACCTAGTGGTCACCCATGTTTTTGCAGTCTAGATATGGTATTCCTATACATTATATAGCTAAACAGACTAAGATACTTATGCTGATTATGACTCTACCCTCACTCACAAGCCCAACCTTTCAATCTTACAGTCTTTCCTTCAATGCTTCTTATACTGGTAAGATGGACCCTCTTACTTTACCAAGCTATAACATAGCAAGCAATACCTGACAATACGGAGATGCAATTTTTGGCATGCAAGATTTCGCCCTCAGTGGCAGTAGTGACACCATCTGTGGGAAAGGATCCACATCCATTCGTGGTTTCTCTTGCCGAGCGTGCCAGATTTTTAGCTTGGTAACTGTGGCCTGAATGGCAGCTTTATGAGTTACACAAAATCGGGGACCCCTGAGAAGAGAAAGTGTAGTTATGGATGGATCTTGTATTTTGGGGCTCAAAAAAAAAAAAACACACACATCATCAAAAGACTGAACAAGGGAAATTGTAACTTAATGAAGTAAAACTATTCCCCCTCTTTTTCTTGTGAGGCTACTGCTTTGACCATTGCTAACAGTGTTCAGAGTTCAGATTAGAAGTTCTAACAGGAAATTTTATAGGAAGCATCCATTAAGAATAGGATGGTGACATTATCCTGAGGTTTGGCTTAGGAGTGATCCTTGAACCTGTTTAATTATTATGGTAATTAAAGATTCAAAGATTCTCAAAGATTGTTTTTCAATATACAGTAAATTTCAGTTAACATGAAGTCAACATCAACAATTCACCTGCTCATCAGAAAACATGCTAAATAATAAAGGAAAAATAGGGCACGTAACAGAACTGACAGAATTATTCTGTGAAGATTTAAAGCACACAGAGGCTTTTCCAAGAAAACCCAACATTCTAACACTCACAAAATAAAATATACCAGAGTTTAAACTTTACCTAAAATAGTTTTCTAGTAGAACCTTAATAGAAGGTGGGCAGAGCAGGGGACTCTTCAAACTTGTTTGACTCTGTGTTCAAACAAGAAGAAATATCCCTGTTGGAGTCAGACCATTTAAGTCAGGGACATTCATAAGATAATCAGGAATTACGTGTAGAAATGGCTACGCCTATGGATGGTTGATAGGTATAGTGGGTCAACATTTGAATTTAGTCTTTTTTCAACCAGAAAGAAAAAGAATTTCAAGTAACTTGATCAAATTATTTGGAGTTATCTTGTATATAATATCACATTTCTGGCATTTTATCTGTTTTAATTTATTTTGCTTTTTCATATTTTTTTCATACCACATTTCTGAGAGAGGACTGCCCTCACTGGGCTGAGCACTCTATATATCAAAAGTGATACCTTGAATTAGATTTGGAAAATGATGGGCAGCCAATGTCACTGTCTCAAAAGAGGTGCAAAAAATACACTTGGGCAACTCATCCTGTTCCCAATTGAGTAATTGCATTTGCATTAGCTGAATGGGCAAATGCATTCATTAAAGAGAAATAAGCGCATTATGAGATCCAAACATGGAATTCATGCAGGTGATTCAATTATATGATCTACTTTCAGAAGGGAAGCCAGAGCTCAATACTGCTATGAACAGGTCATCAGGTTCAGACACATCTCTTTCAGTCATGACGATTTTTGCGTCATCATATACACAATGTCTTTAGGAATGTTTAATTAAATTATACCTGCTTCTAATTGGTTTTGCCTGAATCATTTTCCTTCTATCACCATGAATAGATTCTTGATCTTATCATAAATAAATTATTATCCTGTCCTGCTAAGATTAAGTGGTCCATTTAGGAAATCAAATGCAAATGGTTTGCAGAGTATAATTTCAACCCCTACTCCATCCAATCGTAACAGCTCCAATGTTGAAAAAGAAACCAAATTTAATTAAATGTACCAATATGTCATCCTTTTACCAGTAAAGAAGCAAAGGTTTCACTACTTCAGATTGAATGCGCTTTAAATTATACACATTCCATTGATCGCCATCCACCAGGTTGAGCTTGAACAGAACCTCAAAGGTCAGGTAATAATCTCCATTGCTTGCCAGGTATAATTTTTTCATCCGATCAAGCTGTCTTGAATAAAGGAAAATATTAACATATGCACAGATACACACCAGGCAATAATTCAGAAAAATCTACCCAGTTCTAAAGCTGTTTTATAATTTAAATGAAATTCCATAGAGTAGAAGATTGGATAGCTTTCTTCATAAAATAAAACTCAGCTTTTAGAGCAGTTAATCACAATACAGTCTTCCCATCCTGGTGTTTTCCAAAAAGCTGAGTTAGAATTATCGTCAACTATATCCAGCATGAGAAGACAAAAGTTGGTCCAACACATCTCAAGGTCACTAATTTGGGAAATGCTATGCTACTCCTTAGTTACTAAAATATCCTGTCCTGTGGAGTCCTTGGTGCTCTCTGACCTTTGTTGTTTTCTTGCAGACATTTCATTGCCAGACTAGGCAACATCTTCAGTGTGAAGAGGGAGTGGGCTTGCTCTCTGTTTATATGGCTTGTCCAGCTTGTGCTGGTGGAGGTGTTGTTCTCTTCTTGGGAGTTCCTTGACTGGGCTGTTGTTTGCTGCTTGGTTGATTGACTGAGTTAATAGTTCCTTGATTAGGGTGTATTGTGCTGTTTGATGAAATCTGGTGTTAATCCTAGTGTTAATCTTTGCATATCTGGGTGTTGATTGCTGGTGAGGAGGTGTCCTGGTCTTTTGGCTTTTCTATTGCCTCTTCTGAATGGTATGTAAATGTTGTTTACCTCTATGTGTCTGTTGATGGCTGCTTTGTCTGAGTGCAAAGCTTCCAGGAATTCTCTGGCGTTTTTGGATTTGGCTTGGTTTAGGATGCTCAGTTTTCCAGTTGAAAGTATGGTTGAGTCTGTCCATGTATTGTGAGATTAAGGAGTTTTCATCATGTCTTCTGACTGCCAGTTGGTGTTCATGGATGCGCTCTGCTAATCTTCTGCCTGTCTGTCCTACATAGTGGCTGCTACAGTCCTTACACTGTATGTTGTAGATGACTCCTGTTTTTTCTTCTTGGGCTACTGGGTCTTTTGGGTTACTTAGGATGTTTTGAAGAGTTTTAGTTGGTTTATGTGCTACAGTGATGCCATGTGGTTGTAACAGTCTGTTGGTGGTTTCTGAGATGTTTCTGATGTATGGCAGTGTTATCCTTTTCACAATGTGTTATCCTTTTCATATCCTTTTCATAATATCCTTTTCATGATGGCAAGTTAGAAACACAAGTCTACCAGAAATCAACCCACACTAACCAAGTTCTCCATTACCTAAGCAACAACCCAACCTCCCACAAGAGGAGCTGCGTAAGAATATTATTCAGACAAGCACTAACGCACTGCAGCAACCCAGAACACCAGAAAAAGGAAACAGATCACCTATACAGCATCTTCCAGCAAAATGGATTCCCCTCCAACTTTATCAATAAGTGCCTGACCACTCAACCCACTATAACCCAACCAACAGAAGCTATGAAAAGGATAACACATTATGAAAAGGATAAACATGCAAGGGTAAACAACATGCAAGCCACTGTATATAAACAGAGAGCAAGGCCCTCTTCCTGTTCACACTGAAGATGCTGCCTAGTCTGGCAATGAAACATCTGCAAGAAAACAACAAAGGTCAGAGAGCACCAAGGACTCCACATTTCAGTTACGCCCTTTCCTGGACCGAGAGGCCCTCTGAACAGTCACTCATGCCCTGGTTATCTCCCATATAGATTACTGTAATGCGCTCTACATGGGACTACCCTTGAAAAATATCCGGAGACTACAGCTGGTCCAGAATGTGGCCGCACGGACAATCTTGGGTGCTCCAAGATTTGCACACATAACACCTTTGTTGCGTGAGCTCCACGGGCTCCGTTTGCTTCCAGGTCCAATTCAAGGTGTTTGTTATCGCCTTTAAAGCCCTACATGGCATGGGACCAGGATATCTGAGGGACCGTCTCATCCCTATTACATCGACCCGCCCCATCCGGTCATGCAGGGAGGGCATGTTATGGGCCCCAGCTATAAAAGAATTCCATCTAGCAGGGTCTCGGAAGCATGCCTTCTCTGCTGTAGCTCCCGTCCTTTGGAACATCCTTTCCACAGAGGTGAGATAAGCCCCCTCGCTCCTGGACTTCCACAAAAGATTAAAGACCTGGTTTTGTAGGCAGGCTTGGAATGGGAGGGCGAATAATTACACCTGAGGATGGCTAGTGCCATGAAGTGATCGGGAGGGACCTACCACACGGAAGGTCTGATTAAGATCTCTTCACCATGTAGATGTTATTATATTTATATTTTTATTGTATTTTTAATTGTAATGGTTTTATATTTTAATCTTGTTTTATTGTAAGCCGCCCAGAGTCCCCCCGTTAGGGAGAGATGGGCGGTGAATAAATTTATAAATAAATAAATATTAAAATCTGGAAATACCTTTTTTGCCTTTGAAAACTCTTCAGGACCTTCAGTCGTTCAATATCCATCCAAAGCCACCAGTACCTTTCTCCTAAAGTTCCTCTGATGAATTTCTTAAATCTTTCAAATTCATGTCTGTTACCAATATCATATGTCTGGTGGCTAACACACCAAGCAGCTCTGGTTTCCCTGTTATCTTTTTCTGATTTTGCAGAAATTTCACTCTTCACATCCATTCCATCAGCCCCAAGCAGAGAAGGTTTGTCTAACAATGGCTCCATGAACTGTCCACTGCTTGCTAACTCATATATAAACACTCTAGGGGTTCTACTGAAATTGATGTCAAAAGGGCTGGCTTCAGGCAGCTGGCCAGTGATTACTGCAACAGAGTTTCTTAGTATATAGTGAACATAGGCTAAAGAAAACTCCTCAATAGTTTGAAAAGATGCCAATTCTTGATATTGGATGAAGTCTTCACTCTTTCCCTTCTGAGGAGTAAGATCCCAGTTTTGTCCTAAGTATGCTCTGAATAATGTGCATGAAGGAGTATCAGGAAGTGACACAGAATTGCCCTGATCTATGCTTCTTCTGGCGTCTATCTTCTGAACAAGTGGGATAACAGTTAAGCTCTGCTTCTTCTTAAGCCTGGATTCAAATCCTGCATTAAAACCAGAGATCAGTCCTCCAAACACCACCAGCATACTAACATAAACATGCTATTGTTATATAAAAATGGCTTCTTTCTTCAAGCTTTCTATAAGTCAGAACCTAACTATGGATAGCTGAATTAATATTACTCTCCAGTGTTAGCTAGGAAATGCACCAAGTCACCATGTCTCCCGTCACATCTGTCTGGATTTATTTTTCAGTCTAAATGTGAAAGAAAAGAATGTCTAGGAGTATGCAAAAAAATAGGAAGGGGGGGGGATGAAGAAACCATTACATTCCAGAGTTTCTGCCAAACAGTTTCAGGCCAGGCACAGTTCAGCAAAGTCAAAACCTGGACAACTTTTATTGTTATGGTATTTAGACAAAACCAAGTCTGGATGGGTTCCGTGGGCAAGTGTGTGTTGTTTCCACTATTCCCCAAGCAAGTCCCACCACAACATAATATTCTGCCGGCCTTCCTGCCCACCCAGTCTTTCCAGCAACTTCCCACCCACCCACCCACCCACCTCTCGGCTGTTGTTGATGTCACAGCCTGGCATATGCCACCAGCCAGCCAGCCACCCCAATATCCGCCCTCCTTTGTATCCCCTCCTCTGCTAATATCCTTGGGTTTTTCATCACTTCCCCTGACAAACCAATTTTGCCTGGAACAAAACAGTCCCATTTCATTGTGCACAGAGAAAAAGTACTGTTTTGTCCCATGTATGTTCCAAAACACCCAAAGCACATGTGACATAATATGTTGATTTGAAGCCAGTGCTTCTGTGTGGATACAAAGTGCCAGCTTATTTATCTTCTGCTCCTCTTGTATATTTACCAAAAAAAACACATTATCCATATACATAAATACTCATAAATGCCTTAAATCTGCAACATTGTATCTTCTCAAGGGAAATAATCTTGTAAAAAACCCCGTCTTAAACCTCTCTGCACTTCATTATTCAATTCTGTGCTTATATTAGAGCTGCAAGATTCTCCCGTCACATTAATAGGATGACTGCTACTGAAAAAGCCCAATAGAAGGACTTCTCCTGTGATATGGTGCCTTAGGGATTAATCAAATGATACTGTACAGTGAAAGCCAGGGCATTAATATGTACACCCTCGGCTATCATGTAAGTAAATGCAAGAATACCACTTCCCTAAATTTCTAGAGCAAATACAATAAAATGCAGAGTTTCTGTGCCATGCATTTATACAACCTATAATAAGGAAGCCAGCCTGTGGTCTGCAGGTTTCATGCAGCTGCCCAGCACCCCAAATCACACCACCAAAACAGACAAATTTTGGTGGCATTATTTCTTAACTTTTTAATTCAAAACAGTGACTGAGAATGGGAGTGATATTTTTTCTCCTAGAAATCTCCTGTTCCCAGTTCCAACCTCAACCTCCCCAAATCCCAAAATGACTGTTTTCAGCACAATTTTAGTCCATTTTGGTATTTTTCTGCTATCTAAGAATGGGAACAATAATCCTATGGGAAACAAACCATTCTTCTTGCAACCCACCAACACAACCCAAACCCCCCACCCTTTGTGATTTCAGATGGTCCATGGGAGAGGATTTAAGGCTGACAAATTGCCTCTAAAAGCCTCTTTTTCCCATTCCCAGTTTTTAAGTCTAATTAATACCAAAATAGGGCAAAATCAGTTGGCTCTGCCTTCTCAGTGACAAGCCTTTGGAAGTTTGCAAGACTAAGTTTTGCCTTGACTCCTCAAATTTTGCGCATTCCTGTTATAAATGGAACTTGCCCGCCAATGCCACTTACCTAAATGACCGCTGTAAATACCTGCATTAACAATGGATGAAGAAGCCCTACATAGTTCTTGACTCTTCATATCTGAAGATAAATGCACAGGATAACATTGTTAAGATAGAATTGGAAGGAAGAGGACAGTAGCTGGGTGGGAGAAGGAAATATGTCTGTTACCAAGACAAAAAAAGCCTGGAAAAAAAGGTATCAACAAGACACATACACGCATTACAAAGCTATCCTCAAAACTAAACCTGTTCACCTTGCTAGGTCCACTCAGTCTTTTAAAGACATAAACAACCATATTGTTATTTTGAAAATGCACACACTGAGAATGCAGTGGAGAGCCTTAGTTCTACGTAACTCCTATTAATCCAAAATATCATCATTGATCAGAACATATATTGTCCAAAGTGACCATATGTTGTCAGTTCTTAAACAGCTTTATTTGTTGCTGGCAACTTTTTCAAAACATCTCAGATGCCAGACTTTACTTTCAATGGATGGGAAACCCTCCCCTACAGACCAAAAAACACAACTGAAATTACAGTTGGGGAAGACCATTTTGGGCTTTATTGCTGGGTTGCAAAAGTTGGAAAAGAGTCATTCTGAAGAACCACCAATTTTTGCTTTGATACACCTACAGTATGTCATTTTTCAGAAGCCTACATATTAAAGTAATTTTCTTCTTCACAGCAAGCAGGCAAACGAGTCCCATCAACAGAACACCCAGTCCTCCTCCTGGTTCCCTCTCTTCTATCTTCTTGTCACCTGGGTTTAAAAAAAATTATACTACCTATAAAGCCCTATAGGGCTTGAGTGGTTAGTCTAGTCTCAGTGTTAAGCCCTGAGTCAGATATGAAGAACTGCATTCAGGTCAGCAACTATATGTGGTCCCTAGTTCATCTGATAGGTTGGATGATACTAGTGGGCAGGGCTTAATAGAGTAACATCAGCTCCTCCATTAAGCAGTGCCACCAAATATCATTTCTTGGCATCACACAAACAAGGAGATTATTAATTGAAGTGAATATTTGTAGCTCAGGGTTGAAATGTGGAGTTCTTGTGCTCTCTGACCTTTGTTGTTTTCTTGCAGACATTTCATTGCCAGACTAGGCAACATCTTTAGTTCGAAGGGGGAGTGAGCTTGCTCTTGTTAATATGTTTTCTACTACAGATTAAGGTTACTATGGTAACTAATCATTTTGGCCGGGTGAAGAGGTTGAATTTAATTGTCCTCTTTTTGGATGTTAATTTTTGCACATGGGGAGAAGAACTTGCCTGGACTTGTTTTAGTTTCAGTTTCCCTTCTGTGTAGGCATGTAGAGAGTTAAGCAGCTCTCACTGAGAGCCTGTAAATATGTTTGCTTTCTGTAAATAAAATTATTTTTATAGAAATCCCTGGTGTGTGACTTTTCTGATCTCTCCTGGGCCAAAGGCTTTCCTAACAATCTGCCAACAGCTCTCTGTTTATATACCGTTGCTTGCCCTGCTTGTGTTGGTGGAGGTGTGGTTCTCTCCTTGGGAGTTCCTTGATTGGGCTGTTGTTTGCTGCTTGGTTGATTGACTGAGTTAATAGTTCCTTGATTAGGGTGTATTGTGCTGTTTGGTTGTTCATCTGGTGTTAATCCTGTCCATGTGTTATGATATTAAGGAGTTCTCATTGTGTCTTCTGACTGCTAGTGTAACACTGCCATACATCAGAAACTACCAACAGACTGTTACAACCACATGGCATTATCGTAGCACATAAACCAACTAAAACTCTTCAAAACATCCTAAGTAACCCAAAAGACCCAGTAGCCCAAGAAGGAAAAACAGGAGTCATCTACAACATACAGTGTAAGGACTGTAGCAGCCACTATATAGGACAGACAGGCAGAAGATTAGCAGAGCACATCCATGAACACCAACTGGCAGTCAGAAGACACAACAAGAACTCAATTTCACAACACATGGACAGACTCAACCACACTTTCAACTGGGAAACTGTGAGCATCCTAAACCAAGCCAAATCCAAAAACGCCAGAGAATTCCTGGAAGCCTGGCACTCAGACAAAGCAGCCATCAACAAACACAGAGATAAACCATTCAGAAGAGGCAATAGAAAAGCCAAAAGACCAGGACACCTCCTCACCAGCAATCAACACCCAGATATGCAAAGATTAACACTAGGATTAACACCAGATGAACCATCAAACAGCACAATACACCCTAATCAAGGAACTATTAACTCAGTCAATCAACCAAGCAGCAAACACAGCCCACTCAAAGAACTCCCAATGAGAGAACAACACCCCCACCAACACAAGCAGGGCAAGCCACTGTATATAAACTGAGAGCAGGCCCACTCCCTCTTTGCACTGAAGATGTTGCCTAGTCTGGCAATGAAACGTCTGGAAGAAAACATGGCTCAGAGAGCACCAAGGACTCCACAAGGAGATTATTCTCCATGTTTGTCCAATGCAGAGAAAAAAGCAACAAGGTGTATTGAGGAAAAATAGTCATTGTTTTGCCCTTCATAGAGTGCTTTTGTTCAAGAAAAACAAAGAGTGTTACCTCCTCAGCTTTTCAATGCAGGGTGACGTGCAAAGTCTGTTCTTTCTGCCTCGCCCTACAAAACTGTCCTGTGCCATCTTGTGTTCGAAAAAAAGCAGGATAGCTGAAACAAAGCCTCCAATGCAGGCGTGACTGTGGTGGAAGTTTTACATGATCTTTGCTACCCCATATCTTCCCCCTAGGGAATTTTTAAGGCAACAAGCACTCCAGCTAAAGATATTCTCAGATCTTGGCTGCCCCACATCTTCTGCAATGGGTGAAGGAAGAACAACCAAAATAGTGTCACCTTGGCAGGCTCCCCAGTTTCAGGGCATACCAAAGCAACCCTAACTAGAGATGGGGAATCAGATCCTACAGACCGTTGCTGCCATAAAATGTATTTTACAAAGCACGTCCAGGCTGCTGCCCCGAAAACTACATGAAAGTGACCATAAAGATCAAGTCATCAGCATGAGCTCATCTCGAAAAAGACTTTATGTTTACACATTTATAAAACTGCTAATTTTATTTATTTATGTATTTATTTAAAACATTTGTATAGCCACCCATCTTAAAACCAACTCTGGGTGGCTTACAGCCAGTAAAATAATATATACACTCATAAAACAAACAATGATAAAACTAAAACAACAGAAAAACCTGGCGCCACAACCACGCTTCCCTGATGCAACCCACAATCTCATTTCACCCTGTCCTCATCCTATCCCTAATGGCAATTTTCCATGGAGATTTCTCAAATAAGATATACTACTACTGCATCATTCAGTATATAAACAATTACCACATTATGGCCTTCAGCCCATATTAAGGTGCCCCATTATGTAACCTTAAGGCTCCAGGGAAGAAGTAGTAGTAGTGATTAAGCAGCATTTATCTCACTTGTCCCTGAAAGTTCATTAAAGATGCCTAACACAATTCGAAGCTTTTGGAGAAGGAGAATAGATTGAAGGACCCAAAAGAAAAATTAAGTTTTTATTAAAAGGATTAAATACAACAAGTTGGAAAATGAACATTGACAGATTGATTGGTTTGGTTTGGTTTGTAAGGCTGCCCAACTGTTCATCCATCCACATTTGCCACCCTCACATATAATTTCCAATGGTTAACATTACCTTCATGTGTAGAAGTTGACTTTGAAGGATCCATAGAAAAACGAACATGAGAAGATGTCACAGGACTAGTAATAGAATCGGTAGTGATCATGTTCTGACTTCGCTTGGCTAGAGTAAACCAATCCTGTGTCTGAGTAACAGTAGCCTATTAAATAAAACATTTAGTGGTTTAAGTTATTGATAAACTAAGCCTTTGCTCACAGTTCTCATGTAGGAGTGGCAGATTTGAAAGGAGAAATTTTAATTCCTTTGAAATTTGTATAAACAGTCTACATATCTGAGATGTCCCAGTGCAAAAATCCAAAGTTTGAATGGACTGATTCTTCACTGTTCTTGGGCTGGGCCTGACAAGAAGGTTGTCCTTTGTCTCCCTAGCTGCCTCCCCTATAATACCCTCCTGGCATAAGAATTTAACTTAAAACTTTTTGCGAAGTTTGTCATGTGGAGTTGAGGAAGGCAGGCTGCAGAACACATGTAGCTTCTCTCAGTTCTCTACCTTAGAAGTAGTGTGCTAGATTGAGGGGATCTACATTCAAAATTCTATTCAGCTATGAAATCCCCAGGTAAGGATGGACCAGTCATTCTCTCTCATCTTAACTAATTTCTCGGAGTGGTTAAAAGAATAAAATAAACAAGGGGCATCAACTGGTGAAGTTGAAGTCTACATATCTTAAAGTTGCTGAGGTTGAGAAACGCTGATCTGAACATTGGCCACTCAAAAAACAAAAGTGATCTCATTATGAGGGAAATTAAAATTCCTAATCACTGGGGTTATAAATTCTGATCACCAATGTGAACGTAAGTGGGCAGTTTAATAAGACATGAGATACAGATTCAACCACTGTATTTGAACATATACAAGCAGATTTTCATATGGGAGACTATAATTTCTTCTAGTTGTCACCCTGATGAGTAACACATTGACTTGAGCCAGAGAAAAAAGCCTCCTCCTTCTACTTTATTCTCCACAGGATACCCTTACTTACAGCACTCCATTTATTTTACCTGGCCAAGAGAGACGTAGAACTTTTTCATAATCAAGTCATCTTCATCTTCTTCAGGGATTTCTAAGGGTGGTGGACTTTTTGAGAACCAAGGATAATACGTTTTATCTATAACAAAACTGACCCCAGTTTTGCTCCATTCCACCTGTGAAATAAGTTTAGCTAATCTACAGAGAGGTGACAAATAGCATAAAGTAATTTAAGGTCATCCAGATAATATTAACACCAACAAAACTAATGTTCTTTTAAAGAAACCAAAACCTTGAAGACATTTTGTTAATCCCTTATGCCTATACTTTAATCCTATTCAGAGTTTTAAATGTTTTGAAGGGTATCAGCAGACTTCAGGTCAGGCTTAAATCTTAGGCCTTTTCCTCCTGTCTTTTCAGGTTAATGAAATCTTCACCGTTCTTTTTCTAGCCTGGTCAATTGTAATGCGCTTGCTCAGGACTTATACAATCCCTCTCTCTGCCCTGAGTTGCACTGGGTCCTTGTAAGCTTCACCCCTTAGAGCCACTGCAGCAGTCAGTATTACCAGGGTGCACTCTGGAGAGACTATGTTTAATTGATCCAGAGTTGCAAAGAAATTGCAGTTCTTGGTTCTTCTGACTCACATGGCCTCACAGCTGAATCACTCAGCTTTAAAAATGAGATCCAGAACTGACAGAAATGGCCGGTTGACTCATTTACCTTTATCTCCTTACACATTTTGTAAAAAATAGATCTATTTTTCACTTTCCTGGGTTTCCAATGATGGCCAGCAGAAAGACGCTTGTTTTTTCCAGAGGTGAAAGTGCCTCAGGGCATTGCTTTAGGGCAATGCCTTAGCCTATAGCTTGAACACATTTCAACTTGAGTTATTGAACAATTGAACAATCACATATGTAAAACATCCTTAGAATTCACCCAGTTGTAAATTTTTGAATCCCATACTATCAACTAGACAGGCATGATCCTGTGAGCCAAAGGTTTCCTATTCTTTTATTTCTTGTACAAACTCTCCTGATAGTCCTAACTCTAGCCCCTAAGCTTCCCCGTCTTAATCAGGACTAAAACTTATCAGGCTAATTCTTAAATAACCTGGGAAAAAGTGGATTTGAAGCTAACCTCTGCACTGGCCCTCATTAAGAGCCGCTTTAATTAAACATGGTAAATCTGATAAAGATTAACCCTAGATTAGCAGGAAAAGAAACAAAGACACCAATAACATTCTCCCTATTTCCTAACTATAGCAAAAGGATTGCATTATGTCTTCCTTTAAATGCTGCCAATATTTGCATTTTTAAGAATAGCAAATATATTGATATACTTACCAATTAGGTAAAATGAGTTATAATGGCAATACTGTGAGAAAAGTCTTTTGATTAATAGCAGAAAAGTTCAGCAATACTTAAATATAGACCATGACTTTTCAGCCATAAATTACTACTTGTAAAAGTCACATAGTAAGAGGCTATAAAAATAATGTCAGTTTCATTGTTATTATTCTCAAAGTCATTAGACTTATGTATGCTAGGCCAAAAAAATCCAGTTTTTGTTGTGATTCTTGTTGTTTTTGAGAGAAACTTGCAGTTTTAAAACCTAGATTCCAATAGAAGTCAAAGTACCTGTATTCAAAGTAACAATCGCTCACTAAAAATGCTTGAAATCTTTCCTTTTTAATCCATTCAATAGCTTGTTCCTGGTTCAGACACTAACAAAAGAAAATATATGTAAATATTTTTTAAGTTTCATTTGACGTATAATTAACAAACAGAATGGCACAATCCAGTAATTTCCAAGTTCTCTATAGGAACTCAGTGGATCCTAGAAACTTACCACAACAATACTTTCCTAAATGTGTGTGGGTGTGGGTGTATTCCAATTACCAATTCTCCCCTGGAAATGCTTTTTCCAGACTAGTTTCCCACATTACTAGGCTATAATTCCCATAATCCACAATATATGACCCATCAAAGAGAATTTAATGTACTGTTAATGTGTTAGGGCCTCCCCAGTGCTTGCTAACCCTTCTCTCTTAGAAGACCAAACGGAAATGATGGACTTTAAAAAAAAATCATGTTATGGTTTGTTAACATAAATCCTAAAATCAAACCAATTTTTGAACACCTAGTAGTGCATCATAAGTGCATCATCCCGAAAAGTGTGGCAGGTCAAAGCGATGTCTGCAAGCTCTTACTGCAGCACTTGCAGGCTCTTACTGCAGATGTGGAGAATGGGTGAGGCTTGCATTCTAACAAAGCAATCTTATTTCATTTATATACAAATTCTGCTCATAAGCATGTTAGTTTGTTCGTTTGTTACTAAATGTATAAGCTGCCCAATTCCATCATGGCATTAAGGAACTGTGAGAGGGCCAAGCCAGTTTTGCAGCTTGAAGTGAATGTGCTTCAGAGACTCCTGCTCAGAATCTTTTGCAACATGGCTGGTCACCATTGATGTCATTGTAGAAAGATGTCCTTGAAGCATTTATTACCCAATCCATACATTTCTGTAAAGTTAAAGGTAAGTCTGAAAGCTCTTACACAATAAATCTTGGACAGAAGACAAACTATGCTGATATCCAGCAACCATTGGCTTAAAATATATATAGTGCAATCCTAAATGAAGAATAATGAATAACGATACAGGATTCAATATAACTTTCCTTTATGAAACTTACAGGATATCTTGGAAGCTATTTTCCCTAATATGTGTCCTAACAGCCAGGAACCACGCTGAGACAAGGAACAGGTCTCTAGTGTTTTATTACTGCTACATAACAGAAATCCTAACAAACTGAAGAAGCGTGGGAAAAACCCAGACATATAAACCCCAAAGGCTAAGGCGGGCCCGATCTGTGCCTCTTGGAATGGCTACCTAATTCCTCAGTGCTACGCATGCGCTTTACAGCCTGGATGGGAGCCCCCTGCTCGCCATCCTTACTCATGACAATATGAGAGATATGACTTTGGCATATTTTCTTTTCTCAGGGATACTGCAGACAAAAGGACAACTGATATTGCTGTCTTTTAGAAATTCAGGATGAGATGATGGTCCCCATTTGTCAGGGCCCCCAAATGTGTTAAAAAGATTGCTTGTCAGGATCCATTTCCTGAGCAAAACACCACTCCATAAGCAAAGGATGAAATCTAAAAACCTGCTACTTGGAACTCTTCACTGATTGTTACAGAATTGTACTGGAATGATATCCCCCGGCATCCCATGACGTAAGCATTCTGATACTGCCATAAAATACATTTTGATAGGGCAGCATAAAATTGCTTTTCTCCTATTAGAAGTTGCCTCTCATCTTGTGCCTTACTGATAATGGTTTCTGGAAAGGCTGAACCCTGCTTCTTTACTTTAGCCAGTATTTCTGGATGGAATAAAATAAATTTGTAATTATTTATGCTCAAAACAAATTCCATCCTTTTGTCTGTAATATCCATGAGAAAAGAAGATATGCCAAGTCATATTTCTCATATTAGGGAAAACAGCTTCCAAGATATCCTGTAAGTTTCATAAAGGAAAGTTATATTGAATCTTATATTGTATTCATTATTCTTCATTTAGGATTGCACTATAAATATTTTTGTCAGTATAGTTTAACCTTCCCAGACCTGCTGTCTTCAAATGTATTGTGATTACAGTTCTCATAACTTCTAGCAATGATTTGATGAGGCTAGCTGAGAATGCTGGGAATTGAAGATCCAAGACATCTGGAGCTGCGAGAGGTGGCTGTAATTGCTTAGATGATATTCTATTCATGCATGTATGAAGGTTTGAATGGAGGGAGGAAGGTCGTGACATATGGATTTACCATCTAGTTCCAGGCCTTAACAAAGTCTACACATAAATACACACATACAGTTTTGGCACTGGTGTGCAAAAGTTTTGATTTCAATCTTCACATCTGAAACATCCCATTTTGAGTTTGAAATGGCCCGTGTTTCAAGTGCATATTGGACTCCTGTGATTCGAGACTGAATTCCAAATGGTTGAATTTAAAATTTTGCACACCACTTATTTATGGCTCTCTCCACGTGACCGGAGGTTCTGAAGATGACAGGGTCACTAACACTTACAAAGCATATAGTTATGCATGCGTAGGGCCAAGTGATGTCACACATACCATGATATTATGGTGCAAATGACACAAAATATGCAATTTGCATAAAAGACTTCACAATTCATGGCATCATCAAAGCTTGTACCAGACGCTATAGGCCCATATAAGCTCAGACTTTCAGATTAACTCATGGAAGTCAGGGGTGGGGACAGGAGTGGGTCCCTACTCACTGATATTACATACAACTTTCTTCCCAGAATGGCTATGCATATGGATTAAGTTTTAATCACTCCTCCTGAAGGAGCTATACATCTAGGAAAATCAATGCCATTAAAATTTAGCAACTTTTTAAACATCAGTATAATCAGAGGACTCATTTTAGGATCAAAAGGTTTTAATATCAATTAAATATAGATTAAATATAGAACCCCAATTAATACAGCAAGATTTCAGAATTGCTGGGATATCATATTTCCATAAATGCTTCTTAAAGGCACAATAATAATAACACCAATTTATTCTTACCATGGTTGAATAATTTGGATCAAAACTGAAGACTGGGGAAGTGGGAGTGCTGACATCTTTAGAAAAAGAGGTTTGTATCTTTGTCTGCCTTGTAACGTCATAAATGGGATTTCGAGGTTTCTGTTCCCAAAGCATCCTTTTCAGCTGGTTTTCCATGCACTGTGGGACATCAGTAGCAACTTCAAAAATTCCAAAATCAGGATTAAATTTAATTGGTTCTGCAAATGTCTATAAACAAGAAAAGTTAAAGATTAGAGTACAGAAATAGCACAACACTGAAGGGCTACAATCTAACTATGTATTTTATGGATAATCTGATGGGCTGGAATTCTATTTGTATTCCTTTTGTATCTGATACAATAATTTGAATTTTGGAGGGTTTCCCCTTCTCAATTACATTTCTTTTATAGCCCTGAGCTTTGTTTTTCTAACTTTCTAAAACAGAGACTTTTGCCTATAAAAATTTAATATATCCATTATTAATGCCACTCAATAGAGGCACAGAGAAATCAATGCATGTTCACAATTATTATGCCCATTGAAGTTGCTACCGCTTAATCCATTCTGCAGTAACTGATGTAAACAATCCCTCACTGTGTCCTTTCATAAAAATGTGAATATGACTGCAACCTTTTGGCATGTCTGGATCTTATAGAAAGTGAGCTGATAAGTACATGTTAAAAACTGTGTTGAACCTTTCTTAACTAATAGAGTTAACCACTCCACCTCTGAGCATTCAGGGCTACCTACGGCATTGTGCTGTCTGATGAGAGAAAAATCCTCATAGATTCTTCTTGGCAGTGAAAATAGAACAGTGATAAGAAGTAATTATCAATTTCCTGCCTTTTTCGGACTGCTTAAATTAGCTGCCTGAAGTAGCTCCTTCTCTCTTTGTTGGGTTGGCCTTGAGATAACACACTGTATTCATAAGAATCATAAATTTGTGATTGCTAACATTTCTTGGGGGAAAAAATATGCAGCCTTAGCAATGCACTAACATCAGGCCAAAGTTTCTGTTTTTATTTAAATTGGATAGAACACAAATTAAAATAACAAAAAGAATAAACTTTTAATTCCAAATCATTGAACATTTGCTAGTTTATGTGAACATGTGAATGAAGCATGTAAATTCTACAATCTGGAACTATTTTAACAAATGCTAGATAATTTTAGTTATGTGTTATTTACATAGAAAACTAACCAAGGATAACATTAATTAATCACTTGTATCTATTTTTAATTTCAACTCTGGAATGGAGCCCAAAGATCCATTTTCCAAAATGCATTCCAATTAATTAAATTGAAAACATCTGGATCTTCTAATGTAATAAAACAGATGCCAATAACAATGTTTTAAATAAATTGTATTGTCATCTTGGATGCTTAACTACCAATCAATTATAATGTATATAAAGGAATGGAATGAAAGAACTAATAGCCTTTGCCAGTATGCCTAGGCCAAATTACTAAGTTAATCAAAGGCATATGTCTCAATCCAACAACTGACTTCACTTTTCTGAACTGGATCCTACATATGCAAAGAAGCTCGGAGCATGGAAGGGGTCACATTTGGCATCTCAGAGCCCTGAACATATGCTGACCAGTTGAATTCAATTCTTCCCCTTCAGTACAGGTGATTCAAACTGCAATCACCTGTGTAATCAACGAAGGAAGATAGAAGGAAATCTGTGTTGGTAAAACCCACTCCTATATACACAGATCTTTTATAATATGATTAGAAAAACCCATCACTTGGTACCTCATGCTCATGCATAAAATAAGCAATATTATTATAAATGCGAATACAATAAGAACAATTAAAATCATGAGCTAACAACTGTCTTCTGATTTAGTCAAACATAATCCTACAGCATATTTGCTAGAACATATATTGTATTTGCTAGAACATACAGTATATAAAGCTCTACAACATGTGCTGTGATTAGGATTCATCCAGAAATGTACCTGTATCCCACTTCTGGACAATGACATTGTTAAGAGGCAGAAGCAAAGTGGTAAAAAAAAAATTAGTGAGGTTTAGTAAAAAATTAAGCTACATTATTTCAGTGATGACCCCACTAGCTCTAATCTATATATGTAGAATCAAACTGCATTTACCCAAATGGTGATACAAAAAGATTTTAGATATGCTTGGAGGTATGCTGAGAGCATTCTCCCAATCTAGGTCCTTGCAATTGCTTTGACAGCAATTCCCACCAAGACCATCTAATGCAGCTAATGATCAGGGATCATGGAAGTGGTAGTCCTAAGTATCTGAAGGACACTAGGCTGAAGAAAGCATACTGTAGTGTTACTTCATATTATTTATCTATTTACCTATTCATTCATTTATTTCTACGCTGCTCTTCCTCTTGAGTGAGGTCAGAGAGGTACACAAAAGGACAAAAATACTGTCTTAAGTAAAGCCATCAAGAACAGGACCAACAATTCTATTTCCTATAAGTACTTGAATGAATAGGTAGGTATTCCATTCTTCTTTAAAAGAAGACAGCATGGTGGCTACCTACATTTTTCTTGGGAGACTATTGTAGAATCAGTGTGCTCTCCCTGAAAAGGTCCTACTCTATGCTACCAAACTGTGATCTGATCCAACCACAAAATGTTTGACATTAGGTAAGTTCTGGCTCATGTCAGCTTTGCCCATGTTTCTTTCCATATTGTATCTGGATTAATCTGCACTGAATTTTTAAAAAACTGTATAATGAAAACATTTTCTCAGTAATTATAAGCATATATTAAATATATATTTACAAGTTAAGATGTTCAGTACATATATATTCTAAATACATTACTAATCAAAACTCACATTTCAAAAATGCATGAAGTACATATTAAAGTGGATTTGATAAGTTCTGAGCTGAGAAATCTTAAAGGTAATGGTTCTAATCTGTACATTAGTCAAAGAGATATGGAATCGATCAGTTCATACTGGAGTTCTCAAAAATAAAATTCAAGTGTCTCTATTTGATATAATTCATAAGAAAGAATTATAAAAGAGCTACTTCTATATCTTAGTAGCAGACAATCCAGTGGCTGGCTGGATCAACAAAAGTGCCAATTTGCAGGATGATTTCCAAACACTGAAATACACTAGAAGCATTTTTTTTTTTACTCAAGCATGTTTCTTGTGGTAAAGTGAACACTGAATTGCACAAAAAAATTTACTTTTGCCTCTATACCGATTGTTATACCTGGGTCCTGTTTCCAGGTAACAGCTGCATAAGCATAACAAAGATAAAGCACCAAACTGTAATGAGGCTTTCACTGGGCAATACACTGAACAACTTCTATGATGAGCTGCAGCAGAATAAAACTGGACACATCAAATACTCATACACTCCGTATTAAGGCTGAGGGGAGAAAACTCTCCTTGAGAAAACCCAGTGATGATCAGTTCAGGATTTCTCAGCAGTCTTTCTCAAAAGAACGACAGTTACTTTCCATTTTGGCCTTTGCCATTCATTGCAGCATTGTTCTCTTAACTAAGACATTTGCTGAGGTTTCCAGCATAAGATAATTAGTACACAACATTCTCCTGAGGGACTATTTTCTGTAAGGCTCCCACTGTGCACATTCATACTCTGGGAACGTGGTTTAGGATCTGCGATGACATGCAGCCAAGCAAGAGGGGCTGGGTAAGTAGGCCAGAATACAGATATATATTGTTAAGTTTTTTATCCTATACAATCTATTCAATCAATTTTATTGGGGTAGTTATAGTAAGTGTTTGAGCAAAACTTAGCATACTTACGGGGAGACTCAAAAATTCATTGAAGAAGTCTACAAGTATATCATCAGTTGCTAAATACTCTTCCTGTGAGAACAGAGAAACACAAAAACATGTGATGGGATGAGATGGGATGGGATGGGATGGGATATGTTGTAATGTGGTAGAATAAGGACAGTTCTTCTTATTCTAGAAGTAGTTAAGAGCCTGCAGAATCAGATTCTGGTCCATCTATCTGAGCATTACCAGACTAAATAATATTCAGCTAAACTGATGGATTCTTCAGCTGTATGGAGCCTCAGGCTGAGGTCTTCTCTATCATCTGCTGCCTTATCCTTTTACAAATGCACCATCACTAAGCAATAGTAGTTTCCCAATGAAGAAGCAGAAGCACAATTCTCAAGCCAGTCCCTTCAGCCTAACTGCAGTGAAAGTAAATAATTACTCTTCGATTAAGGATATTGGAAACTTTATCATAGAAAGATTATATTTGGAGTGTACCAGCTGTGCCCCCAGGTTAAGTATGTTGGCTGAGGATGAAGGGAGCTGAACATCAAAGCATCTGGAATGGTAATATATTTGGATTCATCTCCTTTATTGCAGCTTCAGTTACATTTCTCTTAAGTTTTATGTTTTGGGATACAAAACATAACTCTATAGTTCTATAGTTTCATAACTCATAGTATAGTTCATAGTATAGTTCTAGAGTTTCATAACTCTATGAACTCTACCTGGTCAGCTTCCCATTTCCCAGTTGGCTACCAACTTAAGGACATTCAAGATTAGATTTAGGTGCAACAGCCACCCCTCCTCAATGTGACTCTGACATCTGCAGTGCAAATTAAGGCCCTCATGACAGATAATGATTGGAAGAGGACAAATCTCTGCAAACCTCTAAAATTAATAGAGACTGAACAGCAGCACCCTTCAAATGAATTAGAAGCCTTCCACTGGCAGTGAGCTTAGTCTTAGTGTTTCAAAGAGTTTGTGTGAAAAATGTTATTAAAAGCAGGCTGCATATGGCATGGCATATTTCACATTTAATCAGGCACAGTGGGCAGATGACAGCACAGTAAATGACAGGATATGAAAAATTAACAAAGAATGTGGATGGCTTTCCTGGCCCAAGCAGCCCATAGAAAACAAATCCCTTATTAGTTAGGAAATTAGAAGCTGGTGAAAATATGCAAATATCTATGTGTTATTTGCCCATGTTATTGAAAATAACAATCTTGAACCTTTACAATTTTATGACATTATTCATATGACTTTAATTTTTTTTGATGCCTCAAATCAGTGTTGACTCCTGGTGACTGCCTGGAAAAGTCCCTGCAGTTTTCTTGGCAAGATTTTTTCAGAAGTGGTTTTGCAATTTTATTTTTAATCTTTTAAAAACCTTCAAACTTCTCTGTAAGGCTTATATTTTTATTCCCCTTTTAATATTTAATCTACTTTTATTCCCTTTGTAATAGTACCAGCATCAGAAAAATATAAATTTCAGGAAAGCAAATCTCAAACATTAGAATAAATCTCAGATAGAAACAAGTCCACATTTCATGTTTAACACAATGAATTTAAGCATATTGATACAGACACTTCAGTGAATAGAATAAGATTAACAGCCAAATAATTATTCTTAACATTTTAAATGTCATTAAAATTCTGATTGAATTATAAACCCTGAATGCTGTTAGAAATGCAGGCTTCTTATAAGAAAGAGCTACAAATCTGAGCTGCAAAAACACAGATAACCAGTAGATGGCAGTAAAGAGAAACTGAAATTACAAACTAGTTGCTGCCATCTAGTGGATGTCTGGATTTTTGCAGCAGGAGATCTGTGAACAGGATCTTCCCCAGTTTTACAGAATGTGCAACACGTCCATATTGGTACTATCTATATGTGTTGCTCTAGTGTCAGCAGCAGCTTCAGTGAGTTAGATATTATCAGGGATAACAGTGCAGGAGAAAACCTTTCCCATTATAGGAGCCAGGCATGAATCCCTCTCCCATTAAAGTAAGAAAGAAATCCTGTTTGTTAGTTAGAACTGGTTATTAGTTAGAACTGTTCAGACAGCAGTAGCCTAATGAATGTGTGAGGAGCAGGAAACCTGTATAAAGATGGCATCACCCCATTTAGCCATTATACATGTAGAGGAGTCAATGCAGTCAAGGAGCAGCTGGGTTCCATTGCTGACCCCACCTCAAGGTTCCCCCATTGTCCATTAGTTTACCTCTATAGGGGAAAAACCCTAGGTATCTTTACACACATGCATCTAAAGCAATGTTTCTCAACCTTGGCAACTTGAAGATGTGTGGACTTCAACTCCCAGAATTCTGGGAGTTGAAGACCACACATCTTCAGGCTGCCAAGGTTGAGAAACACTGATCCAAAGTAAGAAATTTGCACAACCTAAGTAGTGGTGCAACTCTACAGTTTTTGATTAAGAGAAGATACTCCCTGCTTACAATTCATATTCCACTAGACTAATCAGCCTGTGAGACATACTTGACTGTCAGCTCTTTTGGTTTTAAATCTTTGGAAACCCTGATTTGTTTTAAAAGATTGTCTGTGGAAGTATCTGCTTCTGCTTCATAAATGCCCAGTTAATAAAGAGATACTTATGCATGTGGTTCTCTGGATCCAACCTAGAATATTATCTAAAAGTAAGCTATTTGTGCATATATCCTCAGGCTGTAATCCTATATCTGTTTAACTGGCTCTATGTTGCACTTCAGTTGGACTTCTTAGATTTTCAACATTAGTGTGCTTTCTTGAATGCTGTTAGTTTTAGCAGAACTATTTATTGTCCCATATATTCGAACAAGCTCTTATTTCCCTACTATTTTGTATATAGCAATCTAGCTGCTCTTTGAAGATGCACAATTGGTTTAAGTAACACTGATATATTTTTAACTTAATAGAACAGATATATGAAGGATTACACTGTAGTTTCAGATAATAATGCAAACCATAATTTTCGCAAACATATAATATTACAGTATTGCCACTGCCTAAAATTTACCACTTTTATTTTAAAAATTATATGTAAAAATATATTAAGGGTTTTCTTGTTCTTAACTCCATGTTAAGATATTATAGAGTAACAAAGGTATTTCTCCTACAAAATTAATTTGTTGACCCTTAGTATCCTGATGGTCATGTAGAAGTCTTAACTTGGCTGCCGGCCAGAACTCAAAACTCTGCCAGAACAGGCTGATTTATAATCAAGTAATTCACCTATTTTGACAATTTGGTACATTTTTTTTCAATTCCAGATTGCCTTCCATAGGCAGAGCCAGGATGTACTGAAGTTGTACTAGCAATGGGGTCAAATTATTTTGTCCTAAACCACTGTATATTCTGTCAGAGCAAAGAAGTGGAAGATTCTTGGATGTGGATGAGATGACAGGGCAGAGAAGCAGGCAGAGAAGTTTCAGCTGTTGCTGAGGAAATGGTATACTACACCGAAAACATGTCCCCATCTGCATCAAACCGTAAATGGCCACACCGTTTTTCTGCTGTGTCTCTATGACATTGCCTTCCTCTTGTCCACAAAGTGAGACAGGTTCAAGTTGTCCTAAGCTGTACTGGTCTTAAAATAGAGTTTTCCTCTTATTCTGAGAGTAGCCTCCAATTGTGTCAAACCTGTTAGCTTTATCACCCAGTACCTTGAAGAGTAATCAGATGACTGGCAGGGACTGGGAACACAGGGGATAGAGGCAGTACAGGTAGTCCTTGCTTAACAACCATTCATTTAGTGATGGTGCTGAAAAGACCGACTCACAACCGACCCACAACCAGTCCTCACACTTACAACTGTCGCTGCGTCTACATGGTCACGTGATCACAATTTGGGCGCCTGGCAACCGGTTCACATTTATGACCGTCACAGCATCCTGTGGTCATGTGATCACCATTTTCAACCTCCCCAGCCAGCTTCTGGCAAGCAAAATCAATGGGGAATCAGGTCATTTGCTTAACAACCATGTGGTTCACTTAACACCTGCAGTGATTCGCTTAACAACTGCTGCAAAAAAGGTTGTAAAATTGAATTCACTTAATGACCACTTTACTTAGCAACCAAAATTCCAGTCCCAGTTGTGGTCATTACGCGAGGATTACCTGTATATGGATTAGCAATGAATTCACACCTGTATAGCTTTTTAGTGACTCAAGAATGTGTAGACAGCACTGTGACTGGGTAATGGGGAAAGGCCCTGAGATATCAGAGCACTTAATTCTTTCCTTTTATTGTTTATGACTTCCTCCTTAATCTGACTTCTGAACTGAGAGATTTTAGAGCACCTGGCAGGCTGAATTATGGAAAGGGTAAGGCCTTTAGAGAAGAAAACCACATTCCTCTCTCTGAAGTTATTCCTTTCCTTAAAGCCCAAACCTTGCCCTCCCTATTCTTCTATCAGGAACTGTAGAAGAATTGGAAAAGTGCAGATGGAGAATGGTCATTTAGTCAGGAAGAGACAGACGATGATGGTTCCCTGCCTTGTCCTGGCAGCCATAATTCCTCAATTCAACTATGGAGAAAGAGGCTCCATATGATTGTTCCTCAGTTCTCCTCCAAAGCACATTTGAAGTAAGAGAAAAGATTTTGGAGCATTCCAAATTAATGCTCCCACTGAATTCTTTTTCAGATTATTACTGATGTCTACAATATTATTCAGTTACTATGGAATGAACAGCATTTGATTCAGTGGGACTTATTTCTGATTCAAGATACTTAATGCTCTGCCATCAATAAAATCACATTTAAGACCCTTATCTCTGTGAAAGAAACGTATGTTAGATATTAGGAATCTGGTTGTTATAGCTGAGTGGATAATCATAAATAAAGGGCAGATGGGAGGGAATAATTAAATGTCAGTTAATTAGTTAACTGTTATCAGCACAGCTGCTATATCTGAAAAAATATCAAATACTACAGTAATTAAATTATTATTTTCAACAATTTGCAATGAGACAGGAAAAGCAGTTTACTTACAAACTCATTCTCTCTTATACAGGGAGGCACTGAAACATAAACAAAAATAGTATTAATAATGTATTGTACATCCAATAATCAAAGTTCTCTGAACTAATTATGAAGTTACTGAATTTATTCAGGCAAATCATTTCTTCTTTGTTACATCAGTAGCCAGTGACCAGTTATGCAGTAAAAGCAGAATTTTGTTGTTGTTTATTCGTTCAGTCACTTCCGACTCTTCGTGACTTCATGGACCAGCCCACGCCAGAGCTTCCTGTTGGTTGTCAACACCCCCAGCTCCCCCAGGGATGAGTCCATCACCTCTAGAATATTATCCATCCATCCACCTTGCCCTTGGTCGGCCCCTCTTCCTTTTGCCTTCCACTCCCCCTAGCATCAGCATCTTCTCCAGGGTGTCCTGTCTTCTCATTATGTGGCCAAAGTATTTCAGTTTTGCCTTTAATATCATTCCCTCAAGTGAGCAGTCTGGCTTTATTTCCTGGAGTATGGGCTGGTTTGATCTTCTTGCAGTCCAAGGCACTCTCAGAATTTTCCTCCAACAGCACAGTTCCAAAGCATCTATCTTCCTTCTCTCAGCCTTCGTTAAGGTCCAGCTCTCACAGCCGTAAGTTACTACGGGGAATACCATTGCTTTAACTATGCGGACCTTTGTTGTCAGCATGATGTCTCTGCTCTTAACTATTTTATTGAGATTTGTCATTGCTCTTCTCCCAAGGATTAAACGTCTTCTGATTTCCTGACTGCATCATAAGGCTCCTCAGTTCCTCTTCGCTTTCAGCCATCTAAGTGCTATAATCTGCATATCTGAGATTGTTAATGTTTCTTCCAGTGATTTGAACTCCAGCCTTGGATTCCTCAAGACCAGCACGTCGCATGATGTGTTCTGCATACAAGTTGAATAGGTAGGGTGAGAATATACAACCCTGCCGTACTCCTTTCCCAATCTTAAACCAGTCCGTTGTTCCGTGGCCTGCTCTTACCGTTGCTACTTGGTCGTTATACAGATTCCTCAGGAGGCAGACAAGATGACTTAGTATCCCCATACAGCTAAGAACTTGCCACAATTTGTTATGGTCCCCACAGACAAAGGCTTTAGAATAGTCAATAATATAAAAATAAAATAAAAATAAAAGCACAATAGCTATAATTACAAGCACTAAGATCAACCCACTGATCATAAGATCCATCCACAGAACTAGAAGCAGCAATAACAAAATAAATCATAGATCCAGATAGTTCGTTCCTTGTAAAAGTGCTATTTAACTTGCTTGTTAAATGATTGTGGGAGACAAATCTCTTTATGGGGGTCTATTCATTTTAAGATATTCATGCCAACATTGAGGATATTTTCAACATGTTTAGAATGTGTATGTTTGCCATTAAGAAAGAAAGTAGCCAATTTTTAAGTGGTTCCTTTCCTATATAAAAAAAAGAAAGTTTGTTGGGCAGTTCTTAACAAGTTATTACTAGGTTGATAAAACGTTTCACCTATCGATTTCTACATATAAAGCCAGTATTAAAGAACAAGAACAATTCTGATTATATCTCTGAGTCCTCTGGCAATCCTGTAAGTTCAAATATTTTTAAAATAGTTAGTTTCCTAAATTCTAGTTTTGTAATTCTAGTGTTGCAAGACAGATTTCAGAGGAATGACCATTGTGTCAAACTAAATTGGTGCATCAGAATTAAAAGTGTCCAGGAACATTCACTGTGGGCTGCTGAATTAGCTTTCCCTGAGGAATAATAGATTTTCAGTTCACTGGGTTAAATTTCTAAGCAAATTTAACATTTCTATGTCAGAAATATTTCTGAGAGTTAAATGATTCAGAAGAGAGAAACAACGAACTTGGATCTAGAAACCTTTGCTTGGGGATGGGCATCATCTGTTGCTTTCTGTATGTTGCTGAACAACAATTCTTCAGAGCCCCAGTCAATGTAGCTAATGTGAAGGAAGTGGGAACTGTAGGAACAACAGATTCCTCACTTTTGTCCCTGCCACAGCCTCAATATGGGGACCTGTATAATGTGTCATTGTCTTTCCTGCTTAGTGTTCTCTGTATAGAATGAGGGACCACATCTGGCCCTTGTAAGAAAAGAGAACACAGTAAAGCTTGTTAATGCACAAAGTATTTTTATAAATTTATAAAAATGACATATTCGTGTTAAAAAGTATTTAGTTTGGATGCAATAGCCCAACTCAAAATTAACCAAAGTTTAACTTCCACTTATTTCAGTGAAATGAGAGCTACTTCATTCTTGTGTTCTTTTGTTTCATTAGGACCTTTTACTGTGAACCTGATTCTGTATTTATAACAACTATTTGCCACCACGTCATCAACTAGCCAGCCTTAACTGATCCTGACAAAGTTGAGCAGGGTTAGCATTTGGATGGAAGACCAGACAAAAGTCTTCCTGGAAGAGGCCAATGGCAAACTCTACAGTTGCTAAGAAAACTGCACAGTCAAGCTCAAGCTGGGCTCACTGGCAGCTTTACTATTTAGAGACAGGTGAATGAAATTCATGAAAGCTGGAATGGAATGATGGGGGTCAATTCTGGTTTTACATGGGACTTACAAAGGAGGAAACCCCTACATTAATCTAAGTAGTGCTTGAGAAAGGGCAGATCAGGACTTGTTTTCACAGTCCACAAGTGATACATGTAGTCCAAAAAGTTATTTCTGACCACTGTCACGTGTGACCGTGCCTTTCATAAGAACAGTAGGACAACGCTGGGTGGGCCTGATCTAGCATTTTCCAGTGTCCCATTCTCTCCCACCCTCTCCGGATCGCGATGAGCAAGCCCTGGGCAGCCTCTCCGTTCTGGCACCTACCGGTGGTAAGCCTCTTCTCTCGCATGGTGCGGATGCGCGCGCGGGCTCTGCAGAAGCCTTGCTGTCCCCCCCGCCCACGCCCCCGAGTTGAGTTAAAGCCTCATTCTTCTCTGGTGAGCGCGGGGGGGAAAAGGGAAAAAACAACACTCCTCCGCTGAGGCCGCTGAAGAGGCTGCCTGCGGCGAACTTGAAGCCGAGTTTTGAGCGCACGCGGCTTGCCAAGAGTTTGCACTTGGCACTTGGCCTAGTTTGTGTGGTCTCACAGCGAAGCGGGGTTGCTATGGAGCTGCGGGAGACAATGCGGGAGGGGGACGAGGGCAGTTCTTGACCCCAGGCACGAACATTTGTCGTTAGCGGCAGGGCAGAGGCTTTTCACGACCAGGCTACCCAGCCGGAAGAAACGAGGAAGGGAGAAGCAGCAATCGCCAGCCTTAAACAATCTGGAGAAGAATCTCTCCTCGCTGGTAACTTTTCGAGAAGCAAAGACAAAACGGAAGATGCGGCTTACGCTAGCCCTCCCTTCCGGCCCTCTCGGGCGCGCAAGGTTGCTTTCGCCCGGTCTGTCAAAGGTGGTGCCGGCTCTCTGCCCATTGGCGAGTGCCCGGCGCAGTTTTAAAAGTTTGCGCACCTCCCGCCGCCCTCGTTTCTGCGGAAGCTCGGACAGCCTCAAAGACACTCGGTCTGGCAATCGGACCGAGAAAGTGCTACACGTGTTTATAGTTCCCACCAGGTGCAATGTGGATAGTCTGATCAAGGATGAGGCGAAACGGGGATTATTTTCCAAGAGATGCCATTTCTATTGTGATGCATTTGGCAACAGCTAATGCTGCTGCCTTGGTGACGATTATACTGGGCGGAATTCTTACCTGCGCTTATCTGGCAAGGCTCCCTCCTGACAATATTTGGCAGCAACCTTTTTAGGTTAACCCTGTGGGTTCAGAAGAATGGCTGCCGGTTGGGCCAGTCACAGGCTCCTGCTCTATGAATGAATTATTTCTCTTCATTTTTTAAAAATTATTTCCCATTTAAAGTTCTACAAACGTGGTATGTCATCAGTACATATATAAACAGATAGACATCATTTTCCAAAGATCAGCTTAGAGGTTTCAGATTTTTCAGTCTGAGCAATTTCTGTATGCATGGGGCTAAACAGCTGATTTTTAAATTGCAAGAAATATCATTCCTCCAGCCCTCCAGCGACTTTCAGTGGGTTATGACAGAGTGAGGAATGAAATCATAGTTGCTGATTTTGATAGCTTTATAAAGAGATTAGGACAATTCAGGAAGAGAAAGCTAGCAATGATGGCCAGTCATGCTATAAAGTATATTACCTTCAGTAGTAGAGGCTCCTCAATGCCAATTAGTGGGGAATATGAGTGGAATGTCCTTATGTATAATATGTAAGTACATATTATGTACTTATATATTATATGCTGTGTGCATATATAGCCATCTGTCAGACAGAATGCTGGACAATACAGTCTTAATGCAATAAGGACATTTTGTTTTTATACTTGTTCACAATAAATAATGTGAACAATCATCTTAAAATCTGAATTCCAGATCATTGTTCTTTATGTCCTTTTCCCCCACATAGCATGGAAATCAATTGTCTAAGGTCGTGTAAGATTGAGAGTTTTTCTTTCTAGAGAATAAGAGTGCAATTCTATGCATGTTTATTCCAAAGCAGACCCACTTTATGTTCTTTATAGACTTTACTCCTGAGGAATATAACTTTACAACTGGAATAGCTGATCATTTAAGGCTATCTGGCATCCTGCCCTCTCTGAAAGGAAAAAAAAGCATCATTCTCAGCCAACCTGGGAGAGGTCCAATTCAAACTGCCCACCCTGTATCATGCTTATGGAGGTATCACCTGGAATTTATCAACGTAAATGGACAGCACTGAAGCTCCAAATGCTTCACAAACAACCAAACAATTAAAGGCAAACCAAATTACAATTGTTTTATCTCTGAATATATCACAAAATGGTCAAAAGAATAACAGAGAATGCCCAGGCTATTTACATGAGCTTTGCTGTATAGCATTTTATAAAGGCGGTGCAATCAGTATCCAAACATATTGATGGACCAAGCTCACCTATTCTAAAAAACTACTTGGAGGGAGACTTCCAGTGAGGACATGGTGAGCTAGACGTCCCTGAAGGAGCAGGGATGGCATTATGGCGGAGATCGGTGGCCAAAGGGTGGATCCTGGCTGGTGAAATCTTTCCAGAGAAAGGGGAGATCATGAGATCACCCACATGTACTCCAGACAGCTGCTCCTCACAAGTAGACTGCAGGAACCAAGGTTTTTGAGGTTGGCTGGAGAGTTGAGCAGCTAAGAATCAAGGGATTCCAACTAAGCTCTCAGTCATAATATAGCATATGGATATAAAGCTTGGCTGAGCTTCATTTCTAAATCACTTTTGGATTTTTTTTTTACAGCTTGTCAGATATTAAGAGCCTTTGGAATGGCAAGTTTTATGGCATTCAGTGTGTGAGTTTCCTTCAATCCTTAGCAAAAGAAATTTTAAGTATGAGTTTAAGGACTTAGAAAAATGCTTTTTTGGGAGGGGGGAATAAATGTCAAAAGGGTGATTAGAGTGTTGTTTTTAGAAAGTTATAAATGGACTGAGGATCCAGATGGATTTGAAATAAGATTTTGAAATTAATTATAAGAATCCTTTCCGTGGAAAAATGCTGTTGTTTTGAATTCTGAAAAGAAAAAAGATAGGATGGGACTTTGAAGGTTGGACACTAGAGGGAACCAGAAGGAACTAAAGATTAAAATTAAAGGAGAAGTACACTTAGACTCAACTTGCTAATACAGAATGGAGCAAAATACTTTAACACTGGATGTACTGAAGGATATTTGTGAACAACGGACTCAGAAGTTAATTTTAAGAATGTCTGCCATTATAGTAGACTGTGTGTAAATCATGTTATGAAAGAGAAAAAGTTTTACTGGACAAGACTGAAATTGATTTGAACGTGGATTTAAAAATGACAGGCTACAAGAATGATCTGGAAAAAGATGATATATTGGATATACAAATGAAGCCGGCTGATGTCTTAATAATTAAAAGGGATGTACAAATAACAAACCAGAAGAATGACTTGGGTAACCTTCCTATATTGGATTTACAAAAGTGACCTGTTAAAGTTTTGAAGGATTTTGTGAGAAGAGACAAAGAAAAAAGGAAAAGAAATCAAGTTATAGGACATTATCTGAGGGGATTAAAGACCAAGATTGTTAAAAGTAAAGGGAAGGAATATAAAGTTGGTTTATCAAGGTTAAGATTGATATGTTACTATCTCAAGTAACCCTTAATGGACTTTTGCTGACCAGGAATAAATGATGAGTTTTCAAGATCTTGTTTGTAGTTAAGAGATGAGATATGGGAAGAAGAGAGCATTTGCTGTATTTTAAGAAAAAGTGATATGTTACTAAAATTATTTATACTTGTGATGAAGGGGGAAGTTACTTCTTTACATATTTATTTTCTTTTCCTTTACTATATTCTTATTTTTTCTTCCTTTTCTATTTTTCTTTCTATTCTTTCTTCTTTTCTGCACTATTTTTTATTTTTTTAGTTTGTATTAGCTTTTATCTTTTTAACTGTAACGTTTAATAAAATTATTGTAAGAAATAGAGAGAGAGAGAAAGAGAGAGAGAGAGAAAGAAAGAACAAACAAACTACTTGGAGATGAACAAAACAACCACCAATACAGGTCACAGAGTTCTGGAAACTGATGTAGGAATGCCCCTGATTCCCAATCTTCCCATCCCAATCTTCCCAGGATCATAAGAACATAAACAAGGCAAGAACAGAGTCCTGGTTTTCTGATTCCTGTTGAATATTTTTATATCCAGCAAATGCCCTTCTATATATGCTGGTCCTTTCGTTTCAGACAGATGTTTGGCAGTTGCAGAGACCAAGGTCATTTTAGTGCTGAACATCCAGCTTCCATCCTCTTGCTTTCAGGTCTTCACATGATCTCACTGAAATAAACCAAGACTTTTCTGAGCAGTAAGTTATAACTGATAGCCAAAGAAAACATATTTTAAATATTAAATACACACTGAATAGAGTTGGCAGGAAGGATTGGAATATGAATCTATGATGCTGAGTTTACCATTGCCATGAATAGACTTTAGTACAAGATTAAAAATAGGTATCTTTTTCTTTTCAAAGTATTTTTTGAAAATGAATCTTTGATGTCCCCTAGTGGTGAAATCCAGCATATTTCAGAAAACAGTTCACAGGGCTGTAGAGTGTCAGATATCAAACATCAGGGGAGTAGAAGATATTTGGTTCTGTGAGCCTATTTACTGCAAATACTCCTACATGCCTCTCAGCACAGGCTTCCCTGAAGATCCAAATTCAACAATGAAAAAATGCCCTCAGTTTCTCACAAGATCTTCTGGCAGCGGCTTAAAGGACTCAGAGGGAGAGTGTGGGTGTTTTGTTGTCTGGTTTATATCACTTGAATTCATATGGCATGGATTCGGCTGTAATTAATTTCATTCTAGTCATGGAAAAGCACAAGCAACTGGAACCAAGATATTTCCATGCTGTGACAAAACTTTTTTGGAAGGGATTCTTTATTTGGCTTGTTCTTCTTATCCCATTTTTATGGCATTCATTATTAATTTGATTGTTGCATGTGTCCAGCCTGCTTATGGTAGGGCTAACAAATTGAAGCTTAATCCTAGATAAAACAGAGCTCCTCCAGTTGTCAATCAGCCAGATTAGGAACTCAGGATTCAGCTTTCACTGCATAGAATTACATGCTCCTTGAAAATTCAGATTTGTATCCTGGGTGTCCTCCTGGATTCCACTCTAAACCTGAATGCTGAGATTTCAGCTATGTTCAGGAATGAATGTGTGCAAGTCAGTTTAATATGCTAAATGCAGCCATTTTTGTGAATTTCTGATGGGGTCTTGATGAAGCAGAGCTTAGTTGTATTGAACCATTTTCACTCTTCATGTGCCATTTAAATTGTCCACACCGCAACTAATCCAGAATGCTGCAATCAGATTGACAGGAGCCAAATGCAGGGTATAAAGGTAATCCTCATTTAGCGATTGCCTCATTTAGCAACCATTCGCAGTTACGACGGTGATGAATAAGTAACTTTGTGACCAATGCCCACATTTACAACATTCGAAGCATCTCTCTCAGTCACATGTTCACCATTACAGTCAGTTAGTAGGCATTGTCCTGTGTAAAAATATAAGCACAGTCACATGATTTTTCACTTAGCAACCACTTCACTTAACGACTGAGTTGCTGCTCCCAATTGTGGTCACTGAATGAGGACTACCTGTATGGACTTCCTTGTTAAAATACATCTATGTGCTACTGCTGTGTTCCAAGCATAGTTCAAAGTGCTGGTTATGACTTATAAAGCCATATTCTGTATTACAAGGAAACTTTAAGAGGTTCCCATCATTGGAGAGAGATGTATTGGATTTGCTCACTCCTCCAAACTGGGAAGTTGAAAAAACATCCTGGAAGAAGGCAATGCTAATTACAATGGTTACTGCTTTTGGAACACTACCATGGAACCTGCATAGACATCACCAAGAACCAAGCTGACTCAAGAGAGTCTTTATCTTTTTATACATCCAAAATTGGTCAGGCTGATATATACTCTGTTATCCTTCTACCAACAAAAGAGAATAGACCTTTGTTATATAAACTACTCACTGGGTAGGTGCCAATTGTTCTTTAAAATGCTTTTATTGATGATTTTTAAAATTTATTTAAGCTACTTTCATTACTTGCTTTTTTGAGTGCCATATTATTGTAAAGATCAAGTTGAAATTAAACATATTTACATTATGGTAATAAGCTTCCATGTAATTTAAAAACAACTAACCTTTAATTAATTAATTAGTGGGTTTATATGTGGCTTCAATCATAGCCAGCTGTGAGTGGCATGTGTGTATGTGGTGTGTGTGTGTGTGTGTATATATTTGACACCATAAATCAGGTTAAAAAACAACAAAATTACAGTACAAAAATCAAAGTATATCTACATATATAAACCCCAGAATATCAACTGCAGTAGAAAAATATTTCAAAGCCAAAGGGAATAAATATCAAAACATCCCAACTTCAAGGCCTGCTGTAACAGCCAAATTTTAATAGTTTCCTAAAAACCAATAGGCTTTCAGGGGAAATGCTGCTAAACAGAGTGGAAGCAGCAATTGAAAAGGCTTCCTTCCATGACCCCTACTGGTGACATTAATTGGAAGAAGGGATATGGAGAGAACCTACACTATCAGATCATACTGGACAGGCAGATACATTTGGGATAGGAAGTCCCAGAGTTGCCCAGGTCCTGAATTATGTAAGGCTTTAAATGTATCTACCAGCACCTTCAATTATACCTGGGAGGCAAGTAGCAATCAGTCCAGCTCTCAAGTAGTGGTGTTATATGGGCAAATTGAAATGTGCTCATGATTACTTGAACCACTGCAGTTTGGATTAGCTATAGATTTTGAATGCTCTGCAAGGGTAGCCCCATATAGAGAGGGTAGCGATAGTAAGTTAGAAGTGACTAAGGCATGAGTGACTGTGGGAGAGCCTTTCCCTCCAGGACAAGTTATACAGCTATTGGCATACCAAATGGAGGTGTGTGAAGGCCCTCTTAGCCACAGCTTACCACCTGGTCATCAAGCAGTGAGTCAAGGAGGATCCCCAGATTACAAGCCAGTTCCATACAGAGGAGTGTGACAAATGTCTTCCTGGGGTCAGATGACCTCTGAACCCAAAGCCACGCATCTTGCTGGGACTGAACTTAAATGTGTTCCTCTCCATCCAGACCCTGACAGTTTCTAGGCAGCAGGACAGCTCCTCACTGATATTACCTGGAATTAAGCTGCAAAGTTAGCATCGTCTGCATGGTTATCATACAGTACCTGACCCCATGTCAATGGATGACCTCACTGACTTGCTTTGTATAGATGTTAGGACAGTGTCAATGGATGACCTCACATCCATGTCAATGGATGACCTCACTCACTTGCTTCGTATAGATGTTTGACAGTGTCAAACCCTGCCACATCCCACAGTGGAGGATTATAGGCTTCAGCCTCTTTCCCCTCCTGACTGGAACCATTCTGTTAAGAAGGAGAACCACTACAAACAGTGGCCCCTACTACCAACCCTTGGAGATAGTATAGCAAGGAACTTCCTTGGATTGGTAAACCAGGAGAGGCTACTCAGGCTCAATCTTGCATAATACATAGACTGGGTTCATTGGTTTCACTAGGCCATTGTTTGTTTAACCATGATTTTATTTTATTTTTTATTTTATTTGTTGGATTTATAGGGCCACACAACGCAAACAATGTGACTCTGACAAAAATGAATAAATCACAATTGGCTAGGTTTCCACAACATGCAAACCCATAATTATATGCCCAATTTCAGACCTACCAAGTAAGATAATTTGTCTATTCATACCTGCATTTCTACTAAGCACTCCCTAAGTTAGTTACATAGTTCTCTTTTGTACTTGCTGGGCTGAACTGAGCCTTGTGGTGCCATTATGTGGGAATGGGGGTGTTTCAGATTTTTATTAGCTGCAGTTTTCTAAGCAGTCCAAATCCCCTCTACCTTGATCTGCAGTTAGCGATATGCCTCGAATGTATGTTTAAATAAATTATTTTATTTTGTTTTTTATTATTTTATTCTTATATTTTGTTTATTATACTTTGTTGTATCATACTCAGGCAAGCTTCAGTAATCTTTTTTGTAGAATCATCATACAATTAGAATTTCAAAATAATAAGCCTTGTTGGTTCATTTTAATCAGAACGGAGGTGAGGCAACATCTCTAGTGAAATCCACCTTTTCACCAGTTTCTTTGCCACTGTATAAGTAAATTAAAATATATATTTTGCAACGTACACTACGAAAAAATATAGTACTGTACTGCATTTAGGATTTAACCTAACAGCTTAAGCGTGCAATGCCCTATCACTAAGTCATGGAAAGATGAAGTGTCCTTCCACAATCATATATAGTTTATGAGATTGTTAGCATAGTCTAGAAGATGAAGAGGTTGTACATGGGTAAAATACAAATAGCAAACCAGACTTTGGATTCAACTCTGTGCTTAGTTTTGATAAGGCTATGCAAACCCATCTTGTCAATTAAAATATGATGACTTCATAGCCCAACAATTGGGCAAGTGAGCTTTAGTGGAAACAGACTGGAGACAAACATATTCAGAAGTTTCATTAAAAATTACTGACAGATGTTTATAATTTAGCTTGAACAATATGCTGAGTTGATTTAGGGCATGTAGAACACACAATACAACAACAAAACTGAAGGTTAAAACCAGCCAAGCCAAGCATGTTTTGTACATATACCCCTTGGAATGCTTGTCTGGCATAACTAAGCAACTAGCATGAACCTAGTAAAACTTGGCTGAGACCATGAAATGTTGCATACTGACAACACAGACAGCTGCCCCCTCCACTGCTTGCAAAAGACAGATAACATTACAAAGACACTATTGGCACATGCCGGCCATTGCCCAAATGCAGGCTTCCCAAATCATTCCACAAATTACATCACAACATTTTACAGTTCACTGGACATTCTGGCGTTGCCAGAAGAACCCATTAAAAACTGAAGCCTTCTAACATGTGTTACCATGCCCTCAATAACTCAAGACTAATTTGATGATCCCTGCACCCCAATTCCATAATTGTGCAAAGACAAATCCTATGCAGCCATCTCTGAGCAATGTAAGTTGGAACACTGAGCTGACAAAATCACAAGGCAAGCCTCCTGTTGGGAGGCTTCCTCAGAGGCACCCAGTGCATTCTCATTTGATCACATGAGCTGTGGTTTCCTGTCATGTATTTCAATAGTCAAGAATTCTACTTTCATTCTCTTAAATTTAGAGCATGTTCAAATGAAGACTGTGTCTCCCAGCCCACCACTTCAGCAATCCAATACCATAAACCAAAACAAGATGGTAGGAACTCTCCTTCCAGCGGACACCAGCTGGCTGGGGAATTCTGGGAGTTGAAGTCCACACATCTTAAAGTTGCTGAGTTTGAAAAACGATGGTATAAATGCATAACCCAATCAGATGTGGGATAGTTTCCAAACTCTGGTTGGTTAGCCCTTCAAAAGCAAACAATAAACAAAACAAAAAAGTGTTGGAGATACAGAGTAATTGAAAAAGCAAGCTCTGGTTTACAAAGCTCATTGTCACACCATAGCAACATAGGACCCACCTACCAGACACTGACAGTCTGCAATAACCCAGGTATGTCTACTGATGTCAGACTGGCCAATTGGATAGGAATTAGTGAAATAATGAAGCCTTGTCAATATTCCACTGGTTGAAGGGTTTATGGGATATCAGAGACATCCTGGAGAAAATGCATGACATCCCAAAATAATAAATTTTGACCCAGTTAGTAATAATTGTACACTGTCCAACCTACCAGTAAAGAACTTTGAGTGGGTGACTGGTAATTGGATGAAATGTGTTGTACAGACAGGGCCATGAGGTTCAACTAGTCAGCCAATTTTTGGGCTACAGGCTTCTAGAATAATAGAAATAAATCTTAAGCCATTAGAGTTAAGGTCAGAGCACTTTTTCAGAAATTTATGGTTAGGATGTTAAAGGCCAGGAGACAGCATAAAATCTATTACTCTCTAAAACTGACGCTATTGGGAAGAATATTTAATTTCCCATGTTTTCTAAGCTGGCAACTGGCTGGCTGTAAAAGTAGATAGAATGGTCATTTTCCTTATCTTTTTTATATCTTAGTGCTTGCTTTTGCTAATTTAGAAAGTGAGGGTGATTGTCTTAAGATTTTGCTGCTTCTCCAGCAGTCATAGAGGTGGTGTTATCACTACAGACAGCTTTAGCTCCAGGGGTAATTGATGCCCCCCTCCCACAAATTGCTGATTTTGTAAAGTTAGGTTCACACTACATGATAAGCCAACTATTAGGTTAACTGTGTGTAATTTCTATGTTATATCAAAACATATTATGGCTTAATGTGAAGGTCTGATTCACACATGTTAAGACAATGATTGTAGCCCATTCAATCACAAACTGCAAAACCCTTTTAGCACAGTCTGACAAGCTGTATTAATCCAGCCTATATGCTCCATTCCTGAGGAAAAATTGGAACGCTCGCTTTTTCTCTAATGGGAAACATAAGCTTCTGAAACTTCCTCAAGCATTAGAAATACTGTATATATTTTAAAAAATAAATAAAACATTTGGCAGAGCTCTGCTGATACTTGCTTCCCAGAGCTTATATAGAATCAGTATTGGATGAGAGAGGGCTCTTATAATGCAAGGACAATTCAAACTAGCCCTACAAGTGGAAGACAAATAAAAAGCACAATCTATATAGGATATCCACCTCAACTATAGGAGAAATTCATTTTTTAATTAATTCAAGCAGCATACTTAATAAATATGAAAGCATACCAATACATCATCATTATCATACTTCTGGACAATATGAAGTTGAAGTCAAAATCTATTACATGTTGCAATATATTTTTCTGCTCAGGATCTTTCATGTATGGAACATCATATTTTACAACCCAGAAATTAAGGATATGTGCAAAAGTTCTGTTCCTTATTATAACAATCATTTGTTATAAACATAGCTTGGGAAGAAAGTAGTTCTGTAGGAGGAATTATTTTGTTTATTCTATGGTGATTATCTTGACATATATTTGTATGTTTTCCAGATTGCCTTGGTTTTGATCTGCTGAGATTCCATCACTTGGCTCCAGTTGCCCTGAAACTACAAAGTGAAGGGGATTATGCTCCGGCCTCATCCATCAGCCAGAGGACTAATGGCTGCTGGGTTGTTTGCATACTTAGGGGCAGAGAGGCCCACCTGTTCAGTTCAGATGATGGCCAAGATTATGCAATTTCAAGTTCCAGTATCTGAAATTCCTTCCTTTTTTCTCTTTTTGGTATTGGATTTTTTAAAATCCTTCCTGTTGAACATACCTTTCAATTTTTGTGTATATCATTTAGAATATTTTAGATACTATAAAAGTAAATAGTAATATTTGGGATGAACAGAGTGTTTGAAAATATATTACTTACATGCTATGTAAGCTCAATTCCAGATACCTAAACGGCCAAGTCCATGTAGTTTTCATGGCAACACTATAGAAGTGGTTTGTCACTGCTTTCTTCCGGGACATAGCCTACGGCCCTTGTAATTGCTGGGTTCTCCCATCTATGTAACTAAGTCTAATCCTCCCTAGTTTTCTCAAGATTGGGCCATCAATTACTACTTGCTAGGACTTAAATTATGTACTATCACTGAAATATATTTGAAATAGTTATTAAAATATGAAAAGATAACATATCATTGCAGTAATTCTTTTTCATTTGACAATGACAAGAGCTAAATTTAAAATTCCAAAACAAGATTGCCAAGACAAATTTGAATTATGTTGAAAGTACTTTATTGAAATCTCATGAGTGTGTCTGGCAAAGTAGCAAACACCAATACAAGAGTTTAAAATTTTTTCACTTTTTTTTTCAAAAACGTATCAAAAGTTATATTTAGAATATTGATACAAAGAATTAATTAGCAACTTGATTAATGGTCAAAGTAATACTTTCAAAATGCATAATTATTAAAAAGTGTTACCTATATAAAAAAGAGAATTTAGGGGTAGGGGACACATTTAGTTCTCTTCACTCCAAGATGTTTAGAGTCGTTTTAAATTTCTCTTGCTTTTTGCACTTCCTGGAAGAGCATCTTTTTTACTTTGCCTCATAGAAGATGAACTGCTACAATCTCTTGACCCATGGAAGGCACACAGACATAAAACACAAAAATCAAATGCACAATCTTCCCGGCTACAAAGTCCACGTTTTTTTAAGGACTGATATTTAGCAGGACACTGACATCTTGGACAGGGTTTTAAAGCTTCATCACTGAAAAGAGTTTGCGCAACCTATATCAGGGACACAGACAGTAATTAAGTTTAGGCATAGTATACATACGTTTTTATAGGGCCACTAATTTATTCTCACATTATATATTTTAGGAACAGAATGCTTAATATATTTCTGCACTAAAAATAAAAAATTCATTACAGTTGAAAACTTACTAGGGCAAGAGATAAAGTTAATGGCAACTAGTTATTACTTGTCCAGCAATATATTGCAGTAGCCTCACTTCATTAAATAATGTATTTGCCACTTAAATAATGTTCTCCAACATCCACAAATCTTTCCTTGCATAACTCTGTAGAAACCATGTCAAATCATATTATGGGGATGGTTTGTGTTTTATTCTAACAGTGAGTTGCAGTTACCTACCTTTATATATGCTTCTTGCTTACTCCTTGACTGAAGATTAGGGCTATGTTGCAGAGGTGTCAAAGATTCATTACATGATGAGTGCATTTGTAATACCGCAGATTTTGCTTGAGCCTGGACTGGTCGTAGTGCAAACCGAGTCACCATAAATCTAGTAGCAGCATTTTCAGTGTCCAATAGGCATCCCTTTAAAAATGACCCAACACTACAAATCATTTATTTTTACAAAAATCAACTTAATTTGCAATTTACCATTTTATGTCAGCTATGCATTTAAAGTTCCTATATGCTGTTTGTCTGATAAGGTATAAAAAGGTAAGAATGATATAAAGAACTTTCTAATACATTCAGTTTCAACCCTGTAGGGATCTTCAAATTTAATATCCACACTGAATTCTTTTCATGCCCAAACATTTGCCATTTGCCATGGAATGTTAGCATGAAGCTGACCATTTAGGATTATGTTCTAGATTACACAGAGTTGATGGAGGAAGAAACCTTTTGAGCTTCACATTGCCTGACATTAATATCTATCTCTCTCTCTCTCTATCTCTCTATCCAGTCTTCCAGTTCAGATGGAGGCATACTGTAAAGGGAATTCAACAGCAAGGGATAGGGTATCTTCTATGGAAGCTTTCTATGGTTTATTTGAATGCAGTTTAAATACAGTTTAAAAATCACTTCCAACAGAGAATTAAATAAAATTATCAAAATATTTTACAATCAGAAAAATATAGAAATCTCTGCAATTATCTTCTTCAAATCTTAATAACTTTAAAATACATGTATCTGATGTGGTTAGAGTCCAACCATACTATGTGTATTTTAAAATTAATTTTATTACATTATATCTAGCAGGACAGATCCATTATCTGATGAAAAAGGGTATACACATACATACATGCACATCCATCATGCTATTCCATTTTAGGGTAAGCAGTGATGTGCATAGTGCAATAGGAAGCAAGCAATAGTTAACCAAAGAATTTATTACAAGCATGAGATGAGAAAAGCAAGTATAGCCAAAATTAAAATTTATACCAATACATTCACTATTTCTCACCATACCTTCTGGTCCTTGCAATCATACTTGCTTTTACCATGACTGTAAACCTCTTCATACATTGACTTTAAAAAAAACAAACTTCTCCTCTCCCTCTTTTTAGGATCAACTCCATCTGATGACTTTCTGAATCTTTCCATTCCACTCAACCATTTCACTCTTCCGTCATTTGTTTTACAATTTGATCCCTATTGATTCTCTCTATCTGACCAAAGAACCTCAACATACGTCTTTGTACTGGTTATTCACTTTCATATTTAATCTGCATATGTTCAGTACCCATTGATTCTTGAATATGGAGAATGAACTAAGAATAGACCTCTTATATACCCTATTCCCACAATATGCAATTGACTTTTATGACTTTTCATTGATAGTTAAACCAACACCTTTAGTTCCCTGCATATATTCATCAGCTCTGTATGATTAGACCATCTGTTACATCCTTCCTCTTTCTCTTAGTTTCACAGACACATAACTTATTTTTCTTTTCATTCTATTCATTTTCTCTTCAACTGCTCTTCTCCATTTATTCCTTTTGCATTCCAAGTCACAATCTTCCAGATGCCATGGTTGTAGGTAGGACTAGGTAGGACCATAACTATGGACCTCCACACCCATAGCTTTGGTCAATTAAGGCCTTCATATAACATTTTTTAGTAAGATAGAGAAGGAATAAACTAGGTTACCTGCTTTAGTCATACTCATGCCACATGCTGCATTTCTTGACACCTAGAACAATATTGGCCAGTATGCCACAAGTGCAGCCAAAATCCAGTTCTATCCCAAGAATTCTAATGCTATTCTATCCAAACTAGGATTTTTGATCTAACCTGAACTTGCAAACTGATTTGTTGCCAACATCCCACCAACTCAGAGGTACAGCTGTGTGTTTACATACACTTGAGATGATACAGTATATATTTGTCATGATATTTCTTTTCTTCAGGTTCAAACCATATCTCTTCAATTCCCCTTCCAAGCACCACTGCAATTGTAAGTTACCTTAGTGTCTGCTCTCAGCTGTTTTATATACAACTTCCGCCTCCGATTTGCATGCTTATCATGTACAACAATTTCTCGCCAGTTTTTGCTTACTTTCCACATACTGAAACAAAGAATTGCTATCAGCAGCATTCAAACATGCAAGAATTCAGTGGATTGCTTCATTCCTAATACACTGACAAGTTTATTATGTTCCTAATATACTGGCAAGTTAAAGAACTATACTGGGGGTTATCATTAAGAACAAGCTGAATCAGGACAATGTACATTCATCAAATTATTGAAATGTTTATAGATTAACTTAATCATTTTTAACAATTTACATCATCTACCATGGAGAAACAGATGCTAGTATTAAATATTTTAATTCCTAATACATGCAATTAATACTTAAGATCTTGACATATTTCATTCCTCAGCCTAACATGAGACACATGGAAAAATATTTTTGCATACATAATGATTATTTGTCCAATTCCAAGCCTTATTTAATGAAAGTGCCAAGCACTTGTCAGAAATTACATAACACAAAACAAACAGAAAAGTAAGAATACAAGTGAAAACTACCACAAGATGTTGAAAAGTGAGGTGCTCCTATCCAGGTTTCCATTTACCACAGTGCATTCCACAAGCTTTCACTGTTTTTTCATGAATAGCAGCAAATATTCTATGCCAAAATATAGGTCCTTATATTTCTTAACTTTTTTTCTCTAAATGTTTTCTTGGTGCTGTTAACTTCTACAAACTTTGCAGATTTTCAGATCAGTGCACATTCATTTTGTACATGTATAGTGCAATTAGGCTACATGAGCCTAGGGACCCAGAGAACTAAGTTTATTATTAGTCTATGTGATTTCAATGTAGCTACGTTTATATAGAAAAATATATAGCATTGTCAGACGTCCAGCAAAAGTTTAAAATCTTGTAAAATATATTTCTTACCTGCATAAGCTTTCTACGGTCAGGATGTCTAAAATCATAGCAAGAATATGTTTTAAGTCTCTGTCCTTTAATTCTGTTAAGATATCTAGTTTTTCTATTCCCATTTTCTTGCCAATTAGTTGAGCAACAATATATTTTAGCACAGATAAATCATCAAGTTTCTTCAGTAGATCATTTTTGTCTGCTCTTTTATTTCTGGTTTGCATAAAGATCTCATGAATCACTTGCAAAGCAGGGGTTCTTGAGAGATTTCCAAGGTTTGGAACCATGCATTTATTTTCATCTTCTTTAAAAACTAATTCATTGTCTTCATTGATAAAACCATCTACTACTTTTTGTTTGTGTTTTGAATTAGCAATGGTAGTATTATAATCATCCTCTTTTTCTGATTGTGACCCACGTTCTGAAAGAGTGGATAATCTTCTTGAGCGCTGTAGTTTTCTTACCTTTCTTTTAGAATTTAGAATGCTGGATGATTCATTACGTTTTTGAAGTAGTTCTTGGAAAGATCCCTCATGATCTGACAAGGAATCTTCTGATTTATCACACCCAAGTGAATTGTAGCTACTGCTATCAGGCATTAGCAAGCTCAAATCGCTTATTTCTTTAGCTGATTGTGTATTTGTTTCAGATGTATTAAGATTAAATCTTTCAACAAGACTGTTGATTGGTGTGATAAATCTATCATCATTTATAGTAGGTAGTGAACATTGAGAAGCTCTGATTAACCCTGAACTTTGATTATTAAAACATATATGTGCACTGTCAGTTAAAATGTTAGGAGTGACTGTAAAAGATTTGGACTGGATTGGTGATAAACCACCTGGTTCTGACAAGCTGCCTTTAGGTTTTGAATCATCTATTGTAGAAGTCCTTTGCTGGGAGAACATAAACCTCAGTTTCTGACAATCGGAAGTAGATTCTTCAATTTTTAGAGTACTGGTAGCCAAAGGCTTATAGCTTTTCTCTTTTGGAGAATCCAAACCGTGCTTGGATATCCTTTCATCAAAGCTAAGGAAGTGAGATAAACATGTTTTTTTCTTATTATTCCCTGAAGATGATACTTGCCTTTCAGAACATCCCAATGTACCAACAGAAGCTGCCTTAGACACAAGTAACCTTCTGCGGAGTGATGAGTCTTTTTTAGCAACTTTGGGTGTTTCACAGTAGTCTCTAGGTATATTAGCATCCTTCCCTTCTGATAAAATAGCATTATGTTCAATGGGAGACAAAGCTGAAGTGCACAAACTACTAGAATGCAAATATTTAGAATATTCTCTTTCATTCTGTTCTCCTTTGCATTCTGCATCAGTATAATAAAAACTTGGGTCCTTGATTGATTCATTGTATCCACTGTCATGAAATATGGAAGGAGAGTATGAATCTTTAAAACTGCAGTATCTTGCACTATTCCCAGGAGAGGTCAATCTGCCCCTTTTTAAAATATTAGATAGAATTGAATGAGTTTCTGACATCTTGTGTTTGGAACTGATTATCCTCTGCAAAATGAAAATAGTATTTTACATCAGAAATCAATAGCATAATTTTATTTAAGAACTTGTTATCCTTCAATATATTCATAGAAATACTTTAACCAAAGAAGACAGTCACCACACTTTGTGTTTGCTTTATATTATATTAAGATGCTTGTGTCCTGACAAAGATGATGTACTTGGTATCATTTATTAGTTAATTATTACTGAATAAAAACACCATGCTATGTCTATGTTTTGTTTATTAATTTATATCCAGTTTTCTATCATGTCCTTAGTAATTCTGGAATAACTTGTTGGCAATTTCTGATTTGTAAGCATGAATAAATTGGAAGCTGATAAAAAGTGAAGATCAAGCTCTAACAAAATTAGATCTTAACAGCTCAATTTTATCCCTTGGAATCATTTATATAACATTTGCATAATAAATTTGTAATTAAAAAAATAACTTTCAAATAGTTGAATTAAATGTTGCATTTCTATGTAAAATAACCTTTATCTAACATGCTGATGTCATTGTTCCATTTATAAGGTCGCTATAATATCATTTCCTTCCTTCTTTTTCTCTAGAAGCTTAAGATAGAACATATGGGAATCTCCTGGCAGTTATGTGCTCACACCAACACTCTGGGATAGGTTGGGCTTTGAAAGAGTAACTGGCTCAAAATCATCAAATGAGCTCCACGGTCAACTGGAGGCTATAGAATATTGGCCTCCCCTGTCATCATCCAGCCCCTTAACTTCTGTCCTTCATTGGCTTTTTAAATAACTTGATAATATTGTACTTAATATTTTTATTTGAGTATCAAAGAAAATTTGATTCTAAATCTTCTCAGGTTCATATACTATACTAATCTGGACCATTCGTATTTTTATTTACTCATTCCAAAAAGTTGTAGTTTCTAATGTGTTCAGTTACTGAATTATGAGTATTTATGACTCTTCTAACAAATTGCATCTTTAGTTTCTTTTTAAAGGGAACAGTTATTTTTTTCCAGGGTAGACTGTTTCCTGCTTCTGAAAATATATGTGTGGGTAATAGACAATTCTATGCATATGTAAGAAATAAATGCCACTTTATTCAATGGATTTTATTTCTAAATAAGGTAATGGGACAGTAGATTTAAATGATTATGCATATGACCAGACAGAGCCTAACAACAATTGCTCATGTCTCAACAGAAATATAAACAAAATATTTGATAAACTGTCTCACAATATCATTAACAAACTAGTAAAATATGAACTGAATGATGTAACTGTTAAATGGATTCATAATTGGCTGAATGATTGCACCCAGAGATTACTCAAAAATGGCTCCTATCAGACTGGAGAGTATTACAGAGTGAAGTGCATCAGGATTCTGTCCTGGACTCTGTTTTGTTTAACATTTTTATTAATGACCTATATGAAGGAGTTGAGATGATGATTGTCAGTTTGATAACACAAAATTAGGAGAGGCTAATACTTTAGAGGATAAAGAGAAGTGTCAAAAAGATCTAGATAAGCTTGAACAGTAGGCTGAAATGACAGGATGAAACTTAACAGGGAGAAATGTAAAGATAGGGGAGACCCCACCTGGCAGTAGTATGTGTGAAAAGGATCTGGGTGTTCTACTAGATAACAAGTTGAATATGAGCCAGTAGAGTGATAAAACTTCTAAAAAGGCAAATTCTATTTGAGGGTGTATTAGCATGTAGAGAGCCAGGGAAATGGCCTTAAAGCAAGTATTCAGAAACAGTTACATAAATAAAGAGGACAGAAGCATTCCTTAAGTCCTGGGAATGGAGACAGTATTAAGAAGAGACTCAGGTTGAGTCCCCTCTGACTCACTGGGCTATGAAAGGGAGGGGAGGAAAAGCACAGTCAGACTTGCAAGTTTCTATTGTTACAGCCTATCTCAACAAACTATAGTTCTGGTCTTTCTGTGGAGCATGTTTCCTGATCTGGTTTACCTTGAAGGGCTGACATAACAGGAGCTTAGAGTCCAGATTATGGGAAATAATTGCCCCATTCCATCTTGGTCAGGGCTGACATTTAATATCGTGTCTAGTTTTAAGTACCATATTTTTAAAAGGACATTGACAAACTAGGGTGAGTTGAGAGAATGGTTATCAAAATGATTAGGACAGTATACCAAGTCCTGTGAGGAACAGTTAAAAGAACTGGGTTTATTTAGCCTGCAGAAGATAAGATTGACAGAAGAAAAATGCATAGCAGTCGTTAGATGGTCATACAAAAGAGGCAATGGATTTTTTCTCTGTTGCCTTGGAGGGCAGGCCCAGAATCAATAGGTTGAAATTACAGAGAAGTAGAATCAAATTCTTCAGCAAAGGATCATTACCTTGTCATGGTGCTGGAGCTTGAGCACCTCAATGATGCCATGAGCTAAACCGTGAAGGGCCACCCAAGGTCCCTTCACGGTTTAGTCGGTATATATAGTCGGTAAAAACAAGACCTGGAGCTGACTGTAATTCAGATCACAAACTTCTTATTCCACAATTTAGGATCAGACTAAAGAGATTAGGGAAGACCCACAGATCAGCTAGATATGAGCTCACTAATATTCCTAAGGAATATGCAGTGGAGGTGAAGAATAGATTTAAGGGACTGGACTTAGTAGATAGGGTCCCGGAAGAACTCTGGACAGAAGTTGCAACATTATTCAGGAGGCAACAACAAAATACATCCCAAAGAAAGAGAAAACCAAGAAGGCAAAATGGCTGTCTGCTGAGACACTAGAAGTAGCCCAAGAAAGAAGGAAAGCAAAAGGGAACAGTGATAGGGGGAGATATGCCCAATTAAATGCAAAATTCCAGAGGTTAGCCAGAAGAGATAAGGAATTATTTTTAAACAAGCAATGCACAGAAGTGGAAGAAGACAATAGAATAGGAAGGACAAGAGACCTCTTCCAGAAAATTAGAAACATTGGAGGTAAATTCCAGGCAAAAATGGACATGATCAAAAACAAAGATGGCAAGGACCTAACAGAAGAAGAAGAGATCAAGAAAAGGTGGCAAGAATATACAGAAGACCTGTATAGGAAGGATAACAATATCAGGGATAGCTTTGACGGTGTGGTCAGTGAGCTAGAGCCAGACATCCTGAAGAGTGAGGTTGTGTGGGCCTTAAGAAGCATTGCTAATAACAAGGCAGCAGGAGACGACGGCATCCCAGCTGAACTGTTCAAAATCTTACAAGATGATGCTGTCAAGGTAATGCATGCTATATGCCAGCAAATTTGGAAAACACAAGAATGGCCATCAGATTGGAAAAAATCAACTTATATCCCCATACCAAAAAAGGGAAACACTAAAGAACGTTCGAACTATCGAACAGTGGCACTCATTTCACATGCCAGTAAGGTAATGCTCAAGATCCTGCAAGGTAGACTTCAGCAATTCATGGAGCGAGAATTGCCAGAGGTACAAGCTGGGTTTAGAAAAGGCAGAGGAACTAGGGACCAAATTGCCAATATCTGCTGGATAATGGAAAAAGCCAGGGAGTTTCAGAAAAACATCTATTTCTGTTTTATTGACTATTCTAAAGTCTTTGACTGTGGGGACCATAACAAATTGTGGCAAGTTCTTAGTGGTATGGGGTACCAAGTCACCTTGTCTGCCTCCTGAAGAATCTGTATAACAACCAAGTAGCAACAGTAAGAACAGACCACGGAACAACGGACTGGTTTAAGATTGGGAAAGGAGTACGGCAGGGCTGTATACTCTCACCCTACCCATTCAACTTGTATGCAGAACACATCATGCGACATGCTGGGCTTGAGGAATCCAAGGCTGGAGTTAAAATCTCTGGAAGAAACATTAACAATCTCAGATATGCAGATGATACCACTTTGATGGCTGAAAGCAAAGAGGAACAGAGGAGCCTTATGATGAAGGTGAAAGAAGAAAGTGCAAAAGCTGGCTTGCAGCTAAACCTCAAAAAAACCAAGATTATGGCAACCAGCTTGATTGATAACTGGCAATGAGAGGGAGAAAATGTAGAAGCAGTGAAAGACTTTGTATTTCTAGGTGCAAAGATTACTGCGGATGCTGACTGCAATCAGGAAATCAGAAGATGCTTAATCCTTGGGAGAAGAGCAATGACAAATCTCGATAAAATAGTTAAGAGCAGAGACATCACACTGACAACAAAGGTCCGCATAGTTAAAGCAATGGTGTTCCCCGTAGTAACATATGGCTGCGAGAGCTGGACCGTAAGGAAGGCTGAGAGAAGGAAGATCGATGCTTTGGAACTGTGGTGTTGGAGGAAAATTCTGAGAGTGCCTTGGACTGCAAGAAGATCAAACCAGTCCATCCTCCAGGAAATAAAGCCAAACTGCTCACTTGAGGGAATGATATTAAAGGCAAAACTGAAATACTTTGGCCACATAATGAGAAGACAGGACACCCTGGAGAAGATGCCGATGCTAGGGAGAGTGGAGGGCAAAAGGAAGAGGGGCCGACCAAGGGCAAGGTGGATGGATGATATTTTAGAGGTGATGGACTCGTCCCTGGGGGAGCTGGGGGTGTTGACAACCGACAGGAAGCTCTGGCGTGGGCTGGTCCATGAAGTCACGAAGAGTCGGAAGCGACTAAATGAATATACAACAAGAATCAAGTTAGATATTCAGAGGAATTGCTTAACAAGAAGAGCTGTCAGCCAGTGGAATAGGTTGCCTCATGAAGTGGTATATTGCTTTCAAAGGCAGTCTTCAAACAAAGGCTGGATAGACAGACCCTGCCCCAAGAAAGGGATTGGATTACCTTTGAGGTCCCTTCCAAACTCTCAGATTCTATGATAACTTTGTAGCACCAGCCTCTCTCTTTTTATCACCCCATCCATCTATCCTAAGAGAGAACTGTTTAATCACAAACTCATGCTTTTGTTTTAGGAAATAAATACAGGAAACTTCATTTAGCAATTGGTTCATGTAAGCTGTTGATTTTAAATCAACAAGATTTTCAAGCTTTCAAATGCTTGCATACCTAATAGAATTGTTTATTTAAACAGTTGACTATCATGATAGTTCAAAATCACCTTTGAAGGTCTACTCAGTTTTAAAAGTGCTTTGTAATACAGCATTCAACTGATATTTCCTTAAAAAACACAGAATCACCAAAGTGATGGCACAATCTTTAGTTTCTGGCCATTCTCCACATGGATGGAGATCCACATGGCTCTTCAAAATTTCTGTACTTACCCTGGTGGATTCACAAGGAGACTGCAGTTAAAACAAAAATTCCAGAATTGTGTAGGCATTACCCAGGATACTGAGGAACAGAAACATTTTATATTACAAAATATAACACAAACATCTATACCAGCTGTAAATGAACTCTTTCAACAGCTTGAAATTGCAAGTTGCACAGAATACAGCAGTCAACCATATAATCAGAATTAGTTCACAATCTAGTGGTTTTGGACTAGAAGACCATCAAGGTCCCTTCCAACCTTATGATTGTATTATCTTAAAAAAGTGTTCCAAAATCCTGCTTCCCAGTTATAATTCAAAAGGGATTTATTCATTTTTTAAATGTTATTTGTCATTTTAATATGTAAGAGGCTTTAGTATATCTATGTTATTACTATCTAGTTAATGAGCTAACAAGTACATCAGGCTTGTTAAATCATCTATTTACTACTAAAACTCTCGTGTTTGATACTTTGTAACCTTTAACTAGGCGAAATGGTGCATCATAGGCCAACAATTTTTGAACCAAAGTACCTCAAATGGGCTAACTTATGGAATATGTCCAAAATCCAGGACCTATGCTCCCATGGAATAGAAATTTGGCAATTTTATAAAACATTTTATGACATAAATTTATCATAAAATATTTTATGACATAATACAAAATGTCATAAAGCATTTCCTATGGTCAACTCCTGATGTTTGACTGTGCTATACAGTTCAACATTGGCTACTTTCAAGACAGATACATCTCTGAACATTTCCCTGAATTTTTAAGAACTTTTCCAGTACATTAGAAGCTCTGCCATTGTTAAAGGCATTGAGAAATCTGGTAAGGAAATATCTCTGGAATGATGACCCAGCAGGTCACAGGTTGTTTAGTTGTACAATAAATAGCTTAGAAACATATGTTTCCAGAAAAAAATGAGACAGAAAATTAAGTAACACTATTTGATGATCTGATCTAACAAGTTTGATTTATATTTTGCAAGCAGTACAAAAACATGCCATATTAAATATATATGCTGTATGCAGTTTTATACACGTCTATGCAGTTTCAAAACTTACTGAATTCATTGGGACTTCCTAGCCTTGCTATGTTTTAATAGAAGTTGTTACTGAAATAGTTGTAAATATATTAAGCAAGGCATGATAAAACAGGCTGTAATCCTAAACTTCTTCAGCAAAGGATCGTTACCTTGTCGTGTTGCTGGAGCTTGAAAACCTCAATGATGCCATGAGCTAAACTGTGAAGGGCCACCCAAGGTCATGACAGAGAGGTCAAACTAAATGCGATCCCTGGGGAAGGTAATGGCAATCCACCCCAGTATTCTTGCCGTGAAAACTAAATGGATCAGTACAACCAGAGATATGTTGGTATACCATCGGAAGATGAGACCCCCAGGTTGGAAGATGGTCAAAATGCTACTGGGGAGGAACAGAGGATGAGTTGAACTAGCCCCAGACGTGATGACGCAGCCAGCTCAAAGCCGAAAGGATGGCTAGCGGCCAACGGTGCTGGTGGTGAACAGCGAATCCAATGTTCTAAGGATCAACACACCATTGGAACCTGGAATGTAAGATCTATGAGCCAGGGCAAATTGGATATGGTTATTGGTGAGATGTCAAGATTAAAGATAGACATTTTGGGCGTCAAGTGAACTGAAATGGACTGGAATGGGCCACTTCACATCAAATGACCACCAGATCTACTACTGTGGACAAGAGGACCACAGAAGAAATGGAGTAGCCTTCATAATTAATAGTAAAGTGGCTAAAGCAGTGCTCAGATACAATCCAAAAAACGATAGAATGATCTCAATTCGAATTCAGGGCAAGCCATCTAACATCACAGTGATCCAAATATACGCCCCAACCACGGATGCTGAAGTAGAGCAGTTCTATTAGGATCTGCAGCACCTACTGGACAACATGCCTAAAAGAGATGTTATTTTCATCACAGGAGACTGGAATGCTAAGATGTGCAGTCAAATGACACCTGGAATTACAGGTAAGCATGGCCTGGGAGAACAAAATGAAGCAGGACATAGGCTGATAGAATTTTGCCAAGACAACTCACTCTGCATAACAAACACTCTCTTCCAACAACCTAAGAGACGGCTTTATACATGGACTTCACCAGATGGACAACACCGAAATCAGATTGACTACATCCTTTGCAGCCAATGGTGATGGACATCTATATAGTCGGTAAAAACAAGACCTGGAGCTGACTGTAGTTCAGATCACAAACTTCTTATTGCACAATTTAGGATCAGACTAAAGAGATTAGGGAAGACCCACAGATCAGCTAGATATGAGCTCACTAATATTCCTAAGGAATATGCAGTGGAGGTGAAGAATCGATCTAAGGGACTGGACTTAGTAGATAGGGTCCCAGAAGAACTCTGGACAGAAGTTCGCAACATTATTCAGGAGGCAGCAACAAAATACATCCCAAAGAAAGAGAAAACCAAGAAAGCAAAATGGCTGTCTGCTGAGACACTAGAAGTAGCCCAAGAAAGAAGGAAAGCAAAAGGGAACAGTGATAGGGGGAGATATGCCCAATTAAATGCAAAATTCCAGAGGTTAGTCAGAAGAGACAAGGAATTATTTTTAAACAAGCAATGCGCGGAAGTGGAAGAAGACAATAGAACAGGAAGGACAAGAGACCTCTTCCAGAAAATTAGAAACATTGGAGGTAAATTCCAGGCAAAAATGGACATGATCAAAAACAAAGATGGCAAGGACCTAACAGAAGAAGAAGAGATCAAGAAAAGGTGGCAAGAATATACAGAAGACCTGTATAGGAAGGATAACAATATCAGGGATAGCTTTGACGGTGTGGTCAGTGAGCTAGAGCCAGACATCCTGAAGAGTGAGGTTGAATGGGCCTTAAGAAGCATTGCTAATAACAAGGCAGCAGGAGACGACGGCATCCCAGCTGAACTGTTCAAAATCTTACAAGATGATGCTGTCAAGGTAATGCATGCTATATGCCAGCAAATTTGGAAAACACAAGAATGGCCATCAGATTGGAAAAAATCAACTTATATCCCCATACCAAAAAAGGGAAACACTAAAGAACGTTCGAACTATCGAACAGTGGCACTCATTTCACATGCCAGTAAGGTAATGCTCAAGATCCTGCAAGGTAGACTTCAGCAATTCATGGAGCGAGAATTGCCAGAGGTACAAGCTGGGTTTAGAAAAGGCAGAGGAACTAGGGACCAAATTGCCAATATCTGCTGGATAATGGAAAAAGCCAGGGAGTTTCAGAAAAAACACTATTTCTGTTTTATTGACTATTCTAAAGTCTTTGACTGTGTGGACCATAACAAATTGTGGCAAGTTCTTAGTGGTATGGGGATACCAAGTCACCTTGTCTGCCTCCTGAGGAATCTGTATAACAACCAAGTAGCAACAGTAAGAACAGACCACGGAACAACGGACTGGTTTAAGATTGGGAAAGGAGTACGGCAGGGCTGTATACTCTCACCCTACCCATTCAACTTGTATGCAGAACACATCATGCGACATGCTGGGCTTGAGGAATCCAAGGCTGGAGTTAAAATCTCTGGAAGAAACATTAACAATCTCAGATATGCAGATGATACCGTTTGATGGCTGAAAGCGAAGAGGAACTGAGGAGTCTTATGATGAAGGTAAAAGAAGAAAGTGCAAAAGCTGGCTTGTAGCTAAACCTCAAAAAAACCAAGATTATGGCAACCAGCTTGATTGATAACTGGCAATGAGAGGGAGAAATGTAGAAGCAGTGAAAGACTTTGTATTTCTAGGTGCAAAGATTACTGCAGATGCTGACTGCAATCAGGAAATCAGAAGATGCTTAATCCTTGGGAGAAGAGCAATGACAAATCTCGATAAAATAGTTAAGAGCAGAGACATCACATTGACAACAAAGGTCCGCATAGTTAAAGCAATGGTGTTCCCCGTAGTAACATATGGCTGCGAGAGCTGGACCGTAAGGAAGGCTGAGAGAAGGAAGATCGATGCTTTGGAACTGTGGTGTTGGAGGAAAATTCTGAGAGTGCCTTGGACTGCAAGAAGATCAAACCAGTCCATCCTCCAGGAAATAAAGCCAGACTGCTCACTTGAGGGAATATTAAAGGCAAAACTGAAATACTTTGGCCACATAATGAGAAGACAGGACACCCTGGAGAAGATGCCGATGCTAGGGAGAGTGGAAGGCAAAAGGAAGAGGGTCCGACCAAGGGCAAGATGGATGGATGATATTCTAGAGGTGACGGACTCATCCCTGGGGGAGCTGGGGGTGTTGACGACGGACAGGAAGCTCTGGCGTGGGCTGGTCCATGAAGTCACGAAGAGTCAGAAGCGACTGAACGAATAAACAACAACAATCCTAAACTTGCTTACCTGAGAATAAGTCCCTTTGATCTTAGTATGATTTACTTATGTGTATGTAAAGAATTGTAGCCTCAATATCATACAAATGATATAATTTAAATGTTAAGAAAAAATAAAAATATTTAAGACAGTTATACTAATTCTAGTACAATAAGCTTTAAAAATGTGCATATAAATAAATGTACTTCCTAAAGCTTTTGGGGGGGGGAGCTTCAAGTCAGTTTTTGATTCCTGGCAACTGTCTGGAGTAGTCCCTGCGGTTTTCTTGGCAAGGTTTTTTGGACGTGGTTTGCCATTGCTTCCTTCCTAGGGTTGAGAGTGAGTGACTGGCCCAAGGCCACCCAGCTAGCTTCACGCCTAAGGTAGGACTAGAACTCATGGTCTCCTTATTTCTAGCCTGATGCCTTAACCACCACACCAAACTGCTTCCCCTAAAGCTTATGCTATAATAAATGTGTTAATTTTTGGTTCTCAGAAGAATCTTAATTATTTTTGTTGAAATATACTAACATCACTATCCAAAGAATCAATTGAAAAAATTGAAATTATTAGTCTTTCTTGGAAAGAAAGGCAGCTTTATTAGCTTCAATAAGGATTACTGAAATAGCATGGCAAACATTTTCTAAAACATATGATTCATACAGTAAAAAGTTCTCATGAAAAATTAACCTGCTATATAATGAAACTTTTTGAGTTTGCTACCAAGTAAAAAAAAAAGTCTTAATAGATGTGTTATCCTAGAGAATTACCTGTCACAGTTAGTACTATGATCACTTGCACAAAAGTTATCAGATACCTGAAGATTATTCCTGCTTATTTATGCTCAATTAGATGATTAGAAGAGAGCCAGTTTGGTGTAGTGGTTAAGGCACCAGGCTAGAAACTGGGAGACTGTGAGTTCTAGCCCTGCCTTAGGCACAAAGCCAGCCAGGTGACCCTGGGCCAGTCATTTTCTCTCAGCCCTAGGAAGGAGGCAATGGTAAACCACTTCTGAAAAACTTTGCCAAGAAAATTGCAGGGACTTGTCCAGGCAGTCTCCAAGAATCAGACACAACTGAACGAATTTTCTAAAAAGATGTTTAGAAAGTACCACTTTTCTTCCACCTTCCTCTTCTTTCTCTGATTCTCTTCCTCTAATTTATATTCTTTTTCTAGTGAAGTCTTCAGTATGAAGTCAATTAATCAGTTTTCGGGTGGGGAAAGTACAGGAAAGCAACAACTAAATCACAATTTCATCCAGTGGTGGATTTAAAAATATGGAGAAACAGACTTATTTATTTCCTATCCTGCCTTTATTATTTTTATAAATAACTCAAGGCAGTGAACATACCTAATACTCCCTCCTCCTCCTGTTTTCCCCACAACAACCACCCTGTGAGGTGAGTTGGGCTGAGAGAGAGTGACTGGCCCAAGGTCACCCAGCCGGCTTTCATGCCTAAGGCGGGACTAGAACTCTCAGTCCCCTGGTTTCTAGCCTGTTGCCTTAACCACTAGACCAAAATTGACAGTCTTAGGTAGCCTTTTCCCAAGGGAACTAAGGTATGGCTATAGACTGTAACTATTACAGTACTCGGAATAGCTAAAAATGGAATCTCCATGTTCAAAAGCAGCATATATTTGTCTCTTATCAGAAGAACACAGCAAATGGTCATCGAGTGGAGAACTGTCACATCTTTGATCTTTTTCAATTGCTTAAAAGATGGTGAAAATTAAAGTTGTACTTCTATTCTAAGTAAGAAACAAACACCTATCAGTAATAGTTATTACGTTTAGCCCAATGGGAATATACTATTTAAAAGATGTGGCCCCCAAACACCCTGTATAGAAGGTCTGAAATATACTTAGGACAAATTAAATATTAATAATTAATTTAATATATTTTGCCTGCATTTGGTGTTTATAAACTAATATAGAACTCAGGTGCTTGTGTATTTCTTTTTAAGCAAAGGTATTGGAGAAGCAACATTTTCTAACACATGTGTAATGTTCACTTGCAACATTTTACCTCAGATACATTAACAGCAGCCATCTTAAGCACATCTACTCAGAAGTAAGACCCTTATTTTCCCCTCAGTGGAACTATTCCAGAGTAACGTGTATAGCACTGCAATCAAAATTACTCAAAATATTTATCCTCCCCCTGGTATAAGGCAACTTCATCCTCTACTGATGTGTTGGGTGTTGACTGTGTGAAATTTCCTCCACCAGACCAGGCAACAACCTCACTTACCTAGTCAGTCTGAAAGGCAAGGGTTGCTTCAGGTGAAGTTTTCTGCATATTTAAATTCGGAATGGAGGACAGATGAAAGGCCAGAGCAGGAGCAACCCTACCCCTTCCTTAGTGTATCCCTCAGCAGTATGCTAAAGTCGTTAATGGGAGGTAAATGCAATTCACGTCCAGGTATGCTCAACCACCCGCTTTGCACCCGAGGTAGGGGGCTACGTGCTTGCCATCCTCTCTGGGATCGAAAGAGCCGGGACGGAAACTGGCTCGGGGTTCAGTTCCCGGGAGGGAGGCGCGAGAGCGCTCCCCAATCTCCCTCCGGTCAGGGCGGGCGGGGACCGCACTTGGAGCGGAGGGGAGGACGGTGATGAACGGGGAGCTGGAGAGACGGGGAACTACGCGAGCGCCGCCCCGGGAATCCACAGAAGCGCGCTGGCAGCAAAGCCCGGTCGGCTGGCTCTGCCTCCGCCTGGGGCCGCTGAGGAAGGAGCCGCCGGCTGCCCGCGTGCGCCAGCTGAGGTTTCCCTCGCTCCGGTTTGAACTACCCGCCTTTCCTAACTGTTGTAGCTCCCCCGCCCCGCTGGCTCCTAGGAGGGAGGCTGGGATGACCCCAAGCGCACGAGCGTCGCGGCTCCGCGAACGGGAGAAATAAGAGCGGGCTCGACCCTGCAGCTGTCCGAGGCTAATTGAGCCGGCTGGGCCAAGCAAGGCAGCTGCTGTGGGGGACTTTTTGCGAAGGGCGGTTAAACCAGCAGGAAGGCTGTCTGTCTTTGGACGGGTTTCATCCCTCTCCTGATTCTCCATCAGTCTACCATACTTCTGCTCCGGGCTTCGCTGTGTGCATTTTTTAGCCACTGCCTTTAGGATGTTTTCTGTTCTTTTCACACGGTGTATAAAATCTGTTTACATTCAGTATTGATGCGGAGTACCTGCTCCCCGCCTTCACAATTCACAGTGAAGTCGATTGGAATTCCCACTTCACTCTGTATTAAAAAGTTCACCCTTTGCAATGTTAAATTGATATAAGAATGACACATCTTGTCACAGCTATTTATTTAAGGCATTTTAGGTAAGCCCCTTACTGTCCCCATTCTCCTTGTTTAGAGCTGGGAATAAATACTATATTGACCAATTTTACAAACTAGTTGTAAGACAAGGTCTGTGAAGTGCTTGAGCATTTCAAGGTGGATATTGGCATGTGCAGCACATGCTGAACTGTAGTCCATTGACTCATGGTTTATTCACCCACTTTTCTGGCCAGGACCTATTGAACCATACATGAACAAGGCTATGTTTGCCAACATGCTAGGCTAAAATGTGGTTGCCTATAGTTCAGTAGGTCATGTGATTACAGCCATTATGAACACCTACCTCTATGTGTAGAATGCTTATTACTCTGAATGGTAGGTTGATTTAGGGATTGTGAAGCCCAGCTTTACATATGTTTACTAAAGATGTTTCTTGTATTCTGCAGAGCTTGTATATTTTATTTTCTATCCCGCCTTTATTATTTTTAAAAATAACTCACAGTGGGGAACATACCAAATACTCCTTCTTCCTCCTATTTTCCCCACAACAACAACCCTGTGAGGTGAGTTGGGCTGAGAGAGAGTGACTGGCCCAAAGTCACCCAGTCAGCTTTCATGCCTAAGGCAGGAGTAGCACCCAGTCTCCTGGTTTCTAGCCTGTTGCCTTAACTGCTAGACCAAACTGGCTCTAAGATATATAGATATAGATATATAGGAATAGATATAGATATCTATATATAGCATTAAGGAGAAGTATATATTAATTGATATGAAATAGAATGGATTTTCCTTAAAACAGTGGATTACATGCAGACACAACTTACACATGTTACATGATTTGTTTGGTTTTGGATAAGTATATTATGTGAACCTAGTCGTTGTGCCTTGTAAACAATTGCCAACTGATTTTTCAATAAACTTTGGATAAAGAAAGCATGGTTTCTAATGTGTGGACTTAGTCACAGTAGCTTGGAATAGGTGCATTCAAGCTCATGAACTTGTCCCATTGAGTTTAGTGGTTCTTCTGCTAAGGCTTTGATTGGGTGAGACCTTGCCCATAATACTAGATTTCTTTATTTTTTATTTAGCAGTGAGGAGATGCATTTTGCAGATCTTCAGATCATTTTTCTTGCAACCAGCCTGTGACTATAACAAAAGCTATAAAGTCCAGAAATAGGTGTTGATATTAGAACTTGTTCTAAATATATTCTGGATCTTCAAGCTCCCATAAGTTCTTTCATGACCTTTTAAAACATTTTTATTTCATTGTATATTGAAAAGAGAAAGAAATCTCCCCCCGCTCTCGTTTACTAAACCAAACTAGTAATATATGTATATTCATAAAACGTTATACAATTACATTCACAATAACTCAATTTATGTAATTGAAAACCTCTGACATTGAATCTCTGCACCTCCTTCCAACAAGGGCGACAGACTTTTTTTAACTTGATTACGTCATCAACGTGCGCCACAGAGCCGTGAGTGTGAGATACGATCAATAAGCGGAAGACGCCTCCTTAAGCAGTTTATTTTGAAGAATCCTTTTCATTTGAACGGGTCTGGTCTGAATTTTTTGTCCCTTCCCGATATTTTTTCCTCAGTTCACATTTTCTTGTGACCCTCGCAGTGAGACTTCATAGATCAATCCGCGAGCGGTAAGGATGGGCTAATTTGTGGCATTTCTGTTGTTTGCTTCTAGGACCCGCTGGGGCCTGGTTACATAACCTTAACTAGCTAGGTAAAAACGTTCCCCTTTCTTTTGTTATCTCGTTTTCGTTTTAATTTTGCTGAACACTAAGACTGAAAAGGATTTACGGAGGAAATTTTTTATTTTAAAATTATGTAACCTCAACGTACTCACTTCCTTTTACAACAGAATATGGAAACAGAAGAAGATGCTCCCCCTCCAAAGCAGCAACCTATGATATATATCTGTGGAGGTAATTAATGCTATAGCACACCGGAAATAAGCTGTATAAGGTATACGGTTTGGGTGGGGTGTTAACCAAGAGATTCTTGTTAAAAGTGTGTTTATATGTTTTTTTCTTATAGTCTTGAATCCTGATTTTTTTTTAAAAATATAAATCTTAGAGTGCTACAGGTTTAAATAGAACACATGGAAACAGCTAAAAATCACTGTAGTTAATCTTCTGGAGTTTTCTTTCCATACTAGGGCTGTCTTTCTGCTTTATGAAGAAGAGGAAGGAGGGAGGAAGGAAGGAAACTAGATATTATAGTTACTATAGTATAGTAGGACTATTTTTACTGGGGGGGGAAGTTATTGAAGTTTTAATTATATATATATATATATATATATATATATACACACACACACATACACATACACACACATATTCAACACTGAAGACTAGTCAGAAAGTTGGTTAGCAAAATTCACTTCTTTCTAAAAAATGTGTTTTGTTTTGCTATGTCTTAATGCTTAGTTTCATTTCATTTCTCATTTTAACTTAATAAGATATTGTCATTATTATTTTCAGAATGCCACAAAGAAAATGAGATAAAAGCAAGAGACCCTATCAGATGCAGAGAATGTGGTTACAGAATAATGTATAAAAAAAGAACAAAAAGATGTATCCTTATACTTGACATCTTAATTGTTGTATTTTTATCTCTTTTAGTATCTAATGCTATGATGTCATTTTATGCTTATGCAGTGATTTGCCAACTTCAGCTATATATATAGAGAGAAGCATGTGAGTCTCTGTTTTTATGTCATATATTACCCGGGTAGAAGAAATAAATCATACTGTAAAATTGGGACAGTATGAAAAGCTCCTTAAAATGATCTATAAAGTAGAATCATACAGTTTACTACTATACTATTAGATATGCAAATATTAGATCTGATTTAGAAGAACTTTAAAGCAGGCTGGTCACATTGTAATGCTTTGTCACCCATTATCTCAGGTGACTTGTAGGTGTGACTAGTGGAAGCAGCCTCTGATACATCTCTTTATGCCAGCAATTTAATGTTTCCTTTCATAACACTTTTAAATCAATTTCTCTTCACGCTTCCAGCCATTTAAGAGAGGAAAACAGACCTTTACTAGTTTACTTTGGGAAGGAGAGAAGGCATAATGGTACATCCAAAATAGTGTGGGTAGGGAGGTTTTACAAACAGCAACCCAATTTTTCCTCATTTGCAGTGTCCTGAAAATAATAATAGAGGTTGACCTGGGCTTTTATTTATTCATGATTACTTGTAGATACCCCAGTTCTGAGATTCTGGGTGGTATTAAACAGGGTAGAAAACAAACAACAGATTAAAACAACAGTAGATACATACAAGATGGAACTCTACAATCAGTCTGGTTCAAAAGCATAATAGAATAAAAATATTTTAACCACTTTGTGGAATACAAGGAAGGAGGTTGCTGCTTATACCTCCAGGGGACTCATGTTCCATCATTAGGCCGCTCTCTAATCCAAGCCCTATGTACTTCTCATGGAGTGGCAACTTTGAGAAGCCCCTCTTGAGATGATTGGGCAGGATGGGCAGAATTGGTTTGGTCAAAGGACCTTGACGAGCATGCATATATTGGATCTCATTTAGAAAATTATTTTGTTGATTATTTGCCATTTTTATCTGTATGTCAGTGGAACAGAATAATAGGGAGAAAGATTGTAGGTAAGTATGTAAAATGCATGTGTAGGCCTCCAGTTAGAAATAATGGTTTGTGAACTACAAGACAATGAACATATGACAAAAGGTCAGCTAAGGGGCAAATGCTCTGGTGCTTATCCACTACAAATTATGTTAAGGTTATGTGCATAACTTTTATTATAATTGCCATTTTTCATACTTTCCAATCATTTCTTTAACTCTGTCATAGTAGTTGTATTTGATGCCCGATGAAGAGAACAGAAGATGCATCTAATTAATCTGAATTTCTGCCCATTCTTCCTGTGTTGATTTTGATTTTGATTTTGTTTAAGCATTCTCCCATTTTCCAATAAAATTTTATTCAAGCGTCTTGTTGACTTTTTGTTTAGATGTGAAATTTGTACAGATTTAAACCTACAGGTTATAGGGTAATTGTACAATCTAATTAAAGTTACTAAACTGTGTTTGGTTTGGAATGAGATTAGGAAGGTTCAGCATCAGTGTGGAGGAATGAAGTAGTGTCAGGCTTGAATCAAACAAGATTGAAACAGGTTCAGATCTTCAAGCAATTAAGCTCACTGATAGATGCCCAATCATTTCCTTTCAGCCTTATTTATCTCACAGGCTGGTTACAAATATAACATTGCTGTATGCCCAGTATTTATCTTTTGGGGGAAACAACATGCACAGTACAGAAAAAGTAATATATCAGTATAATATATGTATATAATGCTATCTTTAATTTTGTGGAAAATGAAGGCCAAAATATGACAAGAAAGGATTTTAAAAGTGGGAACCTCTACAGAAACTTGTTTTGTTGAATAGAATACAACAGTCCTACCCCCCCACCTTGTTTTTAACTTAAAGAAGGTTTAATATTTAAATACTTTAGAATAGGAATTGAAACAAATATTTGTAGCTCAGGGTTGAACTGTGGAGGCCTTGGTGCTCTCTGAGCCTTGTCAGAGAGCACCAAGGACTCCACTTTAGAATAGTTTCAGATGGACAATCAGTGCTTATTGCTCTAAGTGAAGAGATAGGCTGGCATAGAGAATACCTATTATGGAAATTGGGTCTGATGCTGTATCATAATTTTTCAATAAGCAGATGGAAGAACTCGGAATCTAATTTTCCAGCTGCTTTGCTTTACTTATGTGAAACCTGGTTATCTTTCTTGGATCTACTAAAGCAAACACAGCCCCTCCGGTTATTTTATATTTAATCCAAGCTATGTTTTGTTCTGCTTAACGATTTAATGCGCTGGGGACGCTGATACCCCATTGTTTCATGTTCCATTCCTTTGCTAAGCTGCCTTGCGTGGAAGGAGAAACGGAGGAAAGAATACGCAAGCTCAATAAAATACTCAATCGACACGTATTGTGTAAGATTACACGCGCTTCCGTTCATTTTAATATGGGGGGAGCGGCTTCTTCCCCGCGCGGCGTCTTTCCCAGTGCTGCCATAGCTACAGTCCGACGCCACCACACCCCCTCCTCGCCTGGAGGGGGAAGTGGAGGGGGCTTTCCACGCATGCGCTTCAAGTATCGAATCCCGTGCCTAAAGAGAAAGCGCCTTCTGGCAGTCGAGCGGGGTAACCGGCGGTTCCTTTCTCAGGTGGGAGCGCGTGGGGTAATTGGCTGCTGACGTCGACGGCGGAGGGACGCCCGTCTCGCAGCATCCCTTCTGGGACGGGACGGTCGGGAAGCAGAGGGAGGGCGCTCGGATTTCACTCAAACAGGTACTCGTCCGAAGGTGGGGTAGCCCGCGAGACGGAGTCACCGAGAAAAGAAAGGGGGTGGGATGCGGAGGAACTGGGAAGGGCGGAAAAGTCTTTTTGATGGTGGGGTGGGAGAAAATACCAGTGGCGACAGTTGGAGGATGCCAGTGAAGGAGGGCTGCCCGTGAGTACCGTGAACACGGGTTTCGTTTGGGGAGGAGCTGGGAAGGGTGGGAGAAAGCTGAGGGCAGTAGCTGTCTTTCATTTCCATCGCCTTTTCTTCCATGTCTTAGATCCTAGATGTGATTGAACGACAACTCCCAGCATCTCTCGCTATTGGTGGTGGTGTTGTAATTGAGGCCTCATCCTTGCCTTGGCTTAAGGGCCTTTAGAGCAGTGTTTTTTTAAGCTCCGCAACTTTAAGATGGGTGGACTTCAGCTCCCAGAATTCCCCAGCCAGCATAATACTGCTGGCTGGGGAATTCTGGAAGTCCACCCATCTTAAAGTTGCCCAGTTTGAAAAACACTGCTTTGAAAAACACTGCTCTAGACAGATTTCTACCTCTTTCAGCCTGGATCTCACAGGAGAAGACTAACTCCTGCTATGTGTAAGGCACGAGCCCAGTTTGTTTTCTGAATTGAAACCTCACTGCCAAGTGTAGGAGTTGCTTTGATGAAAGAGAAGGGCTCCATGGTTGTTGTACTGGGGCTTGGTGCATGTCCCTGACAAAGTAGGTCAGTGTTTCTTAAACTTTTTTCTTTCAGGACCCCTTCCCACTTTTAAAAACGATGGAGATCCTCAAAAGAGCGTTTGCTTGTATGGGTTATATTTATTGATATTACTGTATTAAAAGTTAAACTTGATGAATTCACTGCTGCTACCGCTTCTCACAAGTGTTTGATGGGATTTTAATATTTTATTATTTTTCAACATAGGCTAGCAAAAACTTTTAATTCTGTGGACTCCTGAGAGGGTCTTGGTGGATCCCTAGGGATCCTAGGTCCACACTTTAAGAAACAGTGGTTTAGGTTAACAGATTTTATGAAGCTCTGTAAAAATCTCAGGAAGCCATATTGTTCAGTTTAGTACATAGCAACAGTTGCTAATCATTTTGGGAAAAAAAAGGCTGCTATATCTTTTTTTAACAATAGAGGGCATTTACAAGAACATCTGCCTTCTTAACTAAAATTGTGTCTTGCTGCTACCCTTTATAAATTTCTCCTGTTTTCTTTATGTGTTTTTAGAGTTCAGTGATAAAACAAAGTGGGGTTAGATGTTGTGAATAAGAATCATTTCCAGCAAGATGCATGAAATCTGAATTTTAAAATTGGCTGACTAGAAAGGGGAGATGTCATTGGCTTTCAATTAATTCCTTATTGTATCACTTGTAATGAAACAATTTAGCTGCTTTTTGAGTGAAGGGTATGGCTTGTGCTAGCACATACTTTGACATCTGTCAAAATGTAGTTCCAAAGAAAACCAAAAATGATTTCCAAGATGGCCATTTACTATGTTTAAAATTTCATAACAGAAAATACTAGTTGTACAGGGATAGGCCCATTTGCCTGATGTGGCAAAACTATGTAACATGACATTGTTTTGCTACAAAATATAAATGGTTATATACAAAGATGTATTATAGGAATATTATAGGAATCAGTATTCCTTTGATTTAAATCAACGCGTAACTGGAGAAAAATGAAAATTTCCCACTACACTTCTCAATTTATTGCACTAAAATTAGAAACATGTATCGGGGATGATACATAAGACACAATACATTTGCTATATAAGAATTTCTCACACACTTTTTGCCTCTTCATTTCTTTAAATAATAAAGGCCTAATCCATATTGGCAATTTATCTCTTATGCACCATTAAACCTGTGTAGTTATCTTATGGGCAAAGAGAAAAAGTGATAATTGATGGGTACTTCTTAGCATGAATAACTTATATTCAGTGAATGAAGGAATTCCAAAGAGCAACTGGATCTTTTTACACTCTGGGTTTTGCAGAATCATAAAATTAAAATGATCTATTTAGTCTCTAAGGTCCAATATACTGGTCATTGTGATAGCTACTCTAGTTGTCTGTAAATAGGAAAAATAAATTTATCAGGCTATTTTTCATTTTTCTTCCTCTGATTGCTAGCATCTCATGGGTTTACCCTAAGGACCAAATAATATTAAAAATAATAGTTTGATAAAATTATGAAATATCCCTCATTATGCAGGTTGAAATCTTTACAATATCAGCTATAATATGATCTGAAAAAGGTGTGCTTTTGGCAGTAGAACAGTTTTTTTTCTCTTCTGAGCAGCTGTAAATCTGCTCCAGAAGATTCGGTAACCCTTCAGATCAGATTTAGGGGGTGCAGGGCAGGGATAGAAGGAAAAAAACTGTAATAGTAGTCTAATGTTGAATATAGGCCAACATTAACCTATAATAACCAACAATATGATTAACTCTATCAGATGTCAGGTTATCACCAATACTGAAATCTTTGAATAATTAATATATTACCTTAATAGAGTGCAATCCTGATTTAATATCACAATTCTAAAGAATTCTGGCTTATTAGAAATGCAGAGGCAAGCTGGTAACAAATAATATATCATTCTCACTTGTTTTCTTTTGTGAGGCCTTTCTATTAATGTAGTTCTAGTCCCAGAAATGGTTCCATTTGAGTGACTTCAGATAAAAAAGCTGCCATGTATAAAAGAGGTACGTGAGGAAACTCTGAAAGTATTTTGCCTCATGTCTTTGTGTTCTCTTTCCCATCTCATATTGTTTTATTTAATTTTTTTTTAATTAAAAATAAATAAATGGGAAAATGTATTGTAAAGCAAAAGTACCTAGAGTTGGTATTGTCATTATTTATTAGAATGCCCTTGGGACCCACACAGGCCTCCTTGGATATATTTGAATAAAATGGTGAATGGCTACACATGCAGCTTTGCTTGGCAGTGTGCCCAGAACAAAAACAGAAAGTTAACTTGGAGAGGTAGAGAACATTTTAGGGACTACAGAATGTAATACGGAGCAGTCTCACTTGTTTTCCTTCTGAACTGGTAAATGGTTGTTTATGATTAATCACAGCTAATATAGCAGAAATTTTTTGAGAGCACCAAGAACATGGTCTCAAATTCAGATGGAGCTACTGATGCCAAAAGGTTGTATATAGCTGCTGCAAGCTAATCCAGATCAAAATTAAGGATGAAAATGACACCTTCTATATTTAAAAATAATTTTCAGTAGGCCTGAACAAGTTTATAGCATTTTATTTTATAACTTGTGCAATTTTGTAAATAATCATGAGAAAATATATTGGAAATTTTTAAATTCTGTGTTTCTAGCTTTAAGTGCTGATCAAATGTCATCCTGGTTGGGTCATGAAACCACGAAAACATACCAAATTCCTATTGACCATCTGGACTACAAATTCATTGAAAAATGCACTGATGTTAAGCATTTAGAAAAGATTCTCAAGATATTAAGGTAAACATTTAAATAATGTTTATTTCTTATTATAGTAAAAATATGAATAAAATGAACTGGTGATCCTTGCAATGAATGTCTTTTCTTTGATTAAGAAAGCCATCATTTTATTTTTATAGATCATATAAACTTATATAAGGATGTAACAATTTGCAGTTAAAATTTTATCTGCCATTAAATTGAAATGATAGATTTTAAAAAAATTTTGCTAAACTCATTTAGGTTAGTAAGAACATTTAGATTTCTAGAAGTCTTATTTTTATTTACTGTAGGTGGAAACTCTAAATCTGATTAAGTTAAAAAAAGTAGGAAAAAATGTACAAAACAAGAACTGTAGCAAAAATAATTGGCAAGACAAGTGTGTATAGGAAATCAAATAGCAACTGACTCTAGATATGCTTGTGTAGGTTGAGAGTGGTGATGCTATAAAAACTCCCAAAGTTGAGGGTTTTTATTCCTGGTGAGGAGGGGAGGACAAATATTTCATGTTGGTATTATTATTTATGCTTTAACTGTTGGAATAGTAATGTGTAACAAATACTATGTGTTCAGTTGGTGATGAAATATTCTGTTTATCTTAAGGTCAGGTGAGGAGGGTTTTTACCCTCAACTTACATCATTTTGTGAAGACCGCATTGAGTCTTTGGCTCCAAACAGCAGAGCTCTTCGAAAAGAAAAACCTTTAGCCACTGCTTCTGATTTTACTACTGAAGAATGGAAAAAAATAAATGATGACATGGTGGTAATTCATAACTTTAATTCATAACTTCGTTCTATAATGTGAGAATAATAATTTAGGATTTCATTTAGTTCCGTGCTCATTTTCCCCTCCTGTTCTCCTCAGCTGATCACCTTCAGCAAACTAGGTTCATCTCCATGGTGAATAACCAAACTTTTAATAATTTTTGGTCTTAAATTTTAATATTATTGTCATACTAAGTACGTTATCTCCGATTCTGCTTCTTATGAGAGATAGCAATATACTGTATGCTTTTTTTATCAGTTTTCCAACTATATTAGACTACAAATTCTATACTAGCCAGGGGTTTATTAGAATTGTAGTCTAGAACAACTGAAAAGTGTATTGAGAAATTGAAAAGTGTATTGAGAAAATCATTCATACACACACATACACATAAACACAGTATTGACTTGGTTTATATACCTATTTTCTCTCTTGTTGAAACTGCAGTAAAAAGATTAGAAAATCTTTAACACATCTGTAAAAAGTGTTACCTGGAATTTTTAGGTTGCAGATTTGAAATATAGTAAATCAAAGTTATCTGTTTGTTTTAGAGCTGGATTACTGAAATGAAAGAAGATGAGTATAAAATGCAATATGCTACAGCTGAAGTTTTCAAGGAAAATGTGGAAAATTTACCACCAATTCGTAGTTCAGAGAACCATCATTCCCTAAGTCAGGTTATGCAATATCAATATGTGAATTTTATGCTGTGTGGGGAGAGGGGGAGAGAGAGCGAAAGGATGTTCGCAGGTGATATATTTTTAATTTAAAGAAAATTAAGAAGCTCTTAAGTTGTGTGTCCAATCTGATATATTTGTATTTAATTGTAGTCTTAAAATGAATTCAGTGACCTCCCTAAAATGCATGCATCTTGAAACAATTGTTGAACATATTTACTTATTTACGTTAGATTTATTTTCTACATTTCCTTTATGAACTCAAGGCAACATACATGGTACTGGGTCCTCCCATTTTTTTTTCACAACCACTAAGAGATAATGACTGACCTAAAGTTATTCAGTGAGTTTTCAGGGTGAGAGTGAACTTGAATCAGTATCTTCCCAGTCCTCAACTAGTACCCTAATCTGGAAATAAACTTAATTTGGATCAAGAAGTTACTGACAGATGTAGGATAGCATGGCCTTTTAGTGTAAGAGTTGAGCTCAACTTGAGTGAATCTTTATCTGTGGTAAACAATAGCAAAACAAATATATTTATTAAAAATATTTCTATAATGTCTCACTGTTACAGAATAAAACTGCAAAAACAAAGCAAAAGAAGAAAAATATACCAAGAGACTACAGAGAATGGGATAAGTATGTTGGATATTTTCTACTAATACTTGTAGTGGAAAGATGCTTTTACCTACCTGGACATAATTGTATGCAAAGTGTCCTTAAGGCCCTGGTGTTGCTGGTATAAAAGTTTCCAGTATTTGCACTGGGAAAGACAGCTGCCTAGGACTGTGAGGGGGCACTGCTTTTATTGTTGGCAACGTGGGCTATGATGGATCACTGGCTTCAAGTAAAGGATATTATTTTGCCCTTAAACCATATTGTAATGAAATCTTACTGTAATTTTAAAAAATCTACTAAATCATTTTGAATTTAAGGTTTGATGTGGAAAAAGAATGTTCCAAAATTGAGGACCAAGAAGACAATTATTCTAAAACCAGACTTAATGATACCATAAAATTACCAAAAGCAGAGATAAACACAACAGGTAAGTAATCTCTAAGGAATGTATAGCTGGTTTTTGTTGTTACAGTGTAAGAGGTCTAATACCATAAAAGCAGTTCTTGTTTCAGAAATAATCAGTGCTCTAAAAATTATGGTATTTTTGGAAACTTTGGTTAATTACATTGTAAATGGTATCTATATATATCAAATGTTTAAATTCCCATTCTCAGAGACAGGTTCCTACTGTAATGATTGCCTACTCTAATAGACTCAGACTCACAAGCAGGGACTTAATGATATCTGATTTATTAAAGAATAGTATGCAAATACAGAGAAAGCTGAGAATGAGTAAAACCGCGCCAAATACAAACTAAAAACCCTCGGCTCAAACGTATTCCCCCCCCTCGCCCTGCCGTTGCAAACTCTCCCCCCCCCAGGTGCTGGTATCCGTTTCTGCTGATGTCCTGGGAAAGGAACCTTGAACACACGAGATAACCCAAACACATTCCAATCCAGCTACTAACATATAACAATCCCACGAGATGGAATCCTCCTCCCCTCCCAGACGAAACACGCATCAGCCAAATGACATGCGAAACGTTACGATGTACCGGCAACATTGGAACGGTGAACATGACATACCGCCCCCCCAAAAACATTAAGGAGCAGGTTTGTGAGGATAAGCTAGATGAAAGCAGCGAACCAAAAGAGGAGATTGGACATCATGGGCAAACACCCATTCAGGGTGGGGAAAGTGCTTCCAGCAAACAAGGTACTGAAGAGTGCCACGTAGTCAGCGAGAATCAAGGACCTCTTTCACCTCAAAATGTTGTTGCCCGTCAATCATGATCGGAGCAGGCAGTGGGGGTTGTGGATGCCAGTGATCTGAGTGGGTGACAGGCTTGAGTAAGCTGCAATGAAAAACAGGATGTAAATGTTTCAGATTGTGTGGCAAATCCAGTCTAAACGTGACAGGGTTAACAACTCCCACAATGGGAAAAGGTCCAACAAACTTAGGAGCCAATTTCTTCGAGGGCTGAGGGGACTTAATGAACTTAGTGGAAAGGTAGACCTTATCACCAACTTTAAAAGCAGGTTGAAGGGCTCGTCGCTTATCGGCGTGCAATTTATAGGCGGATTGGGCATCCGCCAACGCCTGTTGAATCACTGGCCATGAATCAGCCAGTTGAGCAGCCCAATCAGAAGCGGAGCAGGGCTGTGTGGAGGGTTGAGGCAACTCAGGAATGGGAACAAAGTCCCGGCCAAACACAGTATGGAAAGGGGTGTGCCCCGTGCTCTGATGGACGGCGTTGTTATAAGCCACCTCAGCAAAAGGTAGCAGATCAACCCAATTGTCCTGCTGATAGTTGACAAATGCCCGCAAAAATTGCTCCAGGGTCGAATTAAGAGCCTCCGTAGATCCGTCAGTCTCCAGATGCGATGCAGTGGACAACGCCTGCTTGGTACCCACCAGCTTTAAAAATGCCCTCCAAAATTGGGAAGTGAACTGTGTTCCATGGTCCGTGATCAAGCAGGAGGGGCTCCCATGAATCCGGTAGATATGGATTAGAAAAAGGCAGGCCAATTGCTGCACAAACGGAATGGAAGCACATGGAATGAAATGGGCTTGCTTAGAAAAGTAGTCCTTTACCACCCAAATCACAGTCTTTCTCTGACTAGGAGGCAAATCCACAATGAAATCCATGGAAACCTCCTCCCAAGGACGGGAGGGGCTAGCCACTGGCTGTAGCAGCCCTTGCAGTTTGCCCCCCTTCCGTTTAGACATGGCACAGACAGGACAAGAAGCAACATTACTTTTTACATCACGTCTCAATGTGGGCCACCAGAATTGGCGGCGCACCAGATGCAAGGTTTTGACAAACTCAAAATGACCAGCCACTTTATCATCATGAGACCTAATCAAAGTTTCCCTTCGCAAACTGTCAGGGACATAGAGGCGGTTTTGCTTCCAAGCGAAGCCTCTGTCAAATGTAACATTGTCTCTATTTGCTTGCAACCAAGTGTCAGATTTCAGCTCTAGCAGAAACTGTTGTTGCAATTGCAAGGGAATTGGCGTTCTTCCCCCAGCCGGTGAAACCGAAGCTGGGGGCAGCTGTGCACGAGTCTGACTGCGTGTGACAGCTTGCAACCCCAATTGGGGTGCTGTCCACACTGTACCCACAACGTCAGGTGCCTGGACCGAATCCTGGGGCAGGCGGGAAAGCGCATCAGCCAGGAAGTTTTTCTTGCCCGGAATGAACTTCAACTTAAAGTCAAAGCGACTGAAAAATTGAGCCCAGCGGATCTGCTTCGGACTGAGCTTATGGGGCGTGCTGAGCACTTCCAAATTTTTATGGTCAGTCCAAACTTCAAAAGGACATTTAGCCCCCTCTAAGAGGTGGCGCCATCCCTCCAAAGCAGCCTTGACTGCAAAAGCTTCTTTTTCCCAAACACGCCATTGCCTTTCCGTCTCGGAAAATTTCCGGGACAGATACGCACAAAGCTTCAGGCGGCCACCAGCATCCGCTTGCAGCAAGAGCACTCCAATTGAGAAATCGGAAGCATCCACTTGAACCACAAAGGGTTTAGTGGGATCAGGGTGTTGAAGAATGGGTTCAGCAGTGAACAGGCTTTTGAGTTTGTCGAAAGCCAACTGGCATTCAGGTGTCTAATTGAGCAATGCCCCTGGGTTCTTCACCTTGCGTGTGTCCCCCAACCCCTTCGTACGTAACAAATCAGTGAGAGGCAATGCAATTTCTGCGAACCCCTGGATGAATTGGTGGTAATAGTTGGAAAATCCAAGAAAACTTTGGAGCTGCCTGCAGGTACGCGGGCGCTCCCACCCCAAAATAGCTTGAATCTTCGCAGGATCCATTTCAATGCCCTTGTCAGAGATCCTGTACCCCAGGTAGTCAAGCTGAGTCTGATGAAATTCACACTTAGAAAGTTTAGCATAAAGCTCAGCCTTTCTCAGTTTGCTAAGCACCTGTTTCACCAAGCGCTCATGTTCCTCCTCCGTTTCAGTATAAATCAAAACATCATCCAAATAGACCAGTACACCCTTGAACAAATGTTCATGTAACACTTCATTGATTAATTGCATGAACACCCCTGGTGCCCCCGCCAACCCAAAAGGCAAAACCTTGTACTGAAAAGAACCCAGAGGACAATTGAAAGCAGTCTTCCATTCATCCCCCTCCCGTATGCGGATGCGGAAATAGGCTTCCCACAAATCCAGCTTAGAGAAGATTTTCCCCTTAGCCAGATGTGCTAACATGTCTTTTATTATTGACAGAGTATATTTGTTTAATATCGAGACCGCATTTAATCTGTGGTAATCTGTACAAAGTCTCAATGTCCCATCCTTCTTCGCTCGAAACAAGACGGGGGCACCCACTGGCGAATTTGCTGGTTCAATAAAACCCCTGGCCAAGTTTTTGTCCACAAACTCCCGCAACGCCGCCAGTTCCTTTTGCGTCATGGCATAGATTTTTGGTTTGGGCAGTTGCGCATCGGGGACCAACTCTATCGCACAGTCAGTTTTTCGATGAGGTGGAAGTTGGTCCTCTTCCTTCTCACCAAACACATCCGCAAAGCTTTGGTATTGCTCCGGCAAGCCCTCCAATGGGGTGACAGCAAAATGCGGGGTTGCTGTCGCCGCCCTCCCCACTGCAGCCTCCGGAGCGTCATCCTCCCCAGGGGCTTGATAGAAACCATCCCCAAAAGTCAAAGTCCTGTGCACCCAATTTATATATGGGTTTTGTTGGACCAACCAAGGAATCCCCAGAATGACTAAGGGACCCCCCACAGGCGTCACCACAAACGGCAGCCCCTCACGGTGGCTGCCCATTTGCAACGCCACCATGCCCGTGAAATGGGTGACTGGTTTCCCCCCTGCCGTAGAACCATCCAGCTGGGTGAAAATCATGGGACGTTGCAGTGGAAAGCTGGGTAACTCCAAAGCAGCCACCACGTTAGGGTGCATCAAGCAACGCGAACACCCTGAATCGATCAATGCCCAAACTTCAACGGTTCTTGTGCGGGAGCCTAACTTCACTTTCACAGTCAGTGTGGGATAGTCACCATTCACCGAAATATGTTCGCGCCTCTCCTCCACCACCTGCCCAGAGGCGCTCTTTAAAGCAGGTGGCTGGCGTTTCCCGCCGGCTGGAGTAGATCGGGCTCCCCCTCACCCCCGAAGTAAGGAATCTCCTCCACTTCAGTTTCAGCCATGGCTGCCTTCATTTTCCTGGGTAGAGAGGGAGATTTCCCCGACGGCTTCCCCGGACGATCATCGGTCTTTCCCTTCAGGCACGCCGCCGCTCGGTGACCTTCCTTCCCACATCGGAGGCATTGCCCTTTCACATAGCAGCGCTCCCTCTCCTCTTCCCAGGCACGTTGACCGGACTTTCCAGTGGGCGCAGCAGTGCAGGAACCCTTGCTGAGCCCAGCATATCTCATCACCTTCCTGTGAGTGAAGGTCTCATGGGCATGCTCAGCCTTCCCTGCCAGCTGTATCCATTCATACAGGGTATCTGGGTCATCCCTGCCGAGCGACCACCTCAGGACCTCCGTATTCAGACCGTCCTTAAAAAGCTCTATTAATGTGGATTGGGACCAATCCTCAACCTTCCCAGCCAGAGCCTTGAATTCCAGAGCATAGTCTGCCACCGATCATGGCCCCTGGCACAGCTCCCTCAGTGCCCGTTTTGCTCTTTCTTTAGCTAACGGGTCTTCAAAGTGTAGTTTCAACGCCCACAGGAATTCTTCGAACTCCTCCAGCTCAGGGGCATCCGATTGACATAACTGCACATACCAATCGGCTGCCCACCCCTTGAGCCTAGTGGCAATGGCATTAATCTTGGCTCTTTCTGAACGGAAAAACTGCTCCCACTCATCCATATAACTCCTTGCATTGGTAAGGAAGAACGATAGCTTAGTTGGATCTCCATCAAATTTAACTGTAAAGTCCTTAACCCCCACTCCGGGTGGTCCCTTCGCCACAGCTGGGCGGTCGAGCTTTCTTGTAGCTCCCAGGGATCTCCGCTCTCGAGGAGGGGACCTTGAAATCCTCACTCTCGGCGCTCTTGCTTCCTCTCTGTGCCAGGTCCTACTCCTTTCCTCCGGGGAAGTTGGGGGCAAAGAAGAAGTCGAATGCCTAGTACTAGACTCCTCTCTCCTCCTCTCCCGGGGACCCCAGTCCATGGACATCTTTCAAAACATAAATTCTAGTGACTCCAATTTGGCCTCCACCAAACCCCCACCTTATACGGTCGGGTTTGGGAATCCTCCTTTCCCTCTTGCCTCACCACAGTTGGGGAACTTGGGTATCGCTGCTTCCAAGACGTTTTGGACATCCCTGGTAGGGATCCCTGTGTCTCATCCCATGTGGTCAGCTCGCCTGGCGACTCACCAGTCGGTTCAGGGGCTCTTTTACCTCCAACCTCCTCTTCTCGTAGGCTGGAACTCGACCCCTCTTGAACTTCTGAAAGCTCTCGAGGAGGGACCCTCTCCGTTCTTATCACTGTGGAGTCGGGTTCCCCCTCACTTGATTCCTCGCTTTCCGTGGTTTGGGGATTTGGTTTGCTCATCGCTAGCACTCCTCCCTCACAAAATAAATCTGGAAAGGGGCTAACGGTAAACTTTTAGATTCTCAGCTTTATGTAATGATTGCCTACTCTAATAGACTCAGACTCACAAGCAGGGACTTAATGATATCTATTTATTAAAGAATAGTATGCAAATACAGAGAAAGCTGAGAATGAGTAAAAGCGCGCCAAATACAAACTAAAAATCCTCGGCACAAACGTAATCCCTCCCCTCGCCCTGCCGTTGCAAACTCCCCCCCCCCAGGTGCTGGTAACCGTTTCTGCTGATGTCCTGGGAAAGGAACCTTGAACACACGAGATAACCCAAACACATTCCAATCCAGCTACTAACATATAACAATCCCACGAGATGGAATCCTCCTCCCCTCCCAGACGAAACACGCATCAGCCAAATGACATGCGAAACGTTACGATGTACCGGCAACATTGGAACGGTGAACATGACACCTACCATTTTATTAAGCTTTGTCTCTGAAGAGACAGCCTTGATATTAGTAAAACAAACAAACGAATTTTTTTTCTGATTGAATATCTTCACTAGCGAAGTAGTTAAACTACTAGTAGAAGCAAGTTATTTTGAAAATGGAATTTTAAAACTTATCCTTGCCCTTTGTGTGCGTGTGTGTGTCAGAAGCACCTACCAAGGCGCATCTGTATTGAAAGGATTTGCCGGTGATGTCACCATTGCCCAGGACTCCTGAAGGAGCTCCTTTCATGTCTCTGTTATCCTTACCCTTACCATGTTGCAAATAACTGCTTACATAACAAAATAAGAAATTACAAAGAACAGCATCAACTATTGTCACTTCGTCTTGACGAAGTTGACCAGCTCAAACTTGCTTATATACTGAGTGAGATCATTGGCTTCTAGCCTACAATTGTTCATTGGTTGACACTGTTGTCTAAGGTCTCAGGCAGAAGTATACGCCACTTTTGCTACTTGAGATCCTTTTAACTGGAGATACTGAGAATTAAACTATGACCCTCTGCATGCAAAATCTGTATCCTACCATAGAATTATTGAATTAAAGGATTATTGCTTGCCAGATCAGTGGACTTGTATAAATCACCCATAGCTATGAAAATTAAAATATTTTATGTAAGTGCTTTTGCTTGCAAATGTTGTTCCTTTCATTTATAATAAGAATTTTCTAGGTATGACTACAAAAGAAAAGACAGCTGCTGCTCATCGTGAAAAAGAAAAAGGTAATGAAGCATTTGTCATAGGTGACTATAAAGAAGCAATTGCATACTACAGTCGGTAAGTTACTGCTGTTTAAATGATTCTTTCCAACTTATTATAATAATTATACTTTGGCTTTGATGAAGAGCTATTGAACAAATTAAGAACCTTAAATATTTGCTTTCAAAATAATAATCAGTTTCATGGATGGGAGTTCTTATGTCCTATAAGGGGAATCTATCAAATTAGTATTCTGAAACCTCTATTAATATTTTAGGACTGGGAGAAAAGGCTACAGACTGTACTATACACATGCTGCTTATATCATGCATATTTACTGGAATTTAATAGTCTAACTATATACAGAATTTACAGCTACGATAAAGATTACCTATTTCTTGTGGTCTTCGTTGAAATAGGTTTTGCAGGGCTACAGAAAATGATCTGAAGTCTGTACTCTTTTGTTAGAAAAGTATGGATTAGAATATGAATGGGTATTTTGATAATTCTAGGTACAGAACTAAACTTGGTTAGTTTAGGATCATAGAATCAGTTCCTTTCATGGTCTCATGCTGTATTCCTGGATAACTGTGATTGTTTCACAGTCATCACTGCTAAGACCAGATGGAAATTTGGGAATGTTACAACAAAGGGCAGTAAATTTTTTCTCCTGAGCGCCAAGTGGAAAAATGGACAGCCACAACTTTCCTCTCCCTCTGGAAGTTGGACACAACAATGGGGAACTTCTCTGCAGCGTCTTGTACGATGAAGCTTAGTCAAATGCAAATAAATGTTCTCTGTTCCCTCCCAATTCAGTGTTGGAGATGTCACTATCCCCAGAGAACAACCACAGATACATGGACACATGCCTACCATGCTCTTCCCTTTTGGGAGAAGCAACATTATGAAATAAATAAGTAGTAACCAAAATAAATTAAAGATAGGAGATGAAAGAAAAGGGAATCAAACTAGGTCTGTTTTACACCAACACCATTCTGAATGTTTATTTTGACAAAGCTAGTCAGTAGAACAGTGCACTGATGAGCTTAATTTAATCTTTGTATTATGGCAATACATTACATTAACGTTTATATTATAACAAAACTTCCCATTGAAAGCTGAATTTATTTAAGCTCCTATATTAAGAAACACAGGAATGGTGATCTCACTGTAGAAAATCATTTCTGTCTTTAGATTTTTATGTGCTGTTGCTTTTTCCTGTTAATTATTTGATCAGAATTGATTGTATCTGCTCTGATTATGTCATTAATTCCCCCCCCACTGGATCTTGCCCTTGATTATGCTCTGCATAGTAATATGCACAAAGCTTTATTTTGCATTTCTAAACTATATTGGTACGTAATAACTACATGACCTTGGGCCAGTCACTTTCTCTCAGCCCTAGGAAGGAAGCAATGGCAAACCACTTCTGAAAAGCCTTGCCAAAAAAACTGCAGGTACTTGTCCAGGCAATATCCAAGAATCGGACATGATTGAACATATTAAAAAAAAATTATTGAAGTGTCTGGATTGATTTCAGCCTGCTTGATATATTTTGCTTTTTGCAGGAGCATATCTGCATTCCCTACTGTGGCTGCATACAATAACAGAGCTCAGGCAGAAATGAAACTCCAGAACTGGCAGAATGCTCTTCAAGACTGTGAGACTGTATTAAAAATGGAACCTGAAAATATAAAAGGTAGAATTAAACATATTTTTTAAAATATTAAGTGCTTAAACAAATGACTCATAAATATTGAAATAAGGTTAGTATAAGTGGCAATAAGTTTAAGAAATTTTAAACGTGTGAATTACAGTTTGTTTTGGTGACTTCTCCCTTTAAGGCTTTACTAATAGACTAAAAGGAAAAGATGATTTGGAGTGGGTAAAGGAAGTCACACTGTGTCTGTCAGTGATTCTTTAAAGGAGCTGCATTTTTACCCAGTTGTACAAACAGTTGCTGCATGCATGTCCTCAAATGATCCAAATTACTTTTTGCATTTGAATCTAGATCACTGCACAATCCTATAATCAAATAATGTCGATTTAATACCAATAATTTATTATACAAAAGGTTCAAATGTATTATAGAGTACAAAACTTATACTGTTATTATTTAGAATTAACTAGAAATTGTTTGTTTATTTAATAGCTGAGGTTTATACACAGTTCCAAATGAAAATTCACGAGAATGTGGTTTAGTCTTCACATATTTCTTTGGAGAGAAAAAGCAGTGAGAGCATAAAAAATCTTGAGTATTTCCCTATCGTTACCCTATGTTCACTTCAAAAGTTTACTCTTCTTGTTTTATGCCAGATCTGAAACAAGCCTAACTAGGGAATGAAAAAAATATTCAATTGATACACCAAAAATTTCTTGTGGTTATCAATACAGTGGATTTTTTAACTTAAATAATGAAAAAAAAAGATTAAGGCCAGATTGGAATATGAGTTTCTTTAGCTTTATGCCAGTGCTTTAATTGTGAGATTGCAAGTTAGTATATATACTTCATTTCTTTAAAGGTGTTATTGCAAAAAAAAAAAAACCCTAACCCTATCATCTGACACCCACAGTAGTAGACAAATCCTGATGAGATGTATAGAGGCATGATATACTTATCCCCAAATCTCATTTTTTTCCTTTCCTTGCTTTCCTCCATCCACTCCCCTTAACACAAGAGAACCCTGATCATTTTAAATAGTCCGCAGATTGCTTATAATATGCTGTCAAATAAGACCTTTTAAAAAGCCATTAATCTTACTACATGACTATTTTGCTGTTGAGTGATTATATATAATGAATACATAATTATTTTACATTTACAGTATATATGCAGCATTCAAATTTTGTCACTTAGAAAAAAGTGATAACAATATTTATCTGTTAATTAATCTGTAGCTCTTATGCGTCGTTCCACTGTTTATAAAAATCTACAGAATTTTAAAGCAGCTGCTGAAGATTTGAGAAAAGTATTACATATTGATCCAAAAAATGCCATAGCTAAAGTAAGTATTAATACTTATTTTAAGAGTTGTAGCATTAATGTGTAATGCTCCTTTGTTGCTGGACATAAATTATAGTAGGTGTGCTAATCTTTATCTGAATTCTGCTAACTTAGTGGCTGTAGCATTTGGCAGAACCCTGCTATAATGTGGAACCAGGGATTTCTGATCAAGATGTATTGTAATTAGACAGGGACAGGTGTATTCCAGGGCTCCCTGAAGTTCTAGTAGCCTGATAACTGTTTAATTATAGGTTTCTGTTGGAAATAGAAGCTGGTGATTCTCTTCTGCTAATTGATTATAGAGATGGCATCCAAGAAAGTACTGCCACTATTTTTCTCCAAGGTGACCACATCAGATTGAGAAATATGTAATGCTTGTCCATTTAGTGATATGAGGAGATACAAGAGATACTGAAACAATTGTTAACTCTGTAAGAACCAGTTTGGATGTGGCTAAGAATAGAATCTCACAGATAGAAAGTCTTAGGAAATCTGTTGTCACATAGGTTGTTGATCAAATGAAGTCTGTTCAGGTCAAAGCCACTATTTAGAATTTTAATTTCCGCTTTAAATGATGTGGTAGGAATTCCAAAGAAGAGGACCATCCTCTTCTCTTAATAAAACCAATAATATGTTAAATGTTGGTCCTGCCTTAAGGTAGGTAGGTAGGTAGGTAGGTAGGTTGGTTGGTTGGTTGGTCGGTCATTCATTCATTCATTCATTCATTCATTCATTCATTCATTCATTCATTCATTCATTCATTCATTATTAAACAGATTTATAAGGCTGCCCAACTCACACACAATGACTCTGGGCAGCTTACAGAATTAAAAACCATAAAAACACAATAGACACGCCCCCCGGCAGCAGCAAACACATTCATACCAGCCACTTGATTGGCTCCAAAGCAGCTTGGGGTCCCCAGGTCTGTTGACAGAACCATGTCTTTAGGGCCTTCCGGAACAGGAGCAAGGAGGTGGCCAATCTTATATCTGGGGGAATGATGTTCCAAAGAAAGGGAGCCACTACCAAGAAGGCCCTTTTCCTTGGTCCCACTAGATGTACCTCTCTAACTGAAGGGACCCGCAGCATGCTTTGCTTCCCCACTCTGGTGGGCCGGGTGGATGTGACTGGGGAAAAGCAGTCCTGCAAATAACCTGGCCCCAAGCCATGTAGGGCTTTAAAGGTGATAACCAGCACCTTGAATTGGACCTGGAAGCAAATCAGCAACCAATGCAGCTCCCGCAAAAGAGGTGACATGTGGGCAAGTCTAGGCTTGTGCAAAACAGTGTGGGCCGCTGCATTTTGAACCAATTTAAGCTTCTGGATAACTTTCAAGGGCAATCCCATGTGGAGCGCATTACAATAGTCCAAACGGAAGGTGACATGGGTGTGGGTGACTGTGAGAACGGCCTGTTGGTTCAGGAACGGGCATAGCTGGTGCACAACATGTAGCTGTACAAAGGCTCTCCTGGCCATGACTGCCACCTGCTCTTTGAGCAGGAGTCGTGAGTCCTAGAACCCCCAGGTTATGCACAGGGTCTGTCTGGGGCAGTGCAACCCCATCCAAGACCAGAGATGATAATTCTCTGGAAACCAAAGAGCCCCAAACCCACAGCCATTCCATCTTGCCAGGGTTCAACTTCAACCTGTTGCTCCCCATCCAGATCTGAACAGCTTCCAGGCACCGGGAGAGGGTGGTCATGGCATCGCTTAACTCACCATGGGCAGAGAAGTACAGCTGAGTGGCATCAGCACACTGATGATATCTTACCCCATGGTGACGGATGATCTCACCCAGTGGCTTCATGTAGATGTTAAACAGGAGCAGAGAGAGCACCAACCAGCTAGATACTGGGAACACCTATTGTATTCCAATCTCTTTTTCATATACCTGATAAGCCTTGGCCAATTATTGTGAAGTTTCTCAAATTTGCCATTAAGAGATAAAATTTAAGCTTGATATATTGATGGTATTGAATGGGAAATAGGATCCATATTATACTTTTCCTGAGCTACCTTAAGGAAATCCAAGAATATATCTTCTTTGGAGGATAGAAAACTGCCCATGTTTGCTATTGTGCTTAATTTCAGATTTGGGCTGCAGATTATTTGCCCTCAGCTTCTAATTAGGCATTTGTTTATCTTATGTAGTTGACTTTGCCTAGAAGGAAAAGCTAGAACTGCAGGCAGTGATTAGCTCCCTTTTCCTTCTCCTAATTTTCTTCTCCCCACCACCCCAATCCTTGAAAACACCTATATTTCAGTTGGTCCTTGAACAAAAATAGAGTTTCCTTTTCACTCTGTTTTTTTGCCTGGTGGTCCATGTAATAACTACAAAAGTACTTCGTTTATTATAATATGTAGGGGATGTCAGGGTGCTCTATAATAACCCAATAACAGCAAAATCAGGAGTGGACATTCTTTATTTTTGGTTTCAGTTATTTTTGTTGTTTGGTCTGAAATTATGGGGGTTCTATCTGCACTGACTTTCTACTTTCTACTTATTTATTTATTTATATTTCAAATTTCCTTCACTGCCCATCTCCTATCACCACCGATTGGGACTGGCCCTGGAGGAGAGATCCAACCTTGTGGGGTGCCGCAGGGATCAGTTCTCTCTCCTCTCTTATTTAACATCTACATGAAAACCACTGGGTGAGATCATCCGTCACCACGGGATGAGGTATCATCAGTATGCTGATAATACCCAATTATACATCTCCATCCCGGGTGAGGTAAGTGATGCAGTGACTGCCCTTTCTCAGTTCCTGGGGGCTGTGGGGGTCTGGATGTTTAACAACAGGCTTCAACTGAACCCTGGTAAGACGGAGTGGCTGTGGATTGATGGTGCTTCATCTTCCGGGAAATTGTCATCCTTAGTTCTGGATGGGGTTGCACTGCCCCAGACAGACTCTGTGTGTAATCTGGGGGTTCTCCTGGACTCACACTCCTGCTCGAAGAGCAGGTGGTAGTCGTGGCCAGGAGGGCCTTTCCACAACTTCGGGTTGTGCGCCAATTACGCCCGTTCCTGGAACGAGAAGCCCTTTGAACAGTCACTCACGCCCTGGTCATCTCCCATATAGACTACTGCAATGTGCTCTACATGGGGCTACCCTTGAAGAGTATCTGGAAGCTTCAGCTGGTCCAGAATGCAGCCGCGCGGGCCATCTTTGGTGCCCCTAGGTCGGCACATATAACACCATTGCTGCGCGAGCTGCACTGGGTGCCAGTTTGCTTCCGGGTCCAATTCATGGTGTTGGTTATCACCTTTAAAGCCCTACATGGCATGGGGCCAGGTTACCTGAGGGACCACCTCTTTCCCATTACATCAGCCTGCCCCACCTGATCATCCAGAGAGGGCAGGTTGCGGACCCTGTCCGTAAGAGAATTTCATCTGGCGGGGTCCAGGAAGCAGGCCTTCTCTGCAGTGGCCCCTGCCCTCTGGAACATCTTGCCCCCAGAGGTGAGGCAGGCCCCTTCACTCCTGACCTTCTGGAGGGCCCTGAAGACTTGGTTCTGCCGTCTCGCCTGGGGCAGGAAAGTGAATAACCATACTTGTGGGTGGCTCACACCTTAGAGTCCCTCCCACCAGCCTGGATTTTACATCTTCTTGGATTTTATATTTATTTACTGTATTTTATAATAACTGTTTTTATGAGATTTTAATGTTTATATTTAGAGCCTGATTTTATTGTAAACCACCCAGAGTCCCTCTTTTGTGGGAGATGGGCGGTAACTAAATTTGAATAATAAATAAATAGAGGGTCACCAGCTCACCCAACCCTCAGGAGGTCCGCCAGAGCCTGCCGCGCTCCGCCGCGCTCTGGTGCTTTGCTGCGCTGCGCTCTGGTGCTTTGCTCCTCCACCCAGGGGGAGGTCCAGGGTCCAGCGTCTCCACCACCAGCCAAGGTATTTACGGCTGGGGAACCTCCTGAAACTGGCCAAATTGGCCCACAGCACTCCCCCCAAAACCCCCAGACTGACACAAAAGGGGTTAGGGGAGCAGGGTCCTAAAGAAGCGGATCTCCCCCCCTGGAGCTGCCCGGAGCTGCAACTAGCATCTGCTCCCAGTCGCCATCTTTCATTTACTAGAAGTTCATAATTATTATCAGGCCAAACTCAAGGTTCTGGTTATTATAAAACTCTGAACAGCTATGGCAATTGTCTTTTTTTTGTTGTTGTTCTCCTTTGTTCTCCTTTTTTAATATTTTAGTAGCACTTTTCTTTATAACTTGGGATGTTAAAGAGTTGGCTAAAAAAGAAAAGATTGGGAGATCTCTTAGCTCTATGTATACACTGCCAGTTGGTCATAAATTGGTTAGAGATGTTCGGAATAAAAAAAAAAACAGGTCTCCTTTTAACTTGCGCCCCTCCCCTTGCTGCACAAAGTATACCTTTGAATTTGCAATATTTTGCAGGATTATATGTATGACTTCAGTGGATATTTAGGGTTCTCTTATTCCTGTATCTCATTCCTTTTCACCTAAAGATATATAGTATTGATGTTACAACTATTGCAGATAATGTTACTGTGCAGTTAACAGCCTCAATGGACAATAATTTGCATACATTTTTGAAATGAATATTTGCTGAATAACAGTAAGGTTGGTGGGTTTTTTTTGCGCCAATAGGAACTCAGTTTCACCAATCTCATCACATACAGCAAAGCATTTATTAGAGGTGATATTACTGCATATAATTCTCATAAAAAGAAACAATGATTAATTAAAGTTAAATCTCTAGATAAGAAACAGATTATTCGTTCTTTATATATCCTACCCATGTCCTGAAATGTATAAATCTTTGGTTGAAACTCTTCCTTGTGCTATTAGAAATTTTGAATCTATGAAAAGATTATGGCAGGGGGCAAACTAAAGGATATTTTTAACTTCTCTAACAAAAGTATGTGTTCCATCTGGAAAATGAAGGTAAGGTGAAGGGGGAGGATTGACTTTTGAAATTTATCAGGAATTCCTTATTTAAATGTAAGTAGATAAGTCCTTCTGTGGATGTTTCAGATCTATGACTAAGGTCCTAAAAGTTTTTTGTCCTGTATTAGTTTTAAACATTTCCATTAGCTGAAATTGCAAAATGAGTTACATGGCTAACCTTGGAATTAAGAGGATTTTCTGTAGTTGACATAAATCAAAATGCAGTAATGTAAGAATGCTTTGCCTACGGTAAAACTATCTTGTTTGTTAGAACCACAATAAGGAATAATCTTAACTTGCACTGAAGACCAGTTGAAGGGTTAGGAGGCAATAGGAGAATGCAGCACTGAAATTCTCTCCCGATTATGCCAGCTTTAGCTGCTTTAAATTGATAAATGCTTTTATGCCAGCTTTAGCTGCTTTAAATTTAAATTAAGGTGAGAAGCCCAGGACTTTCCAGACCCAATCTAAGCTCTATTTTATTTTATTTTTATTTTTATTTTTATTTAGTTATTTATTTTCTATCCCACCTTTATTGTTTTTATAAATAACTCAAGGCGGCAAACATACCTAACACTGTATTCATTTTCTTTGGATCTGAATCTTGAACCTAGGAGGAGTGAGCTGATAGAATCTTCCTTCCTTGGGGTAAAAGTATTTATCATATAGAGCAAAGCTAAACCAAAATCTCTATAAGAACCAGCTCTAGCTACTTTAAGGATTTCTTTACTCGAGCTGTCTCTGAGTGAATGTTATCCTCTCTCTGCCTGCCATTTTATACAGTTTTATATCCAGTGTTTTTTTTTACTGTAATTATTTGTGTATTTTAATGCTTTTCTTTTAATCACATACATTGCTTTAAAATGTTTTTAACTTGGGAAAGTGGTATAAAAATATAAGAAATAAGAAAGCAGTGAGATAGTTTTTACTGTGGTAGCCTGGGGGAAACTGACACAAGGGACCATATTCTGACTTCTTTGATTTTGCAACAGAAACTAGGAGAAAGGTACATATGTTATCATTTGGTTCTCCATGTCATTTAATTAAAACAGTGGTAGAGAACTTTTTGGCCTTCCAGATATTGATGAACTATACTTACTAGCATTGCTAGACAACATGACTTATGTTAGGATCTTGAGAATTGTACTTTAATAACATTTGGAGCCTCCTTCCCCTAAACAGATTTTGGTGGGTTTAAGACAAAAAGTTCAAAGCACATCTTGCTTTGTACAATTAATGGATTTTGTTACTATGGTACATTATAAACACTGCAAGTTTTTGAAAAAGGCAGTACAAACTTAGCCAAGCTATAAAATATTTGTGGAGGAAATAAATGGCTGTATACTATAACAAAGTTTATAGAAACTCCATTCTCAGGGTATTTTCTTCTAAAATCCTGGCAACTAATGGAACTATCATGTCTTATTTACATTTGTCTGAGGACATGTAGCTAAACTTTGCAGGAGACTGAGTATTCAACTTAATGAATATTTTTCTTTTTTTTTCTTTTTGATGTTTTTACTGATAAGATGGTACGGTTACTAAGGAGAACCAGAAACAAACCCTTGTCCCTCACAGTTATCTGGGTAGAAATAATTCTTTGTATGTGAAACTCGCTCACCTGAAGAGATACCCTACCTTGTAGTCCTGCACTAATGCCATTCTTAGTGCAAACGTTTATAGGCATAATAGACATTGATCCATTTTCAGTTTAAAGTAATTCGATTTGTTTTATGGCCATCTGCAGGGAGGAGAAGGGGTGCAAGTGTCACAACACTAGTTCTGCTCTTCTTGTTCTGTGTTGCACAAAATAAACATACAACATGTAAGAAATGGAGCTTGCATTGTGATTTGTGACACTCTCTTTGTCTTTGTGGTGAAACCATAGGATTCCATGGATGTTTCTGCTTTGTTTAATTTTTTTCCCCAAGTGCCTGTTAGTTTAGATTCCCTACACCATGCCCTAGTTCTAAGGTGTTTTGTTTTTTTTAAGCAGGCAGTATAATATGCACCTGTGAGTTTGGGATCTATTTTTAAAAGATCTGTTAAAATAAATTAATGTATATTAATAATGACTGTCACAAAATCCTGGATTTCTATGGGCTTATAAGCATAACTAAGTTTGAATCCAGTCAGTTACTATGATTTGTACAGCTGAAAGTACCAATTTTAATACTTTGCACTGTTCTTTAAAGAACAATAATAAATATTACTATTATGCTACAGAAGAGCCTCTCAGATATTGATAAGAGTCTGAAAGAATCAGAACCTGTATCTCAGACCCAAAGCAAGGGAAGAAGAATATTCATTGAAGAAATAGAAGAATCAGAAGAACAAGAGGGAAATGAAGGAGCATTTGTAAATGGCTGTGGAGATAGAAGTAAGTTTATTTAATGTTTCAGAAACAGCAAATCGCACAGGCTTTTTAAAAACATTGTCAGTTTATCCAGCTCAGGATTTTTACGATGACTATAACAACTCTCCAAGATTCTGGATGGTTCTTTGAACCCTACCTAGTAATATCAGGGTCCTGAATCTGAGCCTTTCTATGTGCAAAATATGTATTCTGTCACTGACCTAAGCTTGAGTAAAGATCACATAATCTATTTGTTATCTGTTGAACTCCTTACACTTTCAATATCAACAGTTTTCCTTTGATAAATGTTCACATTAAAAGCCTGAATAACTTTTTGGAATTATGGTGCAACGTTTTCCAAGTAGGAAATAAATTAAAGCTAAAGACAAAATATTTCTGTTCACATTGGCGTATTTAAATAACAGAAGTGCATGCAAGTTTTACTTTAAAGCAAGGAAGATGAGGTATTCAACTTCAATGTATTTTGCAAAATAATATCTGAAGGTGACACTTTAGAAGTTTAAAATGTTTTTTCCTTATACAGCTTTTAAATGCAAGTAATTTATCCATAGTGGTATTTTCTTCAGTAGAAATAAAACCATGTACATTTTACAAAATAGTACATGTATTAAAATAGTCTTTTCTATTTTACTATTTCAGTAATGACACACAGTAAGTCTGCTTATTAATATAGTTATGATTGCTAATTCTATATAATTTACTCAGTGTCACTGAAAAAGTAGCATTTAGATGGTTAATTCTAGGTGAATTGTGTGCCATTCAAAAACAGGGTCCCACTAGTTCTTAAAAGAACAACAGATTTGACAGTTTTAAATTCCCATTACAGCAATTGTTTTGATTGTTGTGTGTGCCCACAAGACACAAAAATCTTGGGTTAAGTTCTTTTCAGTAAGCTAAACGCCTTGTGAGCTTCCTGATGGCCATTTCAGTCCACCCCTGCTTTGTTCTGACAATCGTTCCTTCCGATGATGCAAACTCCAACCTAGCCGATTCACTTCCTTGTAGAAACTGCAGTGCTGGTGGGAAGGGAGAGCAAAAGCAACCAAGCTGAAATGGGCAATGTTCAAAAGAAGTTCCATGGTAGAGGAGGCACCTGGAAACCAGAACATAAAGAAGCACAGAAGGACAGAGACCCTCCTGAGAATAGCGTTAAAAAAGGCACATCTGAGGAAAAGAGATGTGAATCTCTACAAGATGGAAGAAATGAGATAAATGGCTACTTGAGCAACTGCAAAAATGGAAATGAAATTGGGGAAGGAAAACCGAAGGATGTAGAATCATCAGCGGCTGGAATGAGCAGTTCTACTCTGCTTCCTCCTAATGCTGCAAAACTGAAAACTGAAGGAAATCAATTATTTAAGAATGGGCAGTTTGGAGAAGCTATGCTGAAATACTCTAGAGCAATTGAAAATGTGCTCAGTTCAGGTGAGATACATATTTTTTATAATGATTGAAGTTTTTCTAATGGTAATTTTAAAATTCCACTAACCTTTTCTGTGTTTTCCCCATTTGTTAGGAACTAGCAGATTAAATTAAAGGTTCCTTTGCAGTAGCAAGCAGTTACAAAATTCAAATTCAGTAGTTAAGTGAAATAGATTTTGTAATGTAGATTTCTTAGTAGTTGAATTAGGGTTACATATTTAAAGTTAACTGCATTAAATAAAGAACATTTCCTTGGAGCAACTGAATTACTGCAATTGTGCATTTTCAGCACAACTGTATTACTGCAGTGAAACTTGGGAACCTAATGAAGCGTATTTTTATGGTAACAACAACTGCATTTCAGTAATCTATTTCCACTGTAATTATGTGTAATTCTAGGAATCCAAACTCCAGAGGATTTAAGTATTTTGTATTCAAACAGAGCTGCATGTTACCTAAAAGAAGGGAATTGTGCTGACTGTATTCAGGATTGTAACAGGTAAATAACAGTTGTTAACATAACCCCATGATTTTGACAGTATTTGAGCTATATTTTTAATTACTATAAATTGGAAGGTGTAACCTCTATTAATGTTAGCACACATTCCATTGAAATATATTGCAACTAACTTCCTTTGTAAGGCAAAGGAAGGGATGAATAAACTAGTTAATATTTCTTCCAGATTACATCACAGTGGCTGAAGGGTTTTAATGTTAAAGGAAGTTCATTATAGAATTTGGATGAGTATTTGTGCACAAATTTCCTGTTTCTTATTTAAGCCTACAGTCATCCACAGGACATCTACAAAGGGTTGCATCATAATTACAACATGGTTGCAAATTGTGTAGCAGTGTTTCCCTGAAACACAACCATACAGTCTGTTGTTGAACGACAATGCCATCAGTATCTTCTTCACTCTAGAACATCCTGCAGTGTTCCTGCTATTTTTAAAATGCCTTCTGCTTTTCTGTTCTTAATTGTTGTCTAGTGAGTCAGATCTCATGAGGCAGACATAAAAAAGGCAAAAATGTTTACTTTTTCTATTAACTAGAAGAATACCAGATGGCGTAATAGTATTATATTAAAAGATGTATAATCCACAAACTATACACAGAATACTACGGTATTCTGTAGCGAATCCAATACTAAAGTATAGTATTATAATATTTTATGCAAAAAATCTTACTTAGTTAATAGGTGTTTGGGATTAAATTATTATTTAGTAACACTATATCTGAAATACAGTTCAAATTTATTATAAGCTTTCAGATATTAGAATTGTTACAGATCAGTGATGCTGTAATTGTCCCTGCCAAATAGAAAACTAAAATAGAATAAAATAAAATAAAAAGGTAGGGTATTGCTTAGGGATTAAATATTGCTGGTTTACTGTACTACAGTATGGCCCCAAAAATTTTACATGGAACAATATAGACAGTTGCAGTCAAACGGGCAAATGAGTGGCTATAACTTACGTCCCAGTGGTTTCTGTGGGTGTCCTCTAGTAAACCTGAGTCTAGGTCCAAGATATTTCTATACACAGTAATGCACTTACATACAGCCTGCTATGTATTATTACATAAGCATCAATAGACCTCCTAAGATGAGAACTTTTAGTGCCTTGGTGTATCTTTCATGGATAGAGGATGTAGTAGAGCTAGGAAATGGGAATCCTTGTCTCTACTATGCAAATGCAGTCACAGAAATGCTATCCTCCTCATATGCTGTATTTCATAATCTATACAAATGTCTTTATCCAAATTAAATTGGAAATTTAATTTAATTTAATCAAACAGTAATTATCAAAACATTGAAAATACAGAAACAAAAAATTAAAACATAGAAGGTAGAAAGTACACAAAAGAAAAAGACAATTTGAGAATGCATACATTTGTAACATATTTGTAATTTTAAATGTTCAGTATTTTAGATCTAAAAAGGTGGAGTAATCTATTAAGAATTACTATGTTGATGTAACTAAAACACGAAGAGCAGGTATGAATCCAAAAACTTTAATTAAAAGATTCTTAAAGACTCTTTGCTGCAATGGGAATTTTTCAGCCATGCAATTTCCTACTTTAGTTTTCCAGTGTATCATTATAAGAAACTCTGGCAGCCAGCAACAAAAAATTAATTTCCTGTGTTGTATCGTTTTATAAATCCTAGGAAATAACAACAATAAAGCTAGATTAGCATTAATTATTGGAAGTCTATTGTATAGACTTTCCAATTTCCTGAAAAACTTTCAGCCAGAATGAGTAACTAAATGGGTGTTTCCACCAAAAGCGTTAGCTTCATTACATGCCCTCCAACACAGTCTGGAAATTTGATTAATAAAATTTAATGGCATGTGGTAAATATAAAGAATTTATCTTTATAAATTATAGATGACCTGCCAAAATGCTTTTAAAAGAAAGTTTAACCTATAAAGGGTTTCAGGCTAATTCATCTGCTTGAAATTCCTATGGCTTGTACTTGATGTGAAATGTTTATGCAATATTGAAGCTGTTTCTTTCATTTAAAATTCTGTATAGACACCTCATTCTTCAAATTTTATTAATGGACTTGACTGGTAAGTTTAAGAAGAAATCACTACTGTGGAACTTTATGAATGAAACCAGCATAGGCAATTCTGTGTAGAACAGCCATATATTGTGAATAGGGCTCAATAAATTTCAGTAATAGTTTCATTTATGAGTCCTTTGGTCCAAGTAATATTTGTAGTAGATAAGGAGACAGAAATAAATAATAAGCCTTTTATGTACTCACTGTATTATGTGCCTGTATGTATTGAATGTTTTGCAGCTACAATAGCTATTTTAAGTTACATACAAAATTATCATTAACTTTCTGAATTAACAGTTAGTAGCACTCAGTTGAAATTGGTTCCTTGGCCATTTGATAGGCTTTCCAGAATATGCATGCATGGATGCATAAATGAATGAATGAATGAATGAATGAATGGGATGAAATGGTAATAACACCATCTGGTAAATCATCATGCTTATCTACCCTCCTTACCTCCTAAAATTTATTCAGAAGAGTCCTGTGATTAAAATCAAATTAATGTTCAGAAAAGGTTAAACTCTGCATCTTTCCCATATTTTTTTCTTTTTTAACCCTGCATGTAATAATTTTGACATATTTTTCTTTAGTGCATTGGAACTTCATCCATATTCTCTTAAACCTCTTCTACGTCGAGCAATGGCCTATGAGTCAATGGAACGATACCAACAGGCATATGTGGATTATAAAACATTATTGCAAATAGATAGTGGAATCCAGGCTGCAAATGACAGTGTTAACAGGTAAACATTTATAACATTAAAAAAAAAACACCAATATAGAGCACTTTGATGGACTATGTTATACACACACACACAGTAATTACTTACTCTCATTATGCTGATATGATTTCTCTTTTTATGTAGCTATCCTGACATACTTTTCTTTCAAAATTGTTTGTTTGTTTTTGAGATTTATAAGGCTGCCCAGCTCAAATACTGTGACTCTGGGCAATGACAGTATTAGATGTTACGTTCAAATACTTGGCAATTGGGTCTACACAAAACTGGGAATGCCTATCCATCTATATAATGACATATTAGTACATCTTAATCTGCAGAAGGTTAGCCTGGGAGCATTACTTGCAATTTCTAAACATCTGGTAATAAAAAAGGAAATATTGTAGCCAGTTGAATCAGTAGCGGTTATATAATCATGATGTGTGTAACCTTGATTATCATCTTATATGAACAAGCCAGCCTGGGAGGATGACATTGCTTCCATTATTTAACTTGTCCAATTTTGTGTACTACAATATTGTCTTTGGCAATAGTAGTAATCTAGTATTCAGGAATAGACAATCAGAGTTGGAGTAGTCTCTGATACGTTATTTACGGAATGCCATGCCCACCAGTAACCTTGGTTCTAAGCGAATATAACCTCATGAAGTAGATTCCATCACATGAGGTAGAAGCTATTTTTTATGGTGATAGTCTGCCGTGATTGGGATGACAACATATTCTGCCACAGACTCAGTGTAGTATTGACCCATGTAGCTGTTACAGCTGATGAGAATCCTGGCACTCCGATTCTCTGGGAAAAGCAGATGAACACCTTGTAGTTTTACAAAACCCTTCATGGATTACAGTGTAATTGCAGAAATTTCTGAATAATTCTCTTAAGGCTTATATTATGAGGTTTTTTTTAGTTTATGTCAATTTAAGAAAGTATATAGAGGCATAAGGCAGTCCTTTCTACCCTTGGTAATTCAAAGGGCTAGAGGTGTAAAAGCTTGTTGGGTAGATCAGAAAGTAAATAGAAAGGCATAATGCTATGGTGAGACTTTGCTTAAAAGGCCATCTTTAGATTCTACCAGTTTGGACTATTTTTGGCTTAGGTCCAGTTTACCACTTTTGGCATAAGTTTGCCATAAGAATATGGTAGCCAGGTATTCCTGGATGATACAGATAATCTGTATTATTGATAACTTAAGTATTTAATAAATAAAATAATCTCAGTCTCTAAGCTTCCAGTCTGATTTTGAGGCAGAGACTACCTTATTTTCCCTGGTGGATGACTTACATCAAGAAGTAGAGAGGATAATGTCTCTAGTGATTCTGTGGAGTCTCTAAGTGACTTTTGAGATGGGTGGGGACAAATTAGATAAATAAAAATAAATAAAAATAAACTGTCTAGCTGAAGTAGGATGGAGAAACAGTTCTATAGTAATTCTTGGAACACAGGTTCTGAAGATAGTACTAATAGTCTGCTTTTCAGCTTCACACTTATTGGCTAATGAAGCTGTTCTTCATTTTATATTTTACTCCATTTTAGTATTATAGAACAGCCTGGAATAAACATGCAGCAATTTGTTGAGATCAGCGGCTATAGAAATAAAATGAAATAAAATAATTTGAATGTGAGTGTCACAAAATCCTAGTGATACCCAGTTCTGTTCCACATTAATATCAGGCACCTGCAGAGACAGTAGAAGTCCTGAACTCATGCCATTTGGCAGCAACGCAATTCATAATTCAGACAAGATGAGGAATACTACTGGTTGTCGGAAAACTAATCTCTAATGAAAACCCTGCTTTGTGTGAGGTGGTACTTCTCTCAGCAAACTGTAGTTGTAGCTAAAAATCTTGACAAATCAGGCTGGTGTGCCAGCCACACCCTTACTGGAGGTGTGTCCAGTGTTACACAGATGCTAATCACATCAAGGTTGAATTATTCTAACATGCTTTGCTAGGGATTTGCTTCTGAAAAATCAGCTGGTGAAAAAGGGCAGCAGTGGGAATTCTGAGTTTTTCTGGATTCATGATTTAGATGTTGTGTTATTTTTGCTGTCTTGGTAGTGTGAGTGGCTTGTGAGTGATAATTCTTTTAAATTAGAAACTGTTTAGTAATAGGATGCTTGAAAAATCTCCTTTTCTCGCATGATTCTGATGCTGTTGCTGAGTAGAGTGGAAAACTTCTCAAGTGGTTTCCCAGCTTTGAACCTTTGAGCCTGGGAGGCCTCACTGGCTCCATGATAAATGGGGTGATGGCACTTGGATTTTTGTTTTGTTTTGTTTTCTGTTGTTACAAACAAACAACAATCTGCTTTTTAGACTGAGAAAAAAATAGTACCCTATTTGATATCCCATGGGATCTGATCTCTACTCCCTACCAAAGTGAATAAGTCATTTACATAACTGATACAAAATGACATGAAATACAAGAGGAAGGGATGTGTGCAGACAACATTTACATGGATGTTTGGTGGGACAAACAAAACAAAAGAATGGCTTAGCAATTTCTGTTTGTTTTATTTATTATGCAGTACTTTTATTATGTGGATTTAACTGATTTTCCATTGGTTGAATTGGTATTCCTGTCATTTGGCAGAATATGTAAAATATAAATAATTAATACATTGCTATTGCATACAGGTAGTCCTCAAATTATGACCATTCATTCAGTGACCAAAGTTATGATGGCGCCAAACAAAGGGACTTGTTTGCAGTGCCGCCATGGTCACATGAACGTATGCATCCTGCACCCTTTCCCCGGTCTCCCTGCACTCACATGCACCCCGCACCCTCTTTCCCCAGCCTTCTTGAGCTTGCGCTGCACTGCAGCACCCCCTCCCCAACTCATGTGCAGCCTGCGATGGGCCTCCCAGGGCCTCCCCCAGCCCCTGCGGCACCCCACACTCTTTACCTGGGACTCCATCTGCTTCCCGCTTAATGACCCACATGTCTGGGGTTACGACAACAACTGGGACTGCCTGGACTGCCATCGCTAAGTGATGTGGTCACGTGGTGTTGCGCTTTATGACCGCATTGCTTAGCAACAGCAATTCTGGTCCCAATTGCAGTCATAACTTAAGGACTACCTGTAGTTACTATTTCAATGTGAGTGGTCCTTTTTAAAGGATCTGCATTTACCATACTGCTAGATTACTTTTTCTGCCATACACTAGCTAGTGAGGTTGTATTACTATCATACCCCATCCAAAAAAAGTAAAAGAAATTGTTATAAGCAAATCCAAAACATGATTTTCTCCTTATTTCCACCTATTGAATGTTGAGATTTCACTGTCTTCACTAGAGAATGTGGCTTCTACTATTCTCATGATTAATATATACCTTTCTTTCCTTTATTTACTTAAAAAATCCATCCCTTACTAATAGATTTTATGGAGTCCTTGGTGCTCTCTGAGCCTTGTTGTTTTCTTGCAGACGTTTCATTGCCAGACTAGGCAACATCTTCAGTGCAAAGAGGGAGTGGGCCTTGCTCTCAGTTTATATACCGTGGCTTGCCCTGCTTGTGTTGGTGGGGGTGTTGTTCTCTCCTTGGGAGTTCCTTGATTGGGCTGTTGTTTGCTGCTTGGTTGATGGCCTGAGTTAATAGTTCCTTGATTAGGGTGTATTGTGCTGTTTGATGGTTCATCTGGTGTTAATCCAGTGTTGATTTTTGCATATCTGGGTGTTGATTGCTGGCAAGGGAGTGTACTGGTCTTTTGGCTTTTCTATGGTCTCTTTTGAATGGTATGTAAATAGGTATTACGTAGATAAAGAAATATGCCTAGTCAGCATTCCAAACTTAGCATAACTAATTTACATTGAAATAACTTTATGTACTGTATGTAATTTTAAGACATAAAAAGTGTTGTAACCCAGCTTTAGCTGATGACTTCTCTGTTGACTGCTCTTTACTTTTACCTTGAGTCCCACAACTAAAATTGCCATTTGACTTAAATATTATATATTTAATATAATATTTAATATATTAAATATAATATAATATATAATATTAGGTATTAGATATACATTAAATATAATATATTTAATATATAATATTTAGGTAAAGGTAAAGGTTTCCCTTGACGTAAAGTCCAGTCGTGTCCGACTCTAGGGGGCGGTGCTCATCTCCGTTTCTAAGCCTTGGAGCCGGCGTTGTCCATAGGACACTTCCGGGTCATGTGGCCAGCATGATGACACGGAACGCCGTTACCTTCCCGCCGAAGCGGTACCTATTGATCTACTCACATTTGCATGTTTTCGAACTGCTAGGTGAGCAGGAGCTGGGACGAGCAACGGGAGTTCACCCCGCCGCACGGTTTCGAACTGCCGACCTTCCGATCGACAGCTCAAGTGATTGGTGACTGAGCACATACAGGAATCACTTGATCATTTAGAGAGAGATACAACATTATCCATCGCTTTTTGAAAATATATTTTAGACTGAACTTTAAATAAACTGATAAAATGCATTCTTTAGCATTTACTGTAAGTTCTGATAGCACTGTCATGCAAACTGAAAAACCTGAAGGACATGAATTCCAATATTTTACTTTTATATTTCAAGATACATGCTTTTGGAATTGTCCAGAATACACCCACTCCTTGTTTAGTGACTGAGTTTCAACGACCACGTCATTAAGCGAAATGGTTGCTAAGTGAGCATGTGACAGACAAAGAGACACACTGAGGAGATTATTGGTTGCTGCCGTCTCATTCAGATAAAGTTCTCCTATAGCTATGCCAGCATTATTGTCATTCTGGTGTGTATTGGTGAACAAAATTTGGTCATAAATGTGTCCATTAGTAAGAAAATGAATTTTTTATTACTGTCGTATTTGCAGATGGTCACTAACTGAGGTAGTCACTAAACAAGGAATGAGTGTACCTCTGCTTTCTGGCTTGTTCTTTAAAATTGTTTCTGTTTGTCAAGCTTAACCCAATGACTTTTTCCCCCTTTCTAGGTCTTATTTATACTTTTTGCTTCACTGCTTATTACTCTTTTCTTCCTGGCAACCCATCTCCTTATTTCAGCTGCTTCCTTCTCTTCCTCCTCCTCCTGCTGGTAATTCTTTTTTCAGCTTGCTAAGTATTTGTTTCTGGACTATAGTATATTAAATAGTACTAAATTAAATTGAAGTGACCTAGACGTCTTGAGATTTGAAAAATAATGTTTAAGGTTTTTTGAACTTGTGTCCTATGGAGTTCTTAGAGTTTCTTAAAGATTACTATTAACATTTTCTCCAACTAATGAGAAGTGAGCCTAATCATCTTAAGGATAGTGTAATCTAAGTGGCCAGTACTGATCTGAACAAAATACAGGATGGGAGGACTTTAAGCTTGTACTTACATGTATAGATTTGATGTAACATATTGAATGCTGTGAGCATTTTAAATAAAATAAATAATAGTAAATGTTATATATAATAAAACATGTTTTTCTTTAGGATAACAAGAACTTTAATAAATCTGGATGGCTCAAGTTGGAGGGAGAAGTTACCACCAATACCTGTTGTCCCAGTTTCTGCTCAGTTACACTGGTGGGATGGAGAAAGCTTTACTTCAGCGTCAAAACAAAAGAATATTGCAATTACTTGCAGAAATCAACTGTCACAGATTCCTAGTATGTGCATATGATTTTAGTATGTCAGTAGAATCATTAGTGATTTTTTATGGAAAAAAGTCATATTTGAGATTTTGGTTCCATATCCACAGAGATTTTTATGTAGTGTTTCATTGTTTACGCTAAGGGATCCCTAAGCTTTCTTTTCCCTACAATTTCTCATGCTACAAAAGAGCATCTCAGAAAATCAGAACGTGTTCTGGAGCTGACAAAATCCAAAGTGCTGCAGTTAGAAGTAGAAATTAGGACAGTCTGGTGAGTGAAGCATTTAAATGTATCTGCAGAGTTCTTCAGGATCTCCTTCATACCTGGAGATAAACTTAAATGATTAATACTGCAGTCCTAAAGTATTGACCATGCACTATTTTTCAGTTCCTATCTTGGTTCATATTCCTCATGCAGCATTTGTGGGTGAACGGCTATGTGCATCTGTTTTGTATAGCTTGAAGATGGGGTGCCTAGCTTGACTTTTTGGTGGTAAAGAAGTCCCCTGGCATAAGGTTAGATCATAAGGTTAGCCACAGTGACAAGAGAATGTGATACCCCCTTTATTTAAGGAATAAAAGGACACGTCCTGTACGTATTTCAGCTTGCTTTCTGAACGGGTATAAATATTCTCCTTACTCAAGGTGGCTGTTAATGAATGGGCATCTGTTTATCTTTATTGACAAATAGCTGATAATGCAGAAGAGAAGTTCAAGATACTTAAGAATCAAGGAAATGAATTTGTGAAAAAGGATAAATATGAAGAAGCATTAATGAAATACAATGAGTGTATAAAGCTAAATTCACAGGAAAAGACTATCTACACTAACAGGTAAGAAGGTTTCTAACTATATCCAAATCTAGCCAGATTATTCAGATTGTTAGGCATTTATCATTGGTTTTAGTGGAGAAAGGCCATTTCTAGCATTCATCACTTTTGTAAGTGAATTAAAATTCCCATTTGTAGATACCATATTTCATATTTCCTGCAGGAGCTCCATGTAATATACATGAGTTTACTTTACCACTTTAATATTCCCTGTAAGGTAAGTGAAGTAAGAGATAAAAGCCATTGAGTGGACTTCATGGTCTTGATCTTGATCTAATACACTAACCATTATATTGCACTATTGCAATATTGTATATCCATATCACTGTAGCACCAGTGTTGCAGCTCCAGAGGATCCTGGATGAAATAGATTATCTGGACCCTTTCCAGTCAGGTTTCAGGCCTGGATATGGGACGGAAACAGCTTTGGTTGCACTTTTGGATGATCTCTGGTGGGAGCAGGATGGGGGCAGTGCATCCATCCTTGCTCTTCTTGACCACTCAGCGGCTTTCAATACCATCGACCATGGTATCCTTTTGGGTTGGCTCAGGGAGCTGGGGGTGGGTAGCGCAGTTTTGCGCTGGTTCACCTCCTTCCTCCAGGGCCAGTCCCAGTTGGTAGTGATAGGGAGTGAGAGATCCAGCCCGCAGCCCCTCCTTCGTGAGGGGCCACAGGGTTCGGTACTCTCTCCGCTCCCTTTTAACATCTACATGAAACCACTGGGTGAGATCATCTGTCGCCATGGAATAAGGTATCATCAATATGTGGATGATACTCTATTATACATCTTTATCCCCGGTGACTTAAGTGAAGCTGTGTCTATCCTCTCTCTGTGCCTGGAGGCTGTAGGGGTCTGGATGGGGAACAACAGGCTTCAGCTGAGCCCTAGTAAGATGGAGTGGCTGTGGGTTGGGGGCCCCTTAGCATCCATGAATTTACCATCTTTGGTTCTGGATGGGGTTGCACTGCCCCAGACAGATGAAGTGCGGAACCTGGGGGTTCTCCTGGACTCACGACTCCTGCTTGACAGGTGGCAGCCATGGCCAGGGAGCCTTTGCACAACTTCGTGTTGTGCGCCAGTTATGCCCCTTCCTGGATCGGGAGTCCTTCCGATCAGTCACTCATGCCCTAGTCATCTCCTGCATAGACTACTGCAATGCGTTCTACATGGGGCTACCCTTGAAGTGTATCCGGAAGCTACAGCTGGTTCAGAATGCGGCCACGCGAGCAGTTTTAGGAGCCCCAAAGAGGGCACATATAACACCTTTGCTGCGCGAGCTGCATTGGGTGCCAGTCTGCTTACGGGTCCAATTCAAGGTGTTGGTTATCACCTTTAAAGCCCTACATGGCATGGGTTCAGGTTACCTGAGGGACCGCCTCATCCTCATTACATCGATCTGTCCCACCCAGTCAGGCAGAGAGGGCATGCTGCATACCCCATCTGTAAGATAGCTCCATTTGGCGGGGTCCAGGAAGCGGGCCTTCTCTGCTGTGGCCCCCGCCTTGTGGAATAACCTACCCCCAGAGGTGAGGCAGGCCCCCACTCTCCCAGCCTTCAGAAAGGGAGTTAAGACATGGCTATGCCACCTTGCTTGGGGCATAGGGGTGGTACATCATGGTATCAACCACCCCTCTGCCCCAAGCAAGGTGGCATAGCCACATCTTAACTCCCTTTCTGAAGGCTGGGAGAGTGGGGGCCTGCCTCACCTCTGGGGGTAAGTTATTCCAAAGGGCCCCAAAAATTTTACTAAGGCAGTCTTGGATTTTGTATTTTATATTTATATATATTTATATTTTATACTGAATCTTTTATACTTTTTATTCATTTGTAAACTGCCCAGAGTCATCGTTATACGAGATGGGTGGCGAATAAATATAAGTAAATAAATAAATATATCCAAACCAATATGGTATTCAAGTTCCTAATTTGTTCAGCAGGAAATACTTTACAGAGCTGGGCAAATGATCCCAGCATACATTCTAATTGAAAAGTCAATCTGACATGTTCTTGTACTGCAAAATATACAGATGGGTAGTAGCATATTTATGTATAAAAATAACAGGAGCGTTAGCCTCAAGCTGCTTTGAGTGTTGTAACATGATCTTACGTTCTCTTGTTTCTGATTGTGCTATATTAGGGCTCTTTGTTTCTTGAAGCTGCTTAAGTATGAAGAAGCCAAAAAGGATTGTGATTATGCTCTTCAGATAGATGACTCTAATATAAAAGCTTTATATAGAAGAGCTCTAGCGTTCAAAGGACTGGAGGTAAGAACAAAGAGCATCATATCTGTTAACTTGTAGATATTACCCATCAGATGTGTGTAATGGATGTAAAAATGAAGCATGGAATATAGGTTATTATATAGTATGTAAACTTGGCTTGAAGAAGGAGAATGTCAAAATGAATAATGCTGAATTTGAGTGATCCAAAGAGTAGGAACTATTTTAATATAAACCAGTTAAGTCAACAAGATACATTTTTAAGGGAGTATTGGGGAGCTGGCAATATCAAATATCATCATAATATCAAATATCACCAAGACCTGCCCTTTTACTGGCAGGAAAGACTTAAGAGGACACATCCATTACATATTCTAGAGTTCAGTAGAAACCAAGAACCAGAGGATACAGTTGGCTCACTATCTTTGAAGAATTCCTTCAACTGTAGAAGCTGGAGTCCCATAGGGAACTGCTGGATTGTAATCAGAGGCATGTCAGATAATAATTCTCAGGATGTAAAAGCCAAGGAAAAGCATAGAGAGCAGAGTGTCAGGGTGTTATTTGCAGAAATAACTGCTACTACTTTCACAATTTTAAGTGTTACTCTATTGCCTTTGGAATCATTGTTGGGACTCTACCTTAAATAAATATAGCCTCTTAAATATAGGTGTCAGGGACCTGGCAAATCATATTTTTGTAATTTGTGTGAGGTCTTGGTAAGAACAGAGAGAACATCTTCCTCCTTAACTCTGACAACCAAAAGCTTATATAGCAGATCATTCACCTACCACACTACTGGATGCCTTAAGAATTTAAGAATGTCTATGCTGGATTAAAGATTAGTCCAGCAAACAGCTATAAATGTAGTAACTTTAGAAAGCATAATAGCAAGAATTCAGGTTTTTATTGTTATTTTTGTGACTATATGTAAATATTGTAACTTTTCTGACAGTTTGCTATTTAAGCCAATAATTGATTTTTCTAACTTTCAGAACTATAAAGCTAGTATTGAAGATTTGAATAAAGTTCTTCTAATTGATTCCAGTATCAGTGAAGCCCAGAAGGAGCTGCATGAAACAACTCAACTATTTAAACTTAAACATGAATTTACAGACAGCAGTCAACCAAAGCAAAGGAAAAAAATTGAAATTCAAGAGGTATTTTATTTAAAAAGAAAAACCACAGAGGCTTAAAAGCTTTAGATTAAATTGCTAATTTTTGGCTTATACATTCTCTAAATGTATACATTTGGCAGTTTGGAGACATTTTTCAAGAAAATTCAGCATGAAATATAGAAGTCAGCTTGAACTACACTTTTGTAGTTCAGCCTTCCCTACCTTGGTCATGCTCCAGATGTACAATCTTCCATTCCTAGAATTCTCTGCTGGGAAATTAAGTCCACATGAGCAGTGTACAACTTTTCTGTCATGAAATAGTCCAACCCCAAAACAAATATTCAGTGACAGAATGTTTTAAACACATTTAGACAACACAACTGGAAGGCATTCCTGGTTGAAGATACTAATAGGTGACTACCAACCTTGATAAGATGTAAGTAGAGACAGCCATCTTACAGGCTGATTTCAAAAAAGTGGTGCTGGAAGGTATCTCTTCAATAGATACATTAGCCATTGATCTGTGATTTCTCTCAGGATAGCACCTTGTCTGTGCTTCCCTCATTATTTAACGTATATTGAAACTGGTAAGTTTTGGATTTGCTACTCCCCATATGGAGGTAACAACCAATTCCATGTTTTTTCACTGAAATCCTATGAGGCTGTTCTGAGTTCTACTGCAGTGGCTGAGATTAATAATGGGCTAGATGAATTGAAACAAACTGCATCCTTATCCAGATAAGACAGACTTTGCTCATAGCTGGTCAAATGGGATTCCGCCTATACTGGAGGAAGTTACACTTCTCTTGAAACCTCTTTCATAGCTTGGGAGTCTGTGTCTGGACACCCAATTTTTTTATAGTGCTCAGGAGTTTATTTGCTCCATTAAGACTAGAGTGTTCGTTTCTGTGCACATCAGATTCAGTCACAATGTGCAAACCCTGCTTACATCCCATTTGTACAATTGCAACATTCTGCATGTGAGACCGGCCTTGAGAACTGTTCAGAAACTTCAGTTTATACATAATGCAGGCTAGACTCCTAACTAGTGCTAGTTATAAGCAGCATATTCTCTGTGGTGAAAATAGCCACTAGTTTGTTCTGATCTGCCATGATTCAAAGCTGATAATGCTTTCTATGAATTGGGAACCAGACGTTTTGAAATATCATATTCTATCTTACCAATCTGCCTGAGTTTTAACATCTTAGAACAGTGTTTCTCAACCTTGGCAACTTTAACGCTAGCTGGGGAATTCTGGGAGTTGAAGTCCATGCATCTTAAAGTGACTAAGGTTGAGAAACAGTCTTAGAAGAGTGTTTTTGGTGGTGGTGGTGGTGGTTCTATTCCTGACAGGAGCAAATTTGGAGGAAAATAATGGATGGCCTCTGATGGTTTTACCCAGACTTTGACCTCTCTATTAATGCTCTGTCAGCTAGTGGCCCGCCTGCCCCTTAGCAGGACTTTGGCAACAACACTGTTGAGTGGATGTTCTGAGCTAGTTGTGTGGTGTTTTATGGATGTTGTGTTTATTTGTAATGTTTAGTTGTGCTTTCAATTAATTTGTGTATTTTGTGATTACTGTTAGCCTTCTTGACTGACATTTTTAGAGAAATGGGAACTATAAATAAATAACCAGCAAGTGGGGCAAATCATATGAATCTTTCCCATGAAATTAGCATCCCACTGAGAGTTGAGAACTAGAGAATAACACGATCAGCCTCTCCTCTGTGATCAGCTGCAGGTTACATGTGTGAGCAGGAACGTCTTTGAAGGTAATCCAGGGAGGAATGAAAAGCTGATCATTAGGAGTGAAATTTTCTCCACGGACACATTTAAATATCACAATGGTGGTTGCAAAAGTTCTTATTGCTTGCTTCCTATCTACTGTAATTACGAAATGTTTATGTTGTATATATTTATCGAGGCTGACCAAATGCATGGTTATCTCTTTGTGAAGGTAACTGAACATGAGGAAGATGACACAGAGACCTGTTCTTCAAAGAATGCTGCAATAAACCATCACAATGCTAAAGAGGAGCTTGGAATGACCACGCCATTGAATAGCTCAGAAAAGCTAATCATTTCTAAACCGTCAAACGCCTATGAATTTGGGCAGATAATCAATGTTGTGAATGCCAATAAGGACATTGCTGCTTGTGCAGAGCTCTTAGCAATGGTTGAGCCAAAAGATTTGCCAGTACTACTGAGCAACAAACTAGAAGGAGATATTTTTTTCATCTTTATCCAAGCTCTGCAGTCTGATGTGTTCAGCCAAAACCCTACCCTAGTATATCAACATCTTTTCTACCTAAGTAAAACAGAAAGGTTGAAGGTGAGCAAATTAATGTTTTCAGTGTGAATTATTTTTCAGATAACAAGGCATTTAGATAAATACCATTTTAAGTACTAATTAAGGACACACACTTCTTTTTCAGGTGGTGCGGACACTTCTTGGTGAGAATGAAATAAAACAAGTTCAGCAGCTACTGGCTTCTCTTTCCAGTGTGCAAAGCCAGCATTTTTCTTTGAATGATCTCGAGAGCCTTAAGAAAAGCTTTGGACTCTGAACAGTTTCATTTTCAATTACTCCATGCAAATATGCACAGTGGGTATGACTGTCTTATACTGAGGGAAGGCAAACAAGAAATAGTTTTATTTGGATTGAATATGCTGCATATGTTATATACGCTTTGATAATCGGGCTCTTTCACCTTGCTGTATGTTTACTCCCACAATTATTTTATTTATGGGAGTGTTCCCTCACTCCTTGGCCCTTGCCCTTATATCAGTGAATAGATTAGAAGTAGGACTGTCCAATTCATTTGGACAGGAAAGAAATAAGAAAAAGAGTGAAAAATATTTTGTATTTGCTTGAGGAAGGGTACCCATGAACTGTGAAGAGACCATCCCTGGAGGCCGAGCAAATAGTCTAAAATGTTCCTTTTATGAAAGGATATTAATCAAATGATAGTTACTCAAATGGTCTTCGTAAGGTTATATGTAGCCATTCATTTGCTGTTTTTGTTTCATTTTCATCTAGTGTAGGGGATTTTTCTAAAGAGAAATACTGTTCGAAAACGGTTATTGACATTGGAATCTTTGAATAAGCCCCATTAAATAAGGGATTGTGAATCTTTTTTTTTTTTTTTTGAAGTGGGACATGTATTGAAAGACACTTAAAGTGCAGCATGGTGATAGCATTCTGGTTTTGCCGCTGGAAAATAAATGGCCACCATGCAAACCAAACTACAGTATACCTCAAATTCAGTTTTGCTTTCATTTGCTGTTCAGGCAAACTCATCTGGCCTACCCTGAGTATGGCTTTCAAGAAAAGACTAGGTCGTTTCTTGTGTTAGTGCTACAGAATTAACATGCTGGAGGGTTCTGAATGTATACAGCTGCATGAACATTTTAGCAGCTGGTTGCAACAAGTGGTGTCTGAGTCTCCTCTGAATTGCTTCCACTGAATTTACGAGGAGAGGTTTATCCTCAGCCAGTGACCTATTTCAGAACAGCAGGGATGAAGCAAAATATGTAATAAATGTTCTGAAGCGATAGTACTATTGTATTTTAAACTGGAAACTAATTTATTAATAGTATGCAACCGAAATTATATTACAGGAAGCCTTATTTGGTACTTCTGCTATTTTGAATTAGCATTTTCTTGGACTAAAAATTGTAACAAAAACGTTAAAGAGCTTATCCACTTGAAACTGTTTCTCTTGAAGAACTTTTGTAATAAAGTATTGAGCTGATTGATATAAAAATACTTGCAATGAATAAATATTTTAAAATAAAGATACTCGGCATATTTTTATTATTTTGTAACAGTTTTGGTTTCTAGAAGTGCCCCAAAATACTTTTGTAGGATACTACAGTTATTCAGATCATCTTAGGTGAACGTTTGACCTCAATATCAAAACTTATTTTGCTGTTCATGGGGTAAACATGTAACATTCCTTCACAACAAACTGATCGCTTTAGCTTGGTAATGCCAGTTCTGTTTGCAGTAGATCATCTTTTAGGGGAACCGTCATAATCTAGTAGAAAGACAACACAACATGGACACTCAGGCCATTAATTTAATTAATTAAATAATGGGGTTAAATTTAGTATACCTACTCTGTGACTTAAACCTGGATCCAACTCTGAACAATTACAATTTGTTCAGAGTTGTACAGAAGTACAATTGTCTGATTCATTAGAAATGTACACAATTCTTTTGTGAATGCTGAAATTCCACTGCAGAAGAATTAATTTCTTTCTATTGTGCTTACTCATATCAAAAAGTCAACTCAGACTTTTAAGCTTTCTGTCTCTAGTTCCTAACAGTATTTTTGTTTATCCCATTGGTTCATGTAATAACAATTACTAGTATTAGCTTTAGAATTATTGTGACCATTAGGGATGATTGGCACAATATTTAACTTCTACAGATCTGAGAATGCCATTTATTTGCTTGCTTGCTTGCTTGCGTGTCGTGTGTTTCTTTTTACTTGTTCACTGTTTTTGATATTAATTATACTTCATAGTAGTCTCCTTTATGTAATGAAAAGGTAAGGAGCTTGACAAGTATTAGCCAATTAAAAAAAAAAAACAAATTCCTGTCTTGCAGGAGATTTATTCATTATAAACATAAACAGATTTTACAGAAAACCTGAATAAGGGAGGTATGCACACAGGGATATTCTAAACATGCAAGGGCTGTTGCAATTTTCATCAGTAGATTTTATAATCTAATTGAAGAAGAAATGTAAGATTGAGGTCTTTTTAAAATGTTTATCAGTTTGTCTGATCAATAAGCAAATCCATAAGACATCAACTTTTCAATCCTGGTGTCAGCAAAAAGTCCTTAAAGGGTTGCCAGAATTTAATAAAAACATGTCTTATTTTACTTTGATCAAATAAACCGACTTTATATTCCTTCTTTTTACCTCTGAAAATCTTTATTTTAGTTCATTAAAAAAATTGTCATAGGATTTGGTCTCAATTCTTTGTTCCCTTGCATTGGCTTCTCCGAGCCTTTAACAAGCCTCTTTTGTAAATCCAATAAAAAAATATTATCCAGGTCATTCTCTTGGTTTATCATTTGCATTCCCCCTTTAATTTTTAAAACTTCAGCCAGCTGCTTTTGTATATCCAGTAAAGAGTCCTTATGCAGATCATTATCTTGGCCTGTCAGTATTGCCACTTTAAATACCTTCTCTATCTTGTAATCCACACTTAGTTTTTTAATCCAATATTTCTGATTCCACTATTTCTGCATCAAGCAAGATTTGTTTCACATATGCCTTTAAACATAGTATATCCATAGAAGCAGACATCATTACTGATATTGTTGATATTGTGTCTACTAATTTCTGGCCCCATTCTTTGAAGATCTTTAACATTTCAAATGTTAACAGTGTTTTGTGTCATTCTGTAAAACCCAGTCCTAATAAAAACTGAAGGCATGGGGTGGGGGCTGGTATCTTTAGTCCCCACTAATGTCCAATTTGAATCAAAAGGTCTCTAATCTCTGTTATGACTTACAGTAGATAAAATAATTCTGGTTCCCACGAAAAGCTGTTTATTTTATATAGTTAGTTCCAAAATCTTACAGTAAAAGTTTCAATATTCCTAATTTGCCTGGACCCTTAATTCATTTATAACTTTATTGGTTCAAAATCTTATTTAGCTTTTTGCCATTTATTTCAAATACTTTAAGTTCTTAACTTATAGTTAATTTTTCTTTGGTTTAGAAATGAAGATTAACTCACCAGGTGGTTTCTCAAACTTGTCTTTCCAAAGATCTCTAATGGCCTTAGTATAATAAAATAGGCAATTTCCAAAAGTGATTAGAAGCAAGGTTAGCAAACTTAGTGACCTTTAAAAGGCTCTGCTGCAGTTGTGAGCAAGATGGCTAATCCCGTAGTCTCCCAGTGCTCAAACCCACGCAAAACTGCTGTCCTGCGGTCTCCTTGCAAGGAGCAGCCTTCCAGAGCATATGTGGGTGATCTCCTGTCCTCTCCTTGTCCAGAGAGGTTCCAAAGGACTGGTCTACTCACCACTTTTCATCTTTGCCACGGTCATCATCTCTGCTCTCCACAGAGACGTATTTAGTCTGCCATGCCTCCACTGGAAGTCGTGACTTGATTTGAAAAGTAACGTTTTTGTCCTTTTGACAATACTTTAATCTTTCAAGTGGTGTTCAGTGAAGTATCAAAACCCAGAGAAAAATGGTTTCAGATATTGCTAGCAGTAATATCCAATGTGGTTCATTACTCATTCCTTGACTTACTATTTTGGGTTCATAATCATTCCACTTCTTTTATCCACACAAATAGAACTCTGCCCTTATATTCTGTCGGTGTGTGTGAATGCTAGAGAAAGGGGGAGAGTATTGCTTCTAGAAGTACTATATTTTCCTTACATCAGTATTACAGTATAGATCAGGGTTTCTCAACCAGGGTTCCATGGGACCCTAGGGTTCTACAAGAGGTCACTAGGGGTTCCCTGGGAGATCACAAATTATTTTAAAAATTATTTCAAATTCAGGCAACTTCACATTAAAGAGATACGTTTCATTATTTTAGTTTAAGAACACTGTTAGTGCATATATACAGGCTTCTGTAACAAATATAATTTTGTAACTTCTGGCCTATATTTGAGCCTGAATGTGCAGGAGTTCCCAGAGGCCTGAAAAATATTTCAAGAGTTCCTCCAGGGTCAAAAGGTTGAGTAAGGTGGTATAGATCATCTCATATACAAGTCAAAATATAGATTTCAGCATGAACTTTTTAAAAAGTGCAGTTGCTTTTAGGCAGTGTTTTTCAACTTCATCAACTTTTAGATGCATGGATTCTCATTCATTCCCAGAACTCTCATGCTGGCTGGGGAATTCTGGGAGTTGGCGTCCACACAGCTTAAAGTTGAAGAGGTTGAGAAACACTGCTTTCAGGAGTTGATTCATTAAAGTTGATGTGACTCCTCAAAGCAGCTGCGGGTGAAGCTGGAAAGAAGGGCTCCATTAATGAATTGCAGAATGCTGCTGTGCTCATGTGAGGTCTGACCTCCCAATCATTTTCAAAGCATGCACACCCCAACTATAAACCACAAGATTCTTTAGACAATGTAAAATGTAAATACTGGCTGCTCAAATACAGCACTGAAGAGAGAATGAATTTAGGAGGCAAACCTGTACTACTACTACATATATGATCTTACCATTCCAATACATTTTCAGAACAGCCGTTTTAATTGGATAGCTTTGAAAAGCATGGGATGGAAATAATTGCTTAAAAAGAATCCAGACCAGGAGCTGCAAATTCAAACTCAGTGCATTCTAGAGCAAATGTCACATCTTCCATTTCTTCAGGGGTAGAATAAGAACGAAGAACATGGACAAGCTTTTTCCTACCATGGCAGCAGCACCCTTCCTAGCTTGGACCCTGCAGTCACATAAAAGTACAAGTTCGTTAAATAAAAAGAAAAGTATTTACAGTGTATGAAATGTATATGTAAGCTTTATCACTATAATGGTTCACAATGCCAACATAATATGTGACTGGCCTAGATAGTTTTAATAAAGTTAGAGATCCGAAACTAAGAATAAACAATAGATAGCATAATAAACACCAAACGGGGGGAAATTTGTTAAAGGGGTCCAAATTTTTAAAACCATATAAATCAGAAGCCAGTTCTTTACTGATATTCACAGCTGCTGTCCAAACTTTGCAATGTTATATATCATAAGAACTTCCTTATCTGATAAAAGAAGATTAAAATAAAATTTATCAGACCAATTTGGAGCATGTGGTAACAAAGGAACAATAAGGGTTCTTCTAATGTTATTGTGCAGAGGACAAGGGAACAACACTTGGGGGAGAGATTCACCAGGCAAGTTCAGCTTTGACTAAGTATAGGGACTTTATGGAACTTCTCATATAACTGTCCTGAGGAGGGAACTTATAGAAAGCTCTGAGGAAGAAGCTTGGGTGGAAGAGTAATATAACTGGCCAGTTTCCATCTGCGACAGATTCCAAAGAAAGATCTATTGCAGATCCTCAAATTCTTCTTGTTCAGAGAAAGAAAACTGTTAACTTATACTCAGAATGCATAATTATATGAATATGTTCCCACGTTTACTCCTCTAATTCACAACCAATAAGGTGTTCCTCCCTCCAAAGAATCGTGCTATTCGAATAACTGACTGGTAAACTTACAGTTACTCGTGTGAAAGAAATAAGTTGGAGTAAGCCTATCTGCACGTTGTCAACCCATGCCACCAGCATCCTAGGCCCGGTTTGCATATTCGTCTAAAGAAGGATTTATTAAACATGATTTACTGAACAAGCTTCGGCTGACTAGCCATACTAAGCCATAAACTACGGTTTCTAAATCACAATCATTTGGTTTACGGAATACACTAAGCCAAAATAAAACAAATTATGGCTCAGCATAAAATATGCTTAGCTTCCCAAAATTAAAATTAAAACTCTGGCTGGGCGTTCGCATCAAGCAGAATGGAGGATGGTTTTGAGTAAGGAAGCTTTTGAATTGGAAGGTTACAAAATTAGTAACGCTACCCGACCCACAGTGTTAGATGTGTAATCTTGCTGTTGAAAACAACAGAAACCAACACATGGATCCTACAGTTTACAAATGGTTTTAAAATGTATAGGCCTTACCCAGCTAATGTTAACTTTTTCTAAGTCTCAGTGGCTTCAATCTCTTAATTATTGCACTGAAATCAATGTGAGTTGAAAGTGCAGCTAAATATGGCCACATTGATGCTGGCTTTTACTTTTGCCCTATTTTTTAACACCTAGTTTATAATGTTCAGAATATGAAAGCAATGAATGAATACTTGTATTCCTAGTTATAGGGACCATGATTAATGCAATTCCAATTGTAGTCTTCATTACTTTTTTATCTAATTCTCAAATTGGAAAAGAAAAATAGTGGTTCAGTCTGAAAACAAGCAAAACATAAATGAGGGAATGCAGCTGAAGTACTATATATTCAGAAACCCGATAAAACTATTATATTTATATAGTATAAATCAGGGTTTCTCAACCTGGGCCACTTTAAAATGTGTGGACAACTCCCAGCAATGCTGGCTGAGGAATTCTGGAAGTTGTAGTCCACACATCTTAAAGTGGCCCAGGTTGAGAAACCCTGATATAAGTACTATAGCAGTACAATTACTATTTTACTGCTATAGTAGTATAACTACTATTAACTACTATAGAACTACTTTTCAAAAATTATTTATCCATTTATCTTGCTGAGATGGACGGCTATAGAAATCGAATAAATAAATAAACAAACAAAATCTTATGAGCAGTAAATTAGAGTGACTCACAGAGACAGTAAAAAGCAAAAACCATAACAAACTGATTTGGGGGTGGGGGGGAGAATGCCTCCCACTGCTCTAAACCAACACTCCTCAAAATATAAGAGCCACCACCACTGGGCTCCAGCCCTACTCTATCCCAATATAATTTATAGAATATAGATATCTATAGTTATAGGGTTTTTTTAATCTGTTTAGTCGTGACTGATTCTTGGAGACTGCCTGGACTAGTCCCTGCAGTTTTCTTGGCAACATTTTTGGAAGTGGCTTGCCATTGCCTCCTTCCTAGGGCTGAGAGAAAGTGACTGGCCTAAGGCCACCCAGCCAACTTCAGTGCCTAAGGCGGGACTAGAACTCATGGTTTCCCGGTTTCTAGCCTGGTGCCCTAACCACTACACCAAACTGGCTCTCATATTATAGATAGAAACCTATTAAAAATGTGAAAATCTAATATTTATATTTTAAATATAAAGTTATGTTAGACCATAGATAGAAACCTATAAAACAATTTTATATTTATATTTAAAATATAAATATTAGATTTTCACATAGAAATATGAAATAAGTTTCTAAAGATAAGCCATGGGGATGCTATATGAAACACGGAAAGATTACATATCAGTTCCTCAAAGTCTTCACTTAATAGCATACTTAAGTATGAAGTATATGTATTACTAGGTGGCTACAACAGTCATTTAGCACAAACGTGGGGACTCTATAGTCTATAGATGCTACTTAACTACTACCTCAAGTGAGGGAAAGTGTTTCTAGATGGCTAGATATTGCCTGCTTCTGATTGACAAATGATTGTGGCTTCTACATTTGCTGTGAAGTGTACACAACCAGGACAAGAGTTATATATTACTTGACCACCAGAACGCACTGTACAAAGGGTGATGTATGCTCCAGTGCCTAATTCAGTGTTTCCCAACTTTGGCGACTTCAAGATGTGTGGACTTCAACTCCCAGAATTCCTCAGCCAGCAAGGCTGGCCGGGGAATTCTGGGAGTTGAAGTCCACACATCTTGAAGTCGCCAAAGTTGGGAAACACCGGTCTAATTACATGCTAGGCCTTAGAAGGCAAACAATTCTTGGGCACCAAAAAGAGCCAACAGAGAAGCATTAATGGCATTTTTTTCTAGTGGGACTGAGGGTTTAAGGCCTCTTTCTGCGCCACGGAGGTATCCTTTTCAGTCTTTAGCTCTGCCTCCTAAAGGGAGCAACGGCTTTCTTCCTGGCTCCACTTTGAGGACCAAGAAAAGGAAGGAAAGAACTGCAGCCGAGGAGAAGGACACATTCAGAGCATCCAGGAGATAGATATTCTGGCAGCCGCAAGAGTGGCAGAAGCCATGTGGGCATGCCCAGGCAAGTTGTGAACTGTGTAGGAGATGTGCAGAAGCGTAAGTGCTACAGAACCAGCCCTACAAAAGGCACCAGGCCCTCAGACAACAGACTCTGGCAATCACAAGCACCTGAGCGAGCCCCAAGTGGCATGCAAGAGGGACAGAGACAGAACAACCCCATTAAGCCAATCCAGCAGCAGCTTCCAGACAGCAATGCAGAACAGTGGTCAAGGCACCAGTTGGCAGCAACTGCAGTGACTTTCCAGCAACCTATATGAACACTGGGCAACACCAACAGAGGTGATCCTCAGGCAGCCAGATCAACACTGGGTGGTACCAGTAGTGGCAACCATCTGACAGCTGGATTCCTTGCAGAGGTTAGCAAAACAGCACAGGAGTGGCAAGTATATGTGAGCTGGATTTCCTTCTTCCTCTTACCAGAATGGCAATGTGAAAATTGCAGAATGTCAGGGGTGGGGAGAACCCATTGGAGTATAGAAACAATCCAGCTTGATGGCTCTGGAAGAATAGGCTCCTGTTGGGCACATTCTACTCACATAAAACATGGGAAGTTTCACTCCCATCTTTCCCCACAAGTAACACAGTTTCCAGTAGTAGCAGTATACTCAATACTAAACCAGTTAACAGGGAACAACCAGAGCATACAGGAAGAAAGGGGAGCAGGTCACCCTCATTTCCAGAAGCTCATCAAATGGATCCTGCCCTTCTGCTGCCTCTGCCTACCTGCAATCCTTTTCATGCTCAACCTTTGTATTCAATGAGGAAACAAAGGAAAGAATCACAGAGGCCTAATCCTCATGAGGCTTACACTGAGAGGAAGATCCATTTTCAGACGATGACCTCACACAACCTGCATCTTCATATCAATCACTGTTTAATACAGAACTGTACTAATTAATGCTAGAATATAAGGTTTGGAAGGGATCTTGGAGATTAACCAGTCCAAAGCCCTTCCCTGGGTAGGAATTCACTACTGCAGCATGGCAAAGAGATAAGATCACCCATCCTCCATTAAATGCTTCCAGTGGAAGAGGCTACCACCTCCCAGGGAGTCAGTTCCATTATCCAATAATTCTTACTATTAAGAAAGCCTTATGTCCATTCAAAATCTGATTTCTTGTAATTCAAACAAGCTCTAGTTTGTTAAGGTGCTTCTTAAAATTCAGTGTCCCAAATTGGTCACAATATTTTAGGTGTGGACTTACACCAAATTGAGAGGAATAATGGCTTCTCTTGATCTTGATACTATACTTCACTAAAAGGCGATTTAGGGTTTCAATCACTTTTTGGCAGCTGCATCACGCTATTGGCTCATGTTCAGCTGGCGTTCCATCAGGATACCGAGATTCCTTGTTGCATATACTGCTGCCTGGTATGGTTTCTCCTATTCTGTATTGCCTTTGATTTTTTTTCCCCAAACACAAGATTTTCTGTTTGCCCCTGTTGAAAATCATCTTGTTGGAGTCTACCTATTGTTCCAGCCTGTCAAACTTCTTTTGAATCTTGACAGTCTCCTCTAAAGGGTTTGGGATCTCTATTTTTGTATCATCTGCAAATGTGACTATACTTTCTAACCCTTTATCCAAATAGTTTATACACATACATTAAGTCAGCCAAGATGCTTGGTCCTCAGCAATCACAGCAATGATAGAAGTAGGGACTTTAAAGTGTGGTAGGACAAGCTGCCATGGCTGAAACTGTAGTCTTTTCTTCTCTAAAATCTCCAATTTGGATTGTCTGCCAGCTAGATGCATTGGGAGAGTCATATATTCAGCTGGAATTTCTTGGTTTCTCTAGAACGCTTGCAAGCAGGCAAGTCTGCCTTCTAAAGGGGCGGATTTGGCATGAAAGTTTGTGTTTCCTGGAGATGCTCTGTTAACCTCTACTGATGCTCCCTGGGAATGCTACAATAGAATATTCCTTTCCTGCCAGTTCCATCTTTGAAGAATGAGAACAGTAGTAGAACTTACCATGAAATACCATTCTGATCACTGAAAGATAGACCTGTCAGTCTGATCCTGCAGAAGGAGAGAATTCATTAGTGCAAATATTAAAAGCCAAATTATTCTTTCTGTTTCTATTATTTTTTATACATTGTTCTTCCATTTTTCTGATGCTTTTCTTGCTGGCAATCCCATTTTATAATAAACAGATAATTAAAAAAAAATAAACTACAAGTAGACCTCATTGAGCAACTGCCTTGTTTAGTGACCATTCGCAGTTATGACAGTGATGAAAAAGTAATGCAACCACTCCTCACACTTTCGACCTTCTCAGGTCTGTAAAGCAAAGGAAAGCTGAAATAACATTATAAGCACAGTTGCAGTTTCACTTAGCCCCACTTCACGACCAAATTGCTGATCCCAATTGTGGCCACTAAATGAGGACTTTCTTGTCCTCTTAGCTTAAGTCAATATCCATGACTCTAAGGGAGGGGTTTCCTTCTTGGAACAGGAAGGATTCTTAATACCCGCCTTCCAGCCAGATATAGACAGGAATAACGCCTTCTTGTCAGATCCATCCTTTAATAATTCCAATAGTACTACCTGTAAGTGTGACTGTTTTACTGTTTCTTGATTTGATTTAAATTAATTGCATGGGGTAAATTACTCTATTTGTTCAGGTAGGGATAGTCAAGAAGCTAAACTTAGCATTTTTCTACTATTAAATTAGAATATTAATTTATAACTATAAATTATAAGATATAATTTATCTTATGATTGGGAACTGCGAAGTTTTCCAGTAAGGGGTAGTATTTTGGCCTACATTTTATTGCAGCTAGCAGCTTTTTAAGAAATATGTTTGAAATGTGTTTGAACCACTTTAAATGTTCAGCTGGTATGACACAAGCTGAAATTTTGCTCTACCTTTTCATCATCATGGAACATTTTTCATCACAGCAAAAAAAAAAAAAAAAAAAACCGAAACTCCTGAAAAATGCCCAATGTTGATGACTTCCTAGATGTTATTATCCAAATCAAGACAACCAAATACAAGACATAAGATAAAATAAGACTGGTGGACCTTTTACAACAGAATGGATCTGGGAATATGAGCGATTAGTGAGGATCACCTCATTTTCTTCCTGCAGCAAAAGCATCAATGCAGTTTGGCAAAGAAAAGGCTGACATTCACAGAATGGCATGTCTAGATTAAATTCATTCCACCTCTTAGAAGTAGATTGGGAAGGACTCATAGGAAGATGCTTTGTAACAATTAGGTGTGTGTATTCATCGAGCTCCGTTTGGCAAACCTGGTAGTGACCCTCTATTAAATCTAACAAGGCATCTTCACATCGATAACAGTGGACGTTAACTGGAAAGAGCTGGAATCTGAGATGTTCTGTTTTGTAAGGCTTTTATGTGCTGAACAGTTCTTCCCCAGTCTTCTTGTTGAAAATGTCTGCTTTAACAACAATTTGATTGTGGAAAGCTCACCTACCATTTATTGCAAGTTGTTTTTAAAAAAGAAAGGGAAATAGGAAGCACACAGTCAGCAATAACCATCTCAAACCAACTTATTTTTTGTAAAAGCTTAATTTAGCAAAGGATGAAGATGCAAGGCATGCCACTCTCAGGAATGATTCTCTGAAGCTGCCTTTTCATGTGACACCAATAAAGCAGATGTGAAAGGCTTCCAGAGGAGAGAATGTAATTCAGCACAATGCAAAACGAAATTGAAGTCCCCAAGTGTTTCTTGCATTGTAAAAAGCCCTTTGTTCAATGGACAGAAGACAATGAAATAGTATTCAGACATTTATTTCAGGTATGTAGTTTACACACTTCATTGAGCAAACAAAAATAGCAAATATACAAATATCATAACAAGCATTACCAAATAATATATCTGACACTAGTTTTATAAGCTGATTAAAGAAAATAATCAAGGAGGCCAGAGAAGATGGATGCAGCCCATGGCAACCTGCTTCTCATATACTTTCAGTAGCACCATAATGGCAATACTTAAAAAAAAAACCTCATTCACAAAAAAAAACAAATTATTGAAGGCTACTGTGCCAATATCCAAGTCTCTCTCTCTCTTGCAGGAGGGGCAGAGAGCATACATCATTATGATTTGTGTGGCAACCATTTAACAATGCAGGCGCTTGAGTGAGCTTCAGCTTGTGTTCAGTTGAACCATAAGCAGGACATGTGGGACACCCCTCCCTGCAAGCCAGCCATTTTTAGAGCCCATTTTTAAATATGTGCAAGCTCTGCACTGTGCTTTATTTCTGTGCATATGATCTGCAAAAGATGTGATCTGTCAGAAAAGTTATCTGCTAAAAGCCTGAGTGAATCTTTGGTAGGCTAATACTTCAGTATTATGAATCCTATTAATCTACCACAGTTAGTTGATTCGCTGCAGTTTTCCTCTAGATTCCAAAAAGGTGGTAACTGAAACATTCTGGAAAACTTAACAGTGAAATCATCAGACCAGGCACTTAAAAACCCAGTCTTCTCCAAAGGCACCAAGAATTAAACAGCATAACTGAAGTCCCCTAGTGAAGGTGACTGTATCATGTTCTCTACTATGATTACAAATTAAAATGCTCTTACACTGTACAAAAACTTTATACACCTTATATCATAAACCTTCTATTTTGCTGTCAGTTGCAAATATAATTAAATTACCCCCACTTTCTGATAAGGAGACGTCATTTTGCTACCTATTGTATATCAAGTACCAATTTTTTTAAAGTTATGCTATATGCCATAACCTTGCTTAAAGAATGTGTGTCAGTATTATTTAAAATAGATTATATTCTTCTCCACATGAAATTACTAGAACTTTTTTTTTTTGGTATGGTTACAGCTACTCATTTTGACCAGATATTGGTTTTTCTGCTGTATACCCAAAATCCACACTGAGGTTTTATGTGAAACTTACAAGTGGCCAATTTTCCCCATTCAAGTTCACCAAATACAGACTTTCAGCGAAGTTATGGCAAAAATACAAAACATCAATATAATGTTTTATTGTAATGCACTTGTTAAAGTCTTCATGTCACTTCACATAGTTCCACGCAAGCCTTAATAGAGACATATATCAAAACATAAATTGCATGGAAGCCTTGCTTCTACTGGCTGCTTAAAGCTGCCTGGCCAGGCCTCTTTAGTGGTAAATACATTTCTGCAGCACATAACAGATTTAAATCTCAGTCTGAATTGCAGTGCTTAACTCCGTAACCTGCTGTGAATGGTTGTTGTTTCTTTCTTTCAGTGTTTCAGCGGTATCCACACCTGCACGATTTGAAGTCCCCTTGTAGGTGCATTCTTCAGCAATGTAACTCAGCTGTGGAGCCTCTGAGTTTGGAGCAGCTGGAATAAACACCAAACCACCCCCTTGGTGAGGAGAGTTTTCTAAACGGTCATTTTCTACCTCTGGCAGAACGCTCACGGTATTAAAGCGGGAGTGATAGTCACTAGAGCCATGGCTGCATGAGGTTTTCAAGCTTTCCAGATCAGAACAACTAAACTCAGAAAAATGACTCGAGTGAGAATCAGCTACAGACAGGACACTATCACTGAGAGAGGGAGAGTCAAATTCACTGGAGTTGGTACTTTGCTGCTCCAACAGCTGAGCATCCATGTCCTCTCTGGACTCGTTTATCTTCATGCTATTCTTTTTTCTGAGTTTACCTTTGCATTTCTTCCCTGATGATGATTCTTTGGACCACTTGGGGGCACTTGATTTGTTGTCAGACAAGCAGGCAGAAGAACTACCAGCATTGCCGCGACCTGCAGCGCTACCGTCATCCATGCTGCTGCTCCCACTGTTGTGCCTGAATTTTGCAGGCTTCGATTCAATGTCTACTTGCACCTCCATGCTGCTACCATCTCTAAATAAGGAAAAGGGATAACAATTCTGTTTAAGGTAGAATTCCTGGAAACTTGTCTCAGTCAAATTCAAAGTAATGAACAGCACTGAAAAATACATTTGCAACAATTAATTCAAAGTTTGGAAAAACATCATATCTCACTAAGAGCATGATTCATCAATATTACTTTTAATACTTCTATGTAATACAAAATCTTCATGCAAATTTTATATGAAAAGCCATTCACCAATAATCCCTCTTATGTGCTGGCATCTTAGCTATCAACAAGAGGTGGCCTCAAGATGGCAATGGGTGAGCAGCTCTGAATCTATGCTTTTTCCCCCTCCATTTTATGTTTTCAACTTGCTATTTTCATTTTAAAATACTTTTGATTTACTTTTTTATAAACTGTACCACCTAGGAAGTCATCTATCTGCTCCAGCTATAACTCAATAAAAAATAAAACAGGACTCAAGGATGGGAGAAAGGAAGAAAAGACAGTGTGTACATTCTGCAACACAGACTTCACCCAAGCCTTTAAAGCAGCAGAAAATGGATGAATATACACTAAACAAACAGACAGACTTCAGTAAGTAACTCTGACCCTACTTACTCTCCAGATAGACATAACACTTTTAACTCTTTGGAATGGGATCTACAGACAGAAATTGAGTCAACAGCTTAACAGAACTTTCTTCTTACCTGATAGAGGATGCCCCCCCCCCACTGCTGTTTGTTCAGCAGCTGCATCATGTATGCAAGATGGGGAGGATATGAACTTAAAAAGGGAGAATGTAATAGATTCCATAACTCGGCAATGCCTGCTCACAGTGCAAACAGTGATCTCTATCTCCAAACTTCTGACTGAAGTCAAAAATAAGGCTGACTCACTAGTCTTGTAAACTATACCAAGAGTCACCCAAATAAAACAGCAGACGCTGTAGAGACACCTGCTGCTCACACCAACAAACAACAAGCAGCTAACAGGGAATTTAGAGCTGATCCCACTCCCAAATCTACTAGGAGAGAAAGAAACAACTGTGGAGGGCTTAACTCTCAAGCAGAAAAAGGACAGAGATGAGGTAAGTGCAATTATTACTTACAGACCAATCAGATCGCTCTGCAGATTTCCAACAACAGAGTGAACAGAGGGCAGTGGGACTTCTAAAAGGCAGTTATTCTGTCCTTGAGCAAGCTGCTCTGCTGGGAAAGCTCTTTGATAGAACTACTAAAATGGCTGCTGTCTAGAAAAGGCTGCATGAGAATTCTGCTAACATAAGCAATCTACAGTGCCTAGCATGCTTTTCAAAATGAAGCCCTTCCTGAGCACCTTCTCAATATTCCCAGTACATGTCATCTTATCAGAGAAAGCTAGGCCGCTTTTGGATCAGTTTTCCCAAGAGAGTATTACCACTTTAAAACATCCCTGAAGTTATCTGGATTCCAACTGTTATCTTTAAACAATCTGAATCCAGATAACCTCAGGGACATTTTACTAGCAATGACCTTGAGAAAGAAGAGCTCTAATCAACAAACTGTTATTTACAGCTAGATCAGCCTTTCTCAACCTTTTGACTCTGGAGGAACCCTTGGAAAGATTTTTCAGGCCTCAGGGAATCCCTGCACATTCAAGGTCAAATATAGGCCAGAAGTTACAAAATTATTATATTCATTTCATGGGTAGGCCTGTATGTATGCATTAACAGTGTTCTTAAACTGAAAATAATGAAACGTACTTCTTTAATGTGAAGTTGCCCAAATTTGAAATAATTTTTTTAAAAAATTGCAATCTCCCAGGGAACCCCTAGTGACCTCTCGCGGAACCCTCAGGTTCCATGGAACCCTGGTTGAGAAACCCTGGGTTAGAGAGTCTGCTGAGGACTCAACGGAAGAAAAACTGATTGACTCATTTGGTGCATTACCAGATTCAGAGCAAGCAGACACCATACAGAGATTGGATGAATTAAGAGAAACATTTGTGACAATGCACTCTACAGAGAAACCATTAATTAATCTGGTCCTACCATGTACTCAGGACTGTGGCAATAAACTCAATCAGCAAATTGCTAATGCTGCCACAGCCACAAAAAGCCCAGGCACACAAGACCACCAATGGAGAACCTTTAATGTCTAACCCAGTCCCCAACAGTCTGCAGCTTGATAAAATGCTACATCGATTAGAAAAACTAAAGTACACAGACCCTGTGGAAAAAGGCTAATTTCTTGCCTTCATCAGATCCAGGCATGCTTTTAACACCAATACCCTCCTACAGTGTAACTCCCCAACTGTATCCCCTAGAAAACATTTATAAATCATTGTGGGAGCTAGATGGGGATGCTGAAGATCAAACTGATAAGGGAGAAGTGATTAGCAACCATGCTGAAGTTCCAGCAATTAGCAACCACGCAGAGACAGAAGTCTGGCTTTGGGTCTCATGCCATCCCGGCAATTGCCTCTTCTGATATTGATATTGTTTTCCCTGACACCCAAAATACCTCCATTTCTCCAACAGCTGATCTTAACACCAAACAGTATGAACCAAGTTATGTTCCCACCATTCTTAAGGATCTGCCTCTCATAACGCCACTACTGGGAACTCAGATTGATATTTAGATACCTCTAAAACCCTAACAATTCTTTCATGGAATACTGCAGGCTGGAATGCTAAATCCAATGACTCTGCTTTCATGAATTATGTTGCTGAATTTGACATACTCCTACTTCAAGAAACCTGGCTATATGACAGCTTGTTTGCAAGTGGGTATAAGACTTTCTCACTTGCAGCAGCTCCTGGAGCAGGATGAGGTAGATTGTGTGGTGACTTAAGTATACATATTTCAACTAAGCTATGTTCAAACATTATACATTTAGACCAGGGTTTCTCAATCAGAGTTCTCTGGAACCTTAGGTTTCTGCGAGAGGTCACTAGGGGTTCCCTGGGAAATCACAATTTTTAAAAAAAATTATTTCAAATTCAAGCAACTTCACAGTAAGAGATAAGTTTCATTCTTTATTTTTAGTTTAAGAACACTGTTAATGCATATCTACAGGCCTACCCATGAAACGAATAAAATAATTTTGTAACTTCTGGCCTATGTTTGAGCCTGAATGTGCAGGGGTTCCCCAATGCCTGAAATTCTTTCAAGGATTCCACCAGGGTCAAAAGGCTGAGAAAGGCTGCTTTAGACAATGACTATTGTGATAAGGCTGGAAAAACGGTTTATTCTGGTAATTCTTCCATACAGGTTCTTATTGTACAAGCAATGCTGAACTGTAACCTACCTCAATGTTAGCTAAACTTTTCAGAAGGTACTCTGCAATGATCTGTGGGTTCTGTATTACAGATCTGACCAGATTTTAAGGCAACTCTAGGAGAGCTTTTGCCTTTCAAATCATGCTTTGACTTCAAAAGTTTCTTAACTATGTTTTCACAGTTGAAATTTCCATACACTCTGACCAGGGATGCCTAAACTTCTCATGCTACTAGACAAAGTGCTTTCCTAATTAGACGTGCACATGCCAGAGGCTCACCAATTAATTACATTAAATTAAATTAAATTAAATAACAGAATATACTCTGGGCTTGACATAGAGAGTTGTTATTTATAACCCTTACCATAACAATATCTATGTGGTCACTAAGAGTCAGCACCAATTTGATGGCACACAATCAATTAATAATCATACCAGAGATTTCCTGCACAGCACATAAATACTGATTTTATCAACATAGTTTCAAACTTTATTTGTTCGTTTGTTCATCAACTTTCACCACCGCCCATCTCCCCCCGAGGGACTCTTACCTGTCCACTGGGGCATACGAATTTATAATGGACCCAGCCATTGCTTTGGTGCTGGCATTGTCACTCACTGTTCCTAAACTAACAGTGCCAGATTCGCCACTCAAACTGCATCTCTCCTTCTGCACATCTGCTTGGACTTCCAACCTTGGTGAAAATTCAGTATTAGTTCAATAAGTAACTTGCATTTTTCATATCACCTTTGGAGCTTCACTGGCCTCAGAAGAAAATTTTGTGAGGAAAGAGAATTTTTTCTTGTTTACTTTTTATAGAAAGTGAAGAGAATCATTCTCACAGCAAATTAAGTGAAACATCCCTCAGCAAATTATAGTGGTAAATTCTAAGAACATTTACATATGAGGAATAGCCAGAATTACACTTTTTCCTTCCACTGTCTAGTGTGGTAGCATGTCACAAGTTTTTCCATTTACAAAGATCCCATTTTCATATGAGAATATTTCTGTTTCCCCAAAGCCATAATCCAGTACTAAATAAAAGCCGTGTAAGCCAGAATTCCTAATACTATCCCTCCACACTGGTCACTGTCACTGGAATTGGAGTTCTCCTTTAATCCAAGTAAATTGAATCACTGTTTTCAGAATGTACCCCGCAAGTGTTCAAAAGACAGATATTACAACGTACAACAAGCAGCTACGACATACGCTTATTATTCCATTGTTAATTGCAATTTATGTATAAGGTAGTCAATTAGAGTTTAATGCTTGGGATGCATTATCTTACCGGTTGAAGCAGCTGACCATTGCACTTCCTGACAGACTTCCTGTTATGCTAGCTCCGGCCAAGGCCATGGTGCTGGCTGTTTCACTCAGATTGTCTCGAATGACTCCTATTCTGTCCATATGGCTGCCACTTGCACTTAGGCTTCCGGTCAATCCAACGCTTTCTTCCCCTATACTAGGATTGTGACGAGCCTCTGCTACTGATGTAGTGTCTAAAATGGAAAAGGGGAAGTGCTTCAAATTAGTAAGACCGTATCTTCTACCAAACCTTCTTCACATTATAGAAGGCTACTGCTTTTGTAGAAACTACAGTAATAAAAACCATAGAGTTTTTCAACTGCTTCAAGAACTGATGATCGGAAGTTGGTCTTAGGTTGATACAATTATGATGGTAAGAGACAATGTTGTCATCTTTTGACTGTAGGCCTAGGCTAGCATAATGGGGAAACTATATAAAAAGAAGTGTTTTTTTCCATTCCAAAGTAGAATGGAATTTTTCCTTAAAAAAAGAGAAGAATGTCAACTGCAACATAATGATCCTTAAAATTTTCTAATCCTATTGTTATTCCAGGATCACTGCTGGGAAAGAATAAAGCTCTTCTCTAAAACTAGATTACAATTTGGATCAATCCTATTTTATGCCAGGAAAGCAACATTTCACTAGTTAATGTTATTCTATCCCTCATTTGCAATCAAAAGTTGCCAAAACAAAACCATAACATGGCAAGCAACACTAATATTGAATCAGTGGCATTGGTACATTAAGAGAAGCAACAGTACCAAGCAAATGATCTTATCTAATAATTTCCTTGGTAAGTTAATATATGGGAAGTTTACAATATCATCAGTAAAGGAAGGTTTCTTTTAAAGGTGTTACTAATTCATTTTTTTCTGGGAACATAGAATGATGCAAATCACTACGGATCACAGCAAATGCTGCAAATCAAAAAAAATCTTTGCATATACCTGGAAGTGACTGTATGTGATTAGTAGCAAGTATTTTTCAAATATACACATTTATTTCATTCAAATATATTCTGAGCTATAGATGTATATATGAAACAATTTGCACTGCGGCTATCTGCAGATTATGCTCTACAGAAGCCGGTAACTGGCTAATCCTAGGACAGCAACTATCAAAAACAGAAATATTCAAAATATTTCAACTTTGAAATTCCCCATTTCAAGCTGTGCTCTTGTTTGGTAGGATAGCAACAGCATAAGAACACTTCCTATGGTATCAAAAAGCTATTTTCAGCTTGAAATGTTTCCAATTCTAAATGTTTTCTACACCTCTCCAAAAAGGTCTTCTTTCTTACCTACTGCTGCATTTGTTCCACTCACAGTTATATCATTTTCATCATCAAATTCTATTCTGACACCCTTCCCGTTTCCAGCTGATACTCCACAACCTCCACTTCGACAGAGAGAAATGGGAACTACTCCATACACATAGGCCAACATAATAGGGACTCCTATACCTATGGAGAAACAAAGTAAAACACTATGATTAGCATACTTGTCTTTTTTTTTAAATGATCACAATAGTAACAAAAAGGTAATTCTTATCATGGATACATAATTCTCATCATGGATACAAAAAGATAGTCAACCCAATTCTGCAAATTTATCTTGGTCTCAAGAATTCTTATTTATACTGAGATCCTGTGGTTCCCTATTAATTTCAGTGCAATAAGCAAGTCTGTGTGCACAATCTTTTATCCATGGATCAGAGTTTCTGGCTTACATTAATGGGAATATAGGCCTAGATTTAAGCATTGCTGAGACTCTAGTTTTCCAAAGAGGATTCTACCAAACCTGCAGATCCCTTCTTCTAAGCCAGTTACCCCAGTCCTGGGTTCTGGAGGCAGAACAGTGAGGCTCCTTGGTCTTAGACTGCTGTTGGTAAATTCTGGATCATGAAAAATAAGTCGCATCACTCCATACTATGGAGACCATCAAATGCACAGACTTAGCATTCAATAGTGAGACCTGGTTGGGCAGAGTTGGGAATGAGAGATCTACTCTGCTCTCCTGGGTCTCGGGTCTTGCAGCAACCACAATGCTAAGGTTGGGGAGAATTTTCTTTCTTTGTTTACTTAAATTTACTGCCTGCCCAACTCCAGTGGACTCTGGGTGGTGGATTGGCCATGTTTGTATGTAATACTTTTGAAGAGGCCGGGAACTCTGTTTCAGAGGTGACTAGTTGAAACTGTGTACGGAATTTAGTTGCTGAAATAAGCTAGGGATGTTGGAGCTCCCAGGTCCTAAACCTGTATGCCCTGGGGGACCAGTGCAGTTTGTGAATTCATAGCCTCCATGGCCTTGTTACAAGTGCTTGTGGCCTCAACACACATTGGGGGGTGGGGTGGGGAATGCTTGATCTGTTCTTCGCTTTGGAGCAGTTAAGATGGAAGATACTGGTTCTGCCGCCTCGCTTGGGGTGGGAGAGGTAATAGCTAGTCTTGGGGGTGGCTAGCACCATAGATCCTTCCCACTGAATAAGAATGTTGCCCCTTGGGTTTGGTATTTATCTTATTCTTATTTATTGGTGTATTTACTGTAATTTATATTTTATGATTTTAATTCTGGTTTTATTGTAAACTGCCCAGAGTCCCCCTTTCTTGGGGGAGATGGGCGGTAATAGAAGTTTGAAAAATAAATGCATAAATAAATACTGAAATCTGTCCTTCACCATGATCAGATCACGTCTTAGTCGATCATAGCAAGGGTAATAGGTCTATTAGAATGGTCTGACTCAGGCAACTAACAGATCCAGGTTTCCAAAGGCCACTTAGGTACCTCCCTGACAACTTGGTGGGCAGTTCTACCTCATGCCTGGTAATTTCTGGAACACACAGACACCCACATTGCTGGATGACGTTGATCTTATGTCTTCCCAGTTCTCCATCTCAAGCAGTTTCTTGCTTTAGTGAGAAGCTGAGAGAAATAAAGTGATTGAAAAGGCACCTAGAATGACAGTGCACAAAACCAAAAGCGGAAGCGGCTAAGCACTGGTAAGAACTCAAATTCAAGCCTAGACAGGGATGCAGAGGCAAAGCATCGATTCTTCTCTATACTTATTGTGTCTGCAAATTCTCACCTGGCAACTGTACTCATAATTACCCAGATCCTTCTTGGGAATGATGGGTGGAAAAAAATGCCTGCAGGACATGGGATGAATTTGCAGGTTTCCTTGCAGATAAAGTAGCTTGTATCCTCTCTTGTTTTGATGCCAACTGGGCAGAGTCCACTAAGATGAGCAAAGTAATGCCTTAGGATTTGATCTTGTGGAACCTGATTAAGTGGAAAGGGTTCCTGTAGGGTGGGTTCTGACATATGGTGACCAGATCTATGCCCTTCCTGGCTTCTCCAGGCTGCCAGGCAGGGGGTGAATTGCTGGATTCAAGAGGTAGTCAATCAATTACAAAATCAATTACAAAAGATTCTAAGGGAAACAGATTTCTTCCAGGTAGGATTCAGGCCCAGACATGAGTCAGAAATAGTCACTGCAGTAAATTATTTCTGCTGGGACCTCAGTGAGGGGTGCTTTCCACTTGTTCCTATTAGTTCCTTTAGCAGCATTCAGCACCATTCAGTATTTTTCTAGATCACTAGTTAAGAGTTTAGAGTACTATTCTTCAGTGTACCAAAGTGGGCAGTTCCAGTTGGTAGTCACGGGGGAGGATGTTCTTGAGCCCTTGATTGCCTCAGTGTGGTGTACTAATGGGTTTGATGCTCTACCCCAAATTATTTAACCTATCTATGAAACTGCCAAGACAGGTCATCCATTGATTTGGGGTGAGGCTTAATCAGTATGCAGATGGAGATGCCAGGGAAATCCTGAATCAACGATTAGAGGCTGTTAGGATGAGGTGAACCCAGTAAGACAGCATTCCTGTGAGTCAATCCTGTGGGCCATTTGAAAACTGGCAGTTACTCTTGAAAGATTAATGCTTCCCCCAAAAAAGGTAATTCATGACTGGAGTTTTCTTGGACTTACAGCTATTGCTTAAACAGTAGGTGGAAGCTGTGGCCAGAGGGAACTTTGCCCAGCTCTGGATGGCATACCAGTTACAACCCTACCTAGAGCAGGGAGACTTGGCAATGGTGATTCACACCCCAATCACCACTCAGATGGACTACTATAGCACACTGAATGTGAAGCTGCCTTTGGAGGTGACCTGGAAGCTGCAGATAGTACAGAAGCCAGACTGTTACCAGAACAGCCCTGCTATTACAGGGTAACTTTTAGACCTATACAGCAGAGCACTGGGATACACTAGATGAACCTTCTTCAACTTTTTGACCCTGGATGAACCCTTGAAATATTCTTTAGGCCTTGGGGAATCCCTGCACATTCAAGTTCAAATATAAGCCAGAAGTTAAAAAATTATATTTGTTTCATGTGCAGGCCTGTATATATGCATTAATAGTGTTCTTAAACTAAAAATAATGAAACTTACCTCCTTCATCTGAAGTTGCCCAAATCTGAAATAATTTTTTAAATAAATCATGATCAGCTAGGGAGCACCTAATGACCTCTCACAGAACCCTGGTTGAGAAATCCTGCACTAGACACTATCTCGCTAAAATGAATTCTGCCTGTCTGATCTGAACTTCTAGGGAGGCCCTGTTAAGTGTCTACCAACCTCATGAAGTTGATGGGATCTGGATCTACCCCCCTCCCCCCACAATTTTGGAACTTGTTCTCTCTGCAGAGCCATGCACCCTTCACCCTTTGCATTCTGCAAGTACTTTCAACCATTTTATTCTATTGTGCCTTTCGTTCTTATTAATGTTGAGTGACCATAGTTAGGATTTTACTACTGCTTTTGCTCTGGTATTTATTGCTGGTTACTTAACCACCCAAAGTGTCCATGGATTGTGGTGAATGGCAAACATCATTAAATAAATAAACAAATAAATAAGCAAACTTTGGAGGAAGAATTATGTTTTTCCAACTACTCAAACACAAACTTTAAAAAATAGTTAAATTGCTAGCCCTGGATTTCTAGCATCATCAGTAATAATATTGTTTTAGTAATTTTTTTAGTAAAATGTAGTGATTTTAATGCAATGTAGTAATTTATTCAGGGAAAAAAAGAAAGATATCCCCAGGCTTTCTATCAGAAACTATACTTACCTACAGTGACTGCAGCTACAACTGGTGAAACTATTACCGACAAGGTTACACCACCTGCAATGGCTAAATTCCTCTTATGCTTTGAAATGTCTTTGCCTTCATAGCGATTATGAATCTTTGTAAGAAAGAGAAAAAAAATATATTTTAGAGCAAATTGCATCTAATTGCTGGGAGAAGAAATAATATACAGGAGTGATCGATATTATCTTTATCTATTTTCTTGCCATTTTAAATTAATGAATGCCTCAGGTCCCATTGGTATAACTAAACAGGATGAGTAAACAAATGAGAAAAAAATGTCTCTTTGTTTTGGACTTTTTTCCTTTTGTGTTTAAACCTTTTCTCTGTTAGCTTGGTTTTCAATCTTTGGTTTGGCTCTTCTCTAGAGGTTAGTGTTTCTTGGCAGCTTGAAGATATGTGGACTTCAACTCCTCCGATTCTGACTATGAAATACTGTGCCTTGCACATTGAAATATATGGTTGGCAGCTGGGTGTGAATACAATCTTTGTCTTATATCCAAGTTTCTCGGGAAATTACTTTTCTTTGTGACTAGGAAGACCCTGACAGGAAATATTTTGAGACCAGAGAGAACTTTATGGGAATTATTTTGTGCTGGTAGCTAAGAAAGTCTCTGGGTCTTCCATACAAACTGGCAAGCTTCCAAATGTTGAGACTCCTTCAGTTTTCACTGCAAGAAAATTTATCTTTTTTCTTTTAATGCTTAGCTGTAAAGTCATGTCGCAGCATAGGAGCCATAATGTGAATCCCATTAAAGTAATAATTTAAATGTTATCAGAAGGTCAGTGAATTGGTAAGATAAACCCCCCTAGATTATCAGGTAAGGTTTGGAATCACCACTGAAAAAGAATCCACCCGCAATAAATAGATGTCATATTTCAGATAACGTTGGGACCCTCGATAAAACTTCATCTGGCTATGATGGCAGTGAAGAATAAATGGATGAATGTGGTTTTTTAGATAAGCAGGCCACTACTAAAGTTTTCAAAAGTCAAAATCAGAATGTTCAATTGCACTTGAAAATTGAACCAACAGCTACAGAATCATTGGCTAGTATTGGTAATAACCCCCACCCTTGTATTGCTTCAATGTCTGCTATAGACTCAATACAGGTAGTCCTCACTTAACAACCATTTGTTTAGTCACGGTTCGGACTTAGAGTGGTGTTGTAAAAACGACTTACAACTGGCTCTCACACTTATGACCACTGCAGCACCCCTGTGGTCACATGATCACGATTTGGGTGCTTGGCAACCAGTTTGCATTTATGACTGTCGCAACATCCCGCAGTCACATGATCACCATGTGACCTTCCCAGCCAGCTTCTGGCAAGCAAAATCAATGGGGAACTGCATGATTCGCTTAACGACCACATGGTTTGCTTAATGTCTGCAGTGATTCGCTTAATGACCGCTGCAAAAAAGGTCATAAAATCAAGTAAGATTCGCTTAATGACCTTAGCTTTTTTTGTCCAGCAAATGAAAGTCCAGTCCCAATTGTGGTTGTTAAGCAAGGACTACCTGTAGGGTGATACTCCAGAGGAAGTATTACAAAGAAGAAAAAGAACAGGTAAGAACTGACTTTAAAAAATATTTTAATAAACATTGTGTGTAATAGTGGAATAACAAGCAAGTCCTATTAAAAAAATATGAAAATTTCAAAATCAATTTAGCTTTCTCACCTTACGTCCCACATATACAGGAATTCCAATAATCATAGCTGGTATAGCAATGCCTGCTATTAGGGCAATTCCTACAGGTGCACCTACAAGTGTCCCAAGTTGCCAAAGTATTTTCTTCTTCCGACTCCATGGTTTTTTCCCCCAGAACGTACAGCCTGATGGACTGAGAATTTTCCATATATAAGATTCACCAGATTAACCAGTGAACAATCTTAAATAATCAAATCATGTAACTTGGACTGTTATTAACCCATATGCTAACATCTGAATATCAATTTCATTTTGATATATGAGTTCTCACCAAATAATATTTTAAAATAGGAACATCTAATCCTATCTTTTTCTCAGTTACACCATTTCCAAAATTCAGCCTAAAGGAACATTTCTTAGACTGCATCAGCCTTCATCTATCAGGTGCACAAATACATAGAGACTGCAATTCTCAGAGCTCTCAGTCAGTATTAGGAAGGCGGATTTACAATATAAATAAATAAAAATATCTTTGAATCTGGAGGGTTAGTTGAGATTTGACTTTTCTAAAATTTAACCAACAAGCATATGGCATATTCTCAACTAACCCTCCGGATTTCTTATCCTGCTTTCTTTAGCGGGGCGGGGAGAATGCCTTTGAGTCCGTGTTGACCCCTGGCAACTGCCTGGACTAGTCCTCGCAGTTTTTTAGGTAAGATTTTTGAAGTGGTTTGCCACTGCCTTCTTCTCAGGGCTGAGAGGGTGACCAGCCCAAGGTCACCCACCTGGCTTCGTGCCCAAGGCAGAACTAGAATTCATGGTCTCACAGTTTCTAGCCTCAACCACTAGACCAAACTGGCTCCACCTATGGTCTACAGCACTGCCGTATACTGTTAACAAGAAGAATGCACAATCTGCAAAAGATTTCTCTGAACAGGCAAAACAGGAATTTGAAGGGAAACTATTGTGACAGATTCCTCTGCAGGAAGGTATTTGCGTACGTTCTGCTATAAAAATACGGGTCTTTCTGCATTTGCTCATCATATTACAGAGTACTTTAGCACACTCAAAAATCTCCGAAGCCACCATGCTTCATTTTACTAAATGCCCACACAAAAGTGTTTAAGAGTTTCAGAGGGCCACGACCTTTTGGGCCTTCCAGCAGGCTGTTAAAACCTGGCTTTTCCCAAGGCATTAGGGCAAGGATGTTAGAGGAACCCAATATACACTTGTCTGTCAACTTGTTACATGGTGCCTCAGGTTTTTTTCTTGGTATTGAATTCTTTTAACTTTGTTTGGTTATGGGGTTGTTTTTGTTTTGCTTGGAGAGGGCTGCAAATTGGCTGTTAACTGCCCAAAATTATGCATTTAAGATGGACAGCCGTATAAGTCTTCTAAATAAATAATGCTTTACCTAACTTCAGAAAATCTGCATTTTGAACTAGCATGGCATAAAAGTAATTTCTGTTACAAATTGGAATAAAAAACACATTAAATTACTGTTAGCAAGAAAAAAAAATCATCTTTATATTTTTTTTTTCTACTATTTCCCATACTTACCTTAAATAATGCAAGTCTGAGATCTCCTTCATACACAACCAACAGAATTCACAACCACAGACAGCACATGTCATATGATTGCAACTTCCATCATTCATCTTTATTATATAAGCAGCACAGCGGGGGCATGGCTTTATGTCATCAGCTGTTTAAAATAAAGAAACAATAGCAATATTGCTCCCAAGAACAGTAATAGTTAAATATACGCTACATCTGAGATCCAACAAAACCAAGAAGCACCCAGTGCAGAAATTTAATTAAGTAAATTTCTAAGTAAAACTCTAATGTAAACAGTACACAGAAGTTTTTCACTTTACAAATTATTTTGCTCTAAAATAATACTAGATCCAAAGCTATTCTGATGAGATTTTTTAATAACCAATGTAAAAGCATATAATACTGTAATACACATATTATCACAGATAAAATAGCACAAGTTGCAAAAATGGTAGCACAAGCATAAAAAAAACTAAAAAAACTGTAAAAATGCTTTCCCCTCCCTCTTCCCCTTGTATTTTAATCAGGCCAGATAGTATCAATTAATGGTGATTTTAGAAAGGAAAGCATTTTTTTCAGTTCAAGCTATTTCCCATATCTCAGAGCAGTTTTCTTCTTCACAGGCAGAAGAGCAAAAGGTTCTCTGAAAGCCTCATTTCCTTTTCTGCATGGGGAACTTTTGCTGTGTGGAGTCACGTACAAAGTAATTACTCCCTCTTTTTATGTTCCAAGAGGTGGGAGTATAAACAGAGGAAGGGGTTGGATTAAGTCTGCAAGTCAGTGGTTCCCTATCTCAGATATAAGAGGCTCTATCTCTTCATATTCCAGTTAAATCAATAGTTTTATAGTTTAAACAACTCGCCCTCCAATAACAAAACCTAGGTTTGGACATTAATAAAGCATAATTTCCTAGATTCATATGATATAGTAAGTACAGAGTGCAAAAAGAATGGCCATGATCCAGATCCCTCCACCACAGAGTGGGTTTCTTTTCAGCTTTTGGTGGAGTTTGAAGGACAAAACCAGTGCCTTAAGCCTTCCAGATGTTTAAGGCACACATTTTAAGCCTTAAAAATCCAGAAACCTCTTAAGTAGAACCTTGGTCTTGCCCACCTTCAAAATATGATTATTAACATGCTGTGCAAAACCTGGGGGTGCCCAGGAACCAACAGAAACTATGCACCCTTGTTCTGAATCAGAAACTATGTTTTATAAACCATTAACTCTGGATTCATGTAACATGGTAAGCCAAAGCTAAGCAAACCACAAAATGGTTTACCATAACATCTGAACTCAGCCAGTGTGTGGTCCGTTACTGGATATTTCAAACCAGGAGTTCTATCAGTAGCCAGATCTTTACACTGGTTACATAAGCTAATTAAGTCTACCATGTCACAGACTAGCAGCACATTGTTTCAGTATGTTCTGGACGATTTTATAATTTTGTATTAATATCAATGTACTGAAAAAACAGATTCACATCTTCCTTTTTTCAATGTCAGTAACTGATGAACAATCTAGTGACTCAAGGTGTAATGTAAAAACATTTCTAACATTTAGTATTGAAACAATACCTGCAGCTCCAGACTCCTGGCTATAGCTAATGGATGAAGAACGAATTGTTCGCAAACGTAGACTTTGTGCTCTTTCCTGACGAGCAGCATCACAAGTCTGGTTGGGATGCCAAATTTGCTTACAGTGGTAGCAAAATTCAGTTCCACAGCCTTCACGCCCACACATAAGTTTAGGACAGCTTGCACAGCCAAAAGCAATGACCGCATACCTTAAATATTCAAAAATAGATGGAAGAGTTTATTCTCAGACCTTAGGTAATACATAAACCCTCCCTCAAGTTAGCCTAGACCCCTTCCATGTTTTCTTGGCAACAATGTAGAAATAGCCTAAAACCACCTTCTTCCAGGGTGTTTTTTCAAATTCCTAGTCTTATCTAAGTCTGAAATTTCTTTGTGGTCTCTTACCTAAGTTACGTATACAGTTTTTTTCCTTCTTAACTTTTCTGAAATCAGCCAAGGTGAGCCAGGTACTGTCACATGCTGTGACTTCCTCAGTTCTACATAATGCCAATTAAAATAGCTGAGTTGTTACTAAGAAACATCATCCTCTATAAAAGTATTAATACAGTAATATTTAGAGACTCTAATTAATCCCCCGTAGTATATCTTTTAGGTCTAGACTCATAACAAGCACACTGTTCAAGTAACAGACATCATTGTGCTATTCTGCACGACTGAAACCAACTTTGTATAAAATAAATAAATAAATAAAATAAACCCATTTCAGAGCACAAGAGATGATAAGAAAAAACAACAATAATAAAATATGTAGGAAAATGTCAGAAACATGAGAAACAAGACTTATTTCCCCAAAAACGAAGGAGAGGATGGAGGATTGTGTGTTATACTTAGAAAAAGTACAAAGCACTGTTCTGGTCAGATGGTCTAATTCGTTTATGTATTATCAGTAGATTAACACACTATCATAAATCATTTGTCATACGCCACCCAGAGTCACTTCTTGTGAGATGGGAGGCCACCTAAATGTGTTAACAAATAAATAAGAAAAAATAAATAAATTTCCCACAACCCAAGCTGGCAGTTTCTTTTGAAGCTGCATCCTATAATTAGGTATAAATTGTTTATAGTTGTACACTTTCCTTTTTCTTTCCTACTGTCCATTTTTCTTTTGAGCAATCTCTTTTTAAATTGTAAGCAGAAGGCAACAGCTTTTCTTCATTGACCTGTACCCCTCTTGCAGCCTTTCCAGCTGAAGGATATAGAAGTGACAAAGTTCTTATCATGGAGTATGGTTTGTATCTAAGGTGTATTAAGACTTGGGTGTTTATGTATCAGTCCTTTGAAAACAGGTTTTACGAGAAAACCATGTGATCTACTACAGGACTGCAATTCCCTCACCAATTCCATAATACATAAACTAACTCTAATACAGAAATCCACTGCATGTTTACTCAGAATTAAATCTTGCTGAATTCAATGCAGATTACTTCCAGGAAACGTGTGCAGCCAAGAATAAAAAAAACAGAACACGTTTTCCAAATGGAAATACACAAGTAGACAGCTATTGTAGCATAAATGTGAGTTGGTTTTGAACTCTGCACGTTAAAGGAAACTGGTAAAATCAGAGCCACATGGGAGACGTGAATACATTAAAAAACAAACAAACCAGATAGTTTGATGACTTCAATACATCCACAGAACTAAACAACAACAAAAGGGCAAGGCAAAAAAACCTTCTGTACACTGATTGATGAGGCTAAAGTTGGTATTTATTCCCAATTCTGACAATAGTTATTTTTATTTTATTTAATTTTCATTTATCTTGAAGGGCACAGTGTCTTGTTTACAGAGATGTATGATATGGTTAATTATGTATTTATCTTTAAGTCCAACATTAAAAAAACATTAGCTTTATAGACCTTTTACTGATTGAGCTATCTTTCACATTTTAACATGAATAAGAAACTGGAACAGGGAATAAGTACAGGTAGTCCTCGACCTATGACCATAGCAACCATTCCAAGTTATGATGGTGCTGAATGAATGGTGGTTATGACCGTTCTTTGGAGTTCCAGCCATCCCAGCAACCCTGTGGTCATGTGATTGTGATCTGGGTGTTTGGCAACCCATTCACACTTACAACCAGTTGCCAAGCGCTCTGCATCACGTGATCACCAATTGCAACCTTCCCTGCTGGCTTCCCCAGAAAGTCAAGTCAGCAGGGAAAGCTGCAAGTTGCTGGGGTAAGTCTCCCCCACCTGCTCACCCTCCCACAGCCCCTCTGCACTTGCACTAGCCACTTGCACACACCCCCACACACTCGATCCTCGCCTCCCTCGCACCCTCCCAGACCTGTGTGGCATCTCTTGCGCACTCCCTTGTACCCTCCCAACCTGCATGGCGCCTCTCGCACACCTTCCCTGACCCACACGGAATCTCTCGCACACCCCATCGCACTCTCCCCGACTCTCCCTCACATTCTCGCAGCACTACACCCCGCTTCTCATGCACCCTCCTCGCCCCCCCCCCCATATCCCCTTGCTCCCTCCCCCACACAGCAGCACCACTTATCTGCCTGCAGGCCTGGGATTTGCAACTTCCTCCCAGCTTCCCCACTGACTTTGGTTGTGAGAAGCCGGCAGGAAATTGCCTCGCCTAATGACCATGTGATTCACTTAATGATAGCAACCGGGACTGCAGGATTGCTATTGCTAAGCAATGCAGTTGCACTTTACAACCGCATCGCTAAGGGAGAGGAATTCCGATTCCAATTGCCATCGTAAGTCAAGGACTACCTGTAATCAACTCCAGCCTTGTCACCGAAAATTCAGAAAGAAGTTTGCTGTCTCCTTGTAACTCTCTCTCATAGAGGCATAACTGGCATTATTGATGATTGAGGGATTCATTTAATCAAAAGTTCCATGAAAGTATCATATAGTACAAACGTATTAACAAGCCAACATGCACTATGATTTATGAATGTCTTTATCTGAAATGTGTTAGAGAGCAATTATATTTTATCTGCAGTAGTAGGATTTTGCCTTAATGTTACATCAAAATAAAGTATTAAGGAACCGCAATATTTTAGAAGAAATTAACAAGTTTTCTTACACTTGTGTGCATGTGAATTAACAGATATTAAGTTCTATGAATCAGTAAATTCCCATGCAGTATTAGAACCATACATAATTGATAAAAATGCAGAATTGCAGTTCTCTTCAATTTTTATTGAAAGAGAAATGTGGTATACAAAATATAGACAGCATGGATATGAATGTAAGGTATAATGGCTTCCAAATAAAATTAAATATTCTACTCAATCTCAAAATTTATAGCCATAAACTTATTGTACTTTTCTTTGCTATCTAGAATTCAAAATCTTAGCCTTCCCAGTTATCTCATCAGTATCCTCCACATTTTATATACTTCTTCACACAGCCTCAAAGGTTTCCTTTCCATATTCAGCTACACATATTTTATTTGATCATATGGCACTTCTGGACTTTATATGTGCTTTTAAAATAGGTTAAGTTAATAAGTCTCTTAATACAAATGCAATATGTAAGTTAAAACCTAAATGGCATGTTTGTACTTTGAACTTGGTAAAGATAATTTAAAAAAAACACTACATGGCAAATTATACAATTAAGACAAAAAGGTTTGCAACAATATGTAACAGTATGTTTAATATTTAAAAACATTCCTCCAACATTAAGCAAAAGCTGGTTTATGATATCTTACACTTTATTAAGAACAGTTGGCCCTTGTCATATGAAAATTTCTGTTGCCAATTATAGTATTTTTATACCAACTTTCACAATTTACATTCACAAAACTCTTAAATTTGCTATTTAAAAATAAAGAATGTGAAGTTAAAAATGTTTAAGAATTAAAGGCAACCTACAATTCCACACAGATGAGAGGGTGGGTTAATACAGAAGGGTGGGGCTGCCTACTCAGCACATAAAGTAAATGAGGTGCAGGAGAGGGAAATCCCTTTCTTAGAAAGACCTTCCTCCAGTACACAGCAAGTTAATAACCTGTGTGGAAAGCTACCTACTCTGGAGGCTATATTAAAACTTGACAACCCCTTTAATATTCTGCAGTGTGAAGTACTAACATTTGGGTGGTGGAGTGGTGGAATCTGTTTCTCAATTCTCTAATTTTGTTTTTTCTGCTATTAAAGTTAACAGCAAACTAATTACTTCTGAATGGCAAAAGGAAGAAACAAAAACCTGAAATACAAAATAAAAACATCTTGGTAAACAAAGACATTACATATGAGCAATTTAATAATCAGGAAAAGATAAAATAGAGACATGAACACAAAAACACCACTTACCCACAGTCTGGAGCAGGACACCACCTACAATCAGGGTCTGCAACAAGCCACCGTCTAAGCATAAACTCTTCATATTTTTCCATTAAGATGTCATCATTTAAAATTAACCGAATATCATGAGGATTAAATCGCTCGGAGCACTCTGGACAGCTGATATTAACTCTGCTCTCTGAGATTTCTATCCGGAGATACTGACGCAAGCAATCCACACAAGATCTATGGTGACAAGTCATTATTTCCGGAAACCTCTCCTTAGAGTGCCGCAAAAGGCACAAGGGACACTCCATGAAGTCTCCTGTTTGTTTACTACAGATGGCTGTTCCACTGTCTGATGACATATAGGCAGAGAAAATAGAGTTCTTGTCTGGGCATATTTCTGAGTGTATAGTTTCAATGCTTGCAATTCCATCAACGCCACCATTTACATCCCTGGATTTACGTTTCGTATCCCTTTTCCTTCGAAAGAGAGATCTCAGTGAAATTCTTCTTTTCTTTGGTGCCTTTTTAATTGAAGGCAAGCTTACAGAGGAGGCAGTAGATTGCAGGTCCCTATCAGATCCCATTTGCCGATGTAAACTCATGGCCATAACATTCATCAGAAATGGATCAAAGAACACATGCAACTGTGACCATTTTTAAAGACAAAGCGCTACTGAAAAGCAGCATATTTAGGTCACATAAGGAAAGAAGGCTTAAGTCTTGTTATGCATGATCAGATCTTGTTCATACAGCAAATTCTTCACAATATGTAATTCCCCCCCAAACACTCCTCAGTGATTCTGAAAAAGATGGAAGAGAGACATAAAAATTGGCATCACATTTATTCAGATCCATTGTTATTTGCAAAGGACTGGTATTACTGTTTATTCGTGTTACAATTACCTAAACCTTGTTTGCTTCATCCACCTGTTCAATTAGTAAGAGAGCAAGTAAAGGAAATTCCCAGTTTCCCAGCTGTCATTTTAAAAAAGAAAATGTCTAGCCATTCTCAAAGTTGAGATGTGTGGCAACATATATAGTTGCTGTTCCGTTTTGTAAGAAAGGGTTGTTCTCACTTTTCAGGATTTTTAGCCAGTGAATTGCCAATCCTAGAAATGATAGTCTGAAGAAAAAAAAATCCAGAAAAACACTTTTTAAACTTCACAAATGTGAAATATTTGCAGCCCCAATTAATATAAAATAAAAATAAAAATCAAGTGTTGTGGTGATATGTCTAAAGTTAAAGACAATTTCAAGTTGACTTCAGCTCTTGGTATTGCAGTATTCTTGGTAACAGTATGAAAGTGGGTTGCCACAGCTTTCTCCTGAGATGTTGTTTTCTGTCCATCAGCACGATTACTCTCCAAAACTGAATGGAATGGGACCAAGCTTGTTGCAAGCCAAGAAATAAAGATTTGAATTTGAAAACGGGTCAGGTCTAGCCAGGAGCTGTGGAACAAAACAGTCCAGAAAAAACTCCCCCAATGTGTTATTTATGTGAGAGACAGTTGGCCAATGGCTCAGAATATTGCTGGCTGTTTCATTCTAACCCCCCATCACTTGGATGAAGGCAGAGCATGTGCAGCCTATCTTGCACTTACTAGTACACACGTACAAGCAAACACACATAGATGCAACACAAAAGGAAAGTGGAAAGACACGGAGACACAATGTTACTTCGTCCTACAGAAGAAAATACAAATGTATGACTACCTTTTATAAAGAAGATGGAAAGAATTCCAGAAACCATGCCCCCTGCATTGCTTTGAGTGGAGTTTTTTGATAGTATAACAGTTTTAGGTGCTGCTTTCTTGAAAGATTTCCTACAAACCCCCACAAAATAACATGTACATTTTTAGCTGCTGCTCATGGTTTTTCAGATCAAAGCTATTATCATTAAGAGGGAAAAGAGATGAATAGGAAATCAACTTAACCACATCTAAAACCACATCTATCATATAGAGAAAAAAATTTAAACTACTGATTTCTACTACTTCTCCTTCCAAATAAAAACATAGCTGTGAATTTGCGAAGAACAAATATTTAGTTTAATGTTCTATATACGGCAGAAGTAATTTAGAGATCCTGAGAAAAGCACAATGTACTTCTAATCTAAAAGAGTAATTAACTTTTACTTCTTACAGTTGAAAGATGTGGAGTACAATGGATTACTTAAAGGAGTCAAACTTCCAAATAGTTCATTTGTTACAGTAATGGAAGTTCACAAATAAAGGGAGGAGACTATCAAAATACATCCTTCCTGAGTTACGCTACAGCCAAGAAATGAAAAAGACAACAATAGATCTATCATATTTTGTATAGTAACAACTAATTAAAAGACCAGATTCAACAGGCAAGAACATGTCCACTACAGACAAGGCTATTGGCCACTTGTTTTAAGCCTATAAGCAATGAGGCTTATTATATTTTCAGGAATAAATTGTTCTCTCTCCACCATTTAAAGTAGCATTTAAAAAGATGCCTTCATATACAATACATCTAATGTTGACCTATAATTGCTAATACCTTAACATGCAGCATTTTGGAATCCCTAAAACAAAATCAGAAAGGCTTCCACAGAAATGGGATGACACAATTACTTTAAGATTCTTAACTGGAAAAGAAGTGTAATTTTAAGAAGAACCTGCGTTTCAATGTTCCTGTTCAAGTTTACTGCAGCAGAAGCCATGATTTATAACAATTATGAAGTCATAACAGCTTTACAAACCACAACTCAGTTAATACATTATATTAAGTCAAACCACACATGCTTACTTCTATTCTACAGCTAATTATAATTAATGTTATAGTCTTAAAGAACTGAACAATCATCAGAATTAAACTGGAGTTTGAAAGTAACAATAACTTTACTGAAAGTGGAGAAATTTGAGCAAGAGAGGCATAGGGGAGACCAAGTGGAATTCCTAAACAGTAGTTAAGATATCTAGCATCTGTATTAAGCAATAAGGATAAACACTAACCGAGCTATTTACTTAAAGAATGCTATTCTGCTCCTTTGGCAGAAAAGGTCCTAAAATAGTTTACAAAGATGAGCAGTAATAATTTCTGCTGCAGGTTTATAATTGCTTTCTTTTTGTACAGATATTTCATATGAATAATTTACTGTATAAATGCAAAAAGCCTGACTACAGATTAGGATAGATCAAAAAGAAAGGACAGATACAATTTTAGATATCTATTTTTAAACAATTTTGCAAAACAATGAACCGTGTCAATTTAAGTATGTCCATATTTCAGTTAGGAAACTGTAAATTCAAACCAACGTAAGTATCAAGAAATGGCAAAAGCACAGGTAGCAAAATCCCAAACCATTATTCAACTTGGTTTAAAAATCAAAAGGATGACAATCACAGAAAGGAACAGGGAAATCAGACACCTATGTCAGTCTTCCCCAATCTGGCTGTTTTCAGAGGTTGTCATTTCAACTCTCAGAATTCTACTGCCAGCATCACTACTGCTGAAAATCCCGGAATGAAATCCACATATCTGTCATGTTCTCATTTCAATGTGCTGTTAACATTGTAACGTTTCACATGTCTTTTTCTGTTCCGTGTTCCTGCACCCGGGGTTTTTCCATTCCTTCACCCTCCGTTGTTTTGAGGGCTTGGAATGTATGTTTGGGTTTGCGCTCCTGCTCAAGGTTACTTTCCCAGGCGCGTCTAACGGCTTCTAGCACCTGGGAGGGGGAGCGTCCTGACGAGGGATGGGGCGGAACTTGCTCACAGGCAAGGCTTTTAAGTTTGTATTTGGCGCGCTTTTGCTCATTCTCAGCTTTCTCTGTATTTGCATACTATTCCTTAAATAAATCAGTTATCTTTAAGCCCGAGCTTGTGAGACTGAGTATTTGGGATTAGGCAACCGTTACATAAAGCTGAGAATCATTTCATCCATTTTCCGCTAGCCCCATCCAATCGTTGGATAAGAGGGAACGCTAGCGATGACAGAACCTCAGCTTCGCGCAAGTGAGGGAAGCGAGGAGGAACGGGAGGCGGCCAGAATCCGGCCAGCGCTAACCTCGAGAGCGCAAAGAGCAGCACATCGGGAGTTGCGAGATATCCAACTAGACGAGCTGCTGATATCCATGCAGGAGAGTCTCAGGAGTGAACATAGAACTGTTATGGAAAGAGCACCGGGGAGGGGGTCTCCACAATTGTCCTGGGAGCCCGAAGTCCCCTTGTCACCAAGGGTGGTGGTAACCAACCAACCCCCGGAGGAGCCGGTCACTCCAGCCCGTATGAGGGCATTAGAGGATAAAATGGATTTAATAGTGACCATCCTTAAGGATCTACCCAGAGAGGCAGAGCCCACCCCGGAGGATTGGGAGGAAGAGCCGTCACAGTACCCCAGGCACAGTACCATATCAACCCGGGGGAGAAGCAAGACTCGATCAGCCCGTCAAGGGGGGGAGCGAGAGGCAAGACCTCCTAGGGATCGACCACCCATGGGGGCTCGGCGTACGCTGACATTCGCGGCACCGCCACAGCCAGCTGAGCCGGCAAGAACCTTCCCACCCTTTGGAGTGAAATTCGATGGGGATCCCACAACGCTCTCCTTCTTTATCACTAATGCCAAGCATTATATAGAAGATTGGGGTCGGAACTTTCGGTCAGAACATGGCAAGATCAATTTCATTGCCAACAAGCTGAGAGGAAGGGCAGCGGATTGGTATGTGCAACTATGCCAGGCTGAGGCAACTGAGTTAGAGGACTTCGATGACTTTTTGTGGGCACTTAAACAGCATTTCGAAGACCCTTTAGCTCAAGAAACAGCTAAAAATGACCTGCGGAAACTCTACCAAGGGTCCCTCTCAGTTGCCAAATATGCGTTGGAATTTAAAGCCTTGGCAGGAAAAGTGGAAGACTGGTCTGAGCCAACAATAATTGAAATGTTCAAACAGGGGTTAGAACCCGAAATCCTTCGATGGGCACTAGGAAGAGATGATCCTAAGACGCTATATGGGTGGATTCAGTTGGCGGGCAGCGCAGAAAATGCCCTACAAACCTATGCCCATACCAAAGAGCTTAGACAATCACGTCTTGCTAGAGGAGCGCACACATCTGGACTTGCCAGCCGCCCCAAACCGAAACCCTGGGAAGAGGAGAGGGAGCGACGCTTCTCCAAGGGTCAGTGCCTCAGATGTGGGAAAGAAGGGCATCGGGCCACGTCGTGCCCGAGACGCCGCCCAGAGGAACGACAGACGAAACCTACGGTAAAGTCGCCTGCTCCTGCTCCACCGCGAAAACTGAAAGCAGCCGTCGCGGAACTGGACCTGAACCCCCCCGAACTACCTTTCGGAGAAGAGGAAGAAGAGTTGCAATTCGAGCAGCCGGCGGGAAAAGCCTACCACCTGCCCTGAAGGGCGCCCTAGGGCAGGTGGAAGAAACCGGGCGTAACCACGATTCGGTGAGTGGAAATTTCCCCACACTGACTGTTAAAGTTAAACTGAGTTCAAAAACCAAAACTGTGGAAGTTTGGGCCATGCTAGATTCAGGTTGCTCCCGTTCCCTGATGCACCCTGATGTCGTAGCGGCTCTGGAACTGCCCACGTTCCCTTTGCCAAGACCTATGATTTTCACCCAATTGGATGGAACTATGGCGGGAGGGAAAGCAGTCAATCATTCCACGGGACTGGTCGCCTTGCAGATGGGCTCCCATCAGGAAAAGCTGCCATTTGTGGTAGCTCCAGTGGGGGGTCCCCTGGTAATCTTGGGGATGCCTTGGTTTGTGCAACAAAACCCTTTTATCAACTGGCTGCATAGAACTGTGACGTTTGCAGATGGATTTTACAAAGTACCCGAAAAGGACCTACTGGAGGACATGGAGGGTGGAGGGGTAGCGTATACCACTGTGCAAACGCTTCAACCTCTTGAGGGACTACCCAATCAGTATCAGGATTTTGCTGAGGTATTTGGGGAAAAAGAAGCGGATCGCTTGCCACCCCACCGAAAAACGGACTGTGCCATTGAGTTTTTACCAAACGTAAAATTGCCTCACCCAAAAATATACCCCATGTCTCCCAAAGAGCTTACTACGCTAAGGGAGTTCATTGACAAAAACCTGGCTAGGGGTTTCATTGAGCCGGCAAATTCCCCGGTAGGAGCTCCTGTCCTATTCAGGCCAAAAAAGGATGGGTCATTAAGGCTTTGTACCGATTTCCGCGGGCTCAATGCGGTCTCAATATTAAATAAATATCCTTTGCCCCTGATCAAAGACATGTTATCACATCTGGCCAGAGGCAAAATTTTCTCAAAACTCGATTTGAGAGAAGCGTATTTTCGTATTCGCATAAGGGAAGGGGATGAGTGGAAAACAGCGTTTAACTGTCCTCTTGGGGCTTTCCAATATAAAGTCTTACCATTCGGTTTATCCGGGGCACCTGGGGTTTTTATGCAACTAATCAATGAGGTCTTGCATGACCACCTATTTAAGGGGGTACTGGTATATTTGGATGATGTATTGATTTATACTGAAACCATGTCAGAACATATCCACTTGGTGCGTCAGGTACTGGCTAAATTGAGAAAAGCAGAGTTGTATGCAAAACTGTCAAAATGTGCATTTCATCAGTCACAAATTGATTACCTAGGCTATCGAATTTCAGCTCAGGGCATTGAAATGGACCCTGCAAAAGTAGAAGCTATTGTGGCATGGGAGCCTCCCCGTACCAGGAGACAATTACAAAGTTTCCTTGGATTCTCTAATTTCTATCGGGCATTCGCCCAAAATTTTGCAGAAATTGCCCTCCCCCTTACTGAACTGTTAAAAACTAAAGGACAGGGGGATACGCGACGTTCAAAGAACCCAGGCGCGCTCCTTAAATGGACTCCAGCCTGTCAACAAGCGTTCGAAGCGCTCAAACAAATCTTTACCACAGAACCAATTTTACAGCATCCAAACCCCTCTAAACCCTTCGTTGTACAAGTCGATGCTTCTGATTTCTCCATAGGAGCAATTTTGTTACAATCTGACCAATCTAGCACTTTAAAACCCTGTGCCTACCTCTCTCGCAAATTCACTGAAACAGAAAGGAGATGGCACGTTTGGGAAAAAGAGGCTTTTGCTGTAAAAACGGCTTTAGAAACATGGCGACACCTGTTGGAAGGCACTTCAAACCCTTTTGAAGTCTGGACTGACCTGGAAGCTCTAAGCACCAGTCGAAAACTCAGTCCCAAACAGCTGCGCTGGGCTGAGTTTTTTAGCCGCTTCGACTTCACCCTTAAATTTATACCAGGCAAGAAAAACTTTTTAGCTGATGCACTCTCCCGCAGACCCCAAGATGCTGGCCCAGGGCCAACTGTCCAAGGCACCGTCTGGACCGACAAACAATTAAGTTTGGCAGCAGTGACTCGCAGCCAGACCCGAGCGCAATCAACACAACCTCCAGCCGCTCCGCCTTCCAGCTACTCGCCGCACTTGTCAATTCCCTCCGATTTGCAACAACAGTTGCTTTCCCACCTTAAAACAGATACTTGGTTGCAAACTCATAGACACATTTTAACTTTCACCGACGATCTTGCCTGGCGCAACGATCGCCTTTATGTACCCGATGCTATGCGAAAAACCATACTCCAGCGCTGCCACGATGACAAGCTGGCTGGACATTTTGGCTACGTAAAAACTTTGCACCTTGTTCGCCGGCAATTCTGGTGGCCAACTTTACTCAAAGACCTGAAGGCATATGTCACTGCGTGCCCTGTATGTGCTGCGATCAAACGCAAACCAGGCAAACCCCAAGGTCTCCTTCAACCCGTTGCCACCCCATCTGTCCCTTGGCAGGACATTTCCATGGACTTTATCGTCGATCTACCCCCTAGTCAACGCAAAACTGTCATTTGGGTGGTCAAAGACTTTTTCTCCAAACAAGCCCACTTCATTCCATGCGCGTCTATCCCCACCGCACAACAGCTGGCACGCCTTTTCCTCACCCACGTGTACCGCCTCCACGGTATCCCCGCCCGTTTGGTGAGTGACAGAGGCACACAATTTACGTCACAATTTTGGCGGGCATTTTTGAAACTTTTGGGTACAAAACAGTCACTTTCCACCGCCTGGCATCCGGAAACGGACGGATCTACAGAGGCGGTTAATTCCACACTGGAACAGTACCTCAGGGCTTTTGTTAATTACCAACAGGACAATTGGGTCGACTTACTCCCATTTGCTGAGGTCGCTTACAACAATGCCGTTCATCAAACCACTGGTCAAGTTCCTTTTAAAACAGTTTTTGGACGTGAATTTGTTCCTATTCCTGAACTTCCTCATCCTCAACCCCTACCAGCCTCCCTTACTGACTGGGCAGACTCTCTCAAGGACTCATGGTCTAATATTCAACTGGCTCTCCTCCATGCCCAAGCTACCTATAAGCGCCATGCCGATGCCAAGCGTTCCCCGGAACCATCCTTTGCTGTTGGGGATAAAGTCTACTTATCCACTAAGTTTCTCAAGTCCCCACAGCCCTCTAAGAAACTTGGCCCTAAATTTGTCGGACCTTTTCCAATTATTGCTCAACTCAACCCTGTTACGTTTAAACTTGATTTGCCTCACAACCTTAAACGTTTGCATCCTGTTTTCCATTGTAGTTTACTCAAGCCCTGCCTATCGTCGGACCGCTGGCATCCACAACCCATTCCACCACCTCCACTCATGATCGACAACCAGCAACATTTCGAGGTCACAGCCATCCTCGATTCCCGACGCCAGCGCTCCACGTTGCAATACCTCGTCCGCTGGAAACATTTCCCTCATCCTGAATGGGTTGCTGCTCCGGACGTGCTTTCCCCTCGTCTCGTAGCCCAATTCCACTCTGCCTACCCTGACAAGCCTGCTCCATAGTTTTTTTTGGGGGGGCAATATGTCATGTTCTCATTTCAATGTGCTGTTAACATTGTAACGTTTCACATGTCTTTTTCTGTTCCGTGTTCCTGCACCCGGGGTTTTTCCATTCCTTCACCCTCCGTTGTTTTGAGGGCTTGGAATGTATGTTTGGGTTTGCGCTCCTGCTCAAGGTTACTTTCCCAGGCGCGTCTAACGGCTTCTAGCACCTGGGAGGGGGAGCGTCCTGACGAGGGATGGGGCGGAACTTGCTCACAGGCAAGGCTTTTAAGTTTGTATTTGGCGCGCTTTTGCTCATTCTCAGCTTTCTCTGTATTTGCATACTATTCCTTAAATAAATCAGTTATCTTTAAGCCCGAGCTTGTGAGACTGAGTATTTGGGATTAGGCAACCGTTACAGGCACATTCAGGTTGATAAAGGCTGACCTAAGCTTTACCTCTTCATTTATATACTACTACAAACGTGCAAGAGAGAGATTATAAAGACAGGTATGGGAGGGCTGGGTAGAAAAACACCCACACTAGAGTTAAATAGTGGATACTGTATTTTAGCTATTTCTATTGGTCTTTAAAAAGGCAGTATATATTACAAGAAAATAGCCAAATACACAAATAAATATAATTTTTAACTACTGGCTGATTTTTAAAACAATTATAAATATATGAATTAAGCAAAAATTAAGTGAAATTATTTTAAATATAGCAGTATTGTTAGTATCAGTAAAAGATACTAAAAGAACATAGATGCTTGCATATTAATAGCAACTATTCAATAAGAATTATATTGCATGGACTGTAGCTTATGAAATGCAATGTCCCTGTGATGTCATACATTCTTTTCACAAAACAACAGACCGGGAAATAAAAACGAGCTGTTTCCTTAGGAAAAAAATAATTTTTACAGGACACCAGTAAATATCAAGGTTTCATGAAATACTCTAGGACTTTTTTCCCCTGGCTTTTAAAGATACTTGATTTTTTTGTACTGCAAGGGACTGAATTTATTTTTAAAAGATAGTAAATAAAAGAAAAAGAAACGCAAAATGAGGTCATGCGACTCACAGCCTTTCACATTACCATTTTACCAGGATCCCTCTCTAATCTATTTTGTTGGTTTTAACATTTTTCTTTTAAATGCATTTTGCATAAACTAAGAGACAGGCCACATATAATCTGTGTGCGCATGCTTATTCATGCTTGCCTACGCTTTTTTTTCTTATTCCGTTATGTTTTACATTTTGCTGATGTTGTGTTTGCTTAAATAAAGAGATGGTATCTACAACTCACCTTTATCTTGGCTGATGTACACTTGAGAGAAAGAAGTGTAGAGTATCATCTGCTGGGCCAGTAGAGGAAAAATGAGACCCCCAAATCAACTAATTTCTTTTGGAAGCTGTTACAGAGGTGTTTAGTCTCTCCGTTCAACAGGTAAATTTGTGTTATAATCTTATATAGTCATGACTTTTGACACCTTAGTTCAAAAATCCATTTTATTCTGAAAAAACAAATAGCAAAAACAAATACTTAGGAGAACATGGTATAAGATTACCAAGATATATTTTATTTTAATAATGAAACTGAAAAAAATGTTTTTCTTTCATTAATCAGATACGGATTGGGCAGATGCAGTCTTAAAAAATCATGTAACATTCAAATAAGTCAAAAGGTTCACTTATTAATAAACCAATGAACCACTCTATTGGGGGAAAAAACCCAAGTAAACCAAACAAGTAGCTTCTTTACAGTTTAAATTGCAAAGATTTTTTTTAATCTTGGCAAGTTTTGTAGAAGAATTGACAGTGTTGT